>NC_086325.1:74692565-75301315 GCF_036172605.1 Pelobates fuscus | reverse complement strand
CCTCTCGCCCCACCACTTGCCCGCTCGATCCTGTCCCATCTCACCTTATCAGATCTCTCTCCACTTGTCTCGTGCCTTCTCTAACAGACATCTTCAACTGCTCGCTCTCTTCTGGCATCGTCCCTGCTGACCTTAAACATGCCACTGTAGTACCTATACTAAAAAAAAACATCCCTCGACCCATCCACCCTCTCTAACTACCGTCCCATATCCCTGCTCCCTTTTTCCTCAAAGCTTCTGGGAAGACTTGTCTTTACCCGTGTGTCTCATTTCCTCAATTCCAACTCTCTCCTTGACCCCCTTCAATCTGGCTTCCGCCCTCTCCACTCCACAGAGACTGCCCTTATCAAAGTTACTAACAACCTAATCGCAGCTAAATTCAAAGGCCACTACTCCATACTAATTCTTCTTGACCTCTCAGCGGCCTTTGACACCGTTGATCATGCTCTCCTTCTTCAAACTCTTCAATCGCTTGGTCTCTGTGACTCTGTCCTCTCGTGGTTTTCCTCTTATCTCTCCCAACGCTCATTCAGTGTCTCCTTTTCTAATGATACCTCCTCCCCTCACCCTGTCTCGGTTGGAGTCCCCCAAGGCTCCGTCCTTGGTCCCCTTCTATTGTCTCTTTATACTGCCTCTTTTGGATTCCACTACCACCTGTACACTGATGACACTCAGCTATATCTCTCCTCCCCAGACCTCTCCCCCGCCGTCCTGCAACGTGTCACTGCTTGCCTTTCTTCCATCTCTGACTGGATGTCCTCCTGCTTTCTGAAACTCAATCTCTCAAAAACTGAGCTCCTTGTCTTTCCTCCTCCTAATACTGATCCTCCTCTTTCGCTCTCCCTTCAAGTTTGTGGTACCAACATCAGTCCATCCTTGCAAGTGCGCTGTCTTGGCGTCATACTTGACTCTGGTCTCACCTTTGAGCCTCACATCCAGCATGTTGCCAAATCCTGTAGATTCCATCTTAAAACCATAGCCCGCATCCGCCCCTTTCTTGCACCAGATACTACCAAGGAGCTTGTCCATGCACTAGTAATTTCCTGCATGGATTATTGTAACCCTCTCCTGATTGGTCTTCCCAATAGCCGTACTGCACCCCTACAGTCCGTAATGAACACTGCTGCTAGATTGATTTTCCTCTCTAGTCGTTTCTCTCACACCTCACCCCTCTGCCAGTCCTTACATTGGCTTCCTGTATGCTATAGGAGTCAATTCAAGGTACTAACTCACACCTATAAAGCACTGAACAACTCTAGCCCCTCTTATATCTCCTCACAGATCCATAGGTATGTCCCTTCTCGGTCTCTCCGCTCTGCCCGTGACCACCTCCTGTCCGTTGTCCGCACTCGTACAGCCAATTCGCGCTTGCAGGACTTCTCGCGGGCGGCTCCCTTCCTATGGAATAGCCTGCCTACCGCCATCAGACTCTCCCCTAGTCTTGCATCTTTTAAGAAGGGCCTTAAAACCTATCTCTTTAGGAAAGCTTATGACCTCCAAGACTAACCCCTACCTCACATACCTGTCTCTTGCCCTCTCCTAAAGGGCAGCCCACCTTATTTGATTGCAAATTCCTGTCCTAATGTGGTTTACACCCCACCTCCTATAGAATGTAAGCTCAATTGAGCAGGGTCCTCTTCAACCTATTGTTCCTGTAAGTTTATTTGTAATTGTCCTATTAGTAGTTAAATCCCCTCTCATGATATTGTAAAGCGCTACAGAATCTGTTGGCGCTATATAAGTGGCAATAATAATAATAATAATAATAGCACCCTGACCATTTCATAGTGTCCCTTTTAACAGTGCAAATCTAGCACTGTAGCTTCATTGTGTAAAACTACCTGCAGCTACAGGCAGACTCCTTTACTGGGAACAGACACTTCGGGCAGGAATGTCACATTCCCTTTTATTCGTATCCCATAAACCAACAGTGATTTATGTGATAAGTAGTGGACAGAGTGAAGTTTTATTCATCCCACGAGATATGCAAATAGCAGCCATACAATATACACACCGTCTGGTTTACTCTACAGCAATTTGCATACTTGTGGACACATTGCATAAGTTTTTACACGTGGGTCTCTTATCCCTTTCTCTATAGTTGATCAGAACTGCAAAGATTTATTAAAAAGTTTCTAGCTATCATACTGCCACTCTTCCTTCTGATCTCAAAAAAAGGACTCTACACTTCCTCCCTTTGCTATAAAAACCTCTTACGGCAGTAATTTAAATGTGACATTTTCAATCCATTACAAATCAGATTTCTGTATGTAGATAGAACCTACTAAACTAATATAATGAACAATGTTAAAGGTAGTTTTTAAAATGCATATATTCACACAACTAAATACTTCAGATATACATAACATTTTAATATTTATCAATCCCAAAATGTGTAAATATTTACCATGAGTAGATTCATGTGGTTTACTGCTGAAGTTGTATCTCCTTGGTGGAACGTAGGTGCAGTTTTATTTGGCAAAAATGAATTGTGTGGCAAATTCTGCATTATTCATTGACTATTGTGCTTTTTGACTCTGCCAGGACATATCTGCTTCTATCACACTGGAGATGTAAATTAATGGGGAGGAGTAGTCAAGCTAATCCAATTTAGATGGATGCCCCCCAGAGGGCCAAGGATTTTAAAATGGGAGGTATCTACTTTAACCTTCTTTCTGACACAGATAATGTGGAGGCAGAAAGTGGCCCTATCAGTAAGAACTGCTCTCTGTAGGAAGAGTATTACATTATTATGGTAATGCTATTTCTCAACTGACTGCAATCTCCTGTCCTAATGTGTTTTACACCCCACCTCCTATAGACTGTAAGCTCGTTTGAGCAGGGCCCTCTTCAAGCCATCGTTCCTGTAAGTTTTCTTGTAATTGTCCTATTTATAGTTACATCCCCCCCTCCCCCCCTCTAATAATATTGTAAAGCGCTACGGAATCTGTTGGCGCTATATAAACGGCAATAATAATATATGTAACAGTATGTTTTAATGCCTATCTACTAGTGGTGATGTGTGTTATCACAGTATTCATCAAAGTATTGTCCACATAAAACTTCAGTTTAAATATTTATTTGTAGACATTTTTTATTCTAATGCCTATAAAATGCATGTGCTTTTGTTTATAGAATAAATGGAGCAAATATACCCACAATGAAATGACAAACTTAGCGTGCAGACTTAAGAATAACATGTTAAAAATGTTCCCTGATCCTACTATTTACATCAATCATACCACCAGAAAAGAAGAGACTCTGTTTTTTTGGAAGTTTCAGCAGCCACATACTAAAATTACAAGTACTGATATTCCACATACCCCTCTGTAAAAAATGTTTACCTAGCATGTATATTTTTTTACGGAATCTGTATTATTATTATTATTATTATTATATATATATATATATATATATATATATATATATATTTTTTTTTTTATCCAGTTGATTGTTGAGCACTTCACTCTAGTTAATCACTATAATGGGAATTGTGGAGAATTAGCAATGGATTTACTAATGTTGACAAATGTTTCCCTGTTTGCTTTGGCCTATATTTGCAATTCATTATTGTTCTAATCACAGTTAAGTGATTAGCCCTTTGTGTCAATATTTCTTCCTTGTGTGTTTTTATACATATTTATGCCTTTTGTACTGGGTAAATAAGTAAATAAAAACATAGAGCTACAAGTTTCTTTTGTTTCATCAGTATGCATTTGAAAAGTTTTTAAATGTTTTTCTTTTTTTTTCTTCTTTATTCTTAGGTGGAAGGTCTCTTTACCTATGCTAACCAGACTTTAGTACCACTGCTGCTCTATCAACTGTCCCCATTGTTTTAATGCTTGAGAGTTGCAATGGAAGCTGGCCAAGAGTGCCAAGGAGAAACTGCTGGCACAAACGTAGCGTCTGTTATTTGTGAAAAAGCAGATTGTATTCGCTATGATGCAGACTCCGAAAAAGTGGAAACATCTCTTGGGCAGTCTGGAATGTTTCTAGACCAACAAACTTCAGCTAAGCAGAAGAAGTCTCCTTTCAAATTTTTTGGAGGCAGAAAGAGCATTTGTACTTTGCCAAGCTTTTTTGGGGGAAAACACAAAGGCCTGAGCAAAGGAAGCTCCAAAAAAGGATTAAGCAAAAGCAAAACCCATGATGGCTTCAGTGATGTACCTAGAGAAGATGGGAAAAAAGAGAGTTCTTTTCAAAGGTTCCACATGCATGAACATACAAAGTTTGCGAATTCTTTGCCAAGCTCTCAGAGTGCTGATTCTGGTATTACTTCACCAGTTAAGCTTGATTTTAACTTTCATGATTCATCCCCTCTAGGCAGCACAGAATGCTTTGATAAGAAGCTAAATGGTGAGAAATCTCTGTCCTTTCCCAGACCAAAAAAGGGATTAAAGGGTTTATTTAGTAGCATTCGCCGTCATAAAAAAAACAAAGCCATAGATACTGAGAAAAGTGAGATTTCTAACAATATCCCCCCTTCTATCATCTTGGATAAAGTGACTATCAAATACACAAATGAGGATAGTGGCAGTGATAAACATAATGAGGGCTCTGTTGACCCTGTACCTTCAGAGAACTACCTTGATGCTATCCATGAAAAAGAATTAACAGTGGAATGTTCTGAGAACTTCTCAGGTGTGCCTCAACCCACAGATTTACCTTCAGAAGCTAATCTAGATGCAACGGTAGACCAAAAAAGTTCCTTTGAGTTTAAAACCAATTCTGCAGTTTCTGCAAGCACTGAGGAGGTGTTCCTAGAGGTACTAAATACCGATCACACAACCAGAGATTCTCTATCAGGTGGTGATCAAATTAGCCTCATGCTGGAAGATGTTTCTTCACTCAAAAGTTTTGACTCTCTTACTGGCTGTGGTGATATAATTGCAGATCAAGACATTGACCACATGAGTGACAACACAATCTCGTTGGAGCGAAACCGAGAAATAACAAAGAGAAGTTCTTGCCTCGTGACCTACCAGGGTGGTGGGGAAGAGATGGCAACACCAGATGACATGGAAGAAGAGTATCTCCAACAACTTTTGGAGGATTCCACTGGTGCAGAAGCGAACTATGAATTGAACCAAGAAAAGGAAAATGAAGGGAATTCGAAAAGCTTTATTTCCCTTGAGGCTAGTGAGTTTCCTTTGAATGTTAAAGATCCATTTGATAGAGCCCTTATGTGCAACACAGAGTTGTTGACCCCACAGAGTGATCAGCAAGAGTCTGCCCCAAATAGTGATGAAGGATACTATGATTCTACGACACCTGGTCCCGAAGACGATTCTGGGGAAGGCTTCATTCAGAAGGAGCGGCTTCCCAGGGATAGCTACAGTGGAGATGCACTTTATGAGTTTTATGAGCCTGATGACAATCTAATGAGTCCTGCACCAGGTGGTGAGTCTTTATATGAAAGTAAAACTCCATGTTCTGAAATTTTTGATCAGTTTTTTGGTTTTAGTATTCCTGCAGACAGTGGCTCAATTCAGGAGGCAGAACGTAAAAGGGGTGCAACAGAGACAGAAGAAGAGAGACTTGCAGTGATTCAAAAACAGCTTCTCTTTTGGGAACGACAAAGAGAGGCAGCACTAAAAGAGATGGAAGGTCCAGTTGCTGATCTGTTTTGCAAAGAAAAGCTGAATATTGAATGTGAAAACAGAACTGCTAATTTAGTGGACAGGAATATGAGTTGCCTTGGTAGCAATCTAGCATTGTTGCAAAATACAAACAAAGATGCAATCAGCAAAGGAATTCAAAATGTACAGACTGAAAATCAAAGCTGGACAGACTTCCAAGAGAATTCTTTTACACACTCTAAATCCCAGGAATGTTATAGTCAACATTTAGAGGGTAACTGCCTTATCGAGGATGATGCTGGTTTTGAGTTGAATGTTGATAGCCTTGAAGCTCAAGATCAGGATGATACCAGAATATCAAGTTCTGATAACTTTAAAAATTTTAAGATTCCCTCTATGCACCATGTCCAGAATGTATTTGATAATGTATACAATACACCAAATGAATGTGAGGATACTGCAGAGTTCAACAATGGAATGTTATTTTCTAGTATATCTGAACGTTTGGGAAAAACTGGCTCTAGCTCCTCGTTCCATCACAATCTCGATTCTCTTCCGACCATGGTTACTTTTGACATTGTTGATGTTGAAAATGAAGGCGAATGTGAACAGCAAATAGAGCTGAGTCCAGATGAAGAGGACGATACATCATTTGAGACTTTTGATCACAGTTATGTACAGGAATCTTTAGCAGATTGTGAAGAACAGTTATTTCAAGTGGATTCCCATCTTCCTTTCCACAGCTACAACTGGGGAGTAGCTAGTCTTCCCCGTCACCTTGACCACTATAAGTTGATTCCCTCAATGCCTGTGCCGCTTTCGCTTAACCGAAGAAGCAAGTCTCTTGACACAGAAAATATGGAGCTTGAACTTGGGGGTCTCCATTTGTCTAGAGCTGGCCTCCGGTCCAACGATCACTCAGCCAATTGGGAAGATGGTCCTAATCATTGGAGTTATGGAGATGCATGTTCCCAGGGAGGTGAGAGTGCATGGGATGAGCGTAATTGTCTGAGACAGGACATTCAGCCTGCTGGGAATTTTGAAAGGTGTACTTCAGATGTAATTTCAAAGCAGGGTTATAGCAGAAATTTTAAAAGCCCAAGCTTAAGTAAAAAGTTGTCACAACGTATCAAACCAATTACAAGAATAACCAACACTACTTTGCAATGTAACACTAAGCTATCCCAAGAGGTTTCCAACTCTAACCAGTATTATGGAGAGAACACTACAAAGAAACTTGCTCTTGTGTTGCCTTTGGAAGAGAAAAGGGACTTGGCTCTACACCCATCTTTCTGCGACCCTGCTGTATCAATAAAGCAATCAAAAAACAAACCTGTGGGCATCACGCAAGCAATGCCTCAGCAACGCAAGAATGCCGGGGGCTCTCTTATACCTACAGGAGATTATAAAGAGCAGTTTGTACCCACCAAGAAAGGGACAGTTGTACAGAGAGCTACTGCTTCTGATGATTGGAGTAATCATCTTAGTGAATGTACTAACAGCTAGTGTTTTGTGAATTTTTTATATTTGCATTTATTTTAAGTAGGGAGACAAAAATATATATTCCATGTCAAGTGTCCTAATTTTGGATGCAAACCAAAAGAAACTGCTGAGCTGGGAGGGAACAAGTCTGTTCTGCTATTGCAATAAATATTTGTTACTATTTATTTTGCCATAGCCTACTTGGTGAACAAAAAATTGCTAACCTCTTTATTTTATGTTGTCTATGGCTCTTTGGTTTCATACTGTTAGATCTACCTTCAAACACTATGGACAAAGTCATATCATCTGATGGTGTGGGTTCATTTTAAAGAAACACTTTATATTTTTAAAATCTATGGTGGTGTTGGGTAATGGCATTTTAATTCAGCAGAGGATTATTTTATGGGGTTATTGATCTGGCATCATTATTGTATTAATACTGACATAGTCTGCTTTTACATTCATAAAATGCTGTCTATGCGAGCCTGTGATATTTTGCCCCATTGATATTTTACTAAGGGTGAAAGCTGTTTTGGTGTTGCCATTTCCCACACTGACAAAGAGACTACAGGGTGGTATAGTTCAAAATAAAGATCGGTCATCTACAAATGAAAGGATGCCAAGTCTGCTGCCTGTACAAAACCTTTTCTCCTAAATTAATTAGAACACTAGACCAGTTTCCCAAAACAAAATGTCTTGTAAAACATACATCTCATCTATACTTCTGTTAATATTTTGGGAAGCACAATGTAAGTAGGACCTGTCTTGCTACACAGGAGCGTGCTGCTTAATGTTTAAACTTTTATTAGCATTTTAAGTTGTTTAAGGTAAAACTGTAATGCATTTATACACTACCTTTTTATATTAACCTCCTCGAAGTAATCGAAGCGTTTGTTACAAATGTTAGTCTTGCAGTTAAACAGATATTCTGTGTTCCATCTACATTGCAGATAACCCGAATCCTTTTTCTCCCAGTTTCAGCTTGCTGTGTGAAGCTTGCCGTAAACTTTCTAAATTTGCATGGCAGTGTCATTGCATGGGCACCATGAAATATTATCCTAAAATGTATGTAGTAGGTAAGGAAGGTGAAGGCTGGTGTTATACGTCACACCTGAATAGTACAGATTTTTATTGTTCCAGTAAACGATGATTGCAGTTTGTTTGATTTAACCTCTGTTATAAATATATTACAGTTTTCCTTTAAATATTTGGTGACCAAAGATGTTCTAAACCATCATCTCTTTTGAACTTTTTTTTTTTAATTATTTTTACATAAGAGGCAACAGTTCTACAGATTCCTGCTAATGCTGAAAATGACGTGTTGATGGACTAACAACCTATGTAATGTCATTGGTGATTGAAGAGAAAGTACAGAGTTTCTGATTTTGATATTTTTGCAATGTATTAATGCAGTTGAACACTATTGATATATATGATTTTGTTGAAATCTTCATATATTGCTTCAATTTATGCAAATTGGTTTACTTTCTCATGATTCCTTCTGCTTCAGATAGGAAAAGTCTAGATAGGAAATGAAGTAAAGTCTTGTAGATCCACTCAAATTAATTTATCTTGCTTTTCAGCTCATGTATTACACCTTTTTAAACTGAGATTGCAAAAGGACATTATAGGCACCAAAACCACTGCCTTGGTGGTTCTTTTAAATATAGCCTGTTGCTGCAGGCTAAGCAGTATAAATGTTGCCTTTTTCTGAGAAACGGTGGTGTTTTCATTAGTGCCTATGGCTGCCAGTAGAGGGATTTCCTGGACCAATGTTCAGCTTTACATAGAACTGTATTGATTCAATACATCTCCAATGAGATACTGATTAGCACTGCACAGTGATTTAGGACACTGATGCATTAGCCTTACAATGCCCTATGTGGTACCACTGGACTAATACCGCATAGGGATCTCCGCTAGAGAGGTGTGTGGACAGTAGTGAAACTGGGCCCCATAAAGAAAAGGTTAGTAAATGTAAGAATAATTTGGTAAGCCAAACTCTAGATTGATTGCAGCTTGGTACATTTATTACGAATGCCGGGTTGGCAACTATAAAATGGCCACTATGTAATATTTAATTATCAGGAGTTATGCAAATCCCATCCTAGCATGCGAGTCTTGGTGAATCATTTGTCTTTAATTGGCTAAATGAGGAACAACCTAAACAAAATAATGTTCAGAATTGTTTTAAATGTAAAAATTCTGGCTAATATAGCTGAGTGGGGCAATATTTCTAAACTGGCTTTTTTTTACCTTAATTTTTCAATTTCGTTCTCTTTTATTGTTTTTAGTGAATTAAGCTCCTAGTGTATTTGTTTGTTTAAAAGTGTTCTGTAGGTTCTAATATTTAATTTTGTTCTGTTGTGTTGGTACTTTTTAAATCCTCTGCTTGCAGTCCATCTGATGAGCGTAGGAAGTGGAAAAGCCTGAGTAAGATACCCAAAATGCTTTAGCCTGTAGCTTTATCCCTTTGTGAATACATCTCATGGTTCACTGCATCACGAAACGTTCAATTAATCTAACTCTGTCTGTTCTAGTTTGGAAGAGGCTGTTTTGGTATGAGTGAACACAGTAAATGCAGCTTTTGAATGTTGGGTTACATTTTCATGTATTTTGAAAGAAAACAATTATATAATTGAAATGCTCTAAGCTTGCAGCTTCACCTTTTAAAGTGAATGTGTCGGCTTTTAATTCAATCTGTGCTACACAAATACTGAAAACACAAAATCTCCCACACACTATCTTCAGTGCTGAAGACTTTAAGGCCTATATCAAGGCAAATACTTATTTTGCATATTGTTGGGTGGCCCTTGATCTTATCCACAGTGCTCCATATGACACTAGAAGACACTGGTGTGCAAAGAATTACTCTGTGGATCCATATAATTACTTTTCCTGATCATAATTATGTGATGCATCCCCTCTGGTTACTTAACCCCTTAAGGACACATGACATGTGTGACATGTCATGATTCCATTTTATTCCAGAAGTTTGGTCCTTAATGGGTAAGAACATGTGTAGAAGTGTCAAAACACAAAGTAGCAATAGTTTTTTTTTTTTGTTTTTTTTTAAGATATGAAAATACAGCCCTTAAATATGACATGTCTTTGCAAATTCAAACAAGGCATATTTGTTAAAATGTCAATACTCTGGCAAGCGACATTTGCAATGTTGCTTTAAATGGCAAAAAAAAATCGCGAATACATTACAAGGGAGCGACTGGGCCCCAAAGCCAATTTATCATGCTTGCCTAGGTAATACCTAGGAAATAAAAACAAAATGGTTATTTTTTGTGTCTGTTACAAGATTCTCAGCTGTACAGGTGGAAGTGTAATTTATTATTTTTAATGATGGTCAAACCTGAAGAAAATAATAAAGAATATTGTTACAAACCTGTACTAATTGTTTCTTGATGTTTGTATTCATACAATGTATTGTTCATTTAACTTGTCTTAAAGCGGCACTGTCATGCCGAATCCCGTTTTTTTTTTTTAACCCCCCTCCCGCCTCCACTACATCCAATCGACCCCCTAGTCACCCCCAAATGCCCCTAAGCCCCCCACATTACCTATTTTTAATTCTTTATTTTCTGCCCGATCTTTATTCAGGGCGCCGCCATCTTTGTGTGGGTAGGTGAAGTCCCTGTGGGACACGTCATCTGCCCACACTAGATAGACTGTGAGATTCCCGCACATGCCCAGTGAAACACCTGGACATGCGAACGGGAATTTCATCCATTCATTCATTCATCAGACAGACGAATGAATGAATAGAAACATCAGACAAACAAACTAACACTGAGTATCAGTGTTAGTTTGTTCGTTCAGTTTATTACAAGGAGGGAGCTACCGGCACGCAGCTCCCTCCTTGTAATATGTAACTATAGAAGCGGCAGGGAGCTGTGCTCCCCACCACTTCATAAGCCCCCCCAGATCCCCCCCCTCACTCTATGGGGGTCAGTATGACCCCCATAATAGCACAAGGGAGATTCAAATCTCCCCAATGCCCCTACTCGCTATACCGCGAGTAGGGGCATGTCCACTAAACAGTGAGCAGCCTGTGGCTGGGGGGGGGGGTGGGCGGTGGGTGGGGGCCCTAATAAAACAATATGGTGGGGGACCTATTGTCCTCCCCCCGGCCCCCACCCCTGCGCGGTGGGTGGGGGCCCTAATAAAAACAATATGGGGGGGGACCTATTGTCCTCCCCCCCGGCCCCCACCCCTGCGCGGTGGGTGGGGGCCCTAATAAAACAATATGGGGGGGACTTATTGTCCGGCCCCCACCCCTGCGTGGTGGGTGGGGGCCCTAAATGAACCCCCCCCCATCAAGGTGACTAGGGGTCCCAAGCCCCTAGTCACCCCAACCCAAAACATTCTATCACTCTAAAAATAGTGAGGGGTGAATAAAATAACTAACCTGTAAAAAAAAAAAAAATTAAACTTACCATTTGACGTCTTCTTTTTTCTAAATTCTTCTTTCTTCAGCCCCCCAAAAGGCCAAATAAAAATCCATCATACCCGTCGCACTTGTAAAAAAAAAAAAAAAAAAAAGAGCGCAAACAAAAATTAATCCATGTTCACCCATGGAGGGCACGCCGCGTACTGAGCTCCGCAGGGCGGGTCAAGGCTTATAAAGCCTTGCCCCGCCCTGCAATTAGGCTTAGAACACACTGATTGGTTGGTTTAAGCCAATCAGAGTGCTCTGTGTCATTTTACACTGCGTGGGAAAATTCAAAAGAACTTTCCCACGCTGTGTAAAATGACAGATCACTGTGATTGGATGGTTTTCAAGCCATCCAATCACAGTGCTCTGTGTTATTTTACACAGCGTGGGAAAGGGGGGGGTAAATCTTTCCGGGGGGGGGGGGGGGGGGTTAAATCTTTACTTAGTATTAGTACATTTGGCTGAAAGACCAATTTAGGTCTTTCAGCCTTTTAGTAGATAGCTCCCTGATACCGTGGGAATTAGGGAGTTATCTACTAAGCGGCTGCAAGAAGCAGCCGCGGCAATGAATAGGATCGGAGTTTCATTCATTAGAATGAAATTCCGATACAATCAAAGTACCGAATTGCATCCTAACACCAATAGAGAAACAGTGCTCATTCTGTTAGGATGCAATTCGGCAGTTTTGCCGGCGTTCTGTCTAAGTGACAGGACGTTCGGCAATACTGACATGAAGCATTGTGGGAACAGGGAGGAAAGCTAGGGATCATGGGGAAAATTGCTCTGACCAGCGGAAATGAAGCACACTTTGCTCCTCCGCTGGTCTGAGCTGGTCAAGCGGAGGAATCCTCCATAAGACAAAGAGTCCCTACTTTGTCTTATGATTTTAAAGAAAACTAAAGAAGACAGGAAGAAAAGAATAACAGATCATGAGAGAGGGGGAGAAGAGGAAGAGATTGAGGAAAGGTAAGTTCGGCATGACAGTGCCGCTTTAAGGAGAAACTGCATAATAAGAAAATGAGTTGTTTGTCTGTGTGTGTATGTGTGTGTGTATATATATATATATAATATACACAAGATCCAGCGCACTCTCCTATCTACTAAACAGCAACTTCAATGTTGACAGATGTTATTAGTTTTTTTTAAAGTTTTTTTCTAAAAACACCTAATCTAGGCAAAAAATAATGGGGATTTAGTTACATTATATGATCATACATTGCAGTGGTCTAACTCACCCATGTAATATTATAAAACTTCTTGACAACATTCTAGTTTTCATATTTATTGCATTTCTTTTTTTCAATAATACAAATTCTTATCAAAATTTGCTGTCCTGTTTTCAACTCTAAGGATAACCCAACCAATGGCTTAGTTTCATTAAAGGGACACTGTAGGCACCCAGACCACTTCAGTTCACTGTGGTCCTTTTGCACCTAGTGCTGCAATGTTAAACAGTGCAGTTCCAGACAGCCACTTCTGGAATCTTAACTGACTTTTGGTCCGTTATCTGACGCTGGATGTCCTCACACTCTGCATGAGGACCTCCAGTGTCATAATTTCCCCATAGGAAAGCATTGATTCAGCTCTTTATTTAACGGTGAGGAGGGGGGGGGGGGGGGTGTGGGGGGCAGAGGGATCGGTAGTGCCAGGAATACAGCTTTGTATTCCTGTCACTACAGTATCCCTTTAACAATGACAATATTAGTTAAATGTAGATGGGGAAGGGGGATTGTTGTTTCACAACCTTGCTCTAAAAGTTCTGCACTCACTACCATCAATAATATATAATATATATATAACACTGTAGTGCATCTTTATTTGTTTTAAAAAAAGAAATAAAAAAACAACGCGTATGCAGGGACATATTAGCCTTGGGCGGCAAAAAAAGCCGTCCCAAAATGCCCAGGGCAAATGCCTTGTTAGCCTTGCGGCTAACTAACAATCCGGTCGGGCGGCGCTGGCGAGGGAGCACTTTCCCCTGAGCTGTCTGCTCAGCTCCCTTACGCGCTGCAGAGTGATGCAGGAGCCAGCGCGCGAGGGAGCTGAGCAGACAGCTCGGGGGAACGTGCTCCCTCGCCAGCGCCGACCGCCCGCCCGCCCAGCAGCCCCACTAGACACCAGGGAGAGGGAGAGGGAGAACCCCCCCCCCCCCCCAAGGGAAAAAAAAAGTGAGTGTGTTAATGTGAGTGTGTGTGTTCGCTAGTGTATGTGTATCTGTCAGTGATTGTGTGTGTGTGTATTTAGAAGGCAAGGTTGGGGTGGCGGAGGGGAGGCCTGAGTTTTGTCCTGCCTAGAGCAGCACAAAACCAGGATACACCACTGCGCGTATGCACCCTGAGGCTTTATCAACAATACAACTGTTGCAGTGGATCGACCAGATTCACTTCTGTGTGCACTCAAAATATTTCACTGTCGGACACACTTTTTAGATTTTATTAAAAAGTAGAAAATCAAACGTACAAATTTTAGCAGTAAATGATGTTCGTGTCCTGAACCCAGTTGCAACAAATAAGGTCTCTTCTTGAGAGGTCATATGTGAATGGTGTGACAGTGATCATGCAATGAATCACAGGCTAGTTATTAGCCACACAGTAATATTACTGTATCAGTATCCCGATAGAGGGCCATCGTAACCTCCAACATGTTTGGACTATTTCTTTACCATGCCACGATGTGATCCAATAGCTATTAATCAAAGAAATACATGCAAAGTAAAGACCATTTTTCAAATTTACCTTGGTGGAGATATAATAAAGCAGGGATGCTCAAAGGGTTATCAAGAAAACCTCCCCTGTCTTTTTTTTTTTTTTTCTGCCAATTTCTATTTTACTTTTCCCTCGGATTGCTGTAAATTTTCATCATATTTTTCTGTTACCAACTTGATTGTGATGCTGAAATGTAAAAACAAAAGAAAGGCCACTCGTGATGCTTGTATGACATTGGGCATGGCTCCATCTGGAGGCACTCTACTATTACACGTGGGGCTGTTAATCATCTTAATGTTTTTGTGTGCATGTAGCCCAACTGTCTGCCTCGTATCGCCATATGTAGAGTGGATAATTTTACAGCATTAATCACCACTTCCGTTATATTTGAGAGCTTGGAGACTCTGTTGCATGTGATGGGTGTAGTTTGAATATTCTGGCAGCTGTCGTTAGCTGGGGGGCACGTTAAACTATAGGGCAGAAACTGATATTCCCAAAACCGGACTCTGTTCCACAGTAGTTTTATCATTTGTGACTGTGATTTATTTTAAACCCACCTTGTGCTGTCTTAGATTATTTTTTATAACTGGACGAAGTGTTGCAGCGTAATAAAATACAATTACAATAAATTACAGGCCTTATGCATGTCATCTGGAAAATGTTTTCCTTCGAGGCGAAAAGAATTGTGACCCTTTTTAGTCTCCTTCACATTATCCAGCTTTTAGTAGTTATGTTCTGTATTTTGAATTTCTATTGAAGCGTAATTACACGTGTCCATTCATAATGACCGAAAACAGAGAAGCCAGAGGAGCAATAATACAATAGATACACGTCCAGGATTAGTCATTAAGTGTGCATTTGGGAAGTTAGACCAGAAGTCGGCAGCAGCTAGGTTTACAGTTATTTTGATCTAAAATTAGAAGTTCACATTGTTCCTGAAAACTCTCACTTTTTTAGTAAATATCCTAGTTGGTTTCGACCTTCACCAGCAGATGTGAGAGGCAGTTACCAGAACTGTTAATTCAAAATGTGGTTTTAATAGTCTTGCAATATACAGTCTTTTTTTTTTTTCTTTTCTTCTTCTTTGAAAGGTGTTGATTACGTTTTGAATGGGAATTATGCACACAGCAAGCTACTATACTATTGTCCATTTCTTATGTGTTGGTTATTTATTGACTACTCGGAAAAGTCAAAAATTCTAAAACTCAGCTAATTTTCCAGTCCAACTATTTAGGCCTACAAGTTGCATGTTCTATGCCAGTTCTCCAGAATTCACTTTTCACTGAATAAACCTCTCTCTGTGTTTTGGTCAAATTCATTCAATGTATACGGTTAGTTAAACAGTCTGTTGGTTCATTTAAGAAATATTAAAACTCTGTTTTGACATGCCTGACTTATTCTATATTCGTTAATCTTTCAGAGCAGCGAGGAAAGGTCAGACCCGGTATTGTTCAGGAGTCAGGACTATTAATTATTATTTAGCTGTAGTAACTAGGTTTCTCTCTGTTTAATCAATACTCTTTAATTTCTGATTTAGGATCGTTGTCCCATGGGTGTGCTAATCTCCCTCATCAATGACAGTCCAGACACTAATTTGGCAGCTCATCATGGACCAAAACTAATTAAATATCCCTTGGATTTCCCATTTCTTTGTCTGCGATTCCTTTTTGCTTATATGTTTCCACTCAAATAAGACAAAAGCACGGGCTACAATGAAGATTGCAAATTACGTCGGTTTCCTTGTAGCAACAGTCTGGGCTCCATGTGTCTTGTTTATAATGTATTTTCTCTCATACTGCCAGAGCTAATGATCTGGAATCTACAACTTGTGAATTTATTCTCATTAAAACTGGTGTTCGATTACCTGCAGCCCCTGCACTGACTTCCCCACTGCAGGTGTGTCCTCTATCCACATAATGGTGTACATCATTTACTGATGCAGGAGCTGATGGTGTCACCTTCTAATACTGTTGGTTATGGGTTTGTACATGGTTTTTGTCACCCCTTTTTACAACCAAATATTAGATTAATACCCAACACTCCCAAAGTTGAGAGCCTTTTGAGGTTTTATTTCTAGGAGAGTGTAGTGTTTAATGTATGTGGCTTGGCTTAATTAGAGGACCTTGACTAAAAAGAAAATATTAAAACCTCTGGACACCATTTGAAGAATCTGAGAGCAGAGGGAAGGACGGGGCAGTTTTAAGACTTATTTTTGCTGGTAGTTTAAGTCTGGGGATATAAACCTGTATTCCTAATGCCATAGTCCCTAATTAGACTTAACACAGTACATCAGTGCAATATAAATGAGTAAGAAAGGGGCGGGTACTGACCACCAAGATGGCTGGACCCAATCTCGAGTAGTTCCTGACAATTAGTGCTACCAACTAGCTGAACCGGCTCACGAAAATGCTGAAAACACAACACTTTTCACACTTACTACCTACCAGTGCAGCTCTTGTGAACTCTGTAAAACTCTGCTCTGGCACTTATTCTATCTGAAAACTGAATATGATATCCAGTGGTGTATTTAGGATTTGGGCTGCCCCCTCCCCTAATTAAAATTTTTCCCACCCCTTCCTGTCAAGGGCGCACTTTGACAGACGCACACTCACTGACAGATGCACACGCATTGAAAGACATACACTGACAATGACATACACACACTATTACTTGGACACACACTGACAGGCGCACACACTCACTAACCGATACATACACACTCACTGACCCACACACATTCACTTGGACACACACTCACAGACACATACACATTTCTCCCAACACTCACTCATTTTATTTTATTTTAAATCCACCCAGCCTCCCTGCTCTTGAGCCCCCCAGGCAGATGCCTTGTTTGCCTCGCGGAAGTCATGTCCCTGATGATATCAGAAAAAACAGGGCGCCACAGTCACTTTAATAGTACAGTTTGGAGATTCCTAATAAAAAGGAAACAATTAGTAGAGATATAACATTACACTGTGTGCAGAATTATTAGGCAAATGAGTATTTTGACCACATCATCCTCTTTATGCATGTTGTCTTACTCCAAGCTGTATAGGCTCGAAAGCCTACTACCAATTAAGCATATTAGGTGATGTGCATCTCTGTAATGAGAAGGGGTGTGGTCTAATGACATCAACACCCTATATCAGGTGTGCATAATTATTAGGCAACTTCCTTTCCTTTGGCAAAATGGGTCAAAAGAAGGACTTGACAGGCTCAGAAAAGTCAACAATAGTGAGATATCTTGCAGAGGAATGCAGCACTCTTAAAATTGCAAAGCTTCTGAAGCGTGATCATCGAACAATCAAGCGTTTCATTCAAAATAGTCAACAGGGTCGCAAGAAGCGTGTGGAGAAACCAAGGCGCAAAATAACTGCCCATGAGAAAAGTCAAGCGTGCAGCTGCCAAGATGCCACTTGCCACCAGTTTGGCCATATTTCAGAGCTGCAACATCACTGGAGTGCCCGAAAGCACAATACCCGTAGTGCCCGTGTGCAATACTCGGAGACATGGCCAGGGTAAGAGAGGCTGAAAGACGACCACCACTGAACAAGACACACAAGCTGAAACGTCAAGACTGGGCCAAGAAATATCTCAAGACTGATTTTTCTAAGGTTTTATGGACTGATGAAATGAGAGTGAGTCTTGATGGGCCAGATGGATGGATTGGTAAAGGGCAGAGAGCTCCAGTCCGACTCAGACGCCAGTAAGGTGGAGGTGGAGTACTGGTTTGGGCTGGTATCATCAAAGATGAGCTTGTGGGGCCTTTTCGGGTTGAGGATGGAGTCAAGCTCAACTCCCAGTTTCTGGAAGACACCTTCTTCAAGCAGTGGTACAGGAAGAAGTCTGCATCCTTCAAGAAAAACATGATTTTCATGCAGGACAATGCTCCATCACACGCGTCCAAGTACTCCACAGCGTGGCTGGCAAGAAAGGGTATAAAAGAAGAAAATCTAATGACATGGCCTCCTTGTTCACCTGATCTGAACCCCATTGAGAACCTGTGGTCCATCATCAAATGTGAGATTTACAAGGAGGGAAAACAGTACACCTCTCTGAACAGTGTCTGGGGGGCTGTGGTTGCTGCTGCACGCAATGTTGATGCTGAACAGATCAAAACACTGACAGAATCCATGGATGGCAGGCTTTTGAGTGTCCTTGCAAAGAAAGGTGGCTATATTGGTCACTGATTTGTTTTTGTTATGTTTTTGAATGTCAGAAATGTATATTTGTGAATGTTGAGATGTTATATTGGTTTCACTGGTAAAAATAAATAATTGAAATGGGTATATATTTGTTTTTTGTTAAGTTGCCTAATAATTATGCACAGTAATAGTCACCTGCACACACAGATATCCCCCTAAAATAGCTATAACTAAAAACAAACTAAAAACTAATTCCAAAAATATTCAGCTTTGATATTAATGAGTTTTTTGGGTTCATTGAGAACATGGTTGTTGTTCAATAATAAAATTAATCCTCAAAAATACAACTTGCCTAATAATTCTGCACTCCCTGTATTAAAGATAAAATCGAATCAAAAGTAAGCAACAGCACAACATCTATGCAATATTGCAAATATGCAAAAAAATATATATATAATGTTAGGAATATATATGGACTTATTCCCACACAACATATCAGAACGATTTTCCTTCATCTATTTCACTTATTTTCTACATATATGTATTGTTTATGTATTGTTTATACACTTTTTTTATATACATTTACACATTTTTGAAATGTCTCTTTGCACAGTCCAATTTGTATTATTTTCAGGCTGTTAGAAGATAGCTGGATCCTAGGCAGGGTTGTACATACAAACCACAATGATTTTGAAAGTTGTTTTTTTTGTGTGTAGAACATTCATAATGCGGCTGTGTAAATGATGCATAAAGTTATTCTGCGTTCCAGCATGGTCGCGCCTTCACATCGGTCGCACGCACGTCGTTACATATGACTGTGTGCACGCGACGTGCTCTGCGCATGCGCGATCACGGAAGTGGATAGACGGACCGGCGGATTTAAAAGAGAGAAGACAGGGAAGATGAAAGAATGAAAGTCGGATCAACGAAACGCGTAGAGCACGATCAAGGACCCTGCATTTTGGTATTCGCAGTCTTTTTTTTTACGTGTATACTGTGGATTTTTTGTATTTTTGTGTATTGTGCGTTTTTGCAGTCTGAGATTCATTAGTGGAAGTGAATTGCTGGTCTGACAAGCACTGTGCACTTTCCTTCTGACTACTACTTTTGCACTTTAGCACATGCACTTTTATTATTATCTTAGGATCATGTTTTTTCTAAGCTGCTGTTCCGAAGGGCTCTTGGCCAATATTGGCTTTTGTATATTTGCAATATTGCACAGATGTTGTGCTGTTGCTTAATTTTGCTTTGATTTTATCTTTAATAAATTGGATGTTATACCTCTACTAATTGTATCCCTGTCCCCACGGCGCAAACTCACCTTTCTGCAGCACTTGAACTCTGCATGCTCTGCAACCACGTGGCAAATCCAAGATGGCCGCCACACAGGAACAACTTCCAATCTAGTGGACCAGAAATGGAAGGAAAGCTTTGTGACTCGTTTTGATAACCTGTGCCGGGAATTATGGCACCGTGAGTCCTGCCGACTAAAAATACCTACCACACGTGATGCCCTGCTGACTCCGGGGGCTGCTCCGGCTCGCTATACCTCTTGTGGGCTGGGAGCCCACGTGAAATTTTGTCCCCACTGCCGTCCACATGCCTGGGGGGAACTTGAAGGCCATAAGTCTCTGCGGGCTCATGATTCTCCTGCCGTGACAGAGAGAATCCTTTGCAACCAGGCACTGGCTCCTCTTAAGGCCTGGACTGGAGGTGGAGAGCAGGACTATCCCTGTTTAGAAGACCTGAGGTCTACTTGTTAGAGCAGCAATTGTTGAAGGAGAGGGGAGAAGAAACTGACTCTGGCACTGAGCTGACCTGACCGATCCGGCCTACGAGTGGCATAGGCTAAATGTTCTGCTCTATTCCTCCTGAGTCATGTTATTATTTTTCTATAAGGCTATTCAGAGTTTTATGTTTTTATGTTATCAATACTCAGTGGCTTTATACTCCCACACATTTGTTCCAGTTTGCTTACTTTTTCGCCCTACTCACACTGTCAGTTATGCCTCGTCTGTAAAAATCTTGTTCATAACAAAAAATGTGCATTCTTATTGCGGCCATGTAGCTATTGTGGCCTTGAAAGGCTTTCTGTACTAATATGCACACTAAAATAAAGAATTTTAAAAAAGAGTAAGGAAAGGTTTCTTAGCTTTTTTTTCCTTCAGCATTTTGAAATATGGCCTTCTAAGAAGCATTCATAGTGATCCCAAATGTTGCTTCAGCGTAATTTATTAGCCTCAACCCTTTGCCTTGAGTCTGTGGAAGATGGATGCAGGTGGATTTCCATTTGTGGCAGTGGAAGCTGTTGCAACACTACCCTGTACACTAGCATTTGGTTGATTTAATTCTAATGGAAATGTTGGAGATGCTGATACAGGTGATTGTCCATGGTGGTAGTACTGGTGGTGCTAGCGGTAGTTGTGGTGCTGGAGGTGGACAGTAACAATGACAGTGGGTGACCTGCTTGTGCCAGTGGAAGCAGATGCAGCTGATGTCTAAAACAACCGAGTAAATCTATGAGGAGCATTAAATTAGACCATTATTGGAGAAAACCATGCCTCCTCGATAACAAGGACCAGGACACGTTGGAGTTAGGAATCCAGATTTGTATTCCTAATGCTGTAGTGTCCCTTTAATGGGATTTGTGGTATAATCCATACAGCACAGTACCTACAACACGATTAAGAGATAATCCGCAATTAGATTAAAATGCTAAGTATTTGTCAGTGAGATTTCACTATCTCCTCACTAGGTAAATGATGTGTTCATTATATTTTATTCAAATTCAGCTAGGATTGTCTTTAATGCATCTTTAATTTCTGAATATATTTAGTATAGTATTAAATTGATAATATGACACACCGCAGATCTTGCACCCTTTTAATGCAGATAAATACAAGCCTTGCAGCAGTGACTTCTAAAGCTAAAACTTCACCTGCTATAATACATTGCCAAACGTATTGCTTGTAAAGCCTTGTGAAATGTCTATAACACTTGGGCATTTACCTTTTGGGCTCACTTGTCTTTCACATTCCATACCAGTAACCAGGCCCGGACTGGCCATCGGGCAACGGTGGCCCTGCCACCACCTGCAGGGCCATTGCTATCACAAAGCCAGCCAAATCAAGCCACAGATCTCCCTCACCATCCCACAGGCACTTTACTGGGCAGCCAGGAGGAAGGAGCGAGAGGACAAGGGAGCTCTATCTAGCAGCTCCACCAGGTCCTTCCGCTTGTGAGGTCGTAGCGTTGCCACGGTAACAGCAGCAACGCTCCGAATCTCGTGAGAGTAAACTCACCACCAGGGCTGCAATCTCCCCCCTCTCTGAGCAAAGTAAGACGGGATGGGGGAATATAACTAAAAAAGAAATGAAAATATGTTGAATAACCTATTCTGGGAAACACGTTCAATAGTATTCTGCCATATTTAGGTAATGTCCCCTCTGGATAATGTTGAATTGTTTTCAGTTAGTCTGTCAAAAAAACGGATACTCCTGATACCATAGCCTGTCCCATAGCTGTGCCTTAGATGATATATTTAACATGATCTGTCTGGTATTAAATGGCAAGAGTTGGTGGGCAAATTTCATAGCAAGTGGATAGCTTTATATGAAGAATGCAAAAGTTCATATCTGCTTCACAGCAATAGAAAGGAATAAGAGTCTTAGTTGTCAGAAGAGCCTGTTCTTCTCACACCTACCATGCAGTAGTTATAGTGCCTAGAGTACATCTTTACTTATGTCCATTTTAAAAACATGGTTTATTTATTAAAAAAAAATAATATTTAATATGCTTATATCTGCACCCTCACATACACACACTGCACCACGGACACACACAGTGCACCCTTCACACACATGCTGCACCACACACAAATACAGTGCATCCTTCACACACTGCACTCCACACACACACACACTGCACCACACACAAACACAGTGCATCCTTCACACGCTCTGCACCACACACAAACACAGTGCATCCTTCACACACACTGCACCCCTCACACAGTGCACACCACACACACACATCATGCCTTATACAGACTTCATTCCTCTTAAATACTCTGGATCCTCTATGCACACTTTGGATCCTCTACGCACACTCTGGATCCCTTACACACACTTTGGATACCCTATAGACACACAGTGCACCACACACACACACACATAACATGCCTTATACACACTACACCAATTACAATCACTCCCCTACGCACACTCTGGATCCTCTATACACACACACACACACACACAAGATCTTCTATAGACACACTGCACCACCTACACACACTACATTTCTGACATACTCACTGTGGATGCCCTATGCACACACTAAATGCTCTACACTCAAACACACACTACATTCCCTAAACACACACTCTACAATTCATAGACACACTACATCACCTACACACACACACATATACTACAGTCCCTATGCACACACTTTCTCACTCTGTTCAGTCCCTAGCCACACATATTACTCCAAAAACACATCACAACGGAAACCGACCAATTTACCCAAACACCACACCACAATCGGCTCACTCTACACACACGCAATCCCACAAGCAGCCTCCAAACACATGCACCATACATTGTCCTTGCCATTTTGTCATCTGGTATCCCACTTTGGGAGACAACAGAGACAGAACAAATACAGGGCATTTTTCTCATGCTAGAGCTCTTCAGATGAGCCCCAAGTTTGCATTCCAGAACGAGTCGATTCCTTTAGCTGACTTGTCGTTTGATTAAACTATTCTGAGCTGTGTTCTGAATGTGGCATTAACCCTTTATACCTTTTTTTTAAATGACTTCTTATGACACAGCCACCTGCCCTCTACCCAACTTGTTATACACTCTACAACATTTAGGCCCAGACACAAGATACAGTATGCAATTTAGGAACTTGCTTACTATAAAGAGCAAAAAACGGGTCGCAAGAGTATTCTGAGAACGGACAGCAACTGAAATACCTGCCCTTCGGTGGGTCCCCGCTCAGAACTCAAGCTGGTTTTAGCTCATGATGTGCCATTATCTGAAGCATATCAGACTGGTCCCACCCATACGAGCAGTCCAGATCCAAAATGCCAGCAAGTTCCCTCTGCACAAGAGACACAGCAACCCCAGACGATCGTTTCAGCCTTGTTAGGCATCATCAGTGAGGCATAGCTGATATCTCTCTAGGCACCGTGAGCAAGGGGTCCACGTCTGGATTACCCTATAAATTTATCAAGAGCAAAAACCGGGTCGCAAGAGTATTTTGAAAACAGACAGCAACTGAAATAGCCTGCCCTTCGGTGGGTCCCCGCTCAGAACTGAAGCTGGTTTTAGCTCATCTTGGCACAAGATGAGCTAAAACCAGCTTGAGTTCTGAACGGCGACCCACCGAAGGGCAGGCTATTTCAGTTGCTGTCCGTCCTCAGAATACTCTTGCGACCTGTTTTTTGCTTACTATAAAAACTTAGGAGTCACAGAATTCAGAACTCTCACTTTCTAGTCACTCTTAACTCAGATTAAAAGTAGGAGAACACTTTTGGATTACATTGTAAACTTAACTACTATTATCCTGGTTGACAGGCTTGATAAGTCAAGTTGAGTAGCTAAAGTATGCATGTAATTTGATTCAGTCAGATGTCCATATATATTGACTATATTTTACGTTTTACCAATTAGCCTAAATTAACTTCATATGAGACGGTAGACTTTTCTGATCGTTATTAAACAAGGCTGCTTTTCTAGAGAAGACAGTTGCTTATTTGCTTTCTGGGCTTTCGTTTCCTCAATAGGACATTGATGTTTCTGTACAGAAAAATAATGTGAGAAGCTTTGAAAAAAGACAGAGAGGGGTGGGCAGACCTTTGTTGTATGTGTTTCATCATTCATGCTGTTTCTTTGAGATGTATCAAGTCACCTAATTAAATAGAACCTAGCACCTGCCATCAGCCCAAAATTAATAACCCGTCACTAATAGGAGCACACTTGGCCTCCAGGGGCTGTGGTGCCACCAGACCAGCGGATTGTTCAGTGACTGGTGCAATCTGATTAAATGTAATTCAATTTAAGAAAAGCAGGAGGGACATAAAAATAAAACACGAGGCCAGAGATCACCTTCTGCTGTCAAGGAATAATGGGGGCAGTTAATCAGACAGGCGGTGGGTGCAGCCCCCCACCAAACTTAGATCCCTGTTGTGTTGCCTCATACACATTTCATTAATTGAAGTGATTGGCCTTTGTGTATCAATGGAACCTTTAAATATTGCTAAAGCTATGGTGGAAACACTTTAGTGTCTATAAGTGTATTGATTTTGTCACCCAGGTTAAAGAATAGACTGCATGTTCTGTACTTGCTGTGATAGAACAGTAGATACAAGGTCCACTTTAAACGGTGGAGTATGCAGTAATGACCATACTAACACACTTGGACGTAAATGGCATGTAAAATGATGGATGTATTTAGTATGTTTGTGTAGATCCCTTTTAAGGCAGTTCCTTTATTTAACACATTTAAAGGTTCACTCTCTCTCAATGATGAAAGATGAATTCTGGACAAAGTATATCTGTAAAGGTGTTTATTCTTGTGGATTGTAATTCTAATTGTAATTGATGTAAAATTAAGGGTAATTTATAATCCAACAGTAATCCATAAATAGTCATGTATTTTGAGGCTACTAGACCAGTATTAGTAGTAGTAATAATAATCATCCACCCTTTTGGACAGGCCACTCTGGAGCAGAAGATAACACAACTTCAGCGATTTCCACAGGAGTCTACAATGAGAGGCAATGGAAGACAAACTGCGCTATAAAAATGTACGCATCTGTGGCCTATCGGAAAAGATTGACCAAGCAGAGCTATCGCACCTTCTCTGCAGGTTACTCACGTCACTCCTTACAATCAAGCAGGCAAAACGTATTCGGCTTGATGGCATGTTTTGGATCTCGAATGTACCTGTTGTTATCCAAGGGAAATAATCATTAAAGAGACACTAGTCACCAAAACAAGTTTAGCTTAATGAAGCAGTTTTAGTATATAGATCATTCCCCGGCAGTCTCACTGCTCAATTCTCTGCCATTTATGCATTAAATTCTTTGTTTATGGAGCCCTAGCCACACCTGACTGCACGTGGCATACACAAACTTCCAAACGAGACATCTAATGTTTACACTTCCTGTAACAAGACATCTAATGTTTACACTTCCTTTATTGCAAATTCTGTTTAATTTAGAATTTCTTATCTCCTGCTCTGTTCATAGCTTGCAAGACCCTACAGGAGTCTCCTATATGTAAATTTACAGAGCAGGAAATAAAACAACTTTTAAAATAAGTTACATCTGATTGAAACTAATCAGATGAAACCATTTTCATTTTCTGCAAGCTGTGCGTGAGTCACAGCCAGGGGAGGTGTGGCTAGGGCTGCAGAAACAAAATTGATTTACTCCTAAGTGACAGAGAATTGAGCAGTGAAACTTAAGTGGCATGAACTATACACCAAAAATGCTTAATAACGTTTTTATGGTGACTATAGTGACCAGAGCTTCAGGGCAGTCTGGATATGCCGACTTTCTTTTATTCGGTGAGGAGGAAGACACCCTATAAAGTTATGCTTTATCTACAAAACAATCCCATAGACTTTGATGGTGACTTCTATAGATGATTTTGAAAGTTTTTCTAAGGCCATAATGTGTTAACTACAGAGATGTAATGCACCAATTATGTTTATATTGTGTTATAGTGCTAACTTTGTACTATGTCACTATTCTAACTGGAATGCGAATAAAAACAAAATAATCCTAAACATTCCTAAAAATAACAATAATTCCCATCCTCTCCTGGAAACGGCGACGTGATAATTACATTTTGTTTATATTAATAGACCTGTGCAGTGTGGAAAAAATGTGGTTTGACTAAATCAGTTCGTCAAAACTTTTTGGGGTTTTTTTGTGTCGGTCGATTAGGGTTTTTTTCCATGTGGAGTTTTGGTTTGTCCATCAGGAAGAGTTTGGGGCAATGATTTCGGAGCCTGAATTTGCTGGATATGTGAGCATTTAGTGCTAGATTTAAATCCGACATGGGACTGGGTGTGTGAATTTACCTAGTCATTGCCTCTCACTGGAAGCCTTTTCCCCTCTGTGGAAATAAGGTGGTTGGTCTTTTTAATTTTTTATTTTTGCAGTGCACAGATTTACATTCATGAGTAGAGAGACATCACAGCAAAATCAAGATGTGAAAAAAGGATCAGCTTTGTGTGTCTAGGTTTTTGCACTTTCTTTTAAAAATTGCTTAAACAAACGAGTAGTCAAAACTATAGGTTAGTGATAAAGAGTGGGTTAGAGCCATGGCTAGCTATAGGTGTACGATAGAACACCATGACTTATAATAGGAGCAAGCTAGTTAGTATTGTATACAGGCAATGTGTGAGTACAAGGTAAGGTTAGATCAGATGGAGCTGGGGGGGGGGGGGGGGGGGGGAGTAGATGGTTTAAACAAGGGAGCTAATTGGGTCTGGTCTGGTGTACTAGGTGACAGCCTAAACAGGCTGCGTAGTTATGGCTTTAAAAGAAAAGAAAAACGTTTTTATAAGAACAGCCGATAAGGCACTTAGGTAAAGCTAGGGCAGGTATAAACAAGTAATAAAAGGGGACAAGACCCAACGCAAAAATTGTATAAGTCAAGTAACTGCCACACTCGTCGCTCCGCGACTTGCGGAGTGAATGGGTTGATGTTGGCCGGATCCCAGACAGCAGCAGTGGGTAAAGAGGTTGTGGCAGTGCCCACGGAGGACAGAATAGTGTTCATTTCAGAGGTGTCGGTCACCCTATGTTCTGCGCCTTTGTGTTGGAAGATCAGCGCACGGGGGGTACCCCAGTGGTATGTTATGCCATTAAATAAGAGTGATGTAGTGAGAGGTCTGAGTGATTTCTTCCATTGCAGAGTTTAGTGAGAGAGGTCAGCATAGAAGCTGAGTTCCATCTCCTCAAATTTATGTGGGGTCTTCCCTCCGGTGGTGTTCAGGATGGTTGCCTTACCCTGCCCATTTTGAAATTTAATCAGGTCTCCCGAGGTCTGGGCCTTGCTGAACTGAGGTGTGGGCAGGCGGAACATGCCATCTAGTTAAATGCCCCTTGCTTGTTTAGGCGTCAGCAGGGCCATAATAGCCTTTGTAGAAAGTGAGGTTCTCTCTGCCATAGCGATGCCTTCAGTTATGCCCCTTATCTTCAGGTGTTTCCACCACCTCCTATCCTCCACAGCTGCCAGCTGGAATTCAAAGGTGCTCTGGGTAGAAGTGAGATCCCTCACCTGTCTCTGCAGGTCTGAGATTTGGGTGTCATGAATCTCAGTAGTTTGTTCCACTGTGTTCAGTCGTGACGTGAAGCCCTTGACATCCTCCCGCACTTAGGATATGTCTGCTGAGAGGCCTCTGCGGAGGTCTGTCAGGAAGCTCGTAAAGATCTCTGTAGTCACAGGGGATGATACACCTGCAGTCACTGGAGGCTTGGGGGTCCCTGGTAGCTCAGATCCTGTGTTCTGTGCAGGGGAAGATCATCCAAAATATAGGAGAAATCATCCAGGTCGGCCTCCATGTTTTGCCAACTCACACCATGTGTCCTCAGAAACCGCTCCCCGGTGTCGGCAGAGAACCCAGGCCAGTCCGGTCTTGGTTTTTTTGTTCTTCCTCCCCATCTGCCAGTGGGCACCTCTTGTTGCTTCTTGAGTGAGATTTTTATGTAGTAAAAGCCCTAGGCGAGTGGCTTTATTCGCCAGTCTGATGGAACTCTGCAGACATGCAACCTCTCTGGTCGAGAGTTAGCTTATCTTTATACTTGCGTATATTTTTTTCACAATTACTCGGTCATTTATTGTATTGTCTGATTGCCGCGCATGTATACTCAATAGTGGGATGCAAACATTTTCCGAACAGTTCCAAATTTTCATACGTTTCTGACACCACACAGACATTGTGCTGCCTCTGTCCAAGTCTCAAATGCTGTAATAGACATAAGTATACAAACAAAATAGATGTGTTGATAGACATACAAGACAATTGAAAAGACAGAATCAAAGTGCTATGCGCTTAGACATTTAGGTGTGAAAAATGGTTTAGAGAGCAGCCTGGGGAGCAATTAATCTGCCCACTTGACACTTGGACATCACTAATCAATAAGGGAGTACTCCCCAACCAGGCAGGCATTTAATAAATGGAGTACTGAAGGATTTTCTAGCAAGGGAATGCTATTAATGCATTAAAGGAATAAACTTGTATATGAAGCCAATGACCGGTAAATACATAACCTTGATATATCATGCCAAAAAATTAAACGTGTAAACTTGGTATATCATGCCAATGAGCAGTAAATCCATAAACTCTGTATAACAGGGGTGCCCAAAAGGTAGATCCCCAGATGTTTTAAAACTACAGCTTCCATGATGCTTTGTCATTCTAAAGGCACACAAAGCATCATTGTTGTGATTCTACATCTGGGGATCTATCTTTTGGGCACTCCTGCTGTAATCATGCCAAAGAGCAGTAAATTTATAAAATGCCAATGAGCCATATGTGCCTCCGAAAAAGCCAGCAAGTGCCACCTGTGCTCTCAAACAACCTGATAGTGCCATCTCTCTACTGCCAGACTCTCGGTGAGTTATTTTTGCCCAAGTCTTTCTGTGCTATCTCTCTACCCCATGTTTCCCAGCATATCTGCCATTTGTCTGTCCCAGTGAGTGTGACAGTGTATGTATGGGAGGGTGAAGTGGTGTGGGGATGGTGACAGTGAGTATGAGGGAGGGTGGAGTGGTGACAGTGTGTGGGGGTGGTGATAGTTTGTGGGAAAGCTGTGATTTAGTGATCTGTGACTGAAATACCGGTTAAGAAAAAAGAAACAGTAGCAATTCACTGGGGGTCCAGAAGTCGGCCTCTCTAGGAATAGCTATCGGATCTACAGCTCCGCCGGGTGTAGAGCTACAGCCATGTGTTAGAGGTCTCTCAAGCTCCGGCAGATCATTGCCGTGGTAATGTGGTAATTCATGGCCAAATTCCCAAGATCTCTACCAGGTGGTCTGTAGCTCTCACCTAGCTCTGCACCTGGCGGAGCTGCAGACCAGAAGTGCTGTGCTTTCTCTTCCTCTCTAAGCAGACTGCATGGAGGGTCTCCACTCACAGCTGCATACAGGGCAAGCCGCTGTGCACCCTCTCAGTGTTGTGCCCTCAGTTATAGCCCTTGAACCTGATGGATCAGTCTGGTTCAATTTTCTTCCCCACCATAACCTTTTTGGTTTTTGCTTCCCAAACACTACCAAGCCTCAACTACCAAGCCTCAATAGCCAACCATTAACCAACCTCATGCTGCATTAACAATGAAACAGCTGTCCATGAGTGGTTCACTGGCTTTCCAGCTTTTCCCAAGTTGTGTTTCAAAGCTGTTGTATACAGCAAACACAGACAAAAGAATCCATGTTTAAAATGGAATGAGGCATAAATGTGATTCTTTGTTAAACTAATTTGCATATGCCCACCCAGAATCCTTTCCGGTAGTAACATCACTGCAAATTTGTTATTTAGGAGAAGAAAGCAAGTCTCATGGCTTGACTGGTGTGCAGATTTTTGTTTTAACATTGTATTAACTCTCCACAGACTTCAGGTGGAAGGTGTTTTCAATCACAATTTCCCCCCCACCATAACCTTTTTGTTTTTTGCTATTTTATGACACATAGACAACTTTAACCCTTTAAGACCCGAGGGCGTACTATTACGTCCTTTTTAAAGCGGCTCTAAACGCCGCAGGGCGCAATAGTACGCCCTCCGGTTTTTCCTTACTTACCCGGTCGCCGGTGGTCCCACGCCGGTGATCGCGGTTGGGGGGACTCCCAGGGAGCCCCCCCGCGGCAGATCTTCCTCCTCCGGTCCCCCCCGGCCATGTGAGAGTGAGGTCACATGGCCGGGATAGCTGGCTGCAGCAATGCCAGCAGGGGGACTAACTGTAATGACAGTTGGTCCCCCTGCTGGCTGAAAATCAAATTAAATAATGTTAAAAGTGTAAAATAAATATATATATACTTAGATCATATATATATATATATATATATATATATATATACACATATACATACACACACATACACTGTCTAGGTGTATTTTAATATTAATATATATATATATAATTATATATATATATATATATATATATATATATATATTAATATCAAATTACACGTAGACTGATACTGATTAAATATATATATATAATTATTGTTATATATATTTATATATAATATAAAAAATAAATATGTAAATACGTAAAAAAATAAAAAAAATAATTAAAAATAAAATATGAAAAAATATATAGATGTGTTTTATTTCGTTCTAACTGTATATATATTTATATCAAAATACACGTAGAACGAAATATATATATATATATATATACATAAATATATACGTATATATCACTATATATATACCTATATATAAATAAAAATATTTAAAATTATATATATATATATATATATATATATATATATACGTATATATACGCATATGTATATATATATACATATATTAATTCTACACATATATTTATGTAATAATTTTACATAATTAGGTATCCTAATTAATTACAATTAGCGGGACCTGCCTGACAACCCATGCCGAAAGTATAGGGAATTTAATTTGCTAGCACTATATTTAACCCTATAACTTTCCAAGACACCATAAAATCTGTACATGGGGGGTACTGTTTTACTCGGGAGACTTCGGTGAACACAAATATTAGTGTTTCAAAACAGTAAAATGTATTACAACGATGATATCGCCAGTAAAAGTGACGTTTTTTGCATTTTTCACGCACAAACAGCACTTACACGGACGATATTATTGCTGCAATACTTTTTACTGTTTTGAAACACAAATATTTGTGTTCAGCGAAGTCTCCCGAGTACAACCGTACCCCTCATGTACAGGTTTTATGGTGTTTTCAAAAATTACAGCGTCAAATATAAGGCTTGTGTTTCATTTTTTTCCACATTACAATTCGCCAGATTGCTTACGTTGCCTTTATGACCCTGTGGTAGCCCAAGAATGAAAATTACCCCTATGATGGCATACTATTTGCAATAGTAGACAACCCAAGGTATTGCAAATGGGGTATGTCCAGTCTTTTTTAGTAGCCACTTAGTCACAAACACTGGCCAAAATTGGCGTTTTTTTGCATTTTTCACACACAAACAAATACTAACGCTAACTTTGGCCAGTGTTTGTGACCAAATGGCTACTAAAAAAGACTGGACATACCCCATTTGCAATACCTTGGGTCGTCTACTATTGCAAATGGTATGCCATTATGGGTGTAAATTTATTTCCTGGGCTACTATACAGTCTCAAAGGCAACGTAACCAATCTGGCGAATTTCAATTTCAAATGTAACACACTATGTTTGACCCTGTAACTTCCCAAAACACCATAAAACCTGTACATAGGGGGTACTGTTTTACACGTGAGACTTTGCTGAATACAAATATGTGTATTTTATTGCAGTAAAAGCAAACAGTATTATGACATTGACAGTTAAAATGTCATGTTGAACTAAAAAAATAAATCTTATTTTCTCCCATTTTTTTCATATTAAATTATGTTTCATAGCTAAATATTTGATATTAAATGAAAGCCCTGTTTCCCCTGAATAAAATGATATATAATAAGGGGGGGTGCATTTAATATGAAAGAGGTGAATTACGGTTGGACAGACATATAGCGCAAATGCCAGGTTTTGTTTACGTTTTGTTCTCTTCACAACTTGTACATTTGGCTGCGGTCTTAAGAGGTTAAGGAGAGTGGATCACCACCAGTAAATAAACAAGATTTCAAATGAACTGTAGCCATCCTAAATCCCCACATCAATCAAAAAGTTTCAAGATTTGCCTCTATTACACACACCAAATACCCCCAAAATAAAGTTTGGAGAATCCTGTAGATGTCTGCTTCTTTAACATCAACAGACATAGTCCTGCTGGTGGTAGAGCTTGGGTTATGCACCATATGAGGAGCAATTCCATGCATTGGCACCGTCTGCTTGTACGATCAGGTCACTTTTCTATTTTTTATTTTTATTTTGCTTTCTTTAATGTCCTGATGTCCAAATTCCCCTAATTTCTCCTGAGGACATTGTATATAAGAATATAGCATTCAGGGATAAAGCACCTTCAGCAGTTATATACACAGGGGAATTTTCAGTAAAAACAAAAGGCAAAGCAGAGTAATCAGTTACATACAATTGCATATCTAATGATACTAGCCTGTATCCTGGATGGCTAGATTAAGCTAAAGCAAAACTATAGTCCTTAAGTTCCACATCCAAATAAGTACTTAGTTCATTAAAAATTAAATTCGGTAAAGCCCTATTTGGTGCCCACCTAAAGTAGTATGAGTCCCAACCTGATCTGATGCTCCGGTTAAGTGACGGATATCATGACTGTACATGGCCAAATGGCCAGAAGTACTAGACAAGTCTGTGAGTTTAAGATCATAGGTAGGTTGCAATAACAAAAAGAAGAAAATAATTTCAATAATAAACATAATTTCAGTCATCTATTACAAACACGAAGCTGTTGTGTTAAGGGCACTTTATCAAACAATTAAACCACCAGGATAGGCCAGAAACCAGATTATGCAACTTCTTAGTGAGGCTTTAGAGGAAAGGTGTCCTCATGTCCTCATACCTTCATGGTGCACAATATTTGGCCGTTTTTATATATCTATTTTTGTCACACCTACTAAATGTTTTGTCAGACCTACTGATTTTTTTGGTTGCTTTTATATTTTATATTAAGTGACTTGTAAAATACCCCATGCCAACTAACTTTCCAACTGCAAAAAAAAAGAACAACAATTTTCATCTTACCCACTAAATCAGAGGATTTGCATCCAACTATTGAACAGAAAATAATGGAAACTTCATGATGGGCGAGTCTGCCAGATAGATGGGTTTGGGACTGCCCTGCCAAAATCAGGGCTGTTGGGAGGTATGCATAATTATCAAATGATTGTATTTACCTGTGTTAATATGAAAGAATATGGCTCTGGGCACATACAGAGAATTTTCAAGCAAGTTAATTATGCTTAAACTAGTGATTTCAAACCACTGCCACAATATTTCACAAAATACCCCGGATAAAAAACTCTATACGCTATATATGCTAGGAATTTATTATTACCCACAATACAAAGGATATCTTTGCTGATTTATAATAAAATACTTTCTTCCCCAGATAACATGCACCTGTCAATTACTGTGATGGAAGAATAATTGTGTTTATCTAATCATGCTTGGTATCACAGGAAGTATCAAGATGTGCCTGCAATATTTTGCGAAGACTGCAGAAAAAGATGGAAGATTAAGCATTTTGCATTTAAACGATGCAGCGATTTACTACCTTAAAGATCTCCGCATCACCATTTTACCAATTCTCAGACCACCACTTGGATACTAATCTGTATAGATACAAAACCGTGTACGACGGCCACGTGGGTACTGTTTTAAAGATAACTGCTGTTGCCTACTGTACAATGCAATTTGTAGCAGTTATGGCAAAATATATACCGGTATTATAAGAAACTGAAATTCTTAAAAATAGATCAACACAAACATTTTATGCTCTAGTGTAGGGTTCCCTAAACTCTGGCCTTTCAGGTGTTGCTGAACTGAAACCCACATGATTCTTTGAATGAAATAGCTGGAGAATCATGGGGATTGTGGTTCATAAATAGCTGGAGGGCCAGAGTTTGGGAAGCCTGCTCTAGTGGGTCATCCAATGGTTTCATTCTTTCTAGTAACTGTTCGGCTTGGAATGAAGAGGCAACAACTTTTTAATGGAAAGATTAACAAAACAAAACAAAAAGGACTGGCTTTTAAAACTGGATTTGCTTATTTCTATATCCATTCCTTTACCAATAATGTTTTCAGAACGTCTAAGCTATGTTCTCAAGGCCGGATTCACAGGTCATGTGTCTATAGGCACAAGACATCAACGCTCCCCTTTAATGCATCCCTCAGCAACAAATATGAATCAGCTGCGTTTAATTATTAGAGGGCTAAGAAATAGTGTTGGGTTAACGGAGGTATTTGGGGGGGTTTAAGATAAGACAACTATCAATTATTATTAAATGGGAGTTTGGGCAAAAGAGTATTTTGCATTAGAAAGGGGATATATTTAGTGGAAGTGGGATTGAATGTAAAGGGCATATTTATGGTTAAACATTCAGAGAGGAGTTGGGATAAAAAAAGTTGTGTGCCCGGAGACCAGTCTTAGGAAGGGTGAGAGAAGGTACTTTGGCAACGACCTACCCTTGCTGTGTCCCCAGCAGCTGAAGTCACTAGAGGTGTAACAAGACAGTTTTTCTCTCTAAAAAGGGTAGTGTTTACAATGCTAAGGCTGCGGGGAGAGGCTATAGACACCAGAACCACATCAGCTATTCTACCACATATTTTTCAGTTTGGATTTCTTACAATTTAGAGTTCACCGGAATAAATTCCCAGTCTTTTGTTTCAATGATTTTATTGAGGGTCAGGCGTGACAATACAGTAATTCAATTTATGACAATGCTGTTCCACAGTATAAAGTGTACATATTGAGTGGATAAAGTACACAAATCACACGCCTAGTGATCTAAGCAAGCACACTGCTTATTGTTAATACTTTGTAGGAGAATAATTAACCTAAGTGACCGCTCTAAAAATGCATCAAATGTGGGCAAATACATACCAATTTGGACACCTTTTTGGTAGAAAAATTGTAATGTTTCAATTTTAATGTTTTATAGGTTGGTTAAACCAGCTCCCAGGAGAGATAACTAAACTCAGGACATCTTAACAGGAAGAGAGTTGGACTTGACAGATGCATCTTAGACGCCTTATCGCTAGCTGAGATGGAGAGCCAATGAGGGGTTAAGTTTAGATCATTGGAGATTCTGGCACCAGAAATAAATTCAGGATAAAGGCTTCCTGTTCTATAGACTTGCTGTGGAGGTTTGTATAGCCCACGCATAACAGCTGGCAGAGGTGACAAGAGTTGGATTGTGCTTATTTGAAACTAGTAATTTTTTAGTTTTTATTTACCTGCAGTTATACCTGTGACCACTGGAGGTCTATACAATATAACACTCATTTTAATAGCAATATGACATACTTTCTGTGCTACCAACTTAGTAAATATTTATATTTATCGAATTTATCAGAATATCTATGATTCAGCCTAGTCACTCACATTGATATGTGTCTGGTAACATTATGTTAAAAATTATGTTTATCAATAAACTTTTATCATTAAAATAGAATAGAGTACAATTAAGAAAAAAAGGAAGTTATATTTCATTCTAGTATTCCTAGGGTCTAACAGTCAATTCAGTTTCTTAGTTGGGGAGAAATAAGCTGTTTAAGGGTAACTTGATGTGGATTTTGATAAGATTGATATGATTTCTTGTTACACGTACACAGTGGTTAAAGGGACAAGCTAAGTACCCCAGCCACTTCATGTTGCTAATACTAAATTCAAAATAATAAATTCTTTGTTAATGTTGTCCCCCCCCCCCCCCAGTCATTTATTAGAACCTGTCTTTTCATGCCCCTCACATCTGAAAATTGACTGTCCCACATTAACTCTCTAAGGTAGCTAATATAGAAATCTAGCCATTATATAAGAAAACATCACAAATCCTGACAGGATCTGGTGCTCTGGACACATACGTTACCCTGTGTTTGATATATTGTCCCCTTGCATCGTCTATTAGGATTCCTGTTGAATAGTAATGCCATCCATCTAGCGTGCAAGCTGTGCCTTGCCAGCCTCTTACCACCTGCTGCCCTAATCTGCATTAATAATGCATGGCTTAAAAGTGGATATGGGTCACTACATATGCGCCAAAATCAGTTCCCTGAGGGAGTCTCCAAAACAGTCTGTTCCTTAATAGAAAAAAAAAAGAGAAATGCTTTTAAAGATGTTGTATATCCTGACTGCAATGTATCAATGGTCTGACAAACACATCGGGACTCACAGGTGGCCAGAGCTCTCAAAGAGAATGAGATATTGAGCCCTGATCTATGCCTCCCTTTATAAATTATAAACTCTGGTTCCGTAGCGAGCTGAATTATCAGACATTATAAACATCACCGTACACATGGTGTCCTAGGGGATGATAACAAGGCATTACAATGGTTGCACCTTCTCACATCCCCCTATGGGCTTTAGATACAGCCATACTGAATTCATTGAAAGCACTGAGCAAGATTTATGACCAGTTTACAATACATTTACCCCTCATATCACTTATATAATGACCCCGACATCAAGATCCCTCCATCCTCTTCTGGTACAAATTACAATAACAAGTTATTTTGCTCTGTGCTGAGCATTTTAAAAGGGAAAGTGTAAGAAACTATTTCTAAACACCCCTCAAATACAATCAATTTTAAGCGTTTAATCCTCTTAATACTAAACACCCCAAGTAATTTAACTCTGATGTTAACCCCTCTGATACCTCCTTTTATCTTAACCCCTTATTACATTTTATTTAACCCGGCATGCGTTTACTAGATTTGAGCATTCAATTTCAGTAATTTGTCCATTCATCCAAAAGATGAATGGATGGATGCAAATTTCTACGCATGAAATGACGAACGAATTGCTTGCAGGATTAAATTTTGGCCATGCTATTCGTTATTTTGTTAGTTTTAGTTATAAGGAGGGAATTACCGGTTCATGACTCCCTCCTTGTAATTTTTTTTTTTTTTTAAAGCAAAGGAGTCCTGTGCTCCTCATGCCCCCCTCACATTTAGGATTAGGCCAATGGGGATCAATATATCCCCCATATTTGTATAAGGGAGGTTTAATCCACCCTCATGCCTCAAACCGTCATGTCTGCTTACATCATGTTGCTGCCCAGTCGCTAATCCAATAAGAGGTGCCTGGCACAGTTCCCCCATGGTAGGGTACCTAATATATTACTTAACTGGAGGGGACATAGTACCCCCCAGTAGTGGGAGCTACTAAAATAAATGGGGGAAACTAATAAATTAATTAACTGGTGGGAGAAATAGTGTCCCCATCCAGCCCCCATGGCTTTTAAATAAAATAAACAGGTCCCGCAGCCCCCGCTCATTGGTGGCAGGTGGGTGCTCTCTAAAAATAACAACAGGAGGACACTGTGTGTGTGTCCCGAGATCCACCCATTGGTGCAAAGTGGATGCTCTAAATAATAAGTGGGATGGACCTATTGTCCCCTGCCAGCTCCCACTCATTGACAGCAGATGGGGCACCTAAATAATAAAGGAGGGTCTGGATGTATTGTCCACCCAAGCCCCCACCCTTTGGCAGCAGTGTTGACTAATAATAACAATAAGAAATGTGTTCTTTTTTCTTCCATATTCTTTTTCGTCAGCTCCAAAAATTGCCCACAAAATCCATAAGGTCAAGCCGAAATTATTAAAATAAAAAAAGGACCAGATCGCAATAAATGAACCGCACTGGAATAAAAACTTCCAGACAAAAAAATAGATGTTCACCTACAAGGGCTCTGCGTACACTGAGCTTGTAAATCAGGGAAAGCCTGACACACGCTGTGTAATTTGAGTCAGAGCACTCTGATTGGATAGCTTCTAAACCAACCAATCAGATTGATCTAGCAATTAAATCTCGAGACTTACCTGTCAGTCTCTAGATTTACCTGTCAGAGCACTCTGACTGCTTGGCTTAGAAGCCAACCAATTAGAGCGCTCTGTCTCAAACTGCATGGCGTGGGAAAGCCTTTACAAGGCTTTTTTTTTTAGAACTTTCCCCACCCTGCAAGCTCAGTTCCCATAGACTGTGAGATGGCTCCGTGACCCATAGGACAAGCACCTCATCAGCCTTCATTTAATGGAGCATGGTATCAGGTTCAACAGGTGTTCTATTTCTAATGTGTTGCTGACCTCAAGTTTCGATTGGATGTACACTTTGAGGGGAAAAAACCTTCTCCCAGGCCTTGATCCCGCACATTTTCTCTTTACCTGCCCTTTAGACAGATACAGAATAATTTTGCCATCTTGCAAAACTATTATTTTGGCACAAATTGACATTGTTATGATACAGTGGGACTACGACTAGTACTGTGTGACGATGTACTTGTATGTATGTATGTATGTACATGTGTGATGTACATACAAGCCTTTTCATACCACAAATTTTGCTTGTTCTATGTTACCTAGAGGTTTGATTGGACTAATCCAGTCTGGGTTTTTAGTTTGTCCATGATCACTAGGAAAATAATACTTAAAGGGACTCATTCTAATGGTCATTTCATCCCAGCATTCCCCTAGTAGAACATCTATAAACAGATAGAATTCTGAAGCACATTATGATTTATGAAAATTAAGTCACTCCCAATCATGTTTGGTATATGTAACGGATCACCTGGCACCCCGACTGGGTACCTCCGTTAATGGATGCTCCTAGTGCTTCCTGAGGACTCCAAGCACTCTGGCAGACACCACAATCACCGAATCCGAGAAACCTTTAAATTCTCCCAAGCATATGAATGCTGTAGACCATTGAATAGGAACCATACGAATAGGCTTGTACTCCTAGCAGTCAACTGGAACAGCATACAATAAATCCTTCCCCCCAATAATGAGACGACACATCACTTTGAGGGTAAAACAGGAACTCTGGACTGGCTCATCCAGCCTGGCTTTTATTACACTAATCCACATACAGGCCACACCCAGGGGGAGGCATAAAATAACCAATCACATACATGGTTCAGCCCACACATCCCCTCCCCTCAGATAACATTAAACCCAATTATCCGGTACACTTTTTCAGCCAAGTTCTGGATGTACCCCAAAACCCGGGGGTACACCTTTAAATCCAGCATCGCTGGATAGCCCTTATTCAGGGGGACAACATATTCAAAATTCAAGTAATTCGGATGAATGGTTCGTGAGATATGGGGTTCCAAAGATTTGACCGACCGCATGGGTAAAGTATCCGAAAACAGTTCCATGCATTTTGGCCCTGCGGTCGGTCACAAACAAGGGAATGAAAACAGGCGAATTGCCTGTGTTATAGAGCCTGGAGAGGGTTTGAATGAATTCCCTTGTTTATGGGGCTCTTTCTACCGAACGGCGGGTCATTCGGTAGTTTCCATACGAATTTCTGGAAGTATGGAGGTCTCAGCGGTGTTTGCCTAGTCAAGTGTCCGATTTTAGTTCCAGACACTCGACGGCAAAACACCGCTGTTCGGTAGTTTAAGATGGCCGCCGCCACGTGTTTGTTTCCCGAATGGCGGCCACCCAGAGGACAAAGACCACACTGCACTGATTGCCAATTACCTGTTTGCAACATTGTTGCAAACGGTAATTGGAGGCACACTCATTCCTGGGTGGTCTGGTTGTTCGGTAGTTTCACTCAATATACTGAATGGAGTGAGTCTACCGAACAATCAGAATGCTGCATACAAATCACCCAGGATAAACTTAACACATCTATAAATACATATATAATATTACAGGCAGTACACTCGAATATGCTTCACAGTCTTAAAGGGACAGTAGTCCCAAAAGTCCCAATATGTCCATAGATGCTGTTAAAAGGGCCAGTAGCAGCAATATACAGTACAATATGCCCAAAATAACCCAGGGGCCATAGTCAGTAGGTAGGAGGCTAGCAAACAGGCTTCTCCAGGGCCCAGTGGCGAGGTTGGTTTCGCCACACTTCTCCCCTTTTCCAAACAGACTAACAGGGTACCTGACCTCTTGCCGGTCAGTGCCCTTGTTAGTCCAGCAGCCCACCCACAAAACAGAAACAGCAGTACAGCCCACCCACAATAAATGGTTACTACACCTGAGTAATGGAAAAACTTGTCCAGGTCCAGGTGCCTCACCCCGGCTGTGTGGGGGACTGGTAGGCTGTTTTGGTGGGTTGCTGAGTGGGCAGAGACCAGCGGTACTCTGCCCTGGTGCCAGCACTACTACAGGAGTAGTCTGGTTGGAGCCTGGTTGCTGGAGACCGACTGTCTCCCCTTTTGCTGCGCAGCTCTGCTGCTGGAGACCGACTGTCTCCCCTTTAGTTACACAGCTCTGCTGCTGGAGACAGACTGTCTCCCCTTTGGCTAAACAGCCCTGTTGTGGGGGGGCAGGACCGACCGTCCCTACCCCCTGTGCTGGAAGTGCAGAGACCACGGTCCCATCTGCACAGGTGTGGGGCTTACAGTCCCCCCCTGGTACATTAAGCTGCCGCTGGGGAGAGGTGGTAACCAGCTCCTCTCCCATTAGAACACTCTGCCCATTGATGATCCGCCGCTGGGGAGAGGAGGTAACAATCTCCTCTCCCATGCCTACTTTCAGTCTTTGTGGAGGGAGACCGACTGTCTCTCCTCCCAATTCAGTGTCCTGCTGCTGGGGAATAGAGACTGGGCTCTCTATTCCCAAAAAATCACGCTGCTGCTGGGGGGTAGGACCAACTACCTCTGCCCCCTGTAACTCAGCCTTCCGCTGGGGAGGGAGGACGCTGCTCTCCTCTCCCTGCACTTCACACTGCCTTCCCGGCATATCACTCTGCTGCTGGGGGGTAGGACCAACTACCTCTGCCCCCTGTAACTCAGCCTGCCGCTGGGGAATGGAGACTGGGCTCCCAATTCCCTGCAATTCACACTGCCGCTGGGGAATGGAGACTGGGCTCCCAATTCCCAACAAATCACACTGCCGCTGGGGAGGGAGGACGGCCCCTTCAGCTCCCTGTAACTTGGGCGCAGAGACCACGGTCCCATCTGCGCTGGTGTGGGGCTTACTGTCTCCCCTTGGTGTGCTAAGCTGCCGCTGGGGAGAGGGGGTAACAAACACCTCTCCCTTACACACTTTCTGCCGCTGGGGAGCAGGGCTGACCCTCTGTACTCCCTGTAGGCAGGGCGCAGAGACCACGGTCCCATCTGCGCTGGTGAGGGGCTTACTGTCTCCCCTTGGTGAGCTGTGCTGCCGCTGGGGAGAGGGAATAACCAACTCCTCTCCCTTACACACCTTCAGCCGCTGGGGAGAGGGGATAACAGGCTCCTGTCCCTGCAGCCTTGAATGCAGCTGGATAGCAAGAACGGCACCGTCAGCTCCCTGTAACGCACATTGCCGCTGGGGATCTGGGCCGACTGCCCAGCATCCCTGTAGGGCCGGTAGAGAGACCGCAGTCCCATCTCCACCTGCCATCTGTGGGTCTTCCCAGGACCAATCCGTGAGGCCCCTCAACATTTGTGAGTAAGGGCCACCTGCTTCCCCACCTGGCAACTCTGGCTGCTGCTGGGGATCTGGGCCGGCTGCCCAGCATCCCGGTGGGCCCGGTGGAGAGACCTTGGTCCCATCTCTACCTGCCTGTTGTGGTTCCTCACAGGACCAGTCTATGAGGACCCCCACTTCGGGTTCCTCCCGCCGCCTCAGGGAAAGACGGCTAACCTCCTCGGATGCAGCCGCTACCCGGCTGCTGTAACGCTCCTGCTGCTGAGCATACTTCCTCTCTTTTGCCAACCGGTATTCTCGGTCCAGCCTTGTGTTTCGCTCGGCCATGACCTGGTTCCAGATCACCCGGCGTGTCTCCATGGGTATATCATCCCCATACTCGGCCACTCGCTGCCTCACCTCGGCCAGCCAATCATCTCCAGAGCCAGAACCTTCCATACTTGTCTGCTCCCAGGGGCACTGCACGACTGCTAGCGTTGCCCTCAATTTGTAAATCCAAACGTACTGTGTCTCCGAGCTGCTTTACCTCGCACTAGGACGCCATCCCACCGCTGCCACCAATGTAACGGATCACCTGGCACCCCGACTGGGTACCTCCGTTAATGGATGCTCCTAGTGCTTCCTGAGGACTCCAAGCACTCTGGCAGACACCACAATCACCGAATCCGAGAAACCTTTAAATTCTCCCAAGCATATGAATGCTGTAGACCATTGAATAGGAACCATACGAATAGGCTTGTACTCCTAGCAGTCAACTGGAACAGCATACAATAAATCCTTCCCCCCAATAATGAGACGACACATCACTTTGAGGGTAAAACAGGAACTCTGGACTGGCTCATCCAGCCTGGCTTTTATTACACTAATCCACATACAGGCCACACCCAGGGGGAGGCATAAAATAACCAATCACATACATGGTTCAGCCCACACATCCCCTCCCCTCAGATAACATTAAACCCAATTATCCGGTACACTTTTTCAGCCAAGTTCTGGATGTACCCCAAAACCCGGGGGTACACCTTTAAATCCAGCATCGCTGGATAGCCCTTATTCAGGGGGACAACATATTCAAAATTCAAGTAATTCGGATGAATGGTTCGTGAGATATGGGGTTCCAAAGATTTGACCGACCGCATGGGTAAAGTATCCGAAAACAGTTCCATGCATTTTGGCCCTGCGGTCGGTCACAAACAAGGGAATGAAAACAGGCGAATTGCCTGTGTTATAGAGCCTGGAGAGGGTTTGAATGAATTCCCTTGTTTATGGGGCTCTTTCTACCGAACGGCGGGTCATTCGGTAGTTTCCATACGAATTTCTGGAAGTATGGAGGTCTCAGCGGTGTTTGCCTAGTCAAGTGTCCGATTTTAGTTCCAGACACTCGACGGCAAAACACCGCTGTTCGGTAGTTTAAGATGGCCGCCGCCACGTGTTTGTTTCCCGAATGGCGGCCACCCAGAGGACAAAGACCACACTGCACTGATTGCCAATTACCTGTTTGCAACATTGTTGCAAACGGTAATTGGAGGCACACTCATTCCTGGGTGGTCTGGTTGTTCGGTAGTTTCACTCAATATACTGAATGGAGTGAGTCTACCGAACAATCAGAATGCTGCATACAAATCACCCAGGATAAACTTAACACATCTATAAATACATATATAATATTACAGGCAGTACACTCGAATATGCTTCACAGTCTTAAAGGGACAGTAGTCCCAAAAGTCCCAATATGTCCATAGATGCTGTTAAAAGGGCCAGTAGCAGCAATATACAGTACAATATGCCCAAAATAACCCAGGGGCCATAGTCAGTAGGTAGGAGGCTAGCAAACAGGCTTCTCCAGGGCCCAGTGGCGAGGTTGGTTTCGCCACAGTATATTCCTTCAATAACTGATTAAGCATATCACTGAAATGTTCATAAAAGCCACTCTATAAACACAATAACTAGAATCAAAGGAATGGATCTAGCAAAAGGCCCTAAATGGCTTCAGAATCAGATATAATCTCTTTTGGGGGACTGAGCTCGACTTCCATCTTAGGCCTCAATTTAATAATTTTTAGAAAAGGTTTTAGATTGTTTTATATCATATATAAAAGAAAAATCAGAATATTAAATCATTTTAACAGTTCATCTATAAATATTAAATAATTTCACAAGTTTATTCAAAGATAATTTAATCATGGCCTTAGACGTGTATGTGTCCTCATAGTGGTTATGGTGCTTGGAGTGTTCATTAAATAAATTATACATTTAAAAAAAAAAAAAAAAAGGTTAAGAAAATCAGGAAACTACCCAATTCAGATCATGCTGCCTTTATCTATAATCAGATTTTGCAGCAATCAAAAAGAAAACAAAGATTATCAGAGTAATTACTTTGCAGTTTAGTATCTAAACTAAGATAGTGAACTTTTTATTTCATTTATGTTTCTTTCAAAGGCTTTATGTGCAGGTGCAGCGCGTTTCTATACCTCTGCAGGCTGACAGTAGCTGGTTAATAGGATTTAAAGTTATGGACGGGGCAGAGGGATTTAGGGATGGTCCTTTCTGATCTGCCATCGGCTGTCTTACCTTTTGATGATCTAATGAGTCACAAAACTCTTTGAATGACACTAGGGAGAAAAACCTAGCCACATTTTTCCTTGTGCAATGTCATCTTTTATTTCCAGTTTTTATTCAACTGAAGAGAGCCAGAATAAAGAATCAGCATGGAAATTCACAGAGATGTCTGTCCTTGGAAGTTTCCATTGAATTTTCCCTTTCATAGGTTTTATCAAAGCACCCAGACCAAGATGGGAGCAGATACAGGCTGCTCCAGTATTCCAGCCTCCACAGACTCCAATTCTCATAATACTCATGCAACCTTCTGCCAATCTGGTAGCAATACCAAAGCTGTATCTGTAAATGGGCCAATTCCTAGTCTTTAATATTTGTTTTAAAAAAAAAATGAATGATATATATCAAGCATGTCAAACGCTGACCACATGTGGCCCACAATGAATATCTTTGTGGCCCAGCAAAGATGTTTGTTACTACTAGGGGCAAGGCCGATCCTGCACCAGTAGATGTGGTGGCCAACTGGCCACCTAGATGTGCTCCCGGAGTGGTGATTACTGTTAAGGCAGAGTAGGCACCTGCTTTTCCCACATTGCAAGTGCCTACTCTGCTGAAATTCACCAGGCCGAGGGGAGAGGATGCAGGAAGCTGGTGACGGGGAGGGAGCGCAGTCTGTTCTTCCTGCTACTCACTGCTCACGCGCGCCCTCTGTAGTGATGCCGGGTGCCTGGATATGATGTCATTCTCACTAAACTGCACATGTGAGCATTAAGGAGCTTGGAGGGGGACCTTCAGAGAGAAGATCCCCACTGGACCCAAGGGAGATGCCCCACACCAGCTCCCATAAGTAGGTAGCAATCCGTAATAAATAAAAAATTTTGTGAGTAGGTGCAAGAATGTGTTAATGTGTGTGTGTCTATGGCCACGGCTGGACAGTGGAGGACCTGGAGATGCACGGAGGCATGCAACGCCACATCACATTCCGATGTATTGCCGATGTGCTCCGCCTTCATTGGGTTTCAAGGAGTAGTGGGAGGATCCGATTTGGCACAAGGTGTGAATGGCACAGGTCTCCGGACACAGTTTGTTGGCTAATATTGTTTTTTTCTTTTTTTTGTATGTGTTTTTTTTTTTTTTTTTAAACAGGACAGAGGTTTAGTATAGGAGGGTGCTGGAATTTAGTAGAGGGGGTGTATTGGGATTTAGTAGAAGGGGTGCTGGAGTTTAGTAGAGAGGGGTGCTGGGGGTTTTCAAAATAAACCTACGTTTCTATAAAAATGTAAGCTTTTGTTTTTTGTGGCCCACCTAAACTTAAACCTTGTTTATTTGGCCCGTGCTAGCCTTTGAGTTTGACATGCTTGATGTACATGTTACTATGCTTTAATTCTATTTTAAAATTTCTATGAGATCTGGTGGTCCTGATCTAAAAAAAAAGGCCTGTTTCACCTTGCTCAGAGTACATGGGTGCAATCTGAGCTGGCAAGGGAAGGGAGGGAGTAAGGAGGAGAAAAGGAGTTTTAAAAAAAGAAAATCTATGTCTGCAATGAAGAGAGACATGAGGGAGCACACAGTGGAGGGAGGGGATAGTGATCTTCCCCTTGCAGTCGCTATGCCTGCATGAGAGAAGATTATCATTAGACACAAAATATGCACAGAATTTACATTAGTCTCGTGTGCTGGGGGTACAACTGGTTCCAGCACACAAGTTTAAATAACACTGTATGCACAGTATTTCAAGCTGAAACACTGCACATATATACTCCTAACACCATGATCACTTCAAAGCACTGGAGTGGTCATGGAGGTTGAAGTAAATCTTTAAAATTGCTTTTTTTAAATAAGTATCAGCACTAAAATTGTGATTCCCATGTGACAATTTATTAAAAGTAGTAGGACAATTTCAATAGAGTATGCATATCTCTCTAGTAAACAAAGTAAAAACAGAAGGGGTAGCGCCACAAAGTAATTATCCCTAAGGTACAGTGGAAAACAACTTAAATAAGCAGAATATGTTTATCCATAGAGCAGTTTGCCTGCTCTGGAACAAGTGAGTACAATATTCGCTATTCATATTCCTGGTATTTTAAACTGTGAGCACTATTTGTTGCTTCTTTTTTATATTTTATGGTCCTCATCCAACTGAGAAGCTATATTCACGTATCCTTTAAAGTGGGGATTGTACCACTACACGCTATCTATACTGGAGCTAGTCCTAGCTCCATAAAGCCTGACTAGGACTATATCTTATCTATCTTATATTTTATACTCTCCCTGCTGGTACATACTGCACCATCATCTCCTTTCTTTTTCCATATATGGATCCACTGCTGATCATCTCTGACAACCCCATAGAAGAATCCTGCTCAAACCTCCAGAAACCACCCCCTGACTAATGTACATTTGCATCCATATTGGAATACTAGTTTTGGACTTTTTCTACCTCTGGACTTTATAATCTGGACATTTATGTATATATAACCATATTCTCCCTATTTAAGTTGTTTTCCACTGTACCTTAGGGATAATTACTTTGATGCGCTACCCCTTCTGTTGTTTTTACTTTATTTACTGTCTCCATAAGCGGGGAAGAGGGATCCCACCTTCTGGGGTTAGCTGTCTCCCTACAATATTATTTCTAGCAGGTGTTGTCAGCGTTGTCACTTTCTCTATATCTTTTATATCTCTCTAGTAAGGCTTTCAAAGACCACTCAAAACACTCATCTCAATGAAATGGTCCAGGTGCAGTGGCTGTTTTTACTCAGCAATGTGAAAGTTCAATGTTTCCATTGCAGGCTCAAACACCCCTCCAGTGGTTGCCTACCCGACAGCCACTAGAGCAGCGATGGCGAACCCATTGGCACAAGTGCTGCAGCAGGCAGAGGTCTCTCTGTTAGCACACCAGCCATAAGTTCATCACATTGTGGGTACTGTTGTGAACCTGCTTATGGCTGTTGAGAAGTCCTTCACATCTCACTCGTGTGAGCAGTTACATCTATCTAATCTGTCAATCACAAGCCGGACAGATTCTAATAGATGTAACTGCTCACACATATGAGATGAGAGAGGAAGGGTCCTTTCACATAATTTGCTCCCCGGGGGAAAAAATCACCTATCTTACTTTATCTTTTATGTAAGTACAGAGTTTTATATATTTGGCTCATGTCAGCTATTGTGCACACTGACTGTCACTTATAAAAAGCACATTTAAATGTCTAATCATTTCTATATGAAACATGGTGAATTAGCTAGGGAACTGCAAAAGGCTAGGGCAACTGTTTAGGGATTTTTTTTTTTTCACGTCACCTATTTTCGAGTGGATTTTGAAATCTTACAGTCATCAATTAACCACAATTCACTTTTTAGTAAACAGACTATTTATTTTTTATTATGTTTTTTTTTTTTTTTACTATAACAAGTATTTTATTTATTAGTTGATGGTCACGTTTTTTTTTCAATAAAAACTGTTTGTATCATTAGTTCAGACAGTTGTATAAAGTGTTTTTGTATAAAGTGTTTTTTTCTGAAAAAAAAAAATCAGTTTTCAAGTTTATTTACAGTGTTGGCACTTGGGCTCAAAAGAATAAGGTTCCCCATCACTGCTCTAGAGGGTGCTTCCACTGAGTAACAGAGTCAGACATAGTTATTCAATCAAGTGACTCTCACAGAGTGCAGTTTATTGGCGCAGTGCGGCATTTTGCTGCGCATGTGCACTAGCCTTCTAATCAGGGCTGGACTGACATACGTGGATAGCGGGGAATTGTGGGAAGGGATGACAGTGTATTGAATAGGAAGGAGGGAGGGCAGTGTATTAAATTGTGGGGAGGGGGCGGTGTATTAAATAGGGAGGAGGGACAGCAGTGTATTAAATTGTGGGGAGGGAGGGCAGTGTATTAAATTGTGGGTAGGAGAGGCAGTGTAATAAATTGTGGGGAGGAGAGGGCAGTGTAATAAATTGTGGGGAGGAGAGGGCAGTGTAATACATTTTGGGGAGAGAGGGCAGTGTAATAAATTGTGGGGAGGAGAGGCAGTGTAATAAATTGTGGGGAGGAGAGGGCAGTGTAATAAATTTTGGGGAGAGAGGGCAGTGTAATAAATTGTGGGGAGGAGAGGCAGTGTAATAAATTGTGGGGAGGAGAGGCAGTGTAATAAATTTTGGGGAGAGAGGGCAGTGTAATAAATTATGGGGAGGGAGGGCAGTGTAATATATTGTGGGGAGGAGAGGGCAGTGTAATAAATTGTGGGGAGGGGCGGTGTATTGAATAGGGAGGAGGGAGGGCAATGTAACAAATTGGGAGGAGGGGAACAGTGTATTAAATTGGGGGAAGGTAGGTCAGTGTATTAAATTGTGGGGGGGCTGTGTATTAAATTGGGAGGAGAGGGACAGTGTATTAAATTGTGGGGGGGCTGTGTATTAAATTGGGAGGAGGGGGCAGTGTATTAAATTGGGAGGAGAGGGGCAGTGTATTAAATTGGGAGGAGAGGGGCAGTGTATTAAATTGTGGGGGGGGCTGTGTATTAAATTGTGGGGGGCTGTGTATTAAATTGGGAGGAGGGAGGGCAGTGTATTAATTTGGGAGGAGGGGGGCAGTGTATTAAATTGGGAGGAGAGGGGCAGTGTATTAAATTGTGGGGGGGGGCTGTGTATTAAATTGGGAGGAGAGAGGGCAGTGTATTAAATTGTGGGGGGGCAGTGTATTAAATTGGGAGGAGAGGGGCAGTGTATTAAATTGTGGGGGGGCTGTGTATTAAATTGGGAGGAGAGGGGCAGTGTATTAAATTGTGGGAGGGCAGTGCATTGAATAGGAAGGAGGGAGGGCAGTGTATTAAATTGGGAGGAGAGAGGGCGGTGTATTGAATAGGAAGGAGAGAGGGCAGTGTATTAAATTGTGGGGAGGGCAGTGTATTAAATTGGGGGAAGGTAGGTCAGTGTATTAAATTGGGGGAAGGTAGGTCAGTGTATTAAATTGGGGGAAGGTAGGTCAGTGTATTAAATTGTGGAGGGCTGTGTATTAAATTGGGAGGAGAGTTGCTGTGTATTTAATTGGGAGGAGGGGGAAGTATATTAAATTGGGAGGAGAGGGGCAGTGTATTAAATTGTGGGGGGGCTGTGTATTAAATTGGGAGGAGAGGGGCAGTGTATTAAATTGTGCGGGGGCTGTGTATTAAATTGGGAGGAGGGAGGGCAGTGTATTAATTTGGGAGGAGGGGGGCAGTGTATTAAATTGGGAGTAGGGGGGCAGTGTATTAAATTGGGAGGAGAGAGGGCAGTGTAATAAATTGGGAGGGGAGAGGGCAGTGTATTAAATTGTGGGGAGGGGACAGTGTAATAAATTGGGTAAAGGGAGGGCAGTGTAATAAATTGTGGGGAGGGGGCAGTGTAATAAATTGGGAGGAGGGAAGGGTGGGGCAGTGTATTAAATTGGGAGGAGGGGGGCAGTGTATTAAATTGTGGGGGGGCTGTGTATTAAATTGGGAGGGGGGGTGTAATAAATCGTATGCTGTTGGGCTGGTATGCAATTATTTCCAGGGCTGGCTTTCATTCCCAGTCTGGCCATGCTTTTAATGCAGCATTGATACTCTCAGAAACAGCATAATAAAGACCAGTGCGGCAAAGGCTGAAAGTATACCTCAATTTTATATTGCAAATGTAGGCAGGGGGTAACATAAACATTTACAAGAATACTATAGCGTTAGGAATGCATGTTTGTATTCCTAATGCTAGGGTGTTCCTTTAAAAACATTGTTACATTAATAAGCTGCTGTCATAGTTATATAGCTGAAAAGAGACTTGCGTCCATCAAGTTCAGCCTTCCTCACATTTGTTTTTTGCTGTTGATCCAAAAGAAGGAAAAAAAAAACAGTTTAAACACTTCCAATTTTGCAACAAGCTAGGAAAAAAAATCCTTCTTGACCCCAGAATGGCAGTCAGATTTATCCTTGGATCAAGCAGTTATTACCCTACATTGAAAAATGATATCCTTAAATATTCTGTTTTTGCAAATATGCATCTAGCAGCTGTTTGAACATCTGTATGGACTCTGATAAAACCACTTCTTCAGGCAGAGAATTCCACATCCTGATTGTTCTTACAGTAAAAAAAAAAACTTTTCTTTGCCTTAGACAAAATCTTCTTTCTTCCAGTCTAAACACATGAACTCGTGAACTCGTGTGCTATGTAAAGTCCGGTTTGTGAATAGATTTCCACACAATGGTTTGTATTGGCCCCGAATATATTTGTATAATGTTATCATATCCCCTCTCAGGCGACGTTTGTCTAAACTAAATAGGTTTAAATTTGTTAACCTTTCTTTATAGCTGATATGTTCTATTCCTTTTATTAATTTTGTAGCCCGCCTCTGCACTTTTTCTAGTGCCATAATATCCTTCTTTAGAACATGTGCCCAAAATTGCACAGCATATTCAATATGTGGTCTTACCAGTGATTTATAAAGAGGCAAAATGATATTCTCGTCCCGAGAATTAATGCCCTTTTTCATGCATGACAATACCTTACAAGCCTTAGCCACTGCGGATTAACATTGCACATCGTTGCATAGTTTGTTGTCTATAACAATTCCCAAGTCCTTTTCGTGTGTTGTTATCCCTAATTCTCTTCCATTAAGGGTATACGTTGCTTGTGTATTCTTTACGCCAAAGTGCATAACGTTTTTCAACATTAAATTTCATCTGCCATTTGAGAGCCCAGTCCCCCAATCTATCTAAATCCCTCTGCAGCAAAGTAATATCTTGCTCACATTGTATTATTTTACAGAGTTTTGTGTCATCTGCAAACACTGAAACATGACTTTCAATGTTGTCTTCAAGATAATTTATAAACATGTTAAATAGAAGAGGTCCCAGAACAGACCCCCGAGGGACACCACTTGCCACCTCTGTCCAGCTTGAAAATTTACCATTAATGACAACTCTTTGTACTCTGTTTTTCAGCCAATGTTCTACCCAAGAACAAGCATTTTCATCTAGACCGATTTCCTTGAGTTTGAACACTAATCTATTGTGTGGAACTGTATCAAATGTCGAAGGTGCAAAGAAAAATAAAATATGTATAACTTGGGATTTTTTGTTTTCAATGGACTGTGTATTGTCCAAAAAAACTTTTTAGACTATTTGACCAAACAATGTTACTATTTGCAGTTAATCCCCGTTGCAGAACAAGCATAGTGTAATTGTCATGTCACAGCCAGCCGCGTACAATAAATGTATTGCAACGAGACTACGTCTTCTACACTGCAGGGAAACTCCTGGAATACTGTGAAAGGTCTAATGATGGTGTTTTGCTGAATTTAATTTAGTATAGAATATATTATAATTGAATGTCACTGGCTAGTTTTACAATTGAAATATTAGCCAAGCTAATCTCATGTATATCATTTGAGTTTCTGTACCAAATGTCAATAAGCGGTGATCAATGCTCTTCTTTTCTTCTGCCTGAGTTCTGACAATCTTGGGGAACAAAAAATTGTGTCTAAAACTGTCCTGCCACTGGCGTCCGGCTACCAATCTTAATATTTTGTATTATGTCATGAAAGTCTTTCATATTAGTTGTGAAGAGAAATCTCATACAGAAACAAAGCTTGTCTGCAAACAATTACTCTCACAAAATAGAGCTTAATTATCCACTTGATCAAATGCACCGTGGGCCTGGTGACTGCCATCTTAGTCGTGATATTGTTTAAATGGTTATCCCTGTATGCTTGGCTTAAAAACTAGGTCAATGCAGGCTGAACAGTGGGCTCAGCTGCCTTGTGTATGGGGCTGATTTAATTAGAAGCGGAGTGAAACAGATGACTAATAAAATGCCAAAATCTGGAGCATGCAGTGATTAACTATTGAATTGGACACATTAGACAAACTCACTGAACCATCCAGTCCCAAAAGGACCTTTCTGGCTGTGGAGGGAATTAACCTTGTGTGTGCCAGAGGGCTCGGAAACACACTGCACCTCTGTCAGGATCGGGACAGGGATCCAACACGCAGAGTACAAACAGTAGCCAGATACGTATACCGGACCTTAGAATGGCCGGACTAACATAAGTAGTACAGTATAGAATGGTCAAAGACAAGCCGAGGTCGAGGGTAACAGAAGACAGGTAAGCGAGAGACAAGCCGAATCAAGGGTAACAGAGATAAGCAGAGTAAGGTAAACAAGCCGGGTCAAAACCAAAAGGGATAATAGAATACACAAGCACTGAGTGACTAGAACAAGCTAGAACCACGACAGGGCAATGAGCTAATGAAAGAAGCTCTGTTAAATACCCTGTTCAGAGCAGTAACCACGCCTCCGAGGCGTCCTGATTGGTCCTGCAGCACTTGACTGACAGGTTGTTCCGGGGGAGTGTCCTGATGACTACTTCCTGCCTAGATGCTGTAAAAGGCAGTCACTCCCTCGCGGCCGGCCTAGCATGACCGGATAGACCGCGGGGAAGGGAGCCATCAGACCGTCTGGATGGAGGAACAGCTAAGTCTCTACCTCTTTCGGAGGTAGAGACCACAGGTACCCTGACAGTACCCCCCCTCTCAGATACGCCCACCGGGCGGAATGAACCGGGACGAGATGGGAAGCGAGAGTGATACGCCCTGCGGAGACGGGGAGCATGAACATCCTCCTGAGGTACCCAACTCCTCTCCTCAGGACCATATCCCTTCCAATCAACCAGATATTGTACTCTCCCCCGGGAGATTCGAGAATCAATAATAGAGTTAACCTCATACTCCTCCTGACCCTCCACCTGAACGGAGCGAGGAGGGGCTATTGTGGAGGAAAATCTGTTACATATGAGTGGTTTCAGCAATGAAACGTGAAACGAGTTCGGGATGCGTAAGGTATTAGGAAGAGCTAAACGATACGCAACTGGATTGATACGGGTCAGCACCCTGTAGGGTCCAATATAACGAGGAGCGAACTTCATGGAGGGCACTTTTAAACGGATGTTCCTCGTGCTCAGCCATACCCTATCACCTGGAACAAAGACCGGAGCCGCCCTTCTACGTTTATCAGCGTGTTTCTTGACCAACATAGAGTTGTGCACAAGGATTTGTCGAGTTTGATCCCACAACTTCCTCAAATTGGCAACATGAACATCAACCGACGGCACCCCCTGGGAAGGAGAATCCGAAGGAAGAATAGACGGATGAAAACCATAATTCATGAAGAAGGGGCTTGAATGAGTAGAATCGCAAACGAGATTGTTGTGTGCAAACTCCGCCCAAGGAATCAAACCGACCCAATCATCCTGGTGTTCAGAAACAAAGCATCGTAGATATTGTTCAATTTTCTGGTTGGTACGTTCAGCAGCTCCGTTAGACTGAGGATGATAGGCAGAAGAAAAGTTTAATTTAATACCAAGTTGAGAGCAGAAGGACCTCCAAAAGCGGGAAACAAATTGGGAGCCTCTGTCCGATACAATTTGAGAGGGTATCCCATGTAGGCGAAAAATCTCCTTAGCGAATATCTCTGCCAATTCGGGAGAAGACGGGAGTTTAGGCAGGGGAATGAAGTGTGCCATCTTAGTAAACCTGTCAACCACGGTGAGGATAACAGTCTGTCTTTTAGAGATAGGTAGATCGACAATAAAGTCCATGGCCAAACAGGACCATGGTTTTTCTGGAACCTCCAAGGGGTGCAGGAATCCACATGGAAGCGTATGGGGTTGTTTGGTTTTAGTACAAACTTCACATGCAGCGATGAACTCCTCAATATCCCTCCGTAAAGCAGGCTACCAGAAGTCCTTAGAGATCAACGCGTAAGTTTTGCGAATACCAGGATGTCCCGCCATCTTGCTATTATGTAAACACTGTAAAAGTTCCAGTTGAAGAGCAGGAGGAACGAAATGACGACCCGCAGGAGTCTGTTTAGGTGCTAGATGTTGCAACTTAATGATCTCGGCCAGTAATGGAGAATGAATCCTGAGATTCGTATTGGCAATGATATTGCATTTCGGAACTATAGAAGAAAGAACTGGTTCAGGTACAGTAGAAGGTTCATATTGGCGAGATAATGCATCGGCTTTAGAGTTTTTAGAACCAGGTCTGTAAGTCAGTACATAATTGAAGTGAGTCAGGAATAAGGACCAACGAGCTTGTCTAGAGGATAAGCGCTTAGCCTCCCCAATATAGGACAAGTTTTTGTGGTCCGTCAAAATCGTAATAGGGTGTAGGGTCCCCTCCAACAAGTGTCTCCACTCCTTTAAGGCTTTAATGACTGCTAACAGTTCCCTTTCCCCGATGTCATATCTGCTCTCAGGCCCAGAAAATTTCTTAGAGAAGAAACCACAAGGGTGTAACGGTTTATCCACCCCTAACCTTTGAGACAGAACAGCCCCAACTGCTGTCTCAGAGGCATCGACCTCGAGCAAGAAAGGCAGAGTCATATCAGGATGGACTAGAATGGGAGCCGAGGCAAAAAGTTCCTTGAGAGTCTTGAAAGCACCAAGAGCTTCCTTAGACCAGAACTTAGTATCAGCCCCTTGTTTGGTCATATTGGTAATAGGCGCAATGATAGAGGAGTATCCTTTAATGAAGCGCCTATAGTAGTTGGAAAAACCAATAAACCTTTGTATAGCCTTGAGTCCTTTGGGTAAGGGCCAGTCTAAAATAGATTGGAGTTTTACAGGATCCATTTTAAAACCTTCCCCAGAAATCACGTATCCAAGAAAGTCTACCTGAGACTGATCAAAACTGCACTTCTCCAATTTGCAATATAGACCATGTTTCAGCAACTTGTGTAATACCTTTCTGACCTGTCTATGGTGAGTCTCAATCTCCTTAGAGTGTATTAGTATGACGTCAAGGTAAACAATAACACAATCATGCTGAAACTCCCTAAGTACCTCATTAATCAAATCTTGAAATACTGCAGGAGCATTGCATAGTCCAAATGGCATAACAGTGTATTCGTAATGGCCATACCGGGTATTGAATGCCGTCATCCACTCGTGACCTTGCTGGATTCTCACCAAATTGTAAGCCCCTCTGAGATCTAACTTGGTGAAGATTTTGGAGCCCTTAAGACGATCAAATAACTCGGTAATCAGTGGGATAGGATAGACATTTCTGACAGTTATTTTATTCAAGCCTCGGTAATCGATACAAGGTCTCAGCGTGCCATCCTTCTTCTTAATGAAAAAGAACCCAGCCCCGGCCGGAGAAGAAGACCTCCTGATGAATCCCTTTTCTAAATTCTCCCGAATATACTCCTCTAGAACCGAGTTTTCCTGAACAGACAAAGGATATACATGGCCCCTGGGAGGCATAGTGCCGGGTAGAAGCTTAATCTTACAGTCAAATGACCTGTGTGGAGGCAAAGAATCGGCATTCTTCTTGTCAAACACTGCCCTTAAGTCTAGGTAAAGGTCTGGTATTTGTCTTTCTGTGGACTGAGTAGGATTCTCCGGTATGTTAATATTAGCTAATGGAGAAACCTTGCACAAACACCGATCCTGGCAGCCCTGGCCCCACGAGAGTATCTCTCCTAACTCCCAATCGATAATAGGGTTATGTTTTTTCAACCATGGGTACCCCAGAACTATGGGAACGGAAGGAGACGAAATGAGCATAAGAGATAAATTCTCCACGTGTAGGATACCAACATTTAAATCAATGGGTATGGTCTCACGAAAGATAACAGGGTCTAGTAGTGGTCTACCATCTATGGCCTCAACGGCCAAAGGTGTCTCCCTTAGCTGGGATGGGAAATTGTTCTTACACAAACCCTCTCTTCTCCTGTGCTGTCTTTCCTCCTCAGAGAGGCGGGTATACCCTATCTGCATAGGTTCAGTAAGCAAAGATATCGTGGAGTCAGGACTTGGAAAAGCGGGAGCTAACCTAAAAGAAGGTCTCTGGTTCCTCTCTCGAGTGTTCTGTCTCTCTCTTAGACGTTCATCTATACGAGAGATGAACGAAATTAAATCCTCTAAATTCTCAGGGAGTTCTCTGGTAGCAACCTCATCAAGGATTACATCAGATAGGCCATTCAAAAATACATCCATATACGCCTGCTCATTCCACTTGATTTCTGCCGCCAGAGACCTGAACTCTAGTGCATAATCCACCAGTGTTCGGTTCTCCTGTCTCAGGCACAACAGTAATCTGGCTGCATTAACCTTTCTACCTGGAGGGTCAAATGTTCTTCTAAAAGCAGCTACAAATGCGTTATAGTTATAAACTAATGGATTATCGTTCTCCCATAGTGGGTTGGCCCATCTCAGAGCTTTCTCAATGAGTAGGGTGATAATAAATCCTACTTTGGCCCTATCTGTAGGATAAGAGCGAGGTTGCAATTCAAAGTGGATACTAATTTGGTTTAAAAAACCACGACACCTCTCAGGAGCCCCACCATAGCGTACTGGGGGGGTAATGTGAGAAGAAGCACCCACTGTGGCTACCTCTAGACCTGAACCGACAGGAGAAACAGGGGTATTACGTATCTCCTCTGGTGGGTTATTGGCACAAGCTAATAGAGCCTGTAGCGCAAGCGCCATCTGATCCATTCTGTGATCCATGGCTTCAAACCTAGGATCAGGAGCAGCCAGCTGACTGTTTGTACTTGCAGGATCCATTGGCCCTGTCGTAATGTCAGGATCGGGACAGGGATCCAACACGCAGAGTACAAACAGTAGCCAGATACGTATACCGGACCTTAGAATGGCCGGACTAACGTAAGTAGTACAGTATAGAATGGTCAAAGACAAGCCGAGGTCGAGGGTAACAGAAGACAGGTAAGCGAGAGACAAGCCGAATCAAGGGTAACAGAGATAAGCAGAGTAAGGTAAACAAGCCGGGTCAAAACCAAAAGGGATAATAGAATACACAAGCACTGAGTGACTAGAACAAGCTAGAACCACGACAGGGCAATGAGCTAATGAAAGAAGCTCTGTTAAATACCCTGTTCAGAGCAGTAACCACGCCTCCGAGGCGTCCTGATTGGTCCTGCAGCACTTGACTGACAGGTTGTTCCGGGGGAGTGTCCTGATGACTACTTCCTGCCTAGATGCTGTAAAAGGCAGTCACTCCCTCGCGGCCGGCCTAGCATGACCGGATAGACCGCGGGGAAGGGAGCCATCAGACCGTCTGGATGGAGGAACAGCTAAGTCTCTACCTCTTTCGGAGGTAGAGACCACAGGTACCCTGACAACCTCATTCTAGCATGCTTACAAATGAATAGGCCGCAGTGTTGGTTGTATCTCTGAAGGCTGTGTTAAGTCAAGACAATCCTTGGTCACTGGGATGACATATCCAAGCATATAGACTAGGAGAGGGTACCTCTAACTGTTTGTAAAACACAGCCCACTGATTGTATTGAAGGATGAGGTTAGCAACCTACAACGGCCAGAATTGAAGAAACCGTCAATACCTCAATCAATAGATGTCTTCAACAGACAGACTATTAAATCTCTGTGTGGCAGAGCGCGGCCACCTATACTTGCGTTAAGTTTGATGTTCAGAAGGCTTAATAACTAGTACTAAGTAAGACACAGAGGTCTCGAGAGTATTATACCAAGTTTGACTGCATCCATTGACCCACTGCATTATGTGTGTCTATTAGTGGAGGAAGATAATAAAGGCTGCACACACTTTCCCCACATTTATCCTTTTTAGCCCACACAGTGTTACAGGCAGTATGATGGTAAAAGAGCGACACCAATGATAAGTTCCCAGTTTTTGAGGAATACAAATTTTTATTCTCATTTTAGAAAATACTTTTAGATGCCCCAATCTAACACCATAGGCCAATTCATGTCCACCAGTGACTTATATGTCTCCAACCCCGACTTCACAACTGGACAATTAGAGACTCAGATATGGAACATATTAGGAAAAGATTATGCAAATATTTTCCTATTCTAAAATGCTAATTTTTCTTAGAGCATATGGTATAATAAATAACTAATATGACTGATCAATCTACAGTTATATATATGACATATGCAGATATAAAGAGAGATGTGCAACAGACTGTTGGACCAAGAAAGACCCTCTACAAGAAAGAGTTGGAGAGTCTAGAAAACCATAATTTTATTTTTCATATTTTGACCACGAGGGGGCGGTGGTGCATCAACATGGTCAAGTTGTCATTTGTCAACATATCTTAACAAGTTGATGCCTATTCATTTATACAGTGTACTGTGGGTGTAAAAATCAACAGGATAGGTAACCCCCAAACTAAGTGTTGGCACAATGCTGTCCATTTCAGATTAAGGTTTTACTGTTGTTCCTTGTCATTGTTTCTTGTGTCTGTGTACTCTATTGTTTATGGTTGCTCGTTCTCCTGCTATACATTCTCATGAATCACAGTTCAATATGTTTTTGTTAATATGAAAAAATACTATTGTTCTATTTTTTTATTGTTAAATCTTGTAAGTTCATGTGAATCTGTCATCTGTGCAAACTATCAACTGAATCAGATGTATGTAATTATATTGCCATTAAATGCCATGCTACTTGATTTTCTTACACATCAGTAATTAATTTTGGTGATAAATCTGGCAGGTCGCTGTGATCAAGAAGTTCAGTTATTTTATTTTTGGGTGTTAGTAGTTAATAAGTTATGGAAAAAGCTCAATAAATCAAACTAGTAAGTTGTGCTTAATTGCCCGATCATTTCTTTGACATCTTACTCCTCAATTGAAGCTTTGTATAAAATTATCAACAATAATAATAATATATTACTATTAATTTTACTGCTAAAACATAGTTCTTAACCCCAAAAATTGGGTCCCTAATGCTCATTCAGTGAGTCTTCAATAGAATAGGGAAATCATATTTATCAAGTAAAATATTTATTGTAGGATAACTGTTTGTTTTCTCTAGTGCAGCCTTACATTGTGCCATAAACATGTTGAGTTCAGGATTAGAATAGGGTAAATACAGTTCTTAAGTATTATTATTTTGTATTATTTTTTTTGTGCGTAAAAGTAAAACAGTTAGACTTGCGGTGCAACAATAGCTATAGCAAGGTGATAAGATACATAGTGATACAGAGATATGACATTGTAAACTTTGCACAATTTTTTGTTATAACAAACAAATACATGTTTACAGGATTATTTAAAGAACAATATTTGTGCCCACAAAGGAGGTCCTGCAATGGTCTATTAGTGGTCATGTGGTCAATGAAACACTAGGAGACATGAAATTAAGTAGAAAATAAGGGTGGCAAACATAAAAAGTAAAACGATAATTTCAACTGTGTAAGCACAGGGAAAGTAGTTGCATTGCATGAACCATCCAGTCCCGATAGGACCTTCCTGGCTGCAGAGGGAATTAACCTTGTGCGTGCCAGAGGGCTCGGGAACACACTGCACCTCATTCTAGCATGCTTACAAATGAATAGGCCGCAATTTTGGTTGTATCAAGGAAGGCTGCTGTGTTAAGCGGCATCCTCCCCCGCGGCCCCCACCCCTGAGCGGCGGCTGGGGGCCATATATAACAATAAGGGGGATCCTATTGTCCTCCCCATGGACCCAACCCTGAGCGGTGCTTGGGGGCCCTAAATTACAATAAGGGGGGGGCCTAATGTCCTCCTCCCCAGCCCCACCCATGAGCGACGGGTGGGGACTTTAAATATTAAATCAATTCCTACCTGCCCCCCTTACCCTAAAAATAGTGAGGGGGGAACAATAAAACTAAATACCTGTAAATAAAAAAAAATTACCATTTGATGTCTTCTTTTTTCAGCACCAAAAAAAAGCCAATTAAAAATCCATAATACAGGTCTAACTTAAAAAAAAAAAAAACCTGAGCAAAAAAGAAAAGAAAAATCAGACGAAAAAAACATCCTGATGGTAAAAAACTTCATCCATCTTCACCCATGGAGGGTACGGCGCAGACTGAGCTCCGCAGGGCGGGAAAAGGCTTATAAAGCCTTCCCATGCCCTGCAATTTAGCTCAGAGCACTCTGACTGGTTGATTCCAAGCCAACCAATCAGAGTGCTCTGACAGGTAAATGAAAAAACTGACAGGTTAGTCTCTACATTTACCTGTCACAGCACTCTGATTGGTTGGCTTGAAATCCAACCAATCAGAGTGCTCTGTGTCATTTTACACAGCGTGGGAAAGTTCTTTGGAATTTTCCTATGCTGTGTAATTTGACTCATAAAAACACTCTGGTTGCTTTCAATCAACCAATCAGAGAGTTATGAGTCAAATTACACAGCATGGGAAAATTCCAAAGAAATTTCCCATTGTAATTTAGGTCCCACACCCGCCGCTCATGGGTAGAGGCTGGGGGAAAAGGACAATAGGTTCCCCCTTTATTGTAATTTAGGGCCCTCACCCGCCGCTCTTGGGGGGGGGCCTGGGGGGAGGACAATAGGTCCCCCCCTTATTGTTATTTAGGGCTCCCACCTGCCGCTCATGGGTTTTGGCCGGCGGTCCCCACCCCCCACATAGTTATTTAGGGCCCCCACCCACCGCTCATGGGTGGGGGCCGGATGGAGGACAATAGATCCCCCCACTACATTTTCATTTAGGGCACCCACCTGCCGCTCATGGGTGGGAGCCAAGGGGGAACCTATGTCCCCTGTTTACTTGAATATCCCCCACTCGCTGGGCACGGGTGTCACTATGTCCCCCCCGCTAGTTTATAGATACCCCACCATGTTGGGGGGGTTACAACAGTGAGCAGCCAGTAGACATGCCCCTACTCACGGCACAGCGAGTAGGGGCATTCGGGAGATTTCAATCTCCCTTATGCTATTATGAGGGTCATATTGACCCCCAATAGAGTGAGGGAGGACATGGGGGGCTTAGGAAGTGGCGGGGAGCACTGCTCCTTGCCGCTTCTATTTGTACATATTACAGTACAGTACATATTACCGGTAGCTACCTCCTTGTAATAAACCAAACGAATGAACGAAGAGGTCTTCGTTCATTCATTTGAAATCTCTACTCATTCATTTGTTTTTCTGATGAATGAATAGATTAAATTCCCGTTCGCATGCCCAAGTGTTTAACTGGGCATACGTGGGAATTTCTTGGTGCTATCTAGTATGGGCAGATGACGTGTCCCACAGGGACTTCATCTACCCATACAAAGGTGGCGGCGCCCAGGACCTAGGTCCAGGCATGAAATAAAGATGAAAAATAGGTAATATGGGGGGCCTAGGGGCATTTGGGGCTTATTAGGGGTCAGTTAGATGTAGTGGAGTCGGGAGGGGGTTAAAAAACAACAACTGGATTCGGCCATGACAGTGCCGCTTTATTTGCATAAAATCCCTTTGGACTGTCAACATTTCAGTTCCTTGTCAGAACTTTCAACAGGATAAGTGCTGGCATTTTGCTTTGTATATCAAATGTTGCTGAGAAATAGGTAATTAGATTAATTTTTTTGTTGGAGTGCAAAGTTTCTAGATTTTATATATATATATATATACATATATTAAGTGAATCTGTCATGACAGGTTTACATGACATACAACTCCCAAGGCACTGAATATATGATTTATTATAGTGATAAAACATATACTTATTTCATTTGGGAGCTGTTAAATTGTTACTTACCTACACCCCTCGCTCCAGATGATCGTCGGGTGTAACAGTGCTGTAACACCCACCCTCCAGGCGTCTATTATTATAGGCCCTGCTTGGGGATATTTTACTAAGGAGGGCAATCCTCCATGCTCATGCCGACATCAGCATATCAGTATCAGTGCGTCAATGGCATAGTTGTGGTAAATATATATATTAAAAAGCATGTCCCACATGAATAAATCACACAAGCTCAGTGACACACAGACATACTCATTGGGGGACACACAAACTGACTTCAGACAAGCTCACTGACACACAGATATACTCAAGCTCACTACAGACAAACTTATCGGTAAAAACACACAAGCACAAACACACTATCAGTCATGGGGACTCTGAGGGTAGTGTGAGATTTCTTCATGAATTAAGTTATCATTCTGGACTTCTTCCTGTCTGCAAGGTGAGCTAGCTGAGGCTGGAGGGGTGGGCCTCTAATACGGGCATTGGTTCCTCCCAGAGCCACATAAAAGGTGCAATTTTCACCTTTTTCTGTGGCAATCCAGAGTGCTTTCTCACTCCTCCTCGCTGCTAGCCAGCTCCCAACCTGGCCTGTGTACCAGCTGCTGGCAGCCTCAATTCGGACACCTAGTTGGCTGCACCAGCCTTCCAATGCACAGTCTGAAGAGGGAAAAAATAAATTATTAGATGTTACATGTAATGTGCTGCACTGCCCGGTGCCGTTGCCCACTGGGACATTTTCCTTTATCCCAGTGGGCCAATCTGGCCCTGGTCACCAGGCTAAATCAACGATTAAATATATAACAGGATCGGTTTGCAGAAGTCTGTTTGAGAAGGCCCCAGAATTATACCTTTGTGTTAACATCTAGTTTTTGGTCCATTAAAAGAACAATATAGCGTTAGAAACAAACATGTATTGTTAAAACTATAGTTTTTTTTCTCTAATATAGTTTTTTATTGTGAATGTCAGATATAAGAAATACATCATGTATAATAACGTCTTCAAAAATTGTGAATAAAACTATACTTTTTTTTATTTAACTATACTAATGTCCCTGCCTTCATGTGAGAGTTCGAAGCGTTTTACTTGCCTTTTAGCCCTCGCTGTGCTGGTAATGCCTCCTTGGCTGAGATTATCGAGATTGATAATAATTTCATAATAATTGATAATAATTTCAGCCTATCCAATGCTTTCCTACAAAAAGCATTCGGAGGCTAGTGCACATGCGTTCCAATCAGAATTGAAAAAGCTGAGTTTCACCCAGCTATTTAAATGGAAGCATCTTTACCCTGCACTGTAAACATTATCTGTCCTGCAGAACAGCAATATTTGCAGTTGCAAGGCTAGAACTAGAGGGATGAAGTGGTCTCTGGTCTGGGTACCTATAGAGTCTCTTTAAGTAACATCCTCTGGATACTGATAGTGTGGGTGGAAATAAAGACTTAACCCCTTAAGGACCAAACTTCTGGAATAAAAGGCAATCATGACATGTCACACATGTCATGTGTCCTTAAGGGGTTAAAGGGACACTCCAGGCACCCAGATCACTTCTGCCCATTGGAGTGTTCTGGGTGCCAACTCCCACTACCCTTAACCCTGCAACTGTAAATATTGCAGTTTTCATAAACGCTAAGTGAGGACCTCCAGCGTGGCAGAAATCCCCATAGGACATTTTTCAATGCTTTCCTATGGGGAGGTCTAATGCGCATGCGCAATAGTTCTCCCCCTCCGGCGGGGGAGGAGCATGGGCGGACCCTGAACCAGCCCAAGGGACATCGGCGCTGGATACAGGTAAGTCACTGAAGAGGTTTTAACCCCTTCAGCAACTTGGGATGGGGGGTGGGAGGGAGAGGGGACCTGCAGTGCCAGGAAAACTGATTGTTTTCCTGGCACTGGAGTGTCAATTTAAGCCCTCTATCATCATACAATATTTATTCTATATGACATGAATTAATATCGGGGTAATCAGCACAATTATACACAATAATATAACATAATAACTCTCATTAGATTACCTTTTAATATACCCCTGCCGTCCTGCAACGTGTCACTGCTTGCCTTTCTTCCATCTCTGACTGGATGTCCTCCCGCTTTCTGAAACTCAATCTCTCAAAAACTGAGCTCCTTGTCTTTCCTCCTCCTAATACTGATCCTCCTCTTTCACTCTCCCTTCAAGTTTGTGGTACCAACATCAGTCCATCCTTGCAAGCGCGCTGTCTTGGCGTCATACTTGACTCTGGTCTCACCTTTGAGCCTCACATCCAGCATGTTGCCAAATCCTGTAGATTCCATCTTAAAAACATAGCCCGCATCCGCCCCTTTCTTGCACCAGATACTACCAAGGAGCTTGTCCATGCTCTGGTAATCTCCCGCATGGATTACTGTAACCCTCTCCTGATTGGTCTTCCCAAAAGCCGTACTGCACCCCTACAGTCCGTAATGAACGCTGCTGCTAGACTGATTTTCCTCTCTAGTCGTTTCTCTCACACCTCACCCCTCTGCCAGTCCTTACATTGGCTTCCTGTATGCTATAGGAGTCAATTCAAGGTACTAACTCACACCTATAAAGCACTGAACAACTCTAGCCCCTCTTATATCTCCTCACAGATCCATAGGTATGTCCCTTCTCGGTCTCTCCGCTCTGCCCGTGACCACCTCCTGTCCGTTGTCCGCACTCGTACGGCCAACTCGCGCTTGCAGGACTTCTCGCGGGCGGCTCCCTTCCTATGGAATAGCCTGCCTACCGCCATCAGACTCTCCCCTAGTCTTGCATCTTTTAAGAAGTGCCTTAAAACTCATCTCTTTAGGAAAGCATATGGCCTCCAAGACTAACCCTTACCTCACATACCTGTCTCTTGCCCTCTCCTAAAGGGCAGTCCACCTTATTTGATTGCAAATTCCTGTCCTAATGTGTTTTACACCCACCTCCTATAGAATGTAAGCTCGATCGAGCAGGGTCCTCTTCAACCTATTGTTCCTGTAAGTTTATTTGTAATTGTCCTATCTATAGTTAAATCCCTTCTCATAATATTGTAAAGCGCTACGGAATCTGTTGGCGCTATATAAATTGCAATAATAATAATAATAATAATTATGCAAGCTAGTTTAGGGTTTTGAAAAATTTAGATCAAAGAGCTAAAGTTTTGTTTCAACTCAACGATTTTTTTTAATGCATTTTTGTTTAGAGAACACCCTTTGTTTTATTTTAACTTTCATTTTCAACTTTGTGCTTAAGTGTCAGTGTCCACCATGGTGGATTTTTTTTCCATTTTTTTGGATTTTTTTTCTGTAACAGCTGACTGAAGAAGCTCTATTTGAGAGTGAAACGCGTATTGGCCATTTTTAAAGGACTTTTATTTGAGGACTTTTATCATCTTTGTTTTTATGTTTATTTTAAACCAATAAATTCACCATTTTCATTCAAAACCTCATCCAAGTCCTTTTTGGAGCCTCCAAGGAATCCTCACAGGGGAAGTGCCATCCCCATTCAAATTGGCACAAAACCTACACACCTAGAGCCGGGATTCGTAGGGTCAGGACCAGGTGAGCACCCCATTTATTGAACACATACCTGTGTCATTTATCACCATAAGTCTACACATTGGTCTGCTTTCTTCCCTTTTTTTCGTGTTCCTGAGAAATTCTTCAAGCCGAAGTAGGAGGGTGGTGCTACCATAACAGCACACAAGCCTTGATACGGAGCCAGTGTTTTCTATATACAGGCTCCTTGAAATGTGAGTGTAATATTCAGCACGATATCATTATAATCACTGTGAAGCCATTTTTCAGTACCATCTACACTATATTGTATTTTCTGTATTTTACTTTGACATGTACCCCATATTTTACCATTGAATGAGACTACGTTTTGGTAAGATTTATCTGTGTTTGAGCGCTCCACTTATAGGTGTAGGTCCTTGTCACTTACACCGCACCAATATCTACTAAATTTATTCAGTGGAATAGAGGATATTTCCACACCAGTGTATTGAGCTGCCTGTAAATCACTTTCTGACTTTTTTGAGCACTTTTGTTATACACACTCCTCTGTAAAAAGAGACAACCTTTGATTGGTATTCATAAATAAATTCCCATGTTTTCTGTAGGAACAACATCAGTGTCGCATCACCCAGTGAGACAGACACAAACAGACACAAACAAAACAAAAATCACAAAAAAAAAAAAAAAAAAGAGAAGCTGTTTTGAATTTTCCCAGGACACAGCTCTGCAGGTATCACTAAAAGGTCACGATTTGAGAAGGACTAAATCCAAACTTAACTGTCAAAACAAGATGTGATTCATTACTCAGATGAAAAAAGAATAATGAAGATGATACTATAAAGATTTATTTTCCTACATGAAATTTAATGATTGATTTATTCTTTAAATCTGTGCTCATCTAACAATTGTGGCCTGTCAGCTTTTGCAAAATGACTTCAGCATTAACAGAATGAACTGACGAACAGCAGTAAATCCATTTTCTGCAAATGCACATGTATACAGAGATATCCGATATCTGTGTATACATGTGCGTTTGCAGACAATGTCCAGCTTTTAACCCCTTAATGACTGAGCCAAATGTACACGTTGTGATCCAAACGTAAACAAAACTTTGAATTTGACTATATGTCTGTTCAACTGTAATTCACCTCTTTCATATTAAGTGCACCCCCCCTTATTATATATAATTTTATTCAGGGGAAACAGGGCTTTCATTTAACATCAAATATTTAGCTATGAAACATAATTTAATATGAATAAAATATAAAACAAATTGAGAAATTAACCCCTTAAGGACGGCGGGCGTTCTATGCTCTGTATGTGCAGTGGTTCAGCTTTAAACACTGCATATCCAGAGATATTGGCAATTGTGTGCCGGGACAAGAGGTTCGGGTTGGCTAATGTGAATTCTGTGCAAATTTTTATGCAGCTAGTGCCATTCATTGACTAAAAGTGTCAGCTGATGTTCTCTGCCAATGAATCACTGGAGGGAACGGCTTCTGGCTTCAGCAGCAATGTCACCGGAGCCATGTGGAGGGCCAGGTAAGAGGGCAAACGGTTGCCCCATTACCTGGAGAACCAGACTACTACAGCAGGCTGTGATCTGATTTTCTGGTATATTTAGGCCTTTGAGTACCTGAAGAAAGAGAAATGCAGTGTCTTATTTAACAGACTGGTACATATGGCGTTAAAGGGACTCTCCAGTGCCAGGAAAACAAATCCATTTTCCTGGCACTGCAGGATTCTGCAGTGTCCCCCTCCCTACCACCCCCATCCCATGTTGCTGAAGTGGTTAAATCCCCTTCAGTGACTTACATGAATCCAGCACCGATGTCCCTGGGCGCTGAGTCAGGCTCTGCCTACGCTCCTACCCCGCCGGCTGACGCAATAGCCGTGCACGCATTAGTCCTCCCCATGTGAATGCATTATTCAATGCTTTACTACGGGGATTCCGGTGACGCTGGAGCTCCTCATGCATAGCGTGAGAACGTCCAGCGTTGTTTTAAACACTTTTTGTGTTTTAAGAAGTCGGAAGTCCCTCTAGTGGCTGTCAGATAGACAGCCACTAGAGGAGGACTTAACCCTGCAAGGTAATTATTGCAGTATATAAAAACTGCAATAATTACACTTGCAGGGTTAAGGGTGATGGGAGTTGGCACCCAGACCACTCCAATGGGCAGAAGGGTGCCTGGAGTGTCCCTTTAAGCCACATATAGCTGCCGAATGCTTACCAGCCCCATCCAACACAAATGCTTTTTTACACTGCTGGAGAAATAATTTCCTCAGAAATTTTGGCCAACAACAATATGATTATTTCTTATATAGAGCACCCGGTTCCTTTAGATACTATATTCATATTATATGATGAGGCAAACATTACAATTTAGTACAAATAAAAAGGGGGGAAAATATACACATTTGTGACTATTTGCATTTGCAAGTATCAATCCAAAAAAATGCAGAAATGCATTAAAATGTGATGTTATTTATCTTTCCTATGTGGTCACCTTTCAATGCACCATTCCTTGTGTATTTAGAAAATCGCTTCACAAGAGTGGAATTGTGGTGCAGTGATTAGATAAACAAATGTAATGGAGTGTCTGATACAATATGCTCCAGCAACTTACAATTACTATATCCCAAGTAACAGTGTTTCCGGCCATTCCATATTTCTCTGAATTTTAAATTAGAGAAAGAGGAAACAAATATAGTGTAGTGTGTTTACCACAAAATGAATAAAAATACACATTAATATTTCACTCTGAACAATATTTTGCACAGAACAGTGTGTAAACAGAAAAAAAGTCACAGGAAAAAGCCTTGGCCACATTGTCTATGTTTTAGTGCGGTCTGCCAACAATATGCTACGGAGTACCCAGTGCCAACCTCCCCCCACGGAGAGGGGGAATTATTCTGCTAATCACCAGACTTCAAGCCGCATTCTCACCTCAATCGCTGCTGGTCATAGTTTCTCTCTCTCTAAATATATATATAATTTTATAAAAAAAACTATAGAAGGACATCATGCACCAATGAAGTATCCAGGTTTATAAATGTACAGAAAAATAGTTTCTAACACAACCTTACTAAAAGAATCAGCTCAATTTCCCCGACTGATTTTGCACCATTAATTGTTTCAATAAAATAGACCCATTAAAATAAACCCTTGTGTTCAGTCAAGATAAAATAGCGAAATTAGAACGTGTTCTGCAGATACGTGATTTCTCCATCTCTAAGTTCCAAGTCAACGACTGTATTAAATGTAACATCATGCTGTACTTTGGATTAAACACACTGCAGAATCACTACCAGTATAGAAACACAACTCACAATCTAATAAACTAGCATATGTACTTCAACAGCAGCTGGAATGTGACAGACACTCCCCTGATCCTTATCATTGTGCTTCGACCATCGGTGTAATCTCAACATCTTCCCAAGATCAATGCCCTGCTTTAATCTCTCTAAGTGCCAGTCTTGTTTTCTTATAAGCTGTCGAAACTTGGGCATAGAAAAGCTTCTTTATGTAGTATGCTCATGAAAAAAAATAATAATAACAATTAAATTTAACAAATAATTTGATGTACTTAGTGTTGGATCAACAGAGCTCTTTGCCATATATTGTTTATAAATAGATTCTACACATCCAGCTGTGTCTAAGCAAGATATAAAGGTGAAATATTATGTGAAATGTGGAGAGTATTGCCCGTTTCCTTATATTCCTATTATTTATAATATAAACAGAAAAGAATATTTTGCACAACAGTTTCAATATTGGATGCAGTGTTCATTTTGTCAACTAACAATTTTAGTCAAATTTTAGTCGACTTAAATTTTTGAGATTTAGTCGACTAAAACTAAACTAAAACTAATCAATTCAGATGACTCTAATACGACTAAAACTAAAATGGCTTTTTAGTCATAAGACTGTGACTAAAACTAAATTAAAAATGTTGTTTTAGTCATAGATCGCCAAAATTAACACTGCACGGAGGAGCTATGGAAGGAGCAAAAGAGACAGACCGGGGCTTGGGAGAGAGACACCTTGAGGGGCTGGGAGGACACAAAGAGACACAGAGGGGCTGGGGAAAGGGGGAAAGAGACAGAACCCATTAGATTTTAGTCATGTTGACTAAAATCTCCAATAGATTTATTTGACTAAAATCGACTAAAACTAGACTAAAACAATTCAGATGACTAAATTAAGACTAAAACTAAAATGACTGACTAAAACTACATTGAAATTAGCCGCCAAAATGAACACGGATTGGATGAGCTATGTGCTTTCGGATTGATCTATATATTATCTAGATATTGGTTTGCTGACAAAGCACAGATGGTAATTGCAACAAACAGTCCTGTCATTTTTTTTCCATTCACAGAACTGGAAACATCAGCATGAGACACTGATTAATGATTGATAAGGCCACCATGCAAATGCGAAACATAACAAAAGTATTTTCTTTCTTTTTTTCTTTTTATTTTTTTATCCCTTTGCAGTAACTGAAGGAAAAAGCCCTGCAGGTCCAAACAATCTGCACATGTTTTGTCTTGAACATGTTTTTTGTTGAGCAGGTGATGTCACTTTGTATTAACTTTTACTGCATTCTAAATCCTGTTTGAGATCATTTCATGTGTGCTGTACATTGGCCTGTCCATGTTTACATTAAAGAGAATACGGGTATTTATACCACAGCATTAGTCATGCGACGCACTGTATTTTGAAATGTTACTGTCTATGGAAAAGGTGCCTATAATATGGCATGCCATTATCGGGACGGCCTCTCTTTATAATCTTTTCATTTTCCTATTTTTATCCTGTTCTAGCTGTCTGAAACATATTAGTTATATCGGGTGCAAAAGAGCAGGACCAACATCTTAAAAGACCACTATAGTGCCAGGAAAACATACTTGTTTTCCTGGCACTATATTCCCCTCCACCCTCAGGGTCCCACTCCCGTGGCGCTGAAGGGGGAGGAAGGGGTTAATCCCTTACCTCTTTTCCAGCACCGGGCTCCCTCAGTGCTGGGACTCTCCTCCCTCTTCTTCCGTCATCGGCTGAATGCGCATGCGCGGCAAGAGCCGCGCGCGCGTTCAGTCAGTCCATAGGAAAGCATTCTCAATGCTTTCCTATGGACGCTGGCGTCTTCTCACTGTGAAAATCACAGTGAGAAGCGCCTGTAGCGGCTGTCAATGAGACAGCCACTAGAGGCTGGATTAACCCATAGTTAAACATAGTAGTTTCTCTGAAACTGCTATGTTTACAGCAGGCAGGGTTAACCCTAGAGGGACCTGGCAACCAGAACACTTCATTAGGCTGAAGTGGTCTGGGTGCCTATAGTAGTCCTTTAAAGCATAGGGTCCAGAGAAAATATTAACATCTTCCTCACATATGTTGAACTGGGACAGTCAGACACCCACATGAAATGTGCCGGTTCTCTGTCTGTCTTCCTACTTGTCTGTCTATCTATGTATATATTTGTGTCTCTGTCTTTTAATTTGTGTGTTTATCTAGCTGCTTATATATCGGTCTGTCTATTATAAAGCCAGAAGACAAATGAGGGAAGAATTGGCAAAAGAATTACACATTTTTGGCAAACTTTTCCAACTTTTCCATTTCAGGTATTTTGATAAACTGATTTACTACTAGACTGATTTGCTGTATTTAGATATTTTCTGATACTGTTTCCAAAGCAGAGTTCAAAATGTTCCACTCGCCATTAGCCTTTGGCAAGTAAACATTCTGCTCTGGCTACTGGGAATTCAGCCCTGGAAAGTGTGTCATGGACCCTCCAGGCTTGCGGTGGCAAGTACTGCAGGACTTGAATTTTTAACCTTTCTCCAAACTGCTCCATGCAGATTTTCTATATCTAAATACTTCCTAAATTTGTTACGCCGCATATTTTTTGACAATTAAAGAAATTCCAGCTTTTTAAGAGAAACATATGAAGACAGCAAACATGGCAGGCTTAAAGTTTTTAAGGCTGTGCTGTGGGTTGACTGCATCCAGCCAGTATCAGAAAATTGCTGCTGTGTTCTGAGACAAGTTTTCACATGTGATGAGCAGAAGGAATTCCAGAGCCTCGTCTATCTAATCAGTGAGCATCTGCAATGTGCCGTGGTAGATGGAACAGACTCCTGATAGGTATGCAGTACATATAGGTATGGCAGACGTACATGTTTAAAATGACACTCAAGGCTGGAGGTGACACCCTTATTTAATTTATTACAGAGATAATGTATTATGACATACGCACAGAATAAGCTTAACCACTTAATAGCCTAGGACAGGGCGGCCCAAAAGGGCTATCCCAAATGTTTTAAAACTACAGCTTCCATGATGCTTTATCATTCTAAAGACATTTTAAAGGCATGCAAAGCACCATGGGACTTGCAGTTTTACAACATTTGGGGATCTACCTTTTGGGCACCCCTGGCCTAGGTGCTTCCATGCCCCTTAGGATGGCGTGGAATATCCTCCATTTAGCTGTGCACAAAGTAAAATTATATTTTTCTTGCCCAACAAGATAAGTTAACAATATAGGCTCTTTCATAGAAAATAATACAATTATGAAAGTCTCTGCAAATCACCCGGTGAAAGTGAGAGGGGACATTCACAATTTATAGCTGTAATTAATTTCTTGCAAATTATTTCAACAATAATGAACAACATGTAGGTGGACTGAGGACATGCGAGGTGGACAGGTGGTTATGGTGGTTGGTGTTTTAACACAAAGCTAGACAGGTGTATATAGGTAGAAGACGTGATGAGAGCCTTTCTAAAATAGGCATTCGGTCTAACGACAAAGAGGTATATCAGTATAAATTGCAAAGTAACATGAAAATATTAGACTGGCAGGTGTATATCCATACTTACATCACATAATGCACAGTATACAATGACAGCATAAAGAACAGTTACAACAAACAGTGTGATAGTTAGAACCAATCAGCATTCATTATTAATATTACTAGCATTTACAAAGCACCAACATATTTCGCAGTGCTGGTCAATGACCACAGACACACAGAAGAGAAAAAACGAACGGCCCTCTGGTGCAATAACAAACTTTTCTAAATTTACCCCTTTTTTCACCAAAACTTAGTTGCTAAATATTGTTTATGCAACAATCAAAGTGTGAGCAGTAACTGACAAAATTCTAAGTTCATATTAATGTTATTAATTATGGCGCTTTGAAATCTGTCCCAAGTTTGGAACGTTTCCCTGTTTTCAATAAGTTTATGGGCAATTCCTTTTAATATATGGTATTGCAGTTAACATTTTTATGATTTTTATAAATTACAGACAGTTTTAGATCTGTAAATCTACAGTATGTTGAGTCAACATAGCGTTATGTACACCAAGATCAAGAACCACATTTTAGCTCAGTGACAGTGAGAATATGGAATGATGAATGTCACCTCCATCGATGTACAATGGTGCTGGACCTGAATTCATCTATTCTGGAAACTTTTTTACTGCTAAAGTACAAGATCTGTTTTTGTGTTTTTTTAAAACAAACAACTTTTTATATCTTTATGTTCCATACTTAGATATACTATATATATATATATATATATATATATATATATATATATATAATTTTTTCATTTTTTTTTCATTTTAATATTTCTTTGAAAAACCTCTTTGATTATTATATTGTATATTTATATTAAAATGTTTTTACAGCCCTCGAACATTCTCTAGAGAACTGTGACTGCTTGTGGGACATATGTGGTTTAGGGGCTGCTTTGATCCCCCCTTGCGGTTGTCCACACTTGCCATACTTTCACTTATAGACATGCCGGGGTTAAGAGTGGTACCACCCAGTGCTATAGTGTTTTACCTAAACAGAAAATAAAATGTTTTCCAAACACAGTTAAAACTGCTGGCATGGCAGGAATGTGTCTGTTCATGGAACTGTCCCCCAGAGGCTTAGAGGTGCTAGGATTTATGTCCTGTTATTTATTGGAAGGTCAGGCTTTGAGATCTTGCTGCCTTTCTACTGATGTTAATGGGGCGTGTATGCATGTAAGTATATTTCAGAGATCACATATCAATCTATGAGGCATTGAGAGTAAAAATACTTCCCGAAAAACCAAAACCACTGAAATAATTTTAGTGCCACTCATAGAATTAAACTCTTTACCGCCAGGGATGCATCAATTTAGTGTTTCACCTGGTTAAAGTGTTTTGATATAAATGAATTGCAAATTATCTTTACAAATTTGACACGTTAAATGATTTTGTCTTTAATTGAATTAGAAGAAAAGGGAATGGATGATCCCTATGGGAGACAGATACTAACTAGTCGCAACTGAAAAAATAATTGTAAAAATGAACAGTGTAAAAAAAAGTCATAATAGCAAACATTTTTTTCAGCTTGACAAAGACTGGACAGGTCGAAACGTTGTGATTGGCTGTGGGTTTAATAAATTGCCTTCTTTGAACCCTGGAGTGCCTGGACCTCTTTCTATTTTTTGTTCTCGGTACTGGGACCGGCCTGGTTGCACCCAGATTCATATCACCATGGGAATTGAGTGCAGTTCCACACCCTTGTTTCTTGGTAATAGCAAACATTTTGTCTAATTTTCTTATTTTTGCTTTTTGCCAAAAGTAAATGAAGGGCATGTTCTCTAACCAGTTGCAATAAAAAAAAAAATCATAAAAATGTAATGTGTGAAAAATTCTTAATAATGATCGTTCTGCATAATTACAGTGCTAACAACTAAAACCATATTTGTTATTTGTTAATTTCTATTTTTTTTAAACTTTATTAGTACTTGCAAAGGCGTAACTAGAAACAACCTGGCCCCGGTGCGAAAACTGCACTGTCTGTCAGTGTGTGTCTGACTGCCAGTGTGAGTGTGTGTGTCTGTCAGTCTGTGCGTGTGTGTCAGTGCGTGTCTGTTAGTTTGCGTGTGTGTGTCTGTCACAAAAGTATGGGGATGGGAGAGACACATGGAGGGGCTGGGTGGGAGAGACACGCGGGGGGTCGGTGACATTGGGAGAGACACATGGTGGGCTGTAGGGTGGGTAAAAACATGGAGGGACTGGGGGGGGAGAAGTATAGGGATGTTCAGTTGAAGGTGGTCTGCTAGTGCATGGCCTCCTGCCCTTAATATAATCACCAAAAAGACACTCCAGTGGCTAAACCCCTATTTACAAAATTATATTTACAATATAATGCTTCACGGACTCCACATATTGAAGCGAGCATTCACCTGAGCAATTAATTCCGTCAAACAGAATTGCATTTTGGATTACTAACCTCTACTATTGGCCATTATGAATAAAGCCTGTTAAAGAGGGGAAAACCTTGCGTCCAAACTCCTAGTCAGAGAAAAGCTTAACAGCTTTAGTAACCACTAATTAGACTCTCTTAACTATTTTTGTTTTGAAAAGTGTATATTTACATATATCCAGTGCATATCAACAGTCAAAATCATTTTTGTTTTCATTGTGGATATTATGTTTCTTTCGACTGGGGGGGAGAATAAAATGAGTGGAGGGGCTAGCAGAGGGTGATGAGACATGTGGAGGGGCTGGTGGAAGAGCTGGCAGGGAGGGAATTGAGACACATGAAGTGGCTGGCGGAAGGATGAGACACATGGGGGGGGGCCCAATGCAGTTTTCGCACCTGGGCCCAGTTGTTTCTAGTTACGCCGCTGATAGAGCGACTATATTTGCACTACTGTAAATAGAAGTGAACTATGGACTTTAAAACTACCACTGGCACAAAATAGTATGCTAATAATAAAACATTGCTGTGTATTTTACCAAGGTCAGGAATCATGATAAAATAATTTAAATTTGCAAATATATTTGCGCTGCTATGAAATTTATTAAAGGGACACTGTAGGCACCCAGACCATTTCAGCTCATTGGAGGAGGGCGTGGGGCATCAACCCAGCGCCAAGGGACATTGGCGCTGGGATAAGTAAGTAAATAAAGTGTTTTTTTTAACCCTTTATTTACCAGGGAGGGGGTGGCAGGATGTAGGGGAGAGGCAGAGGGAGCTATAGTGCCAGGAATACAGCTTTGTTTTCCGGACACTATAGTATCCCTTTAACAACTTGCAAATTAATTCATACATTACTTCTAACGCTAAACGCAAAAAAGTAGTAACCATTTGTTAACATCTAAGAGCTTGTTTCCAGTCTAAATTTAATTGTTATGCCAACAAGCCTCTAAACAAGGGGAAGGCAACTTTCGGCACTTCAGATGTTGTCGATAGTGATGTCGCGAACATAAAATTTTCGGTTCGCGAACGGCGAACGCGAACTTCCGTGGGCAGGCGAATTTTAAAACCCACAGGGACTCTTTCTGGCCACAATAGTAATGGAAAAGTTGTTTCAAGGGGACTAACACCTGGACTGTGGCATGCCGGAGGGGGATCCTTGGCAAAACTCCCATGGAAAATTACACAGTTGATGCAGAGTCTGGTTTTAATCCATAAAGGGCATAAATCACCTAACATTCCTAAATCACAATGGATATGGATTGACACCTTACATATGACATATTGACACCTTGACATATGGATTGACACCTGTCCTCAGAGACCCTGATACACACTGACACAGAGCAGAATAGGGACTGTTCCCCCTACATAGGGTCACTTGGCAGATATGGATTGACACCTGTCCTCAGGGACCCTGATACACACTGACACAAAGCAGAATAGGGACTGTTCCTCCTACATAGGGTCACTTGGCAGATATGGATTGACACCTGTCCTCAGAGACCCTGATACACACTGACACAGAGCAGAATAGGGAATATTCACTAAATGACAAACATTGTTATACAGGGGAATATTCAGTAAATAAGGATAAGGGGGGGGGAAACCTACTGTCCTCCCCCCCCGGCCCCCACCCCTGCGCGGTGGGTGGGGACCATCAAGGCCGGATTAAGAGCACACTGGGCCTGGTGCTGACAATTATGATGGGCCTAATTACGGAATCTTATCGACCAAAAACATTAAAACAATCATACCTCCCAAGCGTCATGTATCTGATGGAGATGGTGCTGGAGGGAAACTCATAGGATGCAGCTATAAGAAAACACATACCGTATTTATTCGAGTATAACGCGCAATTTTTTTTTACCGATTTTTAATTTAAAATTAGGGGTGCGCGTTATACTCGAATAAATATACCTCCCAGGACCGCCGGGCTCATTACAAGCCCGGCGGTCCTGGGGGGGCGGGCAGCAAGCGTTTACTCACCTCCGTGCAGCTCCTCCAGCTTCCCAGTGTAAATCTCGCGAGACCCGCGGCCAGCTCTGACGCTCTGACGTCGTCAGAGCTGGCCGCGGGTCTCGCAAGATTTACACTGGGAAGCTGGAGGAGCTGCACGGAGGTGAGTAAACGCTTGCTGCCCGCCCCCCAGGACCGCTGGGCTTGTAATGAGCCCGGCGGTCGGTATTATCGAGCACCCACTCGAATATTTATTCGAGTATAACAAGCACCCTAATTTTAGATTAAAAATCGGTATAAAATTTTATACCGATTTTGAATCGAAAATTAGGGGTGCGCGTTATACACGTGTGCGCGTTATACTCGAATAAATACGGTACTCTATGCTAATCTCTCTCTAATTTATATCTTTCATCTTTCAATTAAATCCATAACCCTTAACAGCAGTGTCCAGTGAAGCAGGCAGTCAATGGGCGGGGTAAAAGGTTGGCCACTGGTGCGAATCACGTGACCAGACCTGCCAAAAGGGGAGAACATGCCCAAAAAGGGGGCATGTCTGTCCAAAGAATTTGAAGGACAGCCTGGCATGAATGCATGTCAGGCTGCCCGCCAATCATGCAGGCTGTCCAACTAAGGGCATACTATGCAAGCAGCACCCTGAGCTTGACATAAATGCTTGTAATGATGCGCTCACTCAATGCTTTCTATGGACTGTCCTCTAGCACTCGCTGGTCCACTTGTCTCCTTACCTTCTTCCTAGCAGGCAGAAGTTCCTGGTATATAGTCTGAGACAGATAAAAGGTGTATGTAGTGAGTGTAGATGAATGGGGACATGCCACAGTGTTAGAGAGACCAACGTCTGCATTACCTAAACTAATTTTATTGTCAGCCAGTCCACACAAGTTTTGTTCCCATACATCCCTCTTAAGCTTCCAAACTTAAAGGGACACTATAGTCACCAGAATAACTACAGCGTATTGTATTTGTTCTGGTTAGTAGAATCATTCCATTCAGGCCTTTTGCAGTAAACACTGTCTTTTCAGAGAAAATAACTCTACTGGCCACTCCTTAGATGGCTGCTAGAGGTGCTTCCTGGGGCAGTACTGCCTAGTGTGCAGCACTGCCATTCAGTGTCTCCACCCTGGGCATGCAGACACTGAACTTTCCTCATAGATATGCATTGATTCAATGTATCTTTATGTGGAGATGCTGATTGGCCAGGGCTATGACTTGTGCTGGCTCTGCCCCTGATCTGCCTAGCTGACAGTCTCAGACAACCCTATGGGGAAGTATTGTAATTTGCTCAGACCACCACTTCTGATGATGTCAGCAGACAGTCAGTTCAGAGGCAGAGCCAGCAGCTGCAGACTTGAATACAAGTTATATTTTATTATACTTAGGGAGGCAAGAAGGGGGCAGGGTGGTGGTTTTAACATAATAGGGTCAGAAATACATGATTGTGTTCCTGACCCTGTAGTGCTACTTTAAGCAAGAGTATGTGAAGAGTAGTTAGGGTTGCCACCTTTCTTGGAAAAAATACCAGCCTTAATCATTTGTATAATCACAAGGAGTGACATCAGAGACAATTCTGTAAAATAACCAACAAACTACTCACAGTTTGATTCTGCTGTATAGATGGATTGCTCCCAGTGTCTCAGTCTCGCAAGTCACCCAGTGTCTCAGTGTCCCTATGTATCACAGTGTCAGTGTCCCCATGTCACCCAGTCCCCTAGTCTCCCAGTGTCTCCATTTCCCCCAGTGTCTCAGTGTGTCCCCATGTCACTAGGACACTGAGAGACATGGGGACACTGAGACCTGGGGACACTGAGAGGCCCGGGGACACTGGGAGACATGGGGACACAGACATTTAGGGAAACTGGGAGAAATGGGGACACAGACACTAGGGACACAGACACTGGGAGACATGGGGACATTGAACCATTTGGGGACACTAAGACACTAGGGACACAGAGACATGGGAACACAGACACTGGGAGACTAGGGGACACTGCCTGGGAGACAGACACTTGGGGACACTGGGAGACATGGGGACAGTTATGGACATAGACATGGTGACACTAGGCACACAGAGACATGGGACACAGACACTGGGAGACTTGGGGACACTGAGACACTAGCGACACTGGATGGGGGACACTGGGAGAAACAGCGTCCCCATGTGTCTCAGCATCCCCATGTGCATCCCCATGTGTCTCAGTGTCCCCAAGTGTCTCAGTGTTCCTAGGTCTCCCAGTGTCTGTGTCCCCATGTGTCCTAGTGTCTGTGTCCCCATGTGTCTCAGTGTCCCCATATGTTCCCTAGTGTCTCAGTGTCCCCTAGTGTCTCAGTGTCACCATGTGTCCCCTAGTGTCTCAGTGTCCCCATGTGTCCCTGCTGCCTTTCCCCCCCATCCCTCACTTATCTGAGCTGTAGAGCTGCTGTCTGGACTCTGTGCTGTGTTGCTGGTCCCCACGGATCAGTGAGTAGTACAGAGAGGCAGGGATATGCATAGACATATAATACCTAGACGCCGCATTGACCGCTACTTCCTATTGGCGCTGATGTGCCGCGGGCCGCCATCTTGGATCGGTCACAGTGTGATCTGCAGCATAGACATATATAAAATATATATGTCTATGATCTGCAGAGCAAGGTCCTCAAAGTAAACATGGTTAGTCTTAAAATCCACCTGGAGGGTGTATAGATCCAGTAGCAGGATGTTTAATCCTGGGATATTAAATAAAATTAACTGACATTTGCTGCTTTAAGACCTCCTGTGGTTATTTACGTTATCGACTAAGTTTACTCAATACATTGAAATTATTTGAATTTCCAGATTGAAACTATGCGTTGCATTTGGATTTAGGTTTGCTAAAATTATAAGTATGTGAACTAACCCCACAATCTATCATCTTAATATACATGTTTTAAAGTGGGACTGGATCTTTGCCTGATTTGTAATGTATTTACTTTTCACCTATTTCTAACTAATATGGATTTTGGAACTGTGCAAAATAAAATGTAGATATTTACAACTCTTTATTATTGTGAGCTCTGTCTTTTGCACTTTGAAGTCCGCATGGAGATAGCAGAAAGAGAATAGGAGAACAAACAATCACATCACTATTTAGTAAAGTGAGATTTGTCACTAAGGCAAAGTAAATAAAAAAAAATTAGGGACAGAAGTCCTAATATATAGACATATAATACTACACCGGGTGACCGGCCCAAAATGGCGCCCGCATTTCATGGCCCCCTGAGGTGAATGTGGCGTCTAGGTATTATATGTCTATGGGGATATGCTGTAACTTCCTATCCCTGCCTCTCTCCACACACAGTGACCCCTACTGGCCGGTGCTGGTATTGCAGAGTAATCTCCACTTATTCTGAGAAAAATACCTGCATTTGTATTGCCAGTATTACTGCAATACCGGCACGGCCAGGCAGTCTCAAATACTGGCTGTGCCAGTAAAATACCAGTCAGGTGGCAAACCTAAGAGTAGTGTGTGTGTAAAAAAAAAAAAAAAAAAAATTAAATTTTTTTTTTTTTTTTTTTTTTTTCAATGGGCCTATTCCATGGGCCTGGGCCTGGAGCTGCAGCTCCATCAGCCCCTATGTTAATCCGGCCCTGGGGACCATAAATCACAATGGGGGGGACCTACTGTCCTCCCGCCCTCCCCCACCCGTGAGCGGTGGGTGGGGGCCATAAAAATAATGAGGGGGGGACCTACTGTATGATGTTGTATCGATCAGGAAGTGTAAGGGTTACGCCCGCTTCACAGTGACAGACCAAACTCCCCGTTTAACGCACCGCAAACAACCGCAAACAGTCCATTTGCACAACCGCAAACTCCCCATTTGCACAAGGTTGGATACCAAGCTAGCCATGTCCGTTCCTTGTCCTCACTGATGTCATTGAAGGTCTCTTCCTCCACCCAGCCACGTACAACACCAAGGGTCCCTGAAAGGTGACAACAAGCCCCCTGGGACGCCTGCTGTGTTTAGTCTTCCACCTCCTCAAAGCCACCTTCCTCCTCTGACTCCTCTTCTTCAGACTCCTCTCTCTGCGTTGCCTCTCTCTGCGTTATTATAAGGTGTGTTAAGTAGTACTATTCTAATCAGTTTAATCCCTGTTATGAGTAGAGGACTATTTCCTTGTTTCTAATAAACTGAAAAAAGAAAAAATCTCCCAAGAAGGAGATCTAAAACTGGCATAGGAAAAGGTTAGACAACTATAATAAAGTGATACCTACAAATCCTAGTGAGCATAGGTGTATAATAGAGGGAGAAAGGGAAAGCAGAGTAATGCTTCCTAATACCGTGGTTAGTACCCTTTGTTAAAGTAAACTGAGTAATGGACAAAAGTCTTTATTGTATCATTTATAAATAACAAAGGGATTCTATACTCAATCCCCTATAGTGGCTAATTGTGTAATAATGGTAATACTATTACCTATTATATAATATTGCCAGGGGTAAGGAAATTCCCTCTAAATAGATGGGTATAGGCAGAGAGTATGGAGACCGGAGTGATGCTGTCATAAAAAGTGTCAATAAGGTGATATAAAGTCAAATGTATCACAGACACACTGCCACCCTTTCTCTTAGCTAGTTTCCAGAAATGCTGGATAGGTAGAATGGCTATAAAGGCTCAGAGAGGTCTAAGAAGAATCCTCTAAACCAGTGATGGCGAACCTTTTTGAGCCCGAGTGCCCAAACCGCAATACACTTTTTTTTCCTTAAAGTGCCAACACGGCAAATGCGTGTGTGTGTGGGGGTGCGTGTGTGTTGGGGGGTGCATGTGTGTGTGGGGTGCTGTGTGTGTGTGTGTATGAGGGGTGCTGTGTGTGTGTGTATGAGGGGTGCTGTGTAAGTGTGTGGGGGGTGCTGTGTGTGTGTGGGGGGGTGCTGTGTGTGTGTGGGGGGGGTGCTGTGTTTGTGGGGGGGGGTGCTGTGTGTGTGGGGGGTGCTGTGTGTGTGGGGGGGATGCTGTGTGTGTGTGTGAGAGGGGTGCTGTATGTGTGTGTGTATGAGGGGTAATGTGTGTGTGAGAGGGGTGCTGTGTGGGGGGTAGGGGTGCTGTGTGGGGGGTAGGGGTGCTGGGCGGGGGTAAGGGTGCTGTGGGGGGGTAGGGGTGCTGTGGGGGGTGGTAGGGGTACTGCTGTGGGGGGGTAGGGGTACTGCTGTGGGGGGTAGGGGTACTGCTGGGGGGGTAGGGGAACAGCTGTGGGGGGTAGGGGTACTGCTGTGGGGGGTAGGGGTACTGCTGGGGGGGTAGGGGAACTGCTGGGGGTGGTAGGGGTACTGCGGGGGGGGTAGGGGTACTGTGTGGGGGTAGGGGTACTGCTGTGGGGGGTAGGGCTACTGCTGTGGGGGGTAGGGGTACTGTGTGTGGGGGGTAGGTGTACTGTGTGTGGGGGGGTAGGGGTACTGTGTGTGGGGGTAGGGGTACTGCTGGGGGGGTAGGGGTACTGCTCGGGGGGTAAGGATACTGCTGGGGGGTAGGGGTACTGTTGTGGGGGGTAGGGGTACTGCTGTGGGGGAGTAGGGGTAGTGCTGGGGGGAAGGGGTGCTCCTGGGGGGCAGTGTACTGCTGGAGGGGTGGGGTACTGCTGGGGGGGGTGGGGGTACTGTTGGGGGTGGTAGGGGTACTGCTGGGGGGATAGGGGTGCTGGCGGAGGTAGGGGTACTGCTGGGGGGTAGGGGTACTACTGGGGGGATAGGGATGCTGGGGAGTAGGGGTACTGTTGTGGGGGGTAGGGGTACTGCTGTGGGGGGGAAGGGGTACTGCTGGGGGGAAGGGGTACTGCTGGGGGTGGTAGGGGTGCTGGGGGGTAGGGGGGTAGGGGTACTGTTGTGGGGTAGGGGTACTGCTGTGGGGGAGGGGTACTGCTGGGGGTGGTAGGGGTACTGCTGTGGGGGAGTAGGGGTACTGCTGTGGGGGGAGGGGTACTGCTGGGTGTGGTAGGGGTACTGCTGGGGGGATAGGGGTGCTTGGGGGGGTAGGGGTACTGCTGGGGTGTTAGGGGTGTGGGTGCTGTGTGTCAGTATCACCCCCTCCCTCCTTCTTACCTTTAATGAAGTAGGGGGGGGCACAGCCATCCCTGGTGGTCCGGTGGTGGTAAGCACTGCAGGGGGAGGGATCTGGTTGTAATTTGGTAACATTTCAGCCACTTTCTGCTTATACCGGGGGTCTAGTAGCGTAGACACCCAGTACAGGTCGTTCTCCTTCAGCCTTTTTATACGAGGGTCCCTCAACAGGCACGACAGCATGAAAGACCCAATTTGCACAAGGTTGGTTGCCGAGCTACTCATTTCCCATTCCTCCTCCTCAGTGATCTCAATGAAGGTATGTTCTTCCCCCCCCGCCACGTACAACACCACGGGTACCAGATAGGTGACAACGAGCACCCTGGGATGCCTGTTGTGGTTGGTCTTCCTCCTCCTCCTCAAAGCCACATTCCTCCTCTGACTCCTCTTCCTCACAATCCTCTTCCAGCGTTGCCGCAGGTCCAGCAAGCAATGCTGATAAGGCTGTTTCTGGTGGTGATGGTGACCACAACTCTTCCTCTTCACGCTCATCTACAGCCTGATCCAGCACTCTTCGCAGGGCACGCTCCAGGAAGAAAACAAATGGTATTATGTCGCTGATGGTGCCTTCGGTGCGACTGACTAGGTTTGTCACCTCCTCAAAAGGACGCATGAGCCTACAGGCATTGCGCATGAGCGTCCAGTAACGTGGCAAAAAAATTCCCAGCTCCCCAGAGGCTGTCCTAGCAGCCCTGTCATACAAATATTCATTAACGGCTTTTTCTTGTTGGAGCAGGCAGTCGAACATTAGGAGTGTTGAATTCCAACGTGTCGGGCTGTCGCAAATCAAGCGCCTCACTGGCATGTTGTTTCACCGCTGGATATCTGCAAAGTGCGCCATGGCCGTGTAGGAATGCCTGAAATGGCCACACACCTTCCTGGCCTGCTTCAGGACGTCCTGTAAGCCTGTGTACTTATGCACAAAGCGTTGTACGATCAGATTACACACATGTGCCATGCACGGCACATGTGTCAACTTGCCCAACTTCAATGCCGCCAACAAATTTGTTCCGTTGTCACAAACCACTTTGCCGAAATCCAGTTGCTGCGGAGTCAGCCACTTTTCCACCTGTGCGTTCAGGGCGGACAGGAGTGCTTGTCCGGTGTGACTCTCTGCTTTCAAGCAAGTCAAACCCAAGACGGCGTGACACTGCCGTATCCGGGATGTGGAATAGTACCTGGGGAGCTGGGGGGGGTGCCGTTGATGTGGAGCAAGACGAAGCAGCAGAAGAGGACTCAGCCGAGGAGGTTATGGAAGAGGATGGAGTAGGAGGAGTAGAGGACGTGGCAGCAGGCCTGCCTGCAAGTCGTGGCGGTGTCACCAACTCCTCTGCAGAGCCACGCATTCCATGCTTGGCAGCCGTCAGCAGGTTTACCCAATGCGCAGTGTAGGTGATATACCTGCCCTGACCATGCTTTGCAGACCAGGTATCAGTGGTCAGATGGACCCTTGCCCCAACACTGTGTGCCAGACATGCCATTACTTCCTTCTGCACAATCGAGTGCAGGTTGGGGATTGCCTTTTGTGAAAAGAAATTTCGTCCGGGTACCTTCCACTGCGGTGTCCCAATAGCTAAAAAATTTTTGAACGCCTCAGACTCCACCAGCTTGTATGGTAAAAGCTGGCAGGCTAATAGTTCAGACAAGCCAGCTGTCAGACGCTGGGCAAGGGGGTGACTTTCTGACATTGGCTTCTTACGCTCAAACATGTCCTTGACAGACACCTGACTGTGGGCAGATGAGCGGGCTCTGCTAAAGGCGAGAGACGGAGTGGCGGATGGTTGAGAGGGGGCAAGGAGGACAGCAGTGGTTGACGTGGCTGAAGATGCTGGACCAGGAGGAGGATGGCGGCTTTAAGTTTGTGTGCTGCTTGTACTCATGTGTTGATCCTATAGGCGTTTGTGATGTGCGATCATGTGCCTACGCAAAGCAGTTGTACCTAGGTGGGTGTTGGACTTCCCACGACTCAGTTTCTTTTGGCACAGGTTGCAAATGGCATCGCTGTTGTCAGAGGCAGACACACAAAAAAAATTCCACATTGCTGAGCTCTGCAATGACGGCATTCTGGTGGTGGACTCAGCATGCGTTGATTGGCGTGCTGTCGGGCTGACCCCGGGTGCCGATGCATGCTGTCTGACTGTGCCACTAGCTCCTTGCGACGACCTCCCACTGCTTCCAACTCGTCTCCTCATCCTCCTCTCTGTCTCCCCATCTGAACTTTCGCCCAGTTCTTCTTCTTGCCGAGCGGGCACCCACGTGACATCCATGGACGCATCGTCATCATCAACCGCTTCACTTGTATCTGACAACTCAGCAAAGGAAGCAGCAGCGGGTACAACATCATCATCGTCCATGTGTGTAATGCTGCCTCCCTGAGACATATCCCTGTTATCTACATCCTCTGGCAATAATGGTTGCGCATCACTCATTTCTTCAAACGGATGTGTAAATAACTCCTCTGACATAGCAAGTGAAGCGGCTGTGGTGCTAGTGTTGGTGGTGGCGGCAGGCGGGTGAGTGGTATCTTGAGAGGTGCCCGAAGCTAAGCTGGAGGAGGATGGTGCGTCAAGGTTCCGAGCGGAAGCTGTAGAAGATTGGGTGTCCTGTGTTAGCCAGTCAACTATGTCCTCATAACTTTTCAAGTTCAGGGTACGTGGCCTCTGAAAACTGGGCTTTATTCTAGGGCAAAAGGGAATCACAGCACCACGACCACGATGGCCCCTGCAGGGTGGCCTGCCTCTGCCTGTCATTTTTTTTGGATTAGTGGTACTATGCGTGCAAGCTACTGTGAGACCAGATATGAGTGGCACTGTGCAGTGGCAGTGGTTATTCAATCTATAACAGTGAAAACAGTTTTTTTAAATGCACGCTATTGTGACACCAGATATGAGTGGCAATGTTCACTTGCAGAGGTTGGCAGAGTACACGCTGTAGGCCTGACACACCCGCTTGAAGACAACTAACTGCTATTCAATCTATAACAGTGAAAAAAGTTTTTTGTTTTAAAATGTACGCTATTGAGACACCAGATATGAGTGGCAATGTACACTGGCAGAGGTTGGCAGAGTACACGATGTAGGCCTGACACACCCGCTTGAAGACAACTAACTGCTATTCAATCTATAACAGTGAAAAAAGTTTTTTGTTTTTAAATGCACGCTATTGTGACACCAGATATGAGTGGCAATGTACACTGGCAGAGGTTGGCAGAGTACACGATGTAGGCCTGACACACCCGCTTGAAGACAACTAACTGGTATTCAATCTATAACAGTGAAAAAAGTTTTTTTTTTTAAATGCACGCTATTGTGACACCAGATATGAGTGGCAATGTGCACTGGCAGAGGTTGGCAGAGTACACGCTGTTGGCCTGACACACAGACGCTTGCAGAAAACTAACTGCTAATTAATCTATTACAGTGGAAAAAAACAGTTTTGGGGTTTTTAAATGCACGCTATTGTGCCACCATATATGAGTGGCACTGTGCACTGGCAGAGTACACGCTGTTGGCCTGACACACAGATGCTTGCAGACAACTAACTGCTATTCAATCTATAACAGTGAAACAAGTTTTTTGTTTTTAAATGCACGCTATTGTGACACCAGATATGGGTGGTGGCACTGGGCAAGTGGGCACAGTATCCATTGTGAGCCTGACACACAGACGCTTGCAGACAACTAACTGCTATTCAATCTATTACAGTGAAAAAAGTTTTGGGGTTTTTAAATGCACGCTATTGTGCCACCAGATATGAGTGGCACTGTGCACTGGCAGAGTACACGCTGTTGTCCTGACACACAGACGCTTGCAGACAACTAACTGCTAATTAATCTATTACAGTGAAAAAAATGCTTTTGTTTTTAAATGCAAACTATTGTGACACCAGATTTGGGTGGTGGCACTGGGCAAGTGGGCACAGTATCCACTGTGAGCCTGACACACAGACGCTTGCAGACAACTAACTGCTATTCAATCTATTACAGTGAAAAAATTTTTTTTGGGTTTTTAAATGCGCTTGAATTTTTAAATGCACGCTATTGTGCCACCAGATATGAGTGGCACTGTGCACTGGCAGAGTACACGCTGTTGACCTGACACACAGGCGCTTGCAGACAACTAACTGCTAATTAATCTATTACAGTTAAAAAAAAATTTTGTTTTTAAATGCAAGCTATTGTGACACCAGATATGAGTGGTGGCACTGGGCAAGTGGGCACAGTATCCACTGTGAGCCTGACACACAGACGCTTGCAGACAACTAACTGCTATTCAATCTATTAAAGTGAAAAAAAAGTTTTGGGGTTTTTAAATGCACGCTATTGTGCCACCAGATATGAGTGGCACTGTGCACTGGCAGAGTACACGCTGTTGGCCTGACACACAGACGCTTGCAGACAACTAACTGCTAATTAATCTATTACAGTGAAAAAAATGCTTTTGTTTTTAAATGCAAACTATTGTGACACCAGATATGGGTGGTGGCACTGGGCAAGTGGGCACAGTATCCATTGTGAGCCTGACACACAGACGCTTGCAGACAACTAACTGCTATTCAATCTATAACAGTGAAAAAAGTTTTTTTGTTTTTAAATGCACGCTATTGTGACACCAGATATGAGTGGCACTGTGCACTGGCAGAGTACACGCTGTTGGCCTGACACACAGATGCTTGCAGATAACTAACTGCTATTCAATCTATAACAGTGAAACAAGTTTTTTGTTTTTAAATGCACGCTATTGTGCCACCAGATATGAGTGGCACTGTGCACTGGCAGAGTACACGCTGTTGGCCTGACACACAGATGCTTGCAGACAACTAACTGCTATTCAATCTATAACAGTGAAACAAGTTTTTTGTTTTTAAATGCACGCTATTGTGACACCAGATATGAGTGGCAATGTGCACTGGCAGAGGTTGGCAGAGTACACGCTGTTGGCCTGACACACAGACGCTTGCAGACAACTAACTGCTATTCAATCTATTACAGTGAAAAAAATGCTTTTGTTTTTAAATGCAAACTATTGTGACACCAGATATGGGTGGTGGCACTGGGCAAGTGGGCACAGTATCCATTGTGAGCCTGACACACAGACGCTTGCAGACAACTAACTGCTATTCAATCTATAACAGTGAAAAAAGTTTTTTTGTTTTTAAATGCACGCTATTGTGACACCAGATATGAGTGGCACTGTGCACTGGCAGAGGTTGGAAGAATACACGCTGTTGGCCTGACACACAGACGCTTGCAGACAACTAACTGCTATTCAATCTATTACAGTGAAAAAAAGGTTTAGGGTTTTTAAATGCACGCTATTGTGCCACCAGATATGAGTGGCACTGTGCACTGGCAGAGTACACGCTGTTGGCCTGACACACAGACGCTTGCAGACAACTAACTGCTAATTAATCTATTACAGTGACATTTTTTTATTTTTTATAAATGCAAGCTATTGTGACACCAGATATGAGTGGTGGCACTGGGCAAGTGGACACAGTATCCACTGTGAGCCTGACACACAGACACTTGCAGACAACTAACTGCTATTCAATCTATTACAGTGAAAAAAAGTTTTGGGGTTTTTAAATGTACGCTATTGTGGCACCAGATATGAGTGGCACTGTGCACTGGCAGAGTATGCGCTGTTGGCCTGACACACAGACGCTTGCAGACAACTAACTGCTAATTAATCTATTACAGTGAAAAATTTGTTTTTGTTTTTAAATGCAAGCTATTGTGACACCAGATATGAGTGGTGGCACTGGGCAAGTGGGCACAGTATCCACTGTGAGCCTGACACAGAAGCTGGCAGGCAGGCAGGCAACTGCAATTAGATTACACACACAAAAAAAAAGCAGACTGATGTTCTAGCCCTAAAAAGGGCTTTTTGGGGTGCTGTCCTTACAGCAGAGATCAGCTGAGTCCTTCAGGACTGTAGTGGACACTGAATACACTAGCCTAGCTATACATTTCCCTATCAAATGAGCAGCAGCTACACTTTCCCTCCTCTATCTAAGAATGCAGCTTCAGAATGAATCTAAAATGGATGCTGTCCAGGAGGTGGGAGGGTCTGGAAGGGAGGGTCTGCTGCTGATTGGCTGGAATGTGTCTGCTGACTGTGAGGCACAGGATCAAAGTTTAGTCAATGATGACAAATAGGGGGCGGATCGAACCGCGCATGTGTTCGCCCGCTGTGGCGAACGCGAACACACTATGTTCGCCAGGAACTATTCGCCGGCGAACAGTTCGGTACATCACTAGTTGTCGAGTACATCTCCCATAATAAGGGGAAAGCTTATGGGGAGATGTAGTCCAAAACATCTGGAGTGCCTAAGATTTGCCTACCCCTGGTCTAAACACAAAATGGGTATTACTATAATTAACGACTAAGCACAAATTCTTACTAATTGCGTGGTAATTCACAGCTGACAAGATTATTTCCATAATTGATGCTAAGTTGTATTGGCTGCTGTTATCTCACCAACATTCCACCCTTCCTTAGCTCGGTGTACAGCGATTCAGCCAAGTTAACAAAAGCTAAATTTTCATACATCATATAGGAAAAAAAAACACATGCTAGGTGTATGTCGTTACATTTAAAGCCTAAAGCACATCTCAGAGCAAATCAACCATCAATAAAAAGAAAGGAAAAGGCCAGACACATGACTTAATTATTTTTTTTTAAATCTTGATATAAGTAAAGTGCATGTGTCATTAAAAGGAATAATTCACAAATTTAACCCCTTCAGGACGGGTGACGGACGAGGTCCGTCATCCAGGGAATACCCTTAACGACGGGTGACGGACCTCGTCCGTCACGCGTTAAAATTAACCCCAGATCGCCGCAATCGTGGCGATCGTGGGGTTAATGGTGCTCCCGGTCTGCCTCTGTATTAGAGGCAGACCGGGAGCACCGGATCGGGCTGCCCCAGCACATGTACCCGCTCTGACAGCATGTCAGAGCGGGTACATGTGCTCTGTATACTTACCTTCCGCCTCCCTGCACTTCCGGGTTCAGTGTGAAGTGCAGGGAGACGGATCAGTGCTGACCCTCCCCTCTAGTGTAAAAAAAAATCCATTTAAAATCCCACCCCCCTTTACCCATTTTAATAAAAATTAACCCCTTCCCTTCCAATTGATCACTGACTACAGTGATCAATTGGCAGGGATTACATTTTAATATCACTGATTTTTTTTTTAACCCCGGAGGGTTAATTCTTTTTTTTTACCCCCAGGGGTTAAATTTATTTTATTAATTAATTTAAATATTTTAAAATTAAAAATTTAGCTAGCTGGGGAGGGTGGAAGTGGGGAATTGGGGGATTTAGTGTTAGGCTAACTAGGGGTTAACGTTAAAAAAAGTTTTAAAATAAGCTTTAAAAAGTTAAAAAATTAAGTTAAAAAAAAGTTTTAATAACGTTTAAGTAAAAAATTAAAAAATTAACCCTTTACCCAGTCCAAATAAAAATTAACCCCTTCCCTGCCAGTCGATCACTGCCTACAGTGATCAAAATACAGATCACAGTATTATACTGTGATCTAATTTTTTTTAACCCCTGACGATTAACTTTTATTTATTTTTTAACCCTCAGGGCTTAAATTTATTTAATTAACTAATTTAAATATTGTATAATTAAATATTTTGCTAGCTGGGGTGGGTGGTAGTTATGGGAAAATGGGGAATTTACTGTTAGTGCTGCTTACTGCTAGTTAGGGGTTAACGTTAAAAAAAAAGCTTAGAAAAATGTTAATTCTGTAAAAAAAAGTTTTCCGAAAGTTTAAAAAACTTTTAAAAAATTAATAAGCATAACAAAAGTTTAAAAAATAGTTTTAAAAAGTAAAAAAAGTTTTAAAAAGTTAAAAAATACATTTAATAACGCTCATTACCACTACACCTGGTACAAGCTAGCGGAAAAATGATCCCACGCTAAGGTTCAAAATATGCCTTTTGAAATACCCTGGGATGTCTTCTTTAAGAAATGGTATGGCTCTATGGGGTATTTGGATTATATAGCCTGGTAAAATACTCTAAAATGGGACATGGGCACAGCGTAAAAATTTAAAGTTTGAAAAAAACTGGAATGACTATGTCCCAAATGTGCCCCTCTGATGTCCACATATACCTGGCAAAGGTACATACGGGGGTATTTTTGTACTCAGCTGACATAGCTGAGCAACATATGAAGTATTATACAGTCGTAGCACACATAAGGTTTGCAAAATATACTGTGCAAACTCACTTTGTGTGTCAAAAAGGCAGAAAAAACGCTTATTACCACTACACCTGGTACAAGCTAGCGGAAAAATGATCCCACGCTAAGGTTCAAAATATGCCTTTTGAAATACCCTGGGTTGTCTACTTTAAGAAATGGTAGGCCTTTGTGGGGTAGTTTGAATTTAAAACCTGCGAAGATGCTTGGAAATTGCACATAGGCCCAGCGTCAAAATCCAAAGTTCTGTAAAAACTGATATGGCTTGGTCTCCAATATGGCACTGTAGCTTCACAAAATAGTGCCAAAGACATTCATTGGGGATGTATTTTTACTCAGAAGACTTAGCTGAGCATAATTAGGAGGTTTTGAACTTAGTGGCACATATGAAATATACAAAATGCCCAGCAAAATGCAATCCGTATGTAAAAAAAATGCCCCAAATTATTATTTACCACATACTTTGGCATATATTGGTGAAAAAATGGGGGCATGCTAAGGCACAATATGCACCTTATGATATACCCTGGAGTGTCTACTTTTACAAATGGTAGGCCTTTGTGGGTTTTTTTTTGAACAGTCAAACTGTTATAATACCCCAAATGGAAGCATAGGCTCATTAAATCCATCTCTCAAAATTCTACTGTGAATACTGAAAAGGACAGGTCTCCTATATGGCACTGTAGCTTCACAAAATAGTGCCAAAAACATACAATGGGGGTACCGTTGTACTCAGCAGAAGTAACTGAACACATAATAAAACTTTGTACAGGTATAGCACACACCAACTTTACAAAATACACATAAGAAGTTCTTTGTTATAAGTTTGTGTGCGAAAACCCCCAAAAAACACAATTTTACTCCAATATTTAGCAGAGGTTGGCGGTAAAATGGCTACGTAGAAAGTGTCAAAACAACCTTAGGTAAATCTACTTTATATAAATATATACTTTTGTGTGGCAATTTTGTTTTCTTTTATGGCTATTAAGCTTACAAGACAAACATACCAAATTCTAAAATCGCTCCACATTAAAAGTTTATTTTACTCCTTGTGCTTTGTGACCTGTAACTACCAAAAAAAACTGAAAATCCCAGACACATTATATATTCTGTAAATCAGAACAACTAAATGAATTTATTTTTAATTACTTTCCTTAACCTGCACTAATTGTGCACACATTTTTATTGCAAAAACTGTTAAAAAAAATCAAGATTTTTCATTTTTTTTGCATTTTTCTGTATTTTTTAATAATAAATAAGCATTTATGTAAATATATGTTACATCAAATTAAAGCCCTTTCTGTCCTTTAAAAAAACGGTATATAATATGCGTCGGTGCAAAAAATTAGTAAAATGCAAATTGCAGTTGAACGCAAACAGCAAAAAAATGCAAAAAATGCTTGTGTCATTAAGTGAAAGACAAGCTTCTGAAGCTCTGTCCTTAAGGGGTTAAACAGAAATTAACCTAAAAAGTTAAGGCAACAACTAGGACTCTCAAGGCAATCACAGGGGTGTGTTGACCAAAGTCTGAATGGCGCCGTGCTAAATTGGACTGAAATATTTGGTGAAGTATGGAACATTCGGACTGCAAAATATGGATATTGGTTAGAGAATTTAACAATGTCTGGATTTTGCAAACCAGGCCCCGAATCAGCTATTGCTGCCCAGTCATTAGAAATAGCATCATCCCATGGACACAGGACATGTAAATCTATCACTGGTTCCCCGCAAGAAGGGGTGAGCTAAGGGTCTAGGACCAGTGGGCGGTGGCTGATGGGGATTAATATAATAATCAGGAGAACTCCCCTTTCCCTCTGTGGGCAGTGGGTGAGGGCTATTGAACAATCAAGGGGGTGGGAATGTCATTGTCTACACCTTCCTTGCCACCCATAGATATGGGGGCATAAAAACACAGGGAGTAGACACATCTTTGTCCACTTTCGCTTTTAATTTGGTTTAATGCTTTCCTTTTGGGAAATATAATGCACCTGCTGCACTTTTTGAGAAGCATTGAATTGGACAAGCAATTCACCATTACGTTGCGGGAGGAAGAAAGGTAAGTAGCTCGGAAAAGGTAAGTAAAAAGGCTTTTTTCTTCAGTTTTATGGTGAATGAAGGGGGGAGGACACACCTATCTACGTAGGGATAGGAACATTACAGCAGTTGGTAAAATGTTCTATCCCTATAAATTCCAAACTGAAAGAGGCTGTAGGCATAAAAGATAACTGGGGTGTGCTAGTGCCGCTCAAAATGTATTCAAGGGTCATCCTAACAAGCAAATGATTTTGGGTTTCATTGCCTGAAACATTTATTTGTGTGGTTGTACTTTAAATAAATTCTTGGCAACATTAGTGCACCCTCAATAATCTTTTGCAGATTTATTTGTAGTTTAAAAGAGGCTGCAGTCAACCGCTCCAACTTTTTTGCTTTTTGTGTCCCAGTCTATATTTGCCATTGGGATCCCAATTACTACATACATACTCCAAACCTGAAGGTTATGCGGGGACCCATACATACTACCCTGACCTTCCTACAGCCTTCAGCACCAACAGGGATAGCCCTGACATAGCCTCCCCCATCTCTGTGCACCAGCTAAGACCTACAAACGCCCGGAGTGGGACGCACCTTAGAGCCACCCCACACTATGTCCCACAACATCAGGGACAAGAGTTTCACGAACCATCCAAAACAGGATGAACCCGCACACCCCAACCAACTTAGCCTGGCACAGGTCCTAAGGTCCTAAGGTTGCTACATGAAAGACCCTCTCGTTGGGGGGTCAAGGTACTGCACGTTGCTTGGGTATTGGTCTTTTCGCTCCCCCAAGTCACTATAACACACCCACCCATACTACAATGCCTACTTAACTAACATGCATCTCAATCAACTGCAAAGGACTAACTAACCCCTCAAAACGACATTAACTCATGCGTTGGGCCAACTGTACCAAAACAGACGTTATCCTCTTGCAGGAGACACACGCCCCTTCCTTCTCCTGAGTCAACACTTTAAGTCCTGCCACCTTGCCAATTCAAACTCAGGCAAACACAATGGAGTGGCAATCCTGTTAAGGAAATCATGCCCCCTCCAAGTCACCAACACGGATGTTTCCTTACGATAGCAGGGACAATTGGCCCATCCAAATACGCAATCACGTCCATCTACCTCCACGGATGTTTCCTTACTAGCAGGGACAATTGGCCCATCCAAATACGCGATCACGTCCATCTACGCCCCTACAATCCCAGAGCCAGAATACTGGATCACTTTACAAGCCCATCTCAGCCTTCACCCCCACTACTACAAAATCATTGGAGGGGACTTCAACGCTACACTTACCCCAACAAAAGATAGACTAAAACAGCCATCCCAGGCCAAAGCACAAACCCAACCCTCCAGATCGGACAAACTCATGGCAGACTTTGTATCCCAGACCAAGTTGATAGACATATGGAGAATACACCATCCAACAACTAAGGATTATACATTCTACTCATATCCACACCGCACCTATTCCCGCATAGATAATTTCCTTATCTCCCCATCTCTCTTCCCGCTCACGACAGCAACCTCAATCGGCAACATAACGTGGTCTGACCACGCTGACATCTCAATGACATTCCAACCACCACAAATCTCAGACCATGGTCCTGGAGACTAAACCCCATTTTTCTCCATGACCCCCATACTGCGCAACAAAGCATTTCCCACAGACATGTATCCTAAAGATTTCGCACATTATAAATATAATGATCTCTACAGGCTCTACCACTTGTTTGCCCAAGGGAAATTACTCCAATACAATGTCCTACCGCAACAACACTCAACCTACAACACACACAACGTTTTTAGAAATATACAGATAAAAAGCTTCCTAGAATTCTCAGAAAACACAACTGCAGCCACCACCAAACTCACAACCTAACACTATAGGGTCAGGAATACATGTTTTTGTTCCTGACCCTATAGTGATCCTTTAAGTAAGGGTAATGAGCAAGACTTAGTTTCAATAAACCAGTGACTTCTACAGTGTGATGAATTTTGGGTCTACACGCTATACCCTGGTTTAGCTGTGAATCTTGACCAAGAGTTCATTCTGGTTTTCTAAAATATAATTATTTTATGGCCCTAACTGTAACAAATCATCACATGATATATATATATATATATATATATATATATATATATATATATATATAAATATTCTGAATGGAAATTGACTGCACCTTACATAAGTATTCACCCCCCCCTTCACATTTTTACATGTTGTAGTTTGGCAACCTCAAATTAAATTGGATTTATTGGGATGTTTACCATTTTATTTGCACAACATTTTTTATTGTATAAGGCAAAATATTTCTTAATTTTATATGTTAATTAAATAAACAAACAGGACATTTGTTGGATGAATAATTTTTTACCCTTGTTGCTACGAAACCCCTATATAAGCTATATAAGCTCCAGAGTGGTAAATTGCATAAATGTGCAATTAAAGTGTCTAAAAATACATTTTGTACCAAAATAAAAAATATATATTTTACCCATGGTGCACTGTGCGTTATATATTTAGCATTACAAGCATTATCTGTGCTCCGTAGACTGAGACTTTGAGGTACTCATCACATTTATGACACTTAATCATCTGTATTTTTTTCTTCAGTGTAGTACATAGCCTGTTTTTAATTATGTTTACATTACGTTTTTCACGTATTGAAATATTTTATACATTTTCCAAGTGTCTGCACATACACTTAAGATAATACTTGCTTTGGCTTCAGGCCTACGTGTCTGACAGGTTTGTTATTAGCTATGTTTAATTTGACTGCTATGTGTTTTTGATGATTCCTGTTTTCAATGATTTATAATAGTGTTTTTTTTTTCTTGCCACATACGTCTGAGCATTGTGCTGTATGAATATGGCACATTGATGAGCCATGCCATTATGGGTATGCAAGGCATATGGGGTGCAGCTCCACCAACTGAGGAAGCCAATATATCTGGGGGACTGCTTTGTGTTGGACTTTACACCCATACTATTTTCTATTTAATAAATAGTTTATTATTTTCATCTATGGAACCATCCACTAATTCCTATAAAAGGAATAAGAAGAGGGTGCTGGGTCTCCTTTATAGAGCCACCGTTGTGAGTGCTACAGATCACTTATATTACTTCTTATATTGTTAAAACATATTTGCACTATTGTTTCCTTTTTCGTTATATTTTACAGAAAAATGTATATCAAGATACGTATGTATTTATCACATTAACTATATATTATAGCAATAACACCGTTACCACTGTGGATATTTAGAGTTTGTTACTTGCTGATCACTAAATATTTCATTAACGGAAGACATGGTAGAGAAAACATTAAAGTTTGTTGTTGGAGTTCAACTCTCATTCTCTCACCTTTTATAAATTGTATGAAGCCCTACAGTTCTATATTTATAGTCTAATGAGGGGGCATGAAGTTTGATAACCTGGTCCTATAGCATCAATATGCATGTGCAGCACAATGAACTAATCCTCTCAGTGCACTAACACTAATACACTCTCAGCTAATTTTTTAAATAAATATAAACAAATGCATCGCGTAGGAAATAGATTAGAACAATCACCAGATTGGATAGAAAGGAGATGGGCTTTAGCTCAGTATAAGGGGGTTGGAGCTTGGGGGAGAGGCAAGCTCAGAACAGAGGAGGTATGTAATATTGATGAAAATTCACAAAAAGTTCAACTGATAATATTCAATGTATGCGTACTAATGCAAGGAGCCTATATAACAAAATGGGGAACTAGAGGTAATAGCATACACTAAACAATATGATATAATAGACATAACAGAAACATGGTGGGATGAGACACATGACTGGGCAGTTAACTTAAGTGGATATACGTTATTTAGGAAGGATAGAAAAAACAAGGGTGGTGGGGTATGTTTGTATGTCAGCCATGAGTTAAAGTCAAATCTTAGGCATGTGGAGTGTGACGAGGAAAATGTGGAAGCTTTATGGGTAGATATCTGCTTGGGGCAAACTAAGGGAAATCAATTATTGGTTGGGATATGTTATAAACCACCTAATGTAAATATTAATGAGGAAGAACAGCTGTTAGAGCAAATCAGGGTAACACGTTAATTATTGGAGATTTTAATTACCGTATATACTCGAGTATAAGCTGACCCGAATATAAGCCGAGGCCCCTAATTTTACCCCAAAAAACTGGGAAAACTTATTGACTCGAGTATAAGACTAGGGTGGGAAATGCAGCAGCTGCTGGTAAATTTCTAAATAAAATTAGATCCTTAAAAAATTATATTAATTGAATATTTATTTACAGTGTGTGTATATAATGAATGCAGTGTGTGTATGAGAATGCAGTGTGTGTGTATGAGAATGCAGTGTGTATATGAGTGCAGTGTGCATATGAATGCAGTGTGTGTATATGAATGCAGTGTGTGTGTATGAGAATGCTGTGTGTATGAGTGCAGTGTGTGTGTGTATGAGAATGCTGTGTATGAGTGCAGTGTGTGTATGAGTGCAGTGTGTGTGTATGAGTGCAGTGTGTGTGTATGAATGCTGTGTGTGTGTATGAATGATGTGTGTGTGTGTATGAATGCTGTGTGTGCGTATGAATGCTGTGTGTATGAGTGCAGTGTGTGTGTGTATGAGAATGCTGTGTGTATGAGTGCTGTGTGTGTGTATGAATGCAGTGTGTGTGTATGAATGCAGTGTGTGTGTGTATGAGTGCAGTGTGTGTGTGTGTATGAGTGCAGTGTGTGTGTGTATGAATGCAGTGTGTGTATGTGTGTGTGTAATGCAGAGTGTGATGCAGAGCCTTGGTGGGGGGTGGGCATTTTTTATTTTTTAATTATTATTTTAATATTTTTTTTTTGTTTCATTACATTTTTTTATTTTATTATTTTTTATTTTATTATTTTTATTTTATTATTTTTTTATTTTTATTTTTTTATTATTATTAATATATATATATATTTTTGTCCCCCCTCCCTGCTTGGTAGCTGGCCAGGGAGGGGGGCTCTCCTTCCCTGGTGGTCCAGTGGATGGGCACTGTGTAGGAGGGGGCTGTGGGGGCTGCAGAGAGATGTTACTTACCTTTCCTGCAGCTCCTGTCAGCTCTCTCCTCCTCCGCCGGTCCGTTCAGCACCTCGGTCAGCTCCCAGTGTAAATCTCGCGAGAGCCGCGGCTCTCGCGAGATTTACACTGTGAGCTGACAGAAGAGCTGAACGGACCGGCGGAGGAGGAGAGAGCTGACAGGAGCTGCAGGAAAGGTAAGTAACATCTCTCTGCAGCCCCCACAGCCCCCATTGTCTGTATTATGGCAATGCAAATTGCCACAATACAGACTATGACTCGAGTATAAGCCGAGTTGGGGTTTTTCAGCACAAAAAATGTGCTGAAAAACTCGGCTTATACTCGAGTATATACGGTACCCGGACATAAATTGGGATAGAGGGACTAGTACTTCAGCAAGGTGAATCAAGTTTGTGAATGTGTTAAATTACACCTTCATGTCACAACTGGTACAAGCACCACTTAGAAAGGATGCTTGTCTGGATCTCGTTATAACAAACGATGTTGATTTTTTTGACCAACATTCAAGTAGGGGAGCATTTGGGAAATAGTGATCACAATATGGTCATTTTTTTAAAATAAACTATAAAAAGCAAAAGCAAAAGCACGTGGGGTATACTAAAACATATAATTTTTAAAAAGCCAATTTCAATAATATTAGGGCAGCTCTACAACATATCGACTGGCATAAACTCCTTAGTAAAAAAACAAAACTCTGAGGATAAATGGAAGCTCTTCAAACAAATATTAGAAAGGTACATTTCTCAGTATTTACCATTGGGTAGTTAATATAAAAGAAACAAATTGAAACCAATGTGGCTTAGTAGAGAAGTAAAACAAGAGATCAAAAATAAGAAAAGAGCTTTTAAAGCATTTAAATCAGACAAATCAGAGGCATCCTATATAAGATATAAGGAAGCAAATAATGCGTGCAAAAAGGCAATTAAAGTGGCTAAACTAGAAAATGAGAAATTGATAGCCAAAGAATGAAAAACCAACCCCCAAAATATTTTTCAAGTACATCAATTCTAAACAAACAAAAAATGAAAGTGTAGGTACACTGGAAACAGAGATGGGTCTGTTAGTTAATGAGGATCCTATGGCAAGAGATTTGCAAATGAAAGCAATGTTTTAGTGTTTGCAGATGACACAAAACTTTGTAAAGTAATAAAATGTGAGCAGGATATTGCTGTGCTGCAGAGGGATTTAGATAGATTGGGGGACTGGGCACTAAAATGGCAGATGAAATTTAACGTAGAGAAATGCAAAGTTATGCACTTCGGGGTCAAGAATGTACAAGTAACTTACACCTTAAATCATAGTGAATTAGGGATAACCACATGAGAAGGATTTGGGAATTGTTATAGACAACAAATTAGGCAGCAATATGCAATGTCAATCTTCAGTTGCTAAGGCCAGTAAGGTTTTTTCATGTATAAATAGGGGCATAAATTCTCGTGATGAAAATATAATTTTGCCTCTTTATAAATCGCTGGTAAGACCACACCTTGAATATGCTGTGCAATTTTGGGCACCTGTTCTCAAGAAGTAAATCATGGCACTAGGAAAAGTGCAGAGTCGAGCTACAAAATTAATAAAAGGAATGGAGGACTTTAGTTACGAAGAAAGGTAAAAAAAAGTAAATTTCTTTAGTTTGGAAAAACGGCACCTCAGAGGGTATATGATAACATTATACAAATATATTCTGGGCCAGCATAAACCATTACCTGGAAATCTATTCATAAACAGGGCTATACATAGGACACAAGGTCACACATTTTTTTTTGTTTTTTTTTTTTAATTCTTTATTTTTGGGTGCATAAGTAAACAAAGCAGCTCACTCTGCCACAATAGCAGTCGTGAGTTTCAACATGATACAATAACATTACAATGATGGCGTTTTGGCAATGCACAGTTTTGTGTGTAGAAATAGAGATGTGCCATGAGTCAACCTTGATCGTTGTGTGCAGTTATGGTGATTGGCTTTAACAGCGTTACAACAGCAGCTTGGCCATACCTGAGGAGCAAGTAGCGACGCCCTGCTTTGTGGGGCTTGTTGCCTAGGTTGTGCTAGGGCATTGTGTCGTATGGCTTTAGCTGGCTTGTGTGTGAGGTGTATGCTGTGTGTCGTTCTTGTAGGGGCCGCCTGGAGGCTGTGCTCTGTGTAGGATTTTTGTTGTTCCTGGTTGGCTGATGAGCTGGCGTGGTGTCGCCTTAGAGGCTTTCACAGAAGCCATATACTAATAAATGTCTGTGCGCGTCAATACGCTAACGACAGGGGAGTAGGGAAGACATTTTGTTACATAGCGTTCCATACATTATTGTCGTTTTCTATGTACAACCGCCAAGGGACTATTACAAGTATCATTAACTGAACAAGAGTTAACTGTAAATAACAGGTCTAAAGTAATTTCTACTAGCCAGTACGTCCAGTGTAATAGATCTAGTTGTAGTCTGTGTGTCTGTTTCACATTGTGTGTTTTGAGTATTGCCCGTAGTTCGTGTGGTCCTCGTATCCGAGGTGTATGTTCTTGTCGTGAGTGTCGTGTTCTTTTTTATTTGTAAAACTGATATGTAGTTTCGAGGGATTCCCGAGGGGTTCCTGAGGGGGTCCCGTAGGGAGCATGAAATGGATATCCCACGCGATAGTGCCCTTTGTCTGTGTTATGTAGAATTGGTGTTCTAGTTGTCTTGTGGTGTTTGTCAGTCTTCAGTAGTGTGTAGGGTGTGCGTTTCTGTTTTATCATGTGGTCCGTTATGTTGCATAATTGTTTGAGTTCCCGTTGGTTGTTTTCGATGGTAGTGTCGTCCTGGTTGCGTTAGTGATGCGTATGTGGTGTCTGTCGCGTCTTGGTCTGTTGGTTGGGGGGTGGTTAGTTTGTCCTCTGTCTTCTTGGTTTCTACGGGGTTTTCAGTGGGTATATTTATTTTTGAGTTCATCATGGGAAGTTTGTGTGTGGGGGTATGTGTAACGAGTATATACCCCTACATGCAGGATCCAGCCAAACAGAAGACAGCACAGAGGAGAGATACGTCTACCGGACCTTAGAGTGGCCGGACTCGACGTAATAGGAGAAGTACAGAGTCAGGAACGATCCGAGGTCAAGGGCACAAAGAGACAGCGTAAACGAGAACTAGCCGGGGTCTGGTACACAGGAATCAGCAAGCCGGCAAACAGTACAGACAAGGATAAAGCGAAAACGAAGTCAGAATACAAAGCCAAGGTCAAATACGGAGAAACACAACTGAACACAACAAGCACTAAAGGGAACTGTAGCAGAAACCACGATAGGGCAAGGAACTAAGGGAAAAGGGTGAGTATAAGTAGCCTTCAAACTAATGTGATTGGCTCCTGTCACTTCCACACCCCCAACAGGTAAGTGTATGGGGTGATTGGCATGACAGGAGCCAATGGGAGCCTTTTTGCAATTTAGGCTCCCACTGTCTCTTTAAGAGCGCGCCCGAGACTCGCGGCGCGCTCTTAGCTGCAGGCGGGACACGTGACCGCATCTCGCGGTCACTGCCCGTCTTCCTGTTAGGAGAGTCGGATGAGCCGCGCGCGGCTCGTGCAGCCGCAGGACCGCGCGCGGCTTGAAGAGAGGACCGCGGCCGGCCCCCGGATAAGGTAAGTAACGCTACAGTATGGTGTCGCAAGGGCGAGGGGAGGGGGGGTGGAAGGGAGTCTTGGAGCGGCCGCGCGCCCCGGCCCGAGATCTATACTCCTACTAGGTGTCTCATAATCCAGGGGTCCCAGATTTTGTTGAAGTGTTTTGTCGTGTCGTGTAGTATTGCTGAGAGTTTGTCCATTTCCATGGTTTCTTCGGTTTTTCGTATCATCTTTGTTAGTGTAGGCGTGTTTTGGTTGCCCCATTGCTCTGCTATGGTGCGTCTGGTGGCGAGAGCTATTTTCGCCACTAGTTTGTTTTGTGCTCCCGGTAGTTGAGGTTGGGGTTTTGAGAGTAGCCATGTCCAGGGGTCCATGGGTATGGTCTCGTGCAATATTCTGGAGGTGAGGTTGGCAACCGCCGTCCAGAGGTGCGAGCTGTGTGGGCATTGCCACCACATGTGGAAGTAGGTGCCTTGTTGGCCGCATTTTTTCCAGCACGTGTCTGTGTGGGCTATTCCCATTTGTTTGAGTTTTAGCGGTGTCAGGTACCATCTGAGCATGGTTTTGTACGCCTGTTCCTTATGATTTACGCATATGGTAAGTGAGGCGGTTGCTTCCCATATGCTTGCCCAGACTGTTGGGTTTTCTGGTGGGCCTATGTCCCTTTCCCAGGCCTTCGTGTAGGTGAGTGTGTCTGCTGGGGAATTGGCATTTAGTTGGGAGTATATCAAGGAAATTTGCCCTTTGTGTGTGGGGGCTTGTAGGCAATTTGTCTCGAATCGTGTGAGTTTTGTGTTTGCTGTTTTCGTATTCTGGGGTTCTATTAGGAAGCTGCGTAGTTGTAGATATCGAAAGTGGTCGAATGTGTTCAGTGGTGTGGTACACGGGAGTTCTCGGAATGGTATCAGTTGTTGGTTTTTGTAGAAGTCTCTAAGTCTGGTTAGTCCGTTGTCCTCATAATGTGCGTAGTCTCGTGGAGTCATGCCTGGGGGGAAACGTTTGTTTCTGAGGATCGGGGTGAGTGGTGACGGGGAGTTTATGAGGGGGTGTCGTGCGTTGGTTCTGTCCCAGACTTGTAGGGATGTGGTTAGAGCAGGCGTTGTCGGGGGGAGGTCTGGTCTGTCATTTTTGGGGAGCCAAAAGAGGAGGGAGGGATGGTCTCTGCCTAGAAGGTCGTTTTCCAGATCTACCCAGAGTTTTGTTCCCGGGGGGGAGTGGAGCTGTTGCACTTGGGCTAGCTGGGCCGCTTGGTAGTATTGCATGAGGTTGGGGAGACCTAGGCCCCCGGTTTTCACTGTTTTGTACATTGTTATCCGTTTAATCCGTGGTCTTTTGTCCGCCCAGATGAATTTGTCTATTTTTGATTGGAGGGCTTTAAAGTCCAGTCTAGAGATGGGGATGGGTAGGGTCTGGAACAAGTATAAGAATTTGGGCAGGAGATTCATTTTTATGGATGCGATTCTGCCCAGCCAGGATATGTGCATGGGTTGCCATCTTTGTAGGTCTGACAAGGCTCGTTCGATCAGTGGGGTGTAGTTTAGTGAATATGTTTTGGATAGATCTGCTGGAATGTGTGTGCCTAGGTAGTGAATGCTTTGTTGGTTGTATCGGAATGGGTGTGAGTGCATTATTTGGGTTAGGAGTGGTTGTGGTACGTTGAGGGGGAGGGCTTCTGTTTTCTCCAGGTTCAGTTTGTATCCTGAGAGGTGGGCGTACTCTTGAAGGAGTTTGAGAAGGGGGGGTAGGGAGTTGGTAGGGTCCGTGAGAGTTAGGAGGATATCATCTGCGTATGCTGCGATCTTATATTCGTCCTGTCGAACTTTGAGGCCCTGGATTTCGGGGGTGGTACGGATGAGTTGGAGAAGGGGTTCTAGGGAGAGGGCAAATAGGAGTGGGGAGAGCGGGCAGCCTTGCCTAGTCCCGTTTTTTATTATGAACTCGTGTGGGTTGGTGTTGGGGAGTAGGAGAGACGCCGTGGGGTTGGAGTATAGGGTTGAGAGGGCCTTGATGAGAGTGTCGGGGAAGTGGAATTTTTGTAGAGTGCTGAATAGGAAGGGCCAGAGCAAGCGATCAAACGCTTTTTCTGCGTCCATTGAGAGTAGTAGGGTGGGGGTGTTCTTGTGTTGGGCTCTCCATATTAAGTCTATTGTGCGTCTGGTATTGTCGCAGGCTTGGTGGTTCGGGATAAATCCTACCTGGTCTGGGTGTACGAGTTTTGGGAGGAGTCGTTGTATTCTGTTGGCCAGTGTTTTCGTGAGGATCTTAATGTCCGTGTTGAGGAGGGATATTGGGCGGTAGTGTCCAGGGAAAGGTTGTTTTTTTTTACATTAAGAACTATAAGGATATGGAATTCTCTGCCTGAAAAGGTTGTTTTATCAGAGACCATATATATACTCTAGATTGTAAGCTTCTTTGAGCAGGGTCCACACCAACTGTTCCTGGAACATTTTGTAATTATCTCATTTATTGTTATATTTTCCCCTTTATAATATTGTAAAGTGCTGCGGAATAAGTTGGCTCTATATAAATGCCAATAATAATAATTATAATAATGATAATAATAATAAAAAGATAAGTCCACAAAATCCACTCCTACGCAACACTTATACCTGCCTGTACATCCAGCTCAAACACAGGTATTAAAGATTGTCATCACCTGTATGACACATTAGCAATTACTAGATCCAGTCATTCATACATTATTAGAAACAAAACAAATGAACAAAAAAAAACACTAAAGATTATCTTAATGTCCCAGTAAGGCTGATAAGGAATTGTCTGAGACCTACAACAAAATAATGTTTAAGCTAATAAAGACTATCCCCATACAAATGCAATGTTCATACAAACTCTCAGTAACTCACTGACACATGTAGATAATTCTTTGTATTGTTTTAGCCCAGTTACCCTGATGACAAGATGCAAATTCCTATAATATACATACCTCACATATGAGAGAGAGAGAGAGAGAGAGAGAGAGAGAGAGAGAGTGTGTGTGTGTGTATATATATATCGTATGTATATATTGTATCCTATACCAACTTGTTTATAGCAACTGCTTTGAAAGCACTGATCAGACAGATTAACTATCTGTAGAATTGTCTCAGTGATATGACAAAGAATATTGTAGTCACAACAGATAACTCACTGGCATAGGCTTCTTTGTGAGGCTTCTTTAGTTACCAACTGCTAGGTCAGCTGTAAGCAATTTCTGTGATTTTGGCAGTTGATAATGCTGGATGTTTTTGATGCTTTTATGACTTAATGGTGAGTACATGGTATCTGTAATTCTGGCAGTTGCCACTAGGTAGTAATTGAAGGTCTGATAGCAAACTTTCATTTTCCTAAGAACTTAACTTAGCCTGTTTAGAACTGTCTTGCCCCAAACAACTTATGCTCATTAGATTGAGCACAAAATTGCATCTATACATTGTGCTAGCAGTTCTGCAAGAAAATGTATAGATTAGGAGGAAAACTTATTTTAAATGATTTTTTTCTCCCAGCTGTCTGTCAATGCTTCGCCAATGCCTTACAAGGGAAAGCAGAAATGACTTCTCACGGGAGGTCCCACTGCCCTCCACCCATAGCACATGGGCTGTCGTATGGAAACTCCCTAGCCGGCACTTCCAGCTATGTAGTATAAGAACAGAGTGAGGTCAGCGTGTCAACATTACTGACGAGATTTGCCCTGCTTGGGCATGTGTCCCAAGCATGGTAAGTCAAAGATGACTTCGGGAGGAGTGGACGAGGAATGGTGGACAATCAGGAGGTGGGTGCTACATGCAGAATAATAACCATGAAGCATGCTGGAACAGAGGAAAAGTGAGTAAATTTTTGTATTTTACATTGAAAACACCATGTATCTTTGTGATATATGCAGGGCCGTCTTTAACGCGGGGAAAACGGGGCAGCTGCCCCGGGCCCAGTTGCTCCTGGGTGGCCCCAGAGCAGCTGCCCTGTGGGCCCCGCGATTTGAGCAGCCCCCATGGACCTGGCGGTGCGGCTGCACAGAGCCGCACCAGACGCACATTAAGGAGGCCCCCCGGTCGGGTGCTGTGACGCTCAGAGCCGCGCGGGAGGAGGAAGGCAGGGAGGAGGGGATTTCCAGAGGATAACTCCCAACTGCCTCAGCCTGCCACTGGACCCCAGGGAAACCACCCTCCAGAAAAAGGTAAGAACCTGGAGGGTGGCTAAATGTATGTCAGTCTGTCTGTCTGTGTGTATGTCTGTGTGTGTGTCAGTATGTCTGTGTGTGTGTCAGTATGTCTGTGTGTGTATGTTTCTGTGTGTCTGTGTGTGTGTGTGTGTGTGTCTGTGTGTGTGTGTGTGTGTGTGTGTGTCAGTATGTCTGTGTGTGTATGTTTGTGTGTGTGTAAGTGTCAGTATGTCTGTGTGTGTGTGTGTCACTATGTATGTGTGTGTCAGTATTTCTGTGTGTGTGTGTGTCAGTATGTCTGTGTGTATGTCAGTATGCCTGTGTGTGTGTGTGTGTGTGTCAGTATGTCTGTGTGTGTATGTCAGTATGTCTGTGTGTGTATGTCAGTATGTCTCTGTGTGTGTCAGTATGTCTGTGTGTGTGTGTGTGTCAGTATGTCTGTGTGTTTGTCAGTATGTCTGTCTGTGTGTCAGTATGTCTGTGTGTTTGTAAGTATGTCTGCCTGTGTGTGTCAGTATGCCTGTGTGTGTGTGTGTGTGTGTGTGTGTGTCAGTAGGTCAGTCAGTGTATGTGTCTGTGTGTGTCAGTATATCTGTCAGTGTATGTGTATGTGTGTGTATTTATGTATGTGTCTGTGTGTGTGTCAGTATGTCTGAATGTGTGTCAATATGTCTGCCAGTAAATATTTGTGTGTCAGTGTGTATCTGCAAATGTTTTAATATGCCTGTCTGTGTGATTGCGGGTTTGGCGTAATTGGGAGGTGAGGAGGTGGGAGGTGCAGGGCCCAGGGGGCCCAAGAAAATGCATTGCCCAGGGTCCTAATCATATTATAGATGGCCCTGGATATATGGTGTATTCAATGTATATGGGAACGATTTTAGGTAAGTTCATTTTTTTTTTATAACAAGTTCACTTTTAAGGATTGTTTGTACCTTAACCCTCTAGCCATGCAAAGTTAGTCACATTAATTCATTTTAGTGATGAATGATATTTGCTCCCAAAACATCCACAATTCAGATTGAAATCCATCAAGAGCAGACATGGAATAGCCATTAACGATGCCAGTTGATTGCACTTACACTAGGAGGCCATGATAGCACTAAGAATGCCTTTGCACTTCAATCTTATATTCCTGTTAGCTAGTGATCCAAGAGTAGCAACATCAGTCATCATCATTGAATGAGTGCAATCAGGGCCAGCCTTAGGCCTTTGGGCGCCCTGTGCGAGAAATCTTCACAGCGCACCCCCTTCCCGCCCCCCCCTCCCACACTCCTTCCCCCCCTCCTTCCCCCTTCCCACACACCCTGTCACACACACAGGCAGACAGCCATACACACGCACACACACAAACACACGCAGGCAGTCACACACAGGCAGCCACACACAAACACACACAGACATAGAATGTGACGGCAGAAAAGAACCATTCGGCCCATCTAGTCTGCCCAGTCAGTCACACATAGGCAGTCCCACACACACACAGGCAGACAGTCACACACAGACAGACAGACAGAAAGTCACACACACAGTCACACACACAGGCAGACAGCCACACACAGACAGAAAGTCACACACACAGTCACACACACACAGGCAGACAGTCACACACACACACACACACACACAGGCAGACAGTCACACACACACACACACACACACAGTCACACACAAACACACACACACAGTCACACACACACAGTCACACACACACAGTCACACACACACACACACACACACACACAAACAAACACACAGGCAGACAGTCACACACACACACAGTCACACACACTAACACACACAGACAGTCACACACACACACACAAACACACACACTCACACAAGCAGACAATCACATTGTTACCTCTGTTCCTTGTGGAGGCAGACAGGCAGTGCAGCTCCTGGATTCTGGTTGTTGGGGGAAGCAGGGACTCCTTCCTGCTTCCCCTGCAGCAGTTAGATGGCATTTTAGCTCCGCCCCCGCCGCATGCTTAGCCCCGCCCCCGCCGCACGCTAAGGCACACATTTTTTTTTTTATCCCGGCCATGTGGGAGGTGTGCGGCCGCAGGGCGCCCCCTGCTCCATGGCGCCCTGTGTGGTCGCACAGCTCGCACACCCCTAAGGCCGGCCCTGAGTGCAATAGACACACTCCACCAGAAGCTGCAGCAAATTTGTATGATTGAAAAGGTTCATCTTAAATAAATGTCAAATTTAAGGCCAAACTCTGAAAGCATAGAGTCTTAGAGAATGTTTCTTATTTGGCTATTTTGACCTGAACGGGACTCTATTGGCACCCAGACCACTTCAGCTTATTGAACCGGTCAGGGTGCATAGTCCCAGGTCCCTTAACCCAGCAAAGCTAATTATTGCCGTTTTTAATAAACGGCAATAATCAGCTTTGTAGGGCAACTCCACCTCTAGTGGCTGTCTGCCAGAGGGACTTCCGGGTCATTTTTAATCCCTTCTGCAGCACGGGCCATGGGGAGGGGAGAGCTATAATGCCAGGAAAACACTATATACTATATACTCGGATACTAAGACATGCCAACAATATGGAACTCATAGAAAAGAGGGACTGTCCCTCCTAAATAGGACACTTGGGAGGTATGTCACTCTGTAACAGTTGATGCTGTTTTCATTTTGCTTTGTAAATGATACCCATTATTCTTAACCCATTAAAATCTAATCCTTTTCTTTACGCCCTGTTTGTGTTATTCTAGCAAACATAATTAACAGCTGTAGCTGCTGAAAGGCTACTTTTTCCAATGACCTCTATATGATGGTAAATGTTTATTTCAGCAGTTAGGAGCAGGTCATCAGTTATATAACCGGTTCCCTTCCGTGTCATGTGTACATTTATTAGAATGTTTTGAGTTGCTATGAGTTTCAGCCGGTAATCATTATGGTTCTATTTTTACCTTGCTAGTGTGTGGTGACTTCATTGCTGATTCAGGATTAAATCCCAGAATCATTTTACCCACATCAAAACACACTGAATGAGAGAAGCTTGTGGTTATTCTCATTGTAAGTAGTAGAAGGGATCTTGCCATGTGAAGTTCAGGCAGTGACTCACAGGCAGAGCTGAAACTAAAGAAATGGCATTTCCTAACCTAGAAACCTCAACATTTTACATCCAGCTGTACTTCCTTGCCCCTAAATAATTACTACTTCACAATGTGACATCCTCTGTTGCATGATAAAAACATGTATTCCTGACCCTATAGTGTTTAACCCACCATTCAGGTGGCTTGCACCCCTATAAAAGTTAATAAAAATCACCTTATTTCCAGCGCCGCGCAGGTCTGCCGGCAATGGCTCCGCCCCCTTTGTGACATCATCAAAATGGCCGATTTTTAGCCAATCCAATGATTACCCATAGGGAAAGCATTGGATTTGCTAAAAATCATCACGGGGCAGGGCCGAAAGCCGTTTTGGCCAATCAGGACCTCCTCATAGAGATGCATTAAATCAATGCATCTCTATGAGGAAAATTCTGCGTCTTCATGCAGAGCGTGGGGACGCTGAACGTCAGGGCTGCTTTTTTGGCAGCACTGACCCAGGAAGCACCTCCAGTGGCCATCTAAGGAGTGGCCACTTTGAGGTGTCCTAGAGGCAATGTAGACACTGCCTTTTCTCTGAAAAGGCAGTGTTTGCATGAAAAAAGCCTGAAGAGAGCTATTATACTCACCAGAACAACTACATTAAACTGTAGTTGTTCTGGTGACTATAGTGTCACTTTAAATGAACACTGTGGTTTCAGGAACATAAACATATATTCCTGACACTATAGTGGTAAAATCGCTGTTTAGGTTACCGGCTCCCTTTGCCTCCCATTGAAAAGGTATTTTATTTTACTTTTCCAGTACCACACCACTATTACCGCGATTGGCCCATCCTGGCTCCTCTTGCATGGCTGAGATTATCAAATTTGACAATCTCAGACAATCAAATGCTTTTCCATAGCAAATCATTGGAAAACATTATGTGTGTGTACAGTGGATGCAGAGTGTGTGATTGTGTATTGTATGCAGTTGATGAAGTGTCTGTGTGTATTGTAGTGTGTGTAGTGAATGCATTGTCTGTGTGTGTGTGTGTGTGTGTATGTGTATGTGTGTGTATAGGGGATGCAGTGTCTGTGTGTAGTGGATGCAGTGTATTTGTGCATCGCATGTAGTGTGTATTGTATGAAGTATGTGTAGTGAATGCTTTGTTTGTGTGTATGGATGCAGTGTGTGTGTAGTGCATGCAGTGTGTGTGTAGTGTACATAGTGTGTATATTGTATGCAGTGTGTGTGTGTAGTGGATGTAGTGTGTGTGTATGTGTGTGTAGTGCGTGCAGTGTGTGTCTTGTATGCAGTGTGTGTAGTGCGTGCAGTGTGTATTGTATGCAGTGTGTGTAGTGAATGCATTGTGTGTGTGTGTAGTGGATGCAGTGTGTGTGTGTGTGTGTGTAGTGCATGCAGTGTGTATAGTGTATGCAGTGTGTGTGTAGTGCATGCAGTGTGTGTAGTTTATGTAGTGTGTATATTGTATGCAGTGTGTGTGTGTAGTGAATTCAGTGTGTGTGTGTGTGTGTGTAGTGCATGCAGTGTGTATAGTATGCGGTGTGTGTAGTGAATGCAGGGCTGCCATCAGAGACCTGACACAGCTCAAGGTCTGGGCCCCCCGGTGCCTTCACCCGAATCCGTCCAAAGTGCTGCCCCCCCCCCCCCAGTCCGCCAATAGGGATGCAGTGTCTGTACTGATTCTGGTGTGTGTATAGTGGATGTAGAATGTGTGTAGTGGATGCAGAGTTCGTGTGTTAAGTGGATGCGGTGTGTGTTTAACGGATGCAGTGTGTATAGTGGATACAGATTGTACATTTGTGTAATGTATGAGGTGTATATTAGATGCAGAGTGTGTGTTTGTGTAGTGGATGTAGTGTGTATTTTTAGTGAATGCAGAGTGTATATGTGTGTTTGTGTAGTGGATGTAGTGTTTGTGTGTATTAAATGCAATGTGTATAGTGAATGCAGACTGTGTGTTTGTGTAGTGGATGTAGTGTGTGTGTGTAGTGAATGTAGAGTGTGTGTAGTGGATGTAGTGTTTAGTGAATACAGTGTGTGGATGCAGAGTGTGTCTTTGTGTAGTCGATGTAGTGTGTGTATAGTGACTACATAGTGTGTGTTTGTGTAAGTATTTAATGTGTGTATAGTGACTACAGACTGTGTGTTTGTGTAGTGGATGTAGTGTGTGTAGTGACTGCAAAGTGTGTGTTTGTGTAGTGACTCCAGAGTGTGTGTTTGTGTAAGGATGTAGTGTGTGTGGTGACTGCAGAGTGTATGTTTGTGTAAGTACTGCAGAGTGTGTGTTTGTGTTAGGAAGTAGTATGTGTAGTGACTGCAGAGTGTGTGTTTGTGTAAGGATGTAGTGTGTGTAGTGACTGCACTGTGTGTGTTTGTGTAGTGACTCCAGAGTGTGTGTTTGTGTAAGGATGTAGTGTGTGTGGTGACTGCAGAGTGTATGTTTGTGTAAGGATGTAGTGTGTGTAAATGTTAGTGTATAGTGTGTGTAAATGTATGGGGCTGCAAAATGTGGGGGGGGAAAGCCTACAGGTTTTTTTCCATCCATGAATTGTATTGTTTTATTCCCCCCTCCCTGTATCTCACCTGTGGCCATGGAGGGGGGAGATCACAGTGACTGGAGCCAGAGGTCCTCCTGAGGCATGGTGCAGCCCCCGCTACCTGTATTCTGCAGGGGGCCCAGCACACTTGAAATATACTGCCCAGCTACTCTTCTCTGTAGAAGTCTCGCGAGCCGTGTGGAGCGTTGCCATGGCAACGCTCTGACGATCGCGTCGCTCGCGAGACTTCAACAGAGCAGAGTAGCTTGGCAGTATATTTCAAGTGTGCTGGGCCCCCTGCAGAATACAGGTAGCGGGGGGCCCGCAGTGCACATATATAGCGTTAATCGCTATATATGTGTGCACATAGCTAATGTGGGGCCCCAGGACCACCGGGCCCATGACAACTGTTATGGTTGTCATGCCCTGATGGCGGCCCTGAGTGAATGCACTGTGTGTGTGTATAGTGGATGCAGTGTGTGTCTTTTATGCAGTGTATAAAGTGGATGCTGTGTGTTTCTAGTGCATGTAGTGTGCGTGTAATGCTTGTGTAGTGCATGTAGTATGTGTGTAACATGTAGTGTGCATTGTTTGCACTGTGTGAATGTGTGTATGTGTGTATAGTGGATGCAGTGTGTTTGTAGCGCATGCAGTGTGTGTGTGTGTAGTGTATGTAGTGTATGTATAGTGTGCATGTAGTGTAGTTTTAATGGGGGGTATTTTTAAAAAAAAAATTGTAGTTATGTATATTCTTCCCTCCCTACCTTTTACCTGTGGGTAGGGAGGGAGGATACTTTACCCCTGGTGGTCCGGTGACTCAGTAAAGTTGAAGATAGTGAAGAGGGGGCTCAGAGCTGTAAACTGCACTCTAGCAGCAGGTACTGTTCTCTCCTCCCATGAGTCAAAAGAGCGCGGCTGCTGGGTTGCCACGGCAATGCTCTGGCATGCTTTGCATGCCGCGGAGCGTTGCCATGTTAACCCGCAGCAATGCTCTCATGGCTTGAGGGAGGAGAAAGCAGTAACAGCTGCTCTTCACTAAACAAGACTGCAAGATGCCATGAACAGCATATATATACAGGAGCCGGCCTTAGGGGTGTGTGAGCTGTGCGGCTGCACAGGGCGCCATGGACCAGGGGGCGCCATGTGGCCAACTCAGCTCACACATGGCCGAGTGACAGGAGTGCAGGGGAACTAAAACAGGTACCTGGGTGGATAATTTCATTATTCTCCCCCCGGGTCTATTAAAAAAAAAATATTTTTAAATCGAGGCAGCGGGAGCGGGGCTTAACGTGCGGCAGGGGCGGGGCTTAATAAGCAGCAGAGGCGGGGCTTATACCTACCCGAAGCCCTTGGTAATACCTACCCGAAGCTGCACAGGAAGAGGGAAGCAGGAAGGCGTCCCTGCTTCCCCAACAAACAACTGCACCCACTACCCCTTCCAGCCATAATGGAAAGAGGTAAGTCTCTGTGTGTGTTACTGTGACTGCCTGCCTGTGTGTGTGACTGTTTGCCTGTTCATGTGTCTGCCTGCCTGTGTGTGTGTGTGAGACTGCCTGCCTGTGTGTGACTGCCTGTGTGTGTGTGTGTGTCTGAGTGTGACTGTCTGCCTGCCTGCCTGTGTGTGTGTGTGTGACTGTCTGTCTGTGTGACTGCCTGCCTGTGTGTGTGTGACTGCCTGCCTACCTGTGTGTGTGACTGTCTGTCTGTGTGACTGCCTGCCTGTGTGTGTGTCTGCCTGCCTGCGTGTATGTGTGACTGTCTGCCTGTGTGTGTGAGACTGTCTGTCTGCCTCTGTGTGTGTGTGTGTGTGTGTGTGTGTGACTGCCTGCTGCCTTTAAGTAGGTGCCTGTAACTGTTTGTGACTGTCTGCCTTTAACTGTGTGTTTGGCTCTGTGACTGCCTGTAACTTAGCATGTGCGACTGTCTGCCTGTAATTGTGTGTATGTGTGTGTGTGACTGTCTGCCTGTAATTGAGCGTGTCTGAGTGTCTGCTTGTAACTGTTTGTGTGACTGTCTGCCTGTGCCTGTGTGTGTGACTGTATACAGGCAACTTAGTGGGGGGGGCGCCGTGAAGACTTTTTGCACAGGGCATCTAATGGACTTAGGCTGGCCCTGTATATGTATATAGCTGTAATTGCTATAGATATATGCATAGGCGGCCCGGGCCCCTTACAGCAGATTTCTTAAAGGTACAGGGGCAGCAAAATGCCGCCCCTGTGAAAGTGCCGCCTGGAGCCGTGGTCCCATCGGGATCAATGGACGGGCCAGCCCTCTAGTGAATATTTATTTATTATTATTATTATTTTATTATTTATATAGCGCCATCAGAATACGTAGCGCTGTAAAATGGGTGGACTAACAGACATGTAATTGTGACCAGACAACTGGACGTACAGGAACAAAGAGGTGGAGGGCCCTGCTCAATGAGCTTACATTTATTACAATCTCATTAATTTATACTTTTATTTGACAATTACATTATTATTTTTATCTCTTGTAGATATGAAGAATTATACTCCTTATTAAACTGCAGGTATGATATGAGGATCGCAACTACAAACATGACCTGCTGTTTTTTGCGTTATATAAAATTTCACTTTCATTGAAATTCCAGTATAAGCAGAAGATATCATAAAACTAAATAGGAGCTATTTTGTGTAATGGACAATATATTTTTTGTCAAATAACAGAACTTGAAGGAGCTTTTGCTGCTCCATCTTGCCATTTCCCAACCATTTCCCTTGTAACGGCTGCTGAGGATAGATATTACAGATACCAGTGTCATCTCACTGAACATCTCCGGAGGATCCTGTGGTCTTACATGATATTACACAGACCTCAGTTCACCAATAAAGAAGTTCCTGAAAAACCAAGCCAGCAGGTGCCGAAGACCAAGTCGAAGAAAAAACATGGTGGCACTGAACAGAGGATTGTCTAAGAATATATCTACCTCCTCTTGTCCCCCAGAAGAATATCTACCTCTCCCTCCTAAGTGCCACCATGTCCACTAACATGCCAACTCGGGAGATCTTTGCATTTTTTTTTTTTACAAAAGTGCTGCTTTAGCCCTTGTCCCGTCTTCCTTGCTAATGGGCTAATGGATGCTGGACTGACACAGAGCTGATTAAATCTATCCTAGAAGTGCACAGAAAAATACTGACATTTACGATGTTGGAGATGTCATCTTGGCGTGCCAGCCTGTTCTATTATTGGGAATTCAGTGAATGAACTTCCTTTTGTGTTTATGTGAAGCTGAAGTGTTATTGTAGTGTAATGCTCTTTGTCTGTGAACAGCGGGTAAATGAGATTGCTGCCAAGAGCCTATAGCTGCATCATACACAAGGGTGAATAAAATAATACAGTGCGAGACATGAACCAGACTCTCCCCCGCCTCAGGCAGCGTCTCCTCTATCTTCACTTAAACACGTGTTACATAAGAGATGAATCTGCGTGTTACAAAATTCACCCAAACTAAGCTTACTACCTGAGGGCGGCACGGGATACTCATCAGTAAAACCTGAATAACAGCTTGCAATGCGTTGATACATAATAGGGTATTTTTAAGATGAAGAATTTAAAATATCAAGCGTCATTACAGTGACTGCGCTACGCATATAATACAGGGCCATTACAGAATTGGACATAAAAGAGTATACAGCACTCCCACAGATAATCCTATAGCTATAAATATGGAAATAGGAGACTCTTTCGACATTGAAAATCATTTGGACTGTAACTCCTATCACTTCCAGTACACAGTATCCTGAGTGCAGGTGTAGCCTCAAAACCATGAGGATAACCTGAAACTGAAACAGGGTTATTCACTAAAGTGAGAATTTTCGAGAATTTAAAGTGCATTTCAAAGTTAAGGCCAAAGTAGCCGAATTGGGAAAAACCTCCAAGTCAACTATGCTTCCAGTTTAGCTACTTTGGTCTTAAATTTAAAATTGATTTAGAATTTCAACAATTCTAACTTTATTAAAAGACTCTGTAAATGTGAACTTTAAAGGATCACTATAGTGTCAGGAAAACAGACTCGTTTTCCTGACACTATATAACCCTCAGGTCCCCCCCCACCCTTAGGGTCCCCCTCCTGCTGGGCTGAAGGGGTTAAAACCCCTTTAGCCACTTACCGTTATCCAGAGCCAGGCTCCCTCGGCGCTGATGACCTGCCCCGCCAACGCCAGCTCCCGAGTGGAGCGGAATGCGCATGCGCGGCAAGAGCTGTGCGGGCATTCAAACAGTCCATAGGAAAGCATTTCTCAATGCTTTCCTATGGACGTTCTGCACGCTGAATGCGACTTTCGCATCCAGCTTCAGAGATGCGCCTATAGCGGCTGTCAATGAGACATCCACTAGAGGTTGGACTAACCCTGCTATGTAAACAGCAGCTTCTCTGAAACTGCTATGTTTACATCTGAAGGGTTAAAACCTGAGGGACCTGGCACCCAGACCACTTAATTGAGCTGAAGTGGTCTGGGTGACTATAGTGTCCCTTTAAGAATATGGAGTTTTTTAAAGTAGGGGGATCCACACCCCTGCTATTTACAAACGGTTACAGACAGGGTAACCTTGTTAGATAAAGTAAAGTGCTGTATTCAGCAACTATAACCCTAGTAATGCCACGAAATAAAATGCTATAATGAATGGTTCTGTAATGATGCCGCAGTATAATTGAATTATTGATGCAGAGCTAGTACACTGGATTGTAAAGACATTCCACATTTTCATTATGACATTTTAGGCCTCGATTTAATAAGCTTTCTAATCGATTCAGTACTGTTAGAAATTATATTTGGAATTTTTTTTACCAGTGTTGAATCACTGAACAGCTTATTGAATCGAGGCCTTAATTTTAAACCGATTATGTCCTTGATTTAATATTTTTGGGAAAGCTTTTTTTAATTGATTCAAACCTGTTAAAGAAACTTTGATCTCACCAAAGTCACCATTAAACTCGACAGGGATTTTTTGTAGATAAACAAATCTTTTTAAAAGCTACATAACAGATGTGAATCATTTCAAAAGAAAAATCAGAAAATATTAAATCAAGTCTTTTACAGACTTCTAAGTTATCTTCTTTGCAGAATCTGCTTTTTTTTTGTGTGTTTTTTTTATTTCCCAACAAAATGTTTTATGCGGTCTATCATAAACAAACTTTTCATTTCTAAACATGTAATTTGCTGTCAATTTTGTTTCTGACATAAAATCAACATCAGTGGCAGATGTAATCTTTTAAATAGTTGTGGTACTTTATGCTCAATTGAGTTTATAGGTAGTTTTTGACATCTAAAGATCAATAGACTTACTTACTTAACACAATGGCAATAATTAGCTATAGCTAAGCCGAGTATTGTTGGGAGACACAGCAAAACATGGCTTATGAAATACTTAATAAAAAAGAATGATAAGATAAGATTTGAAAACTTAGCCCTTGCATAACTTTATTCCGTGACTACAAAACTAAAAGACACATAATTGTGTATATACATATTGTTTATAATACATATAAAAAAGAACTATGCATTTAGCTGTGTTTAGACATGACCAGACTTTGAAAACACGTTCATAATGGATTCCCACAGCTTGGAAACTGTGTAAGTCAAACCCACTTTGTATAATACATTACTTTGTCTTTCAACGATCCCAGGGCTCTTCCCATTCAACTTCTTACCATTGGGTCCATGGTATATAATTTTTTCTAAGGCTGTAAAATAGTTTCCGTCTTTATTAAATAGAGCATAGTTTTTAATAATCTGCAATGATACGTAGGAAAAAAATCTTTTTCACTATATACTGAACTGTAGCGCTCTGAAACATTGCAAAATGTAGGTAAAAGTGAAGATTTGTAATAATTCTTCATCTTTACTAAATAAATTTTTAGGGTTTGGTGAATACATTTCAAAATATAAGTAAGGATTACTTTAAAAAAAAAAAAACACACACACAAAAATAAAATCAAAATAAAAACAAAAACAAACAAATGTTATTATAAAACACCTGTGTTTATCCCAAACAAGGTTAAGACATCTGAAGAAAGATACATAGTAATGGAAATGTAAAAATAAAACACGCCTATAGAAAATAATTATGCAAGCTGTAGTGTAACATTACAAATAGCTGGGATTTAATTAGTCAAGGGATAAAACAGATCACTGTATAATTACCGTGCATCACTGATATTGCTAATACATTTCCTTTCAAGTGAGGCAAATACAAAACAAGCCAAGGTTTGTAATTTTTTTACTTTGTTTTTAAAGTTTGAAGCCAAGGGAGCATACAAAGAGTGGGCACAGAGCAGTCAGCAATCCTCAAAATTGCTACAAAATAATGTTAGCCTTTTTTAATCTACGGGTAAGGGCTGTGTTATCCTGACACATATTGCAGAGTGTCAACCAGCAATGAGAGGATAAGGATGTTGAGGCACTAGACGTTACTAGTCAGGACCAAGGGGGACCGCTTAGAGCAGCTTCACAAATCATTCCAGGTTGCAGTGTTAAGAGTTCAGTAAGCAGGTTCTCTGTCAACATTCTTATATTATTATTATTATCGCCATTTATATAACGCCAACAGATTCCATAACGCTTTACAATATTATAAGAGGGGGGGTTTAACTATAAATAGGACAATTACAAGAAGACTTACAGGAAAGATAGGTTGAAGAGGATCCTGCTCAAACTAGCTTACAGTCTACAGGAGGTGGGGTGTAAAACACAATAGGACAGGAAATAGCAATCAAATAAGGTCGGAGTGAAGCAGAGCTGGAGGAGAGAGTAGAGTGCTGCCCTTTAGGAGAGAGCAAACGACAGGTATGCGAGATAGAGGTTACTCAGGGGGGCCATAAGCTTTATTAAAGAGATGGGTTTGAAGACTAGGGGAGAGTCTGATGGCGGTAGGCAGGCTATTCCATAGGAAGGGAGCTGTCTGCGAGAAGTCCTACAAGCGTGAGTTGGCCGTATGGGTGCGAGCAGTGGACAGGAGAAGGTCATGGGCAGAGCGGAGAGACCGAGAAGGGCATACCTATGGATCTGTGAAGAGATATAAGAGGGGCAAGAATTGGTCAATGCTTTATAGGGTTAGCACTTTGAATTGACTCCTATAGGATACAGGAAGCCAATGTAAGGAATTACAGAGGGATGAGGTGTGAGAGGATCGACTAGAGAGGAAAATCAGTCTGGCGGCAGCATTCATTACAGATTGTAGTGGTGCAATACGGTTTTTGGGAAGACCAATTAGGAGAGGGTTATAATAATCCATGCGGGAAATTACTAGAGCATGGACAAGTTCCTTGGTAGCATCTTGCATAAGAAAGGGGCGGATGCGAGCTATGTTTTTAAAATAGAATCTACAGGACTTGGTAACATGCTGGATGTGAGGCTCAAACGTGTTCCAACACACGTCCTCTGCAAGTCGGAAAGGGTGGGTGGAGTCATAAGGGGTCATCACCAGTGTCATGAGCTGCGCCATGAGCGACACCGACAATGGACAAGGACATTCAGGAAAGGGGCAGTTTTGTCTGAAAAGGGGGCAGATCTGCCACCTGACAGGCAGCCTTGCCAGTCCCCACGTATGCAGGGAGCATTGCTAATGATGCATGCACACTTTGCTGCCCAGGTGGGGACAGTTTCCTGGGGTCTTCAGATGTGGAACACAAGAGAACTAAAGCAGGATAGCCCTCCAAACTGTCACGCCAAGAGCGGGACAGATGGGAGGCATGAATTCTCACAAGTACTTTGCCTTATTCAACTGTTCTCCAGCAGCCCACCAGATATAAGCCTCTAAAGGGTTGTCATCGGTGGTGAATTTGTCCATAATATTAGAAGATATGGGGAGAAGTGAAAGCCCAACATAAAACCTCAATTTAATATTTTCGATAAACTTTTAAAATGATTTAATAAATGTGGATACACTTTTAAAATGATTTAATATTTTGTGGTGGCCAGGGGCCTTCAAAGGTTTCCTGACAGAGGAGAGAGGAAATTAAATGGCACAAATGCAAGTAGAAGAACTGGGAGATAGCTGTGAGGGTAGGTTGGTCTGTAAAGGTAGACAAACTCGTTGGAGAAGATGGAGAACCATTATGGGTGGGAATGGGAAATGAATAAATCCCCCTTTGGATAGCCTCAATTTAATATTTTTGGATAAACCTTTAAAATTATTTAACATTTTGAATTTTATTTGGTAAATATTTATTTACGATTTTTTATCAATTCACAAACAAAGACAAAAACACATCAAGAGAAAATGTTCTTTGCCCACTGTTCCTTGCTGAAGGCACAGTGGCACATGCAGTTTCCCAGCTTAGAAACACGAGGAAAGATGAAATATTTTGAAAAATATTTTGATTCTTTTTTTTGATACATTGATATATTTTTTACTATATGATATATTTTTGTGATATTTTAACATAAAAAAATCATTTTAGGGGGGCGGGGCCTGACTGCCATGGTGGAGAGTCGCATCTTGCATGAGCTCCTCTCCTACCCAGGCAATACAAGCCGTTATTAGCAAGTTTAAGCTGAGAAAATCATTAATCCATTGACTCACCTGCACCCTGACCTGCTCGCAGCACACAGCGGAGGTTGGAAATGGGACAGAAGCACACCGGCCTAGATCACGACGGACGGGAGAGGCGGCCGATCTCCCAGACCGGAGCGGTTCAACAGCCCTGATAATGCTGAGAGCACCCCGAAACTCCCCCCCGGACTGGCGGGGGTAATCCCGGTCAACCCGTGGGAGACTCACCTACTATACTGGACACAGAGAGCGAGACCACAGGACTCGCGAGGAAACCAAGCATGGCGGAAGCTACGGGGCACCAAGACCCTGTTAATGAGCAAAGCGACATAACAGCCAGACTCGACAGGATCTTCAATAAATTTTGACAAGATCTGGAGAAAAGGAGGCATCACGCCACTTCTGAGCAGCCTAAAGTACACTCACCTTCACAGCCAGCCATGCGCCCACAGCGGACATCCGCAGCCTCAGCAGAGGCCCCAAAATGGCGACGCAACAAACCTTCAATTCGCCGAAGAAAACCGACACACAGACGACACGTAACCTGAACCAAGGCTGGGTCTCCGAGAGCGCCTAATGACCACATGCGGCTAACAGCGGGACGAGATACGGAACTGCTGACCAGGAAAGCATCAACCTTACACATCGAGAGATCTAGTCGGCCCGCGCTCAGCCCTGAGGCATCGCAGCGTCCACAGCTGTACTGGGACTGGACTCTCCCCTGGGCTCATCCAGCTGAGTGGCTGCAGCCAGCAAACCAACGTGACATCATTGCTTCGACCATACTGGACTTCGCCCTAAACCCAGCGTCACCGATCTGGAGTATCCAGTTCCAGAGACAAGGCAGATCCGGCATCAGCTGATACCGGGGTCCTGTGGGTCATGGGGACGGATCCTGAACCCCCACAACATTTCTGGGACTGGGTTGGTTACGAGCAGACACCCCTCATACTCACACAGACTTGCCTGGCTTATTCTGTTTTATATCATTTTATATGTGCACTGTAGGCATTGCTCTTCCCTGAGACAGTACCACAGTGACCCGGTGGATATCCCCCATATCTCCCATCCCTCTCGTCTCTCTAGCTACTCACTCCCACAGGCTAAGGGTCATGCTCTAAGCAAATAACAGATCTTAATAACACACCAGCACTGTATTCTCTATTCTCGACGATGCTACCATATTCCTCCACACACTATTGAGCGTGTCCCTCTGGCCTGTCCTTAGAGTCTCCCACCATCATACATTTATCATACAATTACCAAGCATGCTTTCAAACATTTAAAACGCTGAATCTAGCCTGTTAAACCATCTTGTCGCTGTATTATAAAAATGTGCAATGTTCTCTCATGACATTTTCAACTATGCTGCGTCATAGACCGTTGAATATCCCTCATGAAATGTCTTACTAAACCTCTATGTCTCACAAAGCACGCAAAAATAAAGAATTATAAAAAAAATCATTTTAAAAGTTTACCTAAAAATATTAAATCATTTGTAAACGGTATTAAAAAACATTAATCAAGGTCATAGTCACCTATTTATTGAAGAGTCGTCTGTGTATTCAGTAACACAGATACCTCCTACCACCAGCATATTTGTATTAAGAAAAATAATCATCTGATATAAACATTGTTGTTTTATGTTTAGACATATCGTTTAACAACTGTTTAAAAAAAGCAGGATCCAGCCAATTGTCAGCATCAGAAAAAGGGCATTGCATATGTCAGGGTCAGTACAGTATACCACCACTATGCCCAATTATTAATCCATGACTGGGTGTTAAACAGACTACAATCAGGGCAAGAAGGTGCATAATTATAAGGAGCCCACCCCTCCCTAACCCCAATATAAGGCAAATAAAGTAAGTATAATGAATTGATTACTGGACATTGCAGGCCTAAAAACATCTAAAATACACATTCATGTGTGACTATTGTACATGTATAAATGTATGTATACGTATATTTCTTCTTGTAATGTATAGTGCTTGAATCTGTGAGTATAGTGAGTGTATGCTGTGTAAATGTATAAAGGGTAAATATGCTAGAAGTTGTTAGGGTAGAGGAGGGTTTAAGGTTTGAGAGGGGTTAACATCAGAATTACATTATACAGGGTGTTGGTATTAAGAGGATTACAAGTTTATAGTTGTGGTATAAGGACTGTTTAGGATTATTGAGTTAAGGGCTAAAGTTGGGTTAAATTTAGTACTGGGATACATGAGGTGTTTAGTTTTTAACACAGGGTTAAGGTAAAGGGTTTATTTTGAAGTTTAAGCTTTAAGTGCTGGAGTCTGAATGGTTATTTGCAAAGTACTCATCCTCCTATGTCTACTGTAGAGCAGTCAGATTGATGATATTAGGGCTGCAGGAACTGATATACAGTGTGGATCACTCAGCACTGTCTCTGCTTCTCCTGCAATGCATACCTGTGTTAGATTGCCTTCCCACCTCCCCCAGTATCTTTGTGTGCTTCTTGCACAAGTGGGCTAATGTGAACCAATCACTTCCTCTTCCTGTCCAGATGCGCACACAGATGTTTGAGGAGCTGGGACAGCACTGAGTTTTACACCCTCTATAATTGTTCCTGCAGATCTGTTATTATGGTTGACTGGACAACTGAAGGCACTGGCAAGCGCTCATGGTACTTATCTCTCCCATCAGCCTATTTAAGCTCAAAAGGTACATTATAAGTGCTGAAAACAGGTGCCCCCTAGGGTAATGCGCCTGTAGGTAGGTGCCTACTCTGCATAATGGGAAATCCAGCCCTGACCACAATGGATGTTCCATCAAAAAAGGCTTTGAAGTCTAGAACTTTGCGATTACTTGTGATGAAACAGAAATGGACAGTGACTAGATACCCAGCTGTTATAGAAACATAGCTCCCATGATACTTTGTTAGCATTAAGACTGGCAACGCATCATTGGAAACTGTAGTTGCACAACAGCTGTGTTCTACCTGTTGGCCATGCCTGGTATGGAACATCCATAGTCAGGTGCTGGTTGCTAGGAAACTAAAGATCTCGCCTTGTTAATCTGTCTATGGAGCATTATATTTCTTAATCCTAGTAAAATAATAATGGCAACACAGAACACAAAGTCACAATAACTATAGCCAAGAGCTACAGAGCTATAATAGAAAAACAAATGTAAAAATAACAATTTTTTAAAATATAATAATATAAACAATGAATTAAACAGCTGTTTAAACCTTTATCACTTACACACATCATCACCTCGCTGCTACTGTACAGCCAGGTGATCCACCCATTATTCATCTTACTGTTAACAGTTTGTTGGATTTATTTCAATTATCTATCTATCTCTCTTCCTCTCTCTGTCTCTCTTCCTCTCTCTCTCTCTCTCTCTCTCTCTCTCTCTCTCTCATTTTCAAGGTCTTCATATGTATTTATGTGAATCACCAGTCCACTAGTATATTTAACAAATAGTTATGTTTTTCCTTAAGACTAAACGTCAAATGGGGAAAATAAAAAAAACCTAACTGGACTCATCTGGTGTGCCCTTATCAAGTTATCTGACTCTGAAAGGAGGTAGATTGGGATGATTTGGTTGATTTTAAGATGTGAAGAAATGTAAATTCTTGTTAAGGTTACGCAGTCAGACTTTTTTATATGTATACAAATGTATTTTTTTGTGAAAATTCAGAGCTTCCTAGACATTCTAGTTATTTAATACAGTTGATTACAATCATTGTAACAAGGTCTCTGGAAAATGTATACCTATGAAAATGATAATTATGTATTGGAGACTTCCTATGCAGCAATTACTGAGAAGAGAGTATATTTTCCCTAATACATACATCCTATTTGTGTAGTACTATTTATTAGTTCTCAATACTTTGGAAATTAACCGACTTCTAGTACAAGTATTAACAAACTTGTGGTGAGAGCCAAACATAATAACACTCCCCATTTAGTAATTCATAATAAAAATTTACTGTAGTGCATCTTTTACATATATCAAGTCAGACCTTAGCAAAAGTCTGCCTTGGGCACAAGCATTCTGAGAGATCATGTTTCATTCATTTTCCCAGAATTCCCAGCTCGACATGTAAATAAGCACAGACAGGCAACTTTTTTTTAGTATTTTACAGCAGCTTTTTTTTTCCTAAGGGTGTCTGCAGAAATTAAATATGATGCTTGTCTGTGCTCATTTGCATGTTGAGCTGGGAATTCTGGGAGAGCAAACCTGACTTTTTAGAATTCTGTGCCAAGGGAAGACATTTCCCGTGGTCTGAATTGAGATATGTAGATAATTTTGTGAATAAGTGTATTGTTATATTTGCAGACCATCTGTTATAGGTCCAGGACACTTTTCAAGAGTTAATCCAAGCACCATGACCACTTCAGTTTGAAAAGATGTGCAAATAAAAAACAACCATTCCAGCACTCCTCAGTAATTACGAATTCTCTTTAATGTGCACTCACAGCAACAACATTTCAACCCAGTAACATGGTCTTCATCATAGGCATAATAAGGACTATTATTGTGTTGAAACATTGCTGCTGTGAGTACACATTAAAGTGAAGATAATAAGGAGAAGTGCTGGACTATTTGTTTTTTTAATCTGGATTTTCAACTGGTTATTTAATGGGACCAGAGACCTGGGGACAGCCTCTTGAAAGCTGCTGTGATACCTGGTCTATTTTTTATCTATGAAACTCTGTACATACTGAGTTCAGATTGCTGCTAGAGATGTAACTCCACCTTCGGTCGTGCTGTTAGCCCCAGCCTGTAACAAGCATTCTGGCCTGGCTAATGTAAATTCTGTGCATATTACTTGTATAGAGGTCAGTCATTGGGTGATAGTGCACAGCTGATGTTCTCAGCCAATGAATGACCAGCAGGGCAACTGCTGAGTTGAAAGTTCAGCATCCAGCAGGACTAAGAAGGCAAACCGTTTGCCTTATTACCGGAAACAGTGCCATTGTAATCCTAGCATCATAACCACTGCAGTGCTACTTATGATGCTTAGAGAAACCCTTTGCTTGCTCTGTTAAACTATATTGAAACGGATGGCCCGTTGTATATAACCACTATTAAATAATACATGTTCCAGACTGTGCTATCCATTTCTTTATACTTCATATTTTATTAGCATATGAAACTCAGCAGATAACTATATGTTACACAAATCACGCTGTTGTGTTATTTTTATCTTTTTCACATTGTGTGTAGCGCATCAAAAGAGCATTAGATACATTTTATCGAGATCTTCAAGTATTCCAGTGAAGTATACATTATATAAATGTTGTGCATGGCTTTTATAATGGAATCATTGTTTATATTACTAAATTTGTCAGATACATTTGTCAGGATCCTTTTATCTGGGTGAATTGAATCATTTATATTTCTGTTTGCTGCACTTTGTTTGTGGATTTGAAGTAATAGTTCTTGTACTATCACTGTTATGTTATATTATTCTCTGAATTATCCTGGTAAAGTAAACAAGCTTATTACAGAGAGATTTCCTCCCTCGCACAGGCTGAGGGAGTGTCCGGAGAGCAGGAAAAGGGGTTACTACAAGTTATATAGGATAAGGAGGCAGACCAGTCCTTGTTTCAAAATAGCATTGTGGACCCATAGAGAGCTTCCATCCTGTACAACAATGACAAAAGTATCCTTGGCTGCTAATGCAGTATATGTATAGAATATGTATGTCATCTCTCGCATTGTCCTTAATGTCCCAAAAGTGATATTCAGTACTGCACCGTCAGACAGATGTGGCTAACTATTACTATATTTTATTTTGTATATATATTTTAAATCAGAACAGGAAAGACACTCCCTCCTAACTACTAAGTAGTGGTGTAATGAGTAGGTAGGGAATTATGAGATTTAATTTTTATTTTTATTGGGGTGGAGGTATTGGAATAAGGAGAATATTGTATTATATATCTATATTGCTGTTCTTCTTAATATTATTTTTTTTTTGTGTGTGTGTGTGTTTTATAATTCTTAATTTTTTTGTTGTGCACGTATTACTATACAAGCTTGCCTTGCCACAACAGCATCAGCACGCATAAGTATTACATATAATAGAAAACAGTGTGGTTTCCAGGAGACTGCACCATTTTTGTAGTTTTGGTATGAGAGTGTGCATTAGTAGTAGTCAGCAGAGGAGCTTTAAGGTATGTGTTAGGCTTGTCATTTGTGTTTGTGTGGACAGTTGGTACATGACTGAGTATTTGTAAGTTCTGTTACCCAGGATAGTTAATACCTGAGTGGGCATTGTAAAGTTACGATATCCAGGATAGTTGGTACCTGAGTATTGTAAAGTTCTGATACCCATGATAGTTGGTACCTGAGTGGGTATTGTAAAGTTCTGTTTACCAGGATAGTTAATACCTGAGTGGTTATCGTAAAGTTCCATTAGCCAGGATAGCTGGTACCTGAGTTTGTATTATAAAGTTCCATTACCCAGGATAGTTGGTACCTGAGTGAGTATTGTAAAGTTCTGATACCCAGGATAGTTGGTACCTGAGTGGGTATTGTAAAGTTCTGTTACCCAGGATAGTTAATACCTGAGTGGGTATTGTAAAGTTCTGATAACCAGGATAGTTGGTACCTGAGTATTGTAAAGTTCTGATAACCAGGATAGTTGGTACCTGAGTGAGTATTGTAAAGTTCCGATATCCAGGATAGTTAATACCTGAGTGAGTATTGTAAAGTTCTGATACCCAGGATAGTTGGTACCTGAGTGGGTATTGTAAAGGTCTGTTACCCAGGATAGTTTGTATAGCAGATGGGGCCCTGTCTGTGATGGTTATGTATGACAAATAAAAGCTCTGTCTTGCTCAATGCTGTGTAGAACAGGAAACTATCACATTGTTTCTAAAAGAATGAACACCCCCAGACCAGGGCAGAGAACACAGCTTGTTTGGTTTAAAGAATTCCTGCAATTCCAACATCTTTCCTCTCTCTGGGAATTATATTTCTTTTATGTCTTTGTCTTGTTGTGTTTGTCTGATTTTTACTATCTTTACTCACATTGAGACATAGATTAGGGTAGGGGGAATACTGTCTGTAAAAAAGATGTAAACACTAAACTCTCAGAAATGTAACAGTTAAAAGGACACTATAGTCACCAGAATAACTACAGCTTAATGTAGTTGTTCTGGTGAGTATAATAGCTCCCTTCAGGCATTTTCATGTACACACTGCCTTTTCAGAGAAAAGGCAGTGTTTACATTGCCCCTAGGGACACCTCCAAGTGGCCACTGCTTAGATGGCCACTGGAGGTGCTTCCTGGCTCAGGGCTGCACAGTAAGCAGCCCTGCCGTTCAGCGTCCCCACGCTCTGCATGGAGACGCTGAATTTTCCTCATAGAGATGCATTGATTCAATGCATCTCTATGAGGAGGTCCTGATTGTTCAAAACGGCATTTGGCTCCGCCCCAAGCTGATTTGAGCTAATCCAATGCTTTCCCTATGGGAAAGCATTGGATTGGCTAAAAATTGGCCATTTTGATGATGTCACAAATGGGGCGGAGCCAGCTCCGGCGGACCCGCGCAGTGCTGGAAATAAGGTGAGTTTTAAACTTTTATAGTGGATTAAGGGGGGGGTGCAAGTTACCTAAATGGTGGGTTTAGCACTATAGGGTCAGGAATACATGTTTATGTTCCTGACCCTATAGTGATCCTTTAAAAACTACAGCTTTTAAAAAAATATATATTTTAAGCATGACAGCAGAAATGATATCTAAATCCCAAATGATTGATGGAAACATGAACTGCATCCATATCACAACCAATGGATAAAGTGCTAATGAGACGATAGGATATATTATGTGTATGTAATTTATTAAATCTCGTTTTATCTAGAGATGCTCGTTTTGTGATAGATTAATATTGTATGAAAATGTATAGTTTGATTATTAAATAACATCAATCAATACATACTTTACATCACAAAGATGTAAGAATTGGAATGGCTGCTTTGGGAGGGAAGGCGCTCATATACATGGCGAGAGGACACCGAAATGAATGTAACTAGCATTGCTGGTTGGGGGAAAAGATAGCTGGGATCTCAAATGAACAATAATAATTCATTGTTTTTATACAATAAGTCTACATAGCGCAGGTCAGCACTTTGAAACCCTGCACAGAAGAATGAGGAATTCACAAGCATCCTGAAATATTATTGATGAAGAGGCACTTTTTACGGATGGCATTGATTAAATGATGACTTGCCTTCATAACTTGATTTTGCCTAGTTGCTGATAAATATACACAAGGACACATAGACCTCAATTTAATATTTTTGGACACGTTTTCAAAGTGATTTAATATTTTTGTCTAAACTTTTAGAACCATTTAATATTTTGATATTATTGATATGTTGATATATTTTAGATATCCTATAATTTTATGATATTTTAATAGTTTGGAAAAAAATATATTTTTCTAAAAATATTAAAGCATTTGAATAGGTTATCCAAAAATATTAAAGGGACACTATAGTCACAAGAACAACTACAGCTTAATGTAATTGTTCTGGTGAGTACAATCATTCCTTGACTGCATTTAATGCAAGCACTGCCTTTTCAGATAAAAGGCAGGGTATACATTGCTCCCTACGAATACCTCCACTGGCCACTCACCAGATGGCCACTGGAGGTGCCTCTTGGCTCAGTGCTGCACAGTAAGCAGCACTGCCTTTCAGCGTCTTCACACTCTGCATGGAGACACTGAATTTTCCTCACAGAGATTCATTGATTCAATGTATCTCTATGAGGAGGTGCTGATTGGTCAAACTGGCATTTGGCCCCACCCCCAACCCACCTTCTTGCCAATTTTCAGCCAATTTTATGCTTTCCCTAAGGGAAAGCATTAGATTGGCTAAAATTTGTAAATTCTGATGATGTCACCAAGGAGGCAGATTGAGGGCGGGGCCAGGACCAGCGGACCCGTGTGGTGCTGGAAATAAGGTTTGTTTAAACATCTTCTAAGGTAGGGCAAGCCACCTAAATAGTGGTTTTAACACTATAGGGTCAGAAATATATGTTTGTGTTCCTGACCCTATACTGTTCCTTTAAATTGAGGCCACAGTTAACGCACACAATACATAATGGATCTCATTTATGTGTCTTCAAAATCATATTTAAATACTTCAGGATTCACAGAGGTATAAAAGTAGATTGCAAAAAAACAAACTTTTCCTAGACACTGACAAAACTGTCACAATGATCTTTGGGACAGTACCTAAATTACATAAATTACAAGATTACCATCTATCCATCAAAACAAAATCAAATAGCACACTGACCACAGTCTGTTCTTTCCATTACTAAGGTATGTTGCTATACCACAATTTATCTTTTGCTCTCCACACTGAAAAACTCTCATCAAAACTATATCCAAAACTAGGTGCCCTGTACAGAAACAAACCCTGCCTAAGCCCCACAGAAAAGAAACAGATTATACTGCAAATGTTAATGCCAGTTGTTGATTATGGGGATGTAGTGTATGCAGTTACACCGCAAACCCACCTTCATAGACTTACTACATTGTATAACACATTCTGCCACTTTGTGCTACAATGTAATTACATGACCCACCATTGTGACATGTTCAAAGAGCTAAACTAGCTATCGCTGGAATCCAGACGCACCCTTCATCTTTCCAGCCTTGTGTTTAAGAGCTTTTCTGGGGAGGTCCCTGTCAACATATCTCAATACAGAATGCACCTGTAATCATGGTTGATTATATTTCTCACTTGTGTGTTAAATTTATATGTAAAGATGGTTTTTATTAGCAATATCAGTGAATATCAGGAACAGTGGGACTCGCAGATCCCTTTTTTGCATTCCTCATACTATGGTGTGTGCACAACGGGTGCAGAAACAAGGTTTAGTTATGGTGCAGTGGCGTACATACCAGGGTCGCAGGGGTCGCGGCTGCGACCGGGCCCGGCCGCCCCTGCGACCCGGTATGTACGCTCTGGGCCAGCCTCTTCTCCTGGGGGGCCCTGAAGCCGGCCACCTCCGGGCCCCCCGAGGCTGGCCCTGCTTACACACGGCGGGCAGTCAGGCTGGCCGGTGCGCGAGGGAGCACTCTCCCCTGAGTGCTTCCTCTTCAGCTCCCTCGCGCACCGCACTGATACCGGAGCCGGAAGATGACGAGGGAGCTGAAGAGGAAGCACTCAGGGGAGAGTGCTCCCTCGCGCACCGGCCAGCCTGACTGCCCGCCGGGTGTAAGTAGCACCACTGGACCCCAGGGAATCCCCTCAGCACTCCAAAAGGTAGGGAGGCTGGGGGGATTAAATAATAATAAAAAAAAACATGTGTGTGAGTGTGTGTGTGAGTGTGTGAGTGAGTGTGTGTGTTAGTGTGTGTGTGTGTGTGTGTGTGAGTGAGTGTGTGTGTGTGAGTGTGTGTGTGTGTGTGTGTGTGTTGGTGTTTGTGTTAGAGTGTGTGTGTCTGCTAGTGAGTGTCAGTGAGTGTGTTACTGTGTGTGTCGGTTACTGAGTGTGTTTGTTTGTGTGTGTTAGTGAGTCTGTTTGATGTCTGTTAGTGAGTGTGTGTTTGTTAGTGAGAGTGTATGTTTTGTAAGTGAGTGTGTATGTATGTCTGCCGCTGAGTGTGTCTCTGTCAGTAAATGTGTGTGTCTGTTAGCTAGTGTGTATGCATTTGTTTGTGAGAGTGTGTGTGTGTGTCTTCAGCACTTACCTTTCTCCAGGGCCTTTTCTCTTTTAAGTTATTGAGCCAGGGGGGTGGTCTGTGTTCGGTAGTTACAGCTACCGAATGGAACAAAGTAAAATAAACTAAATAACTTGGTGATTTCTTCACAGTGTATAAATATTATTTTGTGTTTTTAATATTATGTTGTACACTTTGTAACAATGCAGTGTTAGTGGGCCCAGGATATACTAGAATATGAGAGAAATCTCAAAGTCTTCTTTCTGGTAAAATATTTTATAAATAAATATTGCTGATACAAAAAAGAACACTTTTGGGGGGGCGGAGCCAGCAAGGCAACGGAGCGGTCGCACTTTTCGGAGCTCCTGCTCTAACTTACCCTAACATAGCTTTTATGGTGGAACCCAAAGCCCAAAGACCCCTCAAACCTTGCCTACAACCGGCTGACAAGTTATGGGCCGCAAAACGAAGAACGCTATGGAGGATCAGAGGAGGCGGTATAATCTAAAAGTCAGGGGGATACCAGACTCGGTCGACGCCGCCGACTTGCCCCACTTTATGAGGCGCCTCATCGGAGGCCTGCTCCCACCAAAGCAAGCAAAGTCCCTAAAGCTGGATGGTATGTTCCGGTTACCTAAACCGGCCAGAGCGCCGGCAACAGCGACGGCCGACCTCATACTCAGACTCCAAACGCTAAATGACAAGGCCACACTACTAACGGCTCTGCGGGGTAAAACCCCCTTTCCATTCGAGGGCACCTCCATTACAGTCTTCCCAGACCTCACCAAGAGCACACTCACCTGGAGGAAATCGCTGCAGCCTCTCTTACAACACCTTCGAGCCAAAGATATCCCCTATAGATGGGGCACACCACGAGTTGTAATGTTTACACAAAACGGGACTACCCACAGAGCACAGGGATATAAGGAGCTGGAAGCGCACCTACAATCAACGGGCATTTTGCAGGCCCCACCGACGAGCGGAACGGGACTGTCCCAGCTGAACCCGGCCACCATTCGGGAATTTACCCCGAGAGGGCAACAAGGAGCCTCAACAAAGGGTTCACTCACCTGAGAAACTCATGGGGACTTGTGTGTTCCACCACTTCTAAAACACCATGCCTACCACTGTTAGAGATTGTTTTTGTTTTATTTGTATTGCTGTTCTCCTTTATTTACGGTTTTTTTTTTTTCTTACTTCTTTTATTTTCCATTTCCTTTACTAATGTGCAACTGGTACTACAAATGCGATGCCTAATAGCCTTCTAGATGATCGACCAAATTGTACCACAAGCGAGAAATATGCACACACATAGAGAGGACGCACTGATACTTGTTAACTGGCGGTCTGTATACTGCACGGTCGAGGGACCACCGCCGCTCACTAAATTCCACTAACCCCCCCCCTCCTTTTGGGGAACCAACACTACAATGCCAACACATAGTCAAGAAGAAGGAGGTATAACTCCATCGCAGGTAACACTACGCTGACTCCCCATTCTTACCATGCCCATAAGGGGCTCCACACTTGAGTCCACCTAACTTTGGATAGTATAATGTACTCAAATCTTACCACGCCCATAAGAGGCTCCACACTTGAGTTTACCTAACTTTGGATAGTATAATGTACTTAACCCCTTCAGGACGGAGTCAATAGTACACGTTCTGATCAAAACAAAACGTAAACAAAAACTGGAATTTGTCTGTTCACCCGTAGTTCCCCTCTTTCATATTAAATGCACCCACACTTATTATATATCATTTTGTTCAGGAGAAACAGGGCTTTCATTTCATATAAAATATTTGTATTTGAAACAATTTATTATGAATAAAATAAAAAAAAAACTGAGAAATGTTAATTTTTTTTTTAAATTTGTAGTTCCGCCTCACATTTTAGCTGTAAATGTCATAATACTGTTAGGTTTTACGGCAACAAAATGCACATATTTGTAATCAGCGATGTCTCACGAGTACAACAGTACCCCCCATTAACAGGTTTTATGGTGTTTTGGAAAGTTACAGGGTCAAATATAGAACGTTCCATTTTCAAATTGAAATTTGCCAGATTAGTAATGTTACCTTTGAGACAGTGTGGTAGCCCAGGAATGAGAATTACCCCCATAATGGCATACCATTTGAAAAAGTAGACAACCCAAGGTATTGAACGTGGGGTATGTTTAGTTTTTTTTAGTAGCCACTTAGTCACAAACACTGGCCAAAGTTAGCGTTCATATTTGTTTTTGTGTGAAAAAAGCAAAAAACTAATATTTGGCCAGTGTTTGTGACTAAGTGGCTACTAAAAATGACTGGACATACCCCATTTGCAATACCTTGGGTTGTCTACTTTTGCAAATGGTATGCCATCATGGGGGTAATTCTTATTCCTGGGCTACCATACGGTCTCAAAGGCAACATAACTAATCTGGCAAATTTCAATGTCAAAAAAATGAAATGCAAGCCTTATATGTGACTCTCTCACTTTCCAAAACACCATAAAACCTGTACATGTGGGGTACTGTTATTCTCGGGAGATTTCACTAAACACAAATATTAGTGTTTTAAAACAGTAAAACATATTACAACAATAATATAGTCCATAAAAGTGCCGTTTGTTTGTAAAAAATGCAAAAAACGTAACTTTTACTTAAAATATCATAGTTGTAATACAATTTACCAGTTTTAAACACTAATATTTGAGTTCAGCGAAGTCTCCCGAGTAAAACAGTACCCCCTATGTACAGGTTTTATGGTGTCTTGGAGAGTTACAGGGTCTAATATAGTGCTTGCGAATTAAATTCTCTGCACTTTCTCCCTGTGTTGTCAGGCATGTCAATCAAATTTTAATTAATCAAATGACATAATTATGTTAAAAAAATTACTTAAATATACACGTAGAATTTTAATATATATGCATTTATAGGTATATAAATTCTACGTGTATACTAATGTAATCTTTTATGTAATTATATGTATTTATCTCTATATATATATTTGCGGTTATTTGTATTTTATATATAGATAGATATATATAGAATGTCATTCTAAGTGTATTCTGTTTCCAATATATATATATATTAATAACAAAATACAGTTAGAATGAAATTACATATGAATATATAATTTATTTTATATTTTGTTTCAATATTTTATTTATTTATTTAATTATTTTATTTATTTATTATTGTAATTATGCGTATATATATATAATATATATATGTAGATCTATTATATATATAATATATATACATATTATATATATGTAACGTCATTCTAAGTGTATTTTAATATTAATATATATACTAATATTAATATTAAAATACATTACGTATGACGTTACACATATATATATATATATATATATTATATATATATAATATATATACATATTATATATATATATAAAAAGGCATTTAATTTATTTAATAACATTTTAATATTTATTTTTTTACACTACCTACCAGCAGGGGGACTGTCTAATATGTTAAACAGTCCCCCTGCTGGCAGATCCATAGCCAGCTATAGGGGGCCATGTGATCGCTCTTTGAGAGCGATCACATGGCCCCCGGGGGCCTCATTTGCCGGAGGGGGGCTGCCTGGGCTCTCAGACAGCCCCCCAGAAGAGGATCGCGGCGGAGGTGAGTACACCTCTGCTCCTGGGGCTGCAAGCCGTTACGGCGTTCTATGCCGCCGCAACGGCTTTAAAGCCCTTTAAAGCCGCGACGGCATAGAACGCCGTAACGGCGTTAAGAGGTTAAACTATAAAATGTTTATATGTTTCCTAGTCAGGTCTGGTGTTTTTGATAAACACCAGACCTGACTAGGAAACATATCTTTATTACTCTTGTTTATTATATTACTCTTGTTCATTATATTCAAAAAATGTGCAACTGATCTACATATGCCATGTACCTGTGTTTTTGAAATGCTTATAACTGCTATTGTGGCATTGCAAGCATAACTGTCATCAGGGGCGGGCTGGGAAGGGGGGCAGGGGGGCAATTGCCCCCCAGGCCGCCCTAAACCCAGGGCCGCCCACACCCAGCAAAAAAATGAAAAATCTGAACCCCCTGCTTCTGGCTGAGGAGTCAGATTTTTCAACTTACCTCACTCTTCCTGCAGTCTGCAGTCAGTGGAGTCGGCCGGCCTCTCCTGATGATGTCAGGAGGAGGGGGCGTGACTTCCACTGCTCTTCTCACAGGACCGCTGGGGAGTCTGGGAGAAGAGTAGAGGAAGTCACGGCCCCTCCTCATGACATCATCAGGAGAGGACGACTTCACTGGCTGCTGCTGGTTGCTGCTCCTGTTGGCTGCTGCTCCCTGGCCTAAGGTAAGACTCAGGGAGGGGGTAAATACACTTTAAAAAAAAAAAAATTTTTTATTCCCCTCCTCAGCCCTGTCCCCTTAGTCAGCTCTTGCCCCCTCCTCAGCCCCTGTCCCCTCCTCAGCCCCTGTCCCCATCTCAGCCCCTGTCCCCACCTCAGCCTTAGTCAGGCCCTGTCCCCTTAGTCAGCTCCTACCTCAGCCCCTGTCCCCTACCTCAGCCCCTGGCCCCCTAGTCAGCCCCTGTCCCCCTATTCAGCCCCTGTCCCCTTAGTCAGCTCTTGCCCCCTCCTCAGCCCCTGTCCTCTCCTCAGCCCCTGTCCCCTCCTCAGCCCCTGTCCCCTCCTCAGCCCCTGTCCCCTCCTCAGCCCCTGTCCCCTCCTCAGCCCCTGTCCCCTCCTCAGCCCCTGTCCCCTCCTCAGCCCCTGTCCCCATCTCAGCCCCTGTCCCCACCTCAGCCTTAGTCAGGCCCTGTCCCCTTAGTCAGCTCCTACCTCAGCCCCTGTCCCCTACCTCAGCCCCTGTCCCCTACCTCAGCCCCTGTCCCCTACCTCAGCCCCTGGCCCCCTAGTCAGCCCCTGTCCCCCTAGTCAGCCCCTGTCCCCTTAGTCAGCTCTTGCCCCCTCCTCAGCCCCTGTCCTCTCCTCAGCCCCTGTCCCCTCCTCAGCCCCTGTCCCCTCCTCAGCCCCTGTCCCCTCCTCAGCCCCTGTCCCCTCCTCAGCCCCTGTCCCCTCCTCAGCCCCTGTCCCCACCTCAGCCCCTGTCCCCACCTCAGCCTTAGTCAGGCCCTGTCCCCTTAGTCAGCTCCTACCTCAGCCCCTGTCCCCTACCTCAGCTCCTGTCCCCTACCTCAGCTCCTGTCCCCTACCTCAGCCCCTGGCCCCCTAGTCAGCCCCTGGCCCCCTAGTCAGCCCCTGTCCCCTTGGTCAGCCCCTGTCCCCTTGGTCAGCTCCTGTCCCACCCTTTCCCTGCTCCTTTTCCCCCTCTCAGCTCCTGCCCCCTTCCTCAGCCCCATGCCCCCCACCACAGCCCCATGCCCCCCACCACAGCCCCATAACATCCCCACTACAGCTCCTCTCCCCCAATTGCAACCCATATTACACACACCACAGCCCCTTTCCCAAATTGTAGCCATCAACTTGCTTCAGCCCCTATCCCCCCGTACATTTCCTAAACCCCCAATTACAGCTTATACCCTCCACTACCACCCCTGTCCCCCCACTACAGCCCCTGTCCACTGGTTTTGAAAGTGTCAAGTTTGGGTGTGTGTGGATGAGTATGTCTGTGTGTGTCAGTATGTCTGTGTGTGTCAGTATGTCTGTGTGTGTCAGTATGTCTGTGTCAGTCAGTATGTCTGTGTCAGTCAGTATGTCAGTATGTCTGTGTGTGCGTTAGTATGTCAGTATGTCTGTGTGTGTGCGCATCAGTATGTCTGTCTGTGTGTGTGCCAGTATGTCTGTCTGTGTGTGTGTCAGTATGTCTGACTGTGTGTGTGTCAGTATGTCTGACTGTGTGTGTGTCAGTATGTCTGACTGTGTGTGTGTCAGTATGTCTGACTGTGTGTGTGTCAGTATGTCTGTCTATGTGTGTGTCAGTATGTCTGTCTATGTGTGTGCAAGTATGTCTGTGTGTGTGCCAGTTTGTCTGTGTGTGTGTCAGCCAGTATGCCTGTGTGTGTGTGTCAGTATGTCTGTCTGTCTGAGTCAGTATGCCTGTAACAGTGTGTCTTTCTGTGTGTTTCTGTGTGAGTACCAGCATGTATCTCTGTGTGTGTGTCAGTATGTCTGTGTGCAAGTATGTCTCTGTGTGTGTGTCAGTATGTCTGTCAGCCAGTATGCCTGTGTGTGTCAGTATGTCTGTCTGTCTGAGTCAGTATGCCTGTAACAATGTGTCTTTCTGTGTGTGTCTGTGTGCCTGTCAGTGAGTGTGTGCGTGTGCCTGTCAGTGAGTGTGTGTTTTTTAGTGTGTGCCAAATCAGCAAGTGTGCCTGTCATTGATTGTCTGTTTAGGTGACTGCTCTCCCCCCCCACCCCCCCACCCCACACACACACACACACACACACTTTCAATCACATGGGAAAGGTGTTTTTACTCTCCCCTTGGTGCAATGGGCCACTTGACTGGATTTGCCCCCCAGGCCTAAGGCTGCCAGCCCTCCCCTGACTGTCATCTCCTGCATATCAAAAATAAAGAATTTAAAAAAAAAAAAAAAAAAGAACACTTTTCTCTTTGTGTTATTACTTAATGGAATGATGACGTAAAAAGAAAATAGATGTATTTTAATCAAACTTACATCTGGGTAATCACGGCAGCATATACAGCGTGGTTTAGCTCCGCCCCTTGCAGCCTATAGGACAGGAAGAACACCAAAGGCTTTAAAAGGAGGCTCCATTGCTAAGGTCCTCAGTCTTTTTCCTGTCCTACAGCCCTTAGGATGTGAGCATTTGGCTCCCTTTACTTATGGACATTTATGTTTTTTCTCTTCATTATTTTATTTGTTTTTGTTATTTTAGGGTGTCTTTATATTATGGTGCCTTTTATATTAAGGTGCCTTTGTACTGTGATGTTTTAATACTATGGTACTTTTACTCTGTGCTTCCTTTAAACTGTGAATGTCTTTAAACTGCGGTGCATTATGCAGCTGTGTCTTATGCTGTAATGCTTTTATACTCTGATGCATTTAAACTGTGATGCATTTAATCTGTGATGGCTTTAAACAAGGCTTCCCCAAACTCCGGCCCTCCAGATGTTGCTGAACTACAATCCCCAATGATTCTCAGCCTATCTACTTCCTTCATAGAATCATGGGAGTTGTAGTTCAGCAACATCTGGAGGGCCGGAGTTTGGGGAAGCTTGCTTTAAACTGTGATGCATTTAAGCTGTGGGTCATTATGCAGCTGTTCCTTGCTGTAATGCCTTTATACTATGATGCCTTTAAACTGTGATGTCTTTAAACTGTGGTGCATTATGCAGCTGTGCCTTAGGATGTGGTGCCTTTAAACTTTAACTTTTGCACCTTGTTGCCTTTTAATCAACTCGCAGGCACTTTTACTTTATGTCTTAAGCTTCCCCTCAGTCCTGGAGATTTATTCCCGGTTACCTGGGTGTTCAGGGGTCATGTATGCTGTAGACCAAGCGCTCTCCCTGGTCTCTAAATGGAAAATGCACTCGTAAGACTCTCGTGCATGTGCAGTTTGTACCTTAAAGGGCCCAATACTGATGACTTGCATTACGGGAATACAAGCTGCGGCAGCCATCGTGGGTAAGGGCAATTGCCTGAAAGTACCTAAAATGGAGGGAAAATTACAGTAAAAATCCCAAACTTATTTGGAGAGTACTGGCAGGGTCCCCAGGCATGGGTAAGTGCTATTTTCAGCCAGTTTTAAATCTGTTTGACTGGTTTCTTGGTAATAGATTTGCCAGTGCCCTGTTTTACTTTAGTACTTTGCCACAGGTAATATTTATTTATTTATTTATTTATTGTTTATTTGATGTCTGAATCTACACCATATTCTGATTGTGATGGGAACGCAGTAGAAGGAAAACTGTTATGCATTTACTGTCTTCAGAAGGTAACCTCTTCAGCATCACCTATACCTGCTTAGACACAGGACATGTTGGTATAGCTTACAAAGGAAGTTGCAAGGTATTGTCTGAATCTACACCATGTTCTGGCTGTGATGGGAAAGCAGTGGAAGGAAAACCGTTATAAAAAGTGTGATTAAAGATCTAAAGGCTACTATAGAGAGAGATAGTAAGAGCCAAGATTGAAGATGCAGTCTGGAGTCTTCAGGTTACAACTGACTTCTTCACAGAAGCTTCCCTAGATGTAACTAGGACATTCTCTTGAACAAATGGCTTTATCTATAGCAGCTAGGAGAGCATTATGGTTCTGTTTCTGGGATGATGACTCATCCTCCAATTTTGCCCTCTACATCATTCTATTTAAAGGGGAGGTGCTGTTTTGGAAATCTTTGGATGAATCCATTAAAACAGCGGTTGAGGGCTGCAAGGTATTTGTACCTCAGGACTGAAGATCCAAGGATCCCAGCTCCTCATAGTCAGACAGGAGAACCTCCAGTGACCAGCATTTCTGAGATACATGGAATTACTGACCCTGCAGGAAATACTCCGGAGGTAACTCATGGCAGTTGGTAAACCTGCCTTTCAAAGTTTTAATAGAGCTGTGAAGCAGTCATTTTGCTCTTCAGCAATGAACTTGTGTCTATCCTCCAGTACTAGGAGTCTTATTTTTTCTGATCAGACATACCTGGGCTCGTCACATTCTGGAGACTTGGGTGGTATCCATAGTCCAGATAGATATAGACTGGTGTTTGTTCTTCAGACACAGGAGTCTCTATACCAACAAGAGAATTCAGACAGATGAATCAAAAGGTGTAGCACTGAAGGGATATGCAAGAAACCTTCTGGACGAAGAAGTGGTTTCTTAGGTACCATAACAAAAGTGGTTTCAGGGACAATATTCACCACTCTTCTGGTGCTAAAATAAAAGGCAGGTGGAAGCCTATACTCTACCTAAGAAGGGCCAAGAAAAGGCTGAATGTCAGAGTCTTCGGGATGGAGTCAATCAGAGCCATATCTCAAGCAATTTTGAAGGATAATTTCCTTATCTCTATAAATCTCAAGGATGCTTACTATCATATTCCAATAACCCTAGATCTTCAGCATTATCTCAGAAAAGAACTTCCAATTTTACCTCACTTCAGCCCCAAGAACCTTATATGTGCTCATAGTGATATTGAGAGTCCAGAACACCACCGTGTTCCATTATCTGGATGATCTACTTCTGGTAGCCTCAGACCCACAGAAGGTAGGCATGCAGAGTGATATAGTTCTTTCAGATCTCCTGAAGTTTGGTTGCTTGATGAATCTCAAGAAAGGCAGTTTCTTCATAAAGCTCAGAGGTTGACATTTCTGGGTGGAAAATTCTATGCTCTGCTTTTTCCCTATCTCAGGAACAGTTCCACAGATTGCGGAAGTTTTCTCTTCCAGTCTCTTCATTTTTGCTTGGTAACAGCAAGAAAGTATATGCAACTACTAGGAATCCTGGCTTCCACCATCAGACTTGTCAGATGATGGGCCCATTGGCATCCCAGGATTCCTCAAAGGTCCTTCCTATCTTGTTTCAACAAGAGAAAGATAAATTGGAGTCAGCCACTGACAATGTCACCATCAGGGGAGTTGCACTTTACCTGGTGGCTGAAAAGAGAGAATGTATCTCTGGGTTTCCAGTGAACAGAACCTCATTGGTCAATTATATGCTCAGATTCCAGTTTTCAAGGATTGGTTGCACAGTGTTTGGACAATGTTACACATGGTCTGTGGATAAGGGAAGGCACAATATTACCATTCAATTTTATGGAATTACAAGTTATATTCAGGGCTCTTATTAACTTTAGAGGGTTGCTCAGGGTCAGTGCAAGGATTTCTGCCGCCCTAGGCAAATATCCATTTTGTCGCCCCTTCATGTCACTCACTCACTGACAGACACATGCTGACACACGTACACTCACTCACTGACACACACACACACACACACACACACACACACACACACAGAAACTCACTGACAAACATACACTCACTCACTGACATACACACACTCACTGACACACAGAAACTCACTGACAGGCATTCACTCACTGACACACATACTGACAGACATACAATCATTCACTGACAGACACACACACACACACACTTACTGACAGACATACACACACACTCACTGACAGACATTCACTCACTCAATGACAGACAGACACACACGTTCACTGACAGACATATACTTACTCACTGACATAAACACACACACACACACACTCACTGACAGACACACACACACACATACACACACTCACCGACACATACACTCACTCACTCACTGACAGACAGAGACACACACACAGACTGGCACTCACTCACTGACAGACACTCACTGACAGACATACACTCACTCACTGACAGACACACTCACTGACAGACACACACACACACACACAGACACTCACTGACAGACACACACACACACACAGGCATTCACTCACTGACATACATACACTCACTGACAGACACACACAGACAGACACTCACTCACTACTGACAAACACTCACCTCCCTGGGGTCTAGTGTGGGGCAACCTCTCACTCCTCCCACCCGCCGTTTAGTATGCCAGGACTGGAATGATGTCATATTCTGGCTCCCGGCATCACAGAGGGCGCGCGAGGGAGGAGTGAGAGGCTGGAAGAAGAGCCTCCCTCGCTGCCTGCATTCTCCTCCGAGCACCGGCATTTGTGGCAGAGCAGGCACCTGTCATCAAGGTAAGAAGGTGCCTGCTCTGCCACACTGTGACAGGTCTCCTCTGGCGCCCCCACCTTTGGGCGCCTGGAGGAGCGACCCGGCGCCGAGGGGAGGGCAGCTCTAGGGCTGTTCGACCAGCGCTGTGGTTCAAGACAGGGGGAGCCCACCAGGAAATATCCCGGTGGGCCCCCCTCAGCAGGCCGGCGCCCTAGGCGAATGCTTAGTTTGCCTAACGGTGGCACCAGCCCTGGGGTTGCTGAAGAACAAGTGGGTCCGAATTAGCTCAAATATCAATGCGACTGTATCCTATATCAATCGTCAAGGTGGGTCTCACAGCCATTTATTGATGAGGGAATTACAGTCCATGATGATCAGGGCACAGAAGAACAACCAGGGGCTCAGAATACAATGGCTGATTACCTGAGCCCAGTAACTGTGGACAAGGTGGAATGGCAACTGTGTCCGGATGTATCCTCAGGGTTGACTCAGATTTGACTGATACCCTACGTAGATCTGATGGCTATTTCTCGAAACTACTAGCAGGGCTGCCATCAGAAATTTTGGGGCCCCTGACAAAGCACAAGGTCTGGGCCCCCTCCTCCCCCCCCCCCCCCATGTGTAGTGAATGCAGAGAGTGTGTTAGTGTGTAGCGGATGCAGAGTGTGTGTTAGTGTAGTGAATGCAGAGTGTGTTAGTGTGTAGCGGATGCAGAGTGTGTGTTAGTGTAGTGAATGCAGAGTGTGGTAATGTGTAGCGAATGCAGAGTGTGTGTCAGTATAGTGGATGCAGTGAGTGTGTTAGTGTGTAGTGTATGCAGAGTGCATGTTGTATTAGTGAATGCAGTGTGTGTATTGTATTAGTGTATGCACTGTGTGTGTTAGTGTATGCAGTGTGTGTTGTATTAGTGTATGCGGTGTGTGTGTTTGTGTATGCGGTGTGTGTTGTATTAGTGTATGCAATGTGTGTTGTGTCAGTGTATGCAGAGTGTGTTGTATTAGTGTATGCAGTGTGTGTTGTGTTAGTGTATGCAGTGTGTGTTGTGTTAGTGTATGCAGTGTGTGCTGTGTTAGTCTATGCAGTGTGTGTGTTGTGTCAGTGTATGCAGAGTGTGTGTGTTGTGTCTGTATGCAGTGTGTGTGTTGTGTTAGTGTATGCAGTGTGTGTGTGTGTTGTGTGTTAGTGTATGTGGTGTGTGTGTTGTGTCAGTGTATGCAGTGTGTGTGTGTTGTGTTAGTGTATGCAGTGTGTGTGTGTTGTGTTAGTGTATGTAGTGTGTGTGTGTGTGTTGTGTCAGTGTATGTAGTGTGTGTGTGTGTGTGTGTTGTGTCAGTGTATGTAGTGTGTGTGTGTTGTGTCAGTGTATGTAGTGTGTGTGTGTGTGTGTTGTGTTAGTGTATATAGTGTGTGTGTTGTGTTAGTGTATGTGGTGAGTGTGTTGTGTCAGTGTATGCAGTGTGTGTGTTGTGTTAGTGTATGTAGTGTGTGTGTTGTGTCAGTGTATGTAGTGTGTGTGTGTTGTGTGAGTGTATGTAGTGTGTGTGTGTGTGTGTTGTGTCAGTGTATGCAGTGTGTGTGTTTTGTCAGTGTATGTAGTGTGTGTGTTGTGTCAGTGTATGTAGTGTGTGTGTGTGTTGTGTCAGTGTATGTAGTGAGTCTATGCAGTGTGTGTGTTGTGTCAGTGTATGCAGAGTGTGTTGTGTCTGTATGCAGTGTGTGTGTTGTGTTAGTGTATGCAGTGTGTGTGTGTGTTGTGTGTTAGTGTGTGTGTGTTGTGTTAGTGTATGCAGTGTGTGTGTGTTGTGTTAGTGTATGTAGTGTGTGTGTGTGTTGTGTCAGTGTATGTAGTGTGTGTGTGTGTGTGTTGTGTCAGTGTATGTAGTGTGTGTGTGTTGTGTCAGTGTATGTAGTGTGTGTGTGTTGTGTCAGTGTATGTAGTGTGTGTGTGTGTGTGTGTGTTGTGTTAGTGTATATAGTGTGTGTGTTGTGTTAGTGTATGTGGTGTGTGTGTTGTGTCAGTGTATGCAGTGTGTGTGTTGTGTTAGTGTATGTAGTGTGTGTGTTGTGTCAGTGTATGTAGTGTGTGTGTGTTGTGTGAGTGTATGTAGTGTGTGTGTGTGTGTGTTGTGTCAGTGTATGCAGTGTGTGTGTTTTGTCAGTGTATGTAGTGTGTGTGTTGTGTCAGTGTATGTAGTGTGTGTGTGTGTTGTGTCAGTGTATGTAGTGTGTGTATGTGTGTGGGTGTTGTGTCAATGTATGTAGTGTGTGTGTGTGTGTGTGGGTGTTGTGTCAATGTATGTAGTGTGTGTGTTGTGTCAGTGTATGTAGTGTGTGTGTGTGTGTTGTGTCAGTGTATGTAGTGTGTGTGTGTGTGTGTGTGTGGGTGTTGTGTCAATGTATGTAGTGTGTGTGTTGTGTCAGTGTATGTAGTGTGTGTGTGTGTGTTGTGTCAGTTAGTGAATGCAGTGTGTGTATTGTATTAGTGTATGCACTGTGTGTGTTAGTGTATGCAGTGTGTGTTGTATTAGTGTATGCGGTGTGTGTGTTTGTGTATGCGGTGTGTGTTGTATTAGTGTATGCAGAGTGTGTTGTATTAGTGTATGCAGTGTGTGTTGTATTAGTGTATGCAGTGTGTGTTGTATTAGTGTATGCAGTGTGTGTTGTGTTGGTGTATGCAGTGTGTGTTGTGTTAGTGTATGCAGTGTGTGCTGTGTTAGTCTATGCAGTGTGTGTGTTGTGTCAGTGTATGCAGAGTGTGTGTGTTGTGTCTGTATGCAGTGTGTGTGTTGTGTTAGTGTATGCAGTGTGTGTGTGTGTTGTGTGTTAGTGTATGTGGTGTGTGTGTTGTGTCAGTGTATGCAGTGTGTGTGTGTTGTGTCAGTGTATGCAGTGTGTGTGTGTTGTGTTAGTGTATGCAGTGTGTGTGTGTTGTGTTAGTGTATGTAGTGTGTGTGTGTGTTGTGTCAGTGTATGTAGTGTGTGTGTGTGTGTGTGTTGTGTCAGTGTATGTAGTGTGTGTGTTGTGTCAGTGTATGTAGTGTGTGTGTGTTGTGTCAGTGTATGTAGTGTGTGTGTGTGTGTGTTGTGTTAGTGTATATAGTGTGTGTGTTGTGTTAGTGTATGTGGTGTGTGTGTTGTGTCAGTGTATGCAGTGTGTGTGTTGTGTTAGTGTATGTAGTGTGTGTGTTGTGTCAGTGTATGTAGTGTGTGTGTGTGTTGTGTGAGTGTATGTAGTGTGTGTGTGTGTGTGTTGTGTCAGTGTATGCAGTGTGTGTGTTTTGTGTGTGTGTGTTGTGTCAGTGTATGTAGTGTGTGTATGTGTGTGGGTGTTGTGTCAATGTATGTAGTGTGTGTGTGTGTGTGTGGGTGTTGTGTCAATGTATGTAGTGTGTGTGTTGTGTCAGTGTATGTAGTGTGTGTGTGTGTGTTGTGTCAGTGTATGTAGTGTGTGTGTGTGTGTGTGTGTGTTGTGTTAGTGTATGTGGTGTGTGTGTTGTGTCAGTGTATGCAGTGTGTGTGTTGTGTCAGTGTATGCAGTGTGTGTGTTGTGTTAGTGTATGTAGTGTGTGTGTTGTGTCAGTGTATGTAGTGTGTGTGTGTTGTGTGAGTGTATGTAGTGTGTGTGTGTGTGTGTGTTGTGTGAGTGTATGTAGTGTGTGTGTGTGTGTGTTGTGTCAGTGTATGCAGTGTGTGTGTTTTGTCAGTGTATGTAGTGTGTGTGTTGTGTCAGTGTATGTAGTGTGTGTGTGTGTTGTGTCAGTGTATGTAGTGTGTGTATGTGTGTGGGTGTTGTGTCAATGTATGTAGTGTGTGTGTGTGTGTGTGGGTGTTGTGTCAATGTATGTAGTGTGTGTGTTGTGTCAGTGTATGTAGTGTGTGTGTGTGTGTTGTGTCAGTGTATGTAGTGTGTGTGTGTGTGTGTGGGTGTTGTGTCAATGTATGTAGTGTGTGTGTGTGGGTGTTGTGTCAATGTATGTAGTGTGTGTGTTGTGTCAGTGTATGTAGTGTGTGTGTGTGTGTGTTGTGTCAGTGTATGTAGTGTGTGTGTGTGTGTGTGTTGTGTCAGTGTATGTAGTGTGTGTGTGTGTGTGTTGTGTCAGTGTATGTAGTGTGTGTGTGTGTGTTGTGTCAGTGTATGTAGTGTGTGTGTGTGTGTGTTGTGTCAGTGTATGTAGTGTGTGTGTGTTGTGTCAGTGTATGTAGTGTGTGTGTGTGTTGTGTCAGTGTATGTAGTGTGTGTGTGTGTGTGTGTGTGTGTTGTGTCAGTGTATGTAGTGTGTGTGTGTGTGTTGTGTCAGTGTATGTAGTGTGTGTGTGTGTGTAAATGTCCAATGAGGAGGGGGAGGGGGGGCATTTTAACATTATTTAAAAAAAAATGTAATTAATTAAATTGTTTCTCCCCCCTCCCTGCTTACCTGTGTCTAGGGAGGGGGGAGATTCCATCCCCGGTGGTCCGGTGGCATGGTGGGGCCGCCCGGGTTCCCTGTTACCGCAGAGGGGGCCCAGGCAGCACACAGCTTCTCCTCTTCTCTCCTCCAATAACTCTTGCGAGACCCGTGGAGCGTTGCCATGGCAACCGGCTCTCGTGAGCGTTATTAGCAGGGAGGAGAAGAGAAGAAGCAGTGTGCTGCCTGGGCCCCCTCTGCGGTAACTGGGAGCCGGGGGCCCGGGGCTGCACACATAGATAGCGATATTCGCTATCTATGTGTGCAGGGAGGGAAAGTGGGGCCCGAGCAGTCCGGGCCCCCCAGGGCCGCCGGGCCCGTGACAACTGTCACGGTTGTCACCCCCTGATGGCGGCCCTGACTACTAGGTCCAGAAGCGTTTTTCTAGATTTTAGGACTAGAATGCTCAAGGTCAGGATACGCTGACTCAAATTTGGAATTTTAGTCTGATTTACATATTTTCCCGTTTTCTGCTTTCCTAAAGGTAATTCAAAAGGAGACAGTGGAAGGCCACGTCGACTCGAAATTCCTATGATGAGTAAGATGAATCTGGAACCTCCAAGAGAAATTCCAGTACATCCATTATCTATTACAATGACACACCAAGATCCTCAAGTTCTGGTGTTGATGCGGGAGTCTCCATAAGTATAGGCAGCCCTGAGACGGTCATTGAGATCCTATTACAGTCCTATAAACCCTCTTACATTCCTATAGATACTTTACAAAACTTGGCATGCATTTGTCTGTTGGTCTCAAGAATAGAGGTTGGCATTACTCCTCAGTCAGGCCTAGAAACACTCTGCACTCTGCAGGAGCACATATCTGTAGTTTCCACATTGAGCATTGGAGCCCCTGGTGCTTTGCTTCATATAAGCAGCAATTAAACTCAAGCCTCCACTGAGGCAAGGGTGAGTAACATATCTGCGCTACAGACTGCCTCCTCAGGTAAGTACCCCTGACAAGTGGAAAGCTTATTAATGCCATTTTATACCTGTACCGAAGGGTATCAGGGCACTCTCCACTCATGCTGTTGCAGCATTGTGGGCTTCCATGTCAATGGTTTCTGCTGACCCTTTTTGTAAAGCTGGCATTTGGACGTCTTTAGACACGTTTGTCCGGAATTACATGCTGGACGTTAAAGCAGTCAATGATGCGCAATCTGGATGTCAAGTACTTAACTCAGTTCAATCTTTTGATCTTTTTTGAATTGTTCTGATTTTTTGATTGCCAATTATTATTTACGTTTCTGTCCCTCCTTTGTTGGCTTTGGTATTCCCATGATGTATATGCTGCCATGATTAGCCAGGAAAGTGGAACATTTACTCATACTTACCGTAATTTTCTTTTCCTGGCTATTATTCATGGCAGCATTTACTACCCACCCACCCATGTCTCTATTCTTTACTGCAGAGCTTGTTACTGACTGAGGACCTTAGGAATGGAGCCTCCTTTTAAAGCTTTTGGTGTTTTTCCTGTCCTATCGGCTGTAAGAAGCGGAGCTAACCCATGATGTATATGCTGCCATGAATAATAGCAAGGAAAAGAAAATTATGGTAAGCATGAATACATTTTCCACTATATGCAAGATTCAGAAAGAGTTCACATAAATGTATTCATGTAATTAATTTGACAGGGGTGTTGAAGTGATTCCAATAAACATGAGTTTATGCGTCAGTATACTGGGCATGAAAGGGCATTTTTTCTTTTTTTTCTTTTTACAAGCTTGGCCTATTTTTCTGGCACGCTCAGTTACGAAGTCAGAATACGCTAAATACACTGGCAGTAACAAAGCGGGCAATAATTGGAAGGTTCAGTGTAATACAGCCTCAGGTGTACAATCGATGTCATAAGGTGCCACTTAACACGAATATTACATATTAGAATAGAACACACCTTGTTCCTTCTCATAACCTGATTTAATTCTCCTCTTGTGACAGATCTGCAACATTCGATGCTGAATAAGGTGTTTTACAAGGAGAAAGTAGGCTGATTGATTTAACCCTTTAAGGGTGGTAAAAAATGCAGTAAATTTGAAAAAAATATAAATTGTGACGTAAAACATGGCGTGATCAGCCACAAAACAAGTTTACCACCAGGAAGGTATATACTTGGTCTATTTGTTGTGTGAACAAAAACTGAAGACGAGCACCATGCTAGCATTGACACCCTACCAAAAAAAACGTACAGGACACCTCGCAATCCTTGCCATTCGGGTGCATGCTTAAGATTAATGGATACTCCCATGTAGTATGTATGTCATATATGCAGTTTTAGTAACATAAACAATAAGGTTATGAAAATAATTATTGCTATAACTTTTAAACTTTGCATTTCATAGTAGTTTGGTAATCAAAATTATTCCCCATTACTTGGCCCTAACCCCTGTTCGTCACACACATGCTCACTCAAACTAAAAGTTAGTCATTTTTATTAACTTCAGAATCAGTCTACCAGCTCCCTGTAATTTTTTAATTACCCTGTGTCTTGAATTCCTGTCACATCTAACCTGTGTAATCTGTCACATCTAATCTATTATACGTTTGTTTAACCTGTTCTAGAATTAAAATTCTCTATCTTTGTGCAAATATTATATACTGTACTACTACTGTATACAAAGCTTAAAGCCCTCCTGCTATGTATTTTTCCTGATAGTGATTGCTTCAAGTTCGTTAGCGCCACATTTCAGAGGTTTTTTTGTTTTTTTATATTAGACATAATATTTATTTAAAACATGGATGCATAACCTGTATTGGAAGTTTGTACAATATAGAAATTCTGTGTATATGTTGATCTCCTGGATACATAGAAAATAGAAATGATGCAGGTTGTTTATTTTACATTTAATCATTCCCACTTTACAGAACTACTGGGAACACATACAGTGTTAGAGGTTCTGTAGCATCCTTTTACACTCAGAAATAAATAAAGCAGATTGTAGAAGGTCAACTATGAATTTTATTGTATCATATAGGTGCAAGCAATAGGAAAATGATAATGGCCCAATTTCCATAAATTTGAATAATATATTTACTGATCCCTATAATTAACAAATCTGTATTTGTGACATGTGGTAAATTAAATGTAGAAATCCACATCTCTTTACTTTACTGAGAGGGTAGTGTATGCATGGCATAGCCTTCCAGCTGAAGTGGTAGAGGTTAACACAGTGAAGGAGTTTAAGCATGCGTGGGATAGGCATGAGGCTATCCTAGACTTAAGATAAGGCCAGGGACTAATGGAAGTATTTAGAAAATTGGGCAGACTACATTGGCCGAATGGTTCTTATCTGCCGTCACGTTCTATGTTTCTATGATTCTTTATCCTGCGTATGAGGACCTCCATCTTAAGAGCCGGACAAGAAAAGAAGCAATGAAACAATCTTTCTATTTTACCTCTTTAATTGCACTATTTGCTAGGGCTTTGTTTTGTTCAAACTGGATTATGATGCCATTTGATAAATCTTTAGTATAACTTTAAAAGAAAACAGAGCATCTCAAGAAAGAAAGGTTGACACACGCTATAGTGAATTTAAAAGTTTTAAAACTCTTTAAATTCTAGAGAAGTAACCCTTCTCCTTTAAACTATTATTGTTATTATTAATATTACTATTATTATTATTATTATTATTATTTATAAAGCGTCAACAAATTTAAATGGAAACTTTTGATGCTATTTTCCCTTACGTGACAAATGTAAGTTATCTGGGATACATTAAAATAGGGTTCTACCCTTTGAAGGTGAAGTTAACTGAATGCCAATTAATTTGAATAATGGCAAGTGAAATAAGAGACTGAGGAAAAATTGGATTTTCACTACAGAACTTTAACCTATTGTAAACAGACGTATTGTTTTGTTAAATTATCTGGTCAGGCTTAGAGCGAGCTGACCTGCTGTAACAGGTATTAGCAAGGTAACTGTTCATTAACCTCTGACTTCCAATTAACTTAATTACCTGAGACAGGTTAGTCTATCAATCAAATACAGGCCATATGCTTTTGATCCCCTAACCTGACTAAAACAAAGAAAGATAATTAAAAATAAAAATACTTTGATTTTCTGCTATACCCTTGTGACTGTCTTCTTCTCACCCATGTGTAGGAGGTTGACTCGGCCAAACCATCGTATCCTACTTGGCCAAGCCATCAGACCTCTCCCTGCTGCATAAGAGTACAAGAGATGGGAAGGGGAGTGAAATATATCAGTGCAATGCTCTGTGAGCAATAGATTTCACTTTTAAGCCAGCAGGCAGTGAAGATATAGGATGGAGACGTTTTCCATTTCCTGGAGACACTTTATTTATTTTGCCCTCACTTGAACCAACTAGCAGAATTCCTTTCATATAAATAAGCATTCCAAATAATACCTATCTTTAGGTTACTATATATTGAACCATTAAAAAAAATCATTATAAATGAAAATATCTGTATTCCTACATTCTGAAGTGCAATATTAAATAATATCACTGGCTCCTCTACCAATTTAGAAAGGAGAGATGCCTGATGACTACTTTTGTTTGATAGACTGCTGCAGGGTTCTCTGTAGTGCCAGTAAATATGCATGTATTGTATACAATTACTCCATATTGACAACATATTCTGTGACATGGAACATGGAGCGTCACGCATGCCATTCTCTTTTATTCTTTTCTTTTCCTATTTAAGATTTTATGGAAGCACAGAAGTGAATTGATATTTTTAGGCACACATTTGTATCAGTGCTATGGCTTTTTGTTTTGTGGTGTAACGGTGTATCAACCTATAAACATTTCATATCCTACACTTCTAGTCAGACTTAAAGGAACACTCTGGCACCAAAAAAAACTTTTTTGAAACGAAGATGTTATTGTGACAGGAGGTCGCTGGTGCTTGCTCACCTGTAACAGGGTAAAACCGTTCACGAACAGTTTAAAGGGACTCTATGCTCACCAGAACAACTACAGCTTTAATGTAGTTGTTTTGGTGTGTATAATAAGTCCCTGCAAGCATTTTAATGTAAACACCCTTCTTTTCAGAGAAAAGGCAATGTTTACATTACAGCCTAGTAAAACCTCTCGTGGCAATCACTTAGGTGGACACGAGTGGTGCTTCCTGGGTCAATTCTGACATTCAGCGTCTCCACACTCTGCATGGAGTCACTGAACATTTCTCATATAGATGCATTGCTTCAATGTATCTATATGAGGAGATGCTAATTGATGCAAGGCAGCGTTTTACCATGCATGCGCACTAGCCTCCCAATGCATTCTTATGGGAAAGCATTAGATTGGCTGAGGTCACCAAGTTTGATGATCTCAGCCATGGAGGTGGAGCAGGAGCAAAGGCAGCCACAGACTTATGCGATGTTGGGATTAATGTAAGTGTTAACCCTTTTTAACAGGTGAAGGAGGGACCAGTCACCTAAATTGTTTATTTAACACTGCAGTGTCAAGGATACATGTTTGTATTTCTGACACTATAGTGTTCCTTTAACCCACAAAGTCCAGTATCCAGCCCTGATCGCTCTGTCCCCTATGTTGAAGCTCAGAATCTTGAAAGTGAAAGCCTTGACCAGGGCACCTCTGACTGGCTGCGAGTGCCAGCTAATGTTCTAAGCCAATCAGTAACGTGGCTTTTGCGCTCAAGATTCTCACCAGAAGGACAGGGGGCAGAAAGATTGGGCGCTGGATACTAGAATTTAGAGTAAAACAATTCATGAATGTTTTTTCCCCTAGAGGTAAGCTGGCATCAGGGACTACATAGGCCCATAACAACTTAATTCCAATTAAGTTGCTATGGTGCCTGGACTGTTCTCTTTAAAGTTACTTGGCACCATTATTTTGCACAAATGTGATTTTATTTGTGATTTATGGTGTTGGCAGCATGCCATTTCATTGTGTGTATGTGAATGCAGTGGTGTACTCATGTGGAAGGCCACTGTGTGTGTGAATATAGACAGCAACATCGGGATAGCTATTGCCAACTCTCTCCCCATGTTACTCTTTCCCGCTTCCTGCTCATACATCTTTTCCCCTACTTTTACCTCCTTATACTGCTCTCCTCTTGCTTTTATCCCAACGGGCGACTCTATCCAAGCTTTAATCTTCCGATAACATATTTCCCTTCCTCTTACCATTCTCTCTAACCCCCCTTTTTAAAGGTATACTCCAAGCACCTTAACCACTACAACTTCCTTCAGTGGCTACGGTGCCAGGAGTGCCTTGGTGCTCCCTAGTGTAAGTAGTCCAGCAATGAGGCCCTCTATTCTGCTATTGTATCAGATATTGTGGCAATGCTCTGATACATTTCCCAGCATAGTCGTGTCTGCTTCCAAGGATGACATATGCAAATTGAGGGTAAATATTGGCATTTGGATAAGCAATCTCTTACAAGTAGAATACATTTGGCAAACTATAGGTGAGTCTTTGCAAAATTAAATCTAGGGAGCATGGGATGAGAAATCCAATGGGGTCATATGGCAAGGGAGTTGTGAATTATGAAATCGTGAGCTACTTATGAATCATTGCTTAGAAATATATTAAAGCAAACATGGATGGCAATATCTTCACATGAAAAATGGTGTGAAGGTGGCTAATGACCAACGTGACAGGAAGCATAGTAATTTAGGGGTTATATCATGGAAGGTCAGGGGTAAGTTATGGCAAATGAAAGGTGAATTGCGGATTCAATTATTACAACAAGCACTATAATCAATATGACTTATTTATATCCTTCTTTCGCTGACATTTAAGCTGCAAATTATTATTATTATTATCATGTATATAGCGCCAACAGATTCCGTAGCGCTTTACAATATTATAAGAGGGGGGATTTAACTATAAATAGGACAATTACAAGACAACTTACAGGAACGACAGGTTGAAGAGGACCCTGCTCAAACAAGCTTACAGTCTATAGGTTAAACACAATAGGACAGGAAATAATCAAACAAGGTGGGAGTGAAGCAGAGCTGGAGGAGAGAGTAGAGTGATGCCCTTTAGGAGAGAGCAAGATACAGGTATATAAGGTAGAGGTTACTCTGGGAGGCCATAAACTTTCCTAAAAAGATGGGTTTTAAGCCACTTCTTAAACGATTGAAGACTAGGGGAGAGTCTGATGGCGGTAGACAGTCTGTTCCATACGAAGGGAGCCGCCAGCAAGAAGTCCTGCAGGTGTGAGTTGGCTGTACACGTGCGAGCAGCGGACAGGAGAAGGTCACGGGTAGAGCAGAGAGACCGAGAAGGGCATACCTATGGATCTGTGAAGAGATATAAGAGGGGCTAGAATTGTTCAGTGCTTTATAGGTATGGGTTAGCACTTTCAATTGACTCCTATAGGATACAGTAAGCCAATGTAAGGACTGACAGAGGGGTGAGGTGTGAGAGGACCGACTAGAGAGGAAAATCATACTGGTGACAGCATTCAATATAGACTGTAGCGGGGCAATACGACTTTTGGGAAGACCAATTGGGAGAGGGTTACAATAATCCATGTGGGAAATTACTAGAGCATGGACAAGCTCCTTGGTACCATCTTGTGTAAAAAAGGAGCGGAGGCGGGCTATGTTTTTAAGATGGAATCTACAGGATTTGGCAACATACTGGATGTGAGGCTCAAAGGTGAGACCAAAATCAAGTATAACGTCAAGACAGCACGCTTGCAAGGATACCACTAACTTGAAGGGAGAGCGAAAGAGGAGGATCAGTATTAGGAGGAGGAAAGACAAAGAGCTCAGTTTTAGAGAAATTGAGTTTCAGAAAGCGGGAGGACATCCAGTTAGAGATGGAAGAAAGGCAAGCAGTGACACGTGGCAGGGGAGAGGTCCGGGGAGGAGAGATATATTTGGGTGCCATCAGCGTACAGGTGGTAGTGGAATCCAAAAGAGGTAATAAGTTTGCAAAGAGAGACAGTATAAATAGAAAATAGAAGGGAACCAAGGACATAGCCCTGGGGGACTCCAACTGAGACAGCACCAGGGGAGGAGGTATCATTAGAAAATGAGACACTGAGTGAGCGTTGGGAGAGAGGAGGAAAACCACGAGAGGACAGAGCCACAGAGACCGAGTGATTGAAGAGTTTGAAGAAGGAGAGCATGATCAACGGTGTCAAAGGCTGCATAGAGGTCAAGAAGAATTAGTATGGTTTCATTTAATTAAATTTTTTCTTATTTTTTTCAAATTAATACCTTATGAAAAATAACTATATATAATAAATATATATAGTTTATTGTAGTTGCTCTGGTATGTATGTGTATATATATATATATTTAATATATATATATATGTTTATATCCATCTTTGTAGCTTTGCTTAAAATATACATATTTCCCTGGCATATTTTCAAACTCTGTGATGCTTGGGTCGTACAGTTTCTGTTGAGGGAGGGTTAAGGAGGTGTGATTCAGTTGTGATCAGTCGTGAGGCTGTACTTTTCACGACATCTCTTATTAAACGCCTATCCTTATTTGTCCTATCCTTATTTGTGACGAGCTTCGACACGCAAACTCTTTCTCTCAAAATTTTGTCCATGTTTGGCATACAATTTATTTATGGGCTTAGAAATTGTTGTGTCTGCAAGAAGTGCACTTTAATAAAAAGAAATATAGAAATACTAAATCATTGTTTCTGTTTTTCCTCCTCCATATACTACATTCAGTCACAGAGCTTATTACAATTTAAATGACAGGCATCCACGATGGAGGCTCTCAAATCCCAGACATAGTAAATGACAGTGGTGTGGGGTTCCATGCTTAATTTAATATTTAAGAACTCACAAACATGGATACCCTCTGTTTGTGACAAACGACTCAAAAATCTGGTATTGACAAGATCCATGGGATATGTTGGGACTATAACCACTCCACTATAGCAGGCTGTAGTGGTTATGGTGCTTAGATGACCCCTTTAAAATGTACTACTACTAATATAATTATTTTTTTCTAGCCCCTGTTATGGTGTAATTCTCATATTTAAAAAGAATGTTTAAGTTGACTACTTTTTTCTATATCCATAAGTTGATCAGTCTGACTTGAGGTTCCCTTACTAAGGCTATTCATATTTATAGAGAATTTAAAGGAAAAGTATATTGTTGGAGGGAAAAAAAACATTGAAAAGTCATCTCTCAGAAAACAATGACCGACAGAAGTTATTGTGTCACCAGCCTTTAAATGTAAAAACAAAGGCCACTGACTTATTCTTCAGGCAGGAAGTTTTGACTGTGCAGTTGGAGATTCCTGATTAGGAGCTGGTGACATACTCAGTGCTGAGTGCAGTGTGAGCTCAGCACAGCCAGTGCACTGCTATTGGGCTGAGGTGAGAGCAGGCTAGGCAGACTGCGATCTCAATGCAGCCCTGCCCTACACTTGGAAAGAACAGATACATTTCATGTCAGACAGCCTGAGCTCCACACCCCAAGCATTCACATTCCCAGCAGCAGAAGCAGCTCCTGATTCTTCAAACAAAACCAGTTCCTAAAAAATCCTCCATCTGCAAACACGTGGATACCAGTCTGAAACTCTCAGGATTACAGTATTTTTTTCCCCTGGGTTTATTTTTATAACTTTTTTTTTAAAACATGTAGATACACTTTTATAATTTATAGCCTACTTTTCCAACGTTCTCTAACATTCCATCAACTTTTGAAATAGATCTTTATAATAGAACAAGGATTCTAAATCACTGGAAACCATTTGTTATGGCTCAGGAGATCGCCCTTCACGTGGAGATATTTAATTCATGAGTGGGGCTTTGATGCTTAGGGTGGCATCCTCCTGACCCTCTTTGTTGCAGTGAGGTCAGTCTGCTGAGCTGGGATCCCCCTATGTGTGTGATTGACAGCAAGCATGGCTGCAGTTCTTTGATGACTATCAGGCGACTTACCCCAGCCTGACCCTGAAAGGTAACTATTTTTTTTATTGTTAGCTTAAAAGTGTTTTGGCTCTTTAAATGCATTTTGTCTTGATATGTGTATATTTTATTCACATGATTTTTGCAAGCAAGGCTAGAGTGTATCAGTGTGTAAATTGAATCCAATTCCAAACACAGCAAGGCTCTGTGATCTATATTTCTATTGGTGCTAGTAATGTGGTACTTAGACTGTATATGTTGTACAGACAGCCTGGCAGTCTGTAGATGTGATTATAAACTATCATATGTGGAGTGCTAATAGATTTACTTGAATAAATGTTCTCTTATTGGTTGATCGGTCCATTTATATTAGCTGAATTCTTTCATTCTCTGTCTGCCCCAGTTTTTTGATGTTTCATTAGAGCAGAGGAAGAAATCCAATCGTAAAGCAGAGGATTATACGGACTTGTGACTTCTAACAATTGAATTCATGTGCACAGGCATTTTACTATGATGTAGTGTTACCTGCTGTGTGAGATTCTGCTAGTTATATCAATATATTAATATATTTCAGTGACTTAGAATTGGGGGAATCACCATGGAAACTAATAAACTTTTCCTGTTCATTGCTCCACTTTGATCTAGAATTATTTTGTACCATTTTGCTCCCCCCCCTCCAAACCCTCTTTGTTAAATTCACTATTATCAAACAATGATGCTTGATATCTGCTGACACTCAACCCTTATATCTTATTGTAGTAAAGCTGCAATCCTTCATATAGTTTAAAGAAACTGCTGTGTACTATAATGGCTGCTAATATGTGATGGACATTCTATGTAGAATCCTGTACGGCTTGCCTCCGTGGATTTGTAGAGACCGTATAGGCCCAATTCTACAGAATAAATATAATGTGACATGGTCACTGCTAACCTTTACCGGAGTATTTGTAGGTGCACATATTAAATGTTCTAAGAATAGGGGCATCAAATTCCCAGAATGAAAAAAGAATCAGATTACATTTGCATCATTTAATTCTTTTTTTGAATGTGTCTATATTAAACATCATTTCCCTATACCTTCAATTTAATAAAGCATTGTTGTAAACCTTTTTTATATTATTAATATGACATATTGGTTCATAATGATGCTTTTAACCCCTTAAGGACCAAACTTCTGGAATAAAAGGGAATCATGACATGTCACACATGTCATGTGTCCTTAAGGGGTTAATAATATATAGTAACCATTTTATAAAAGTTTTATATATATATATATATATATATTAATAATATTAGTCAGTATGGACATTATTAACAAATTGTTGACAAAATTAGAAATTTGAATTTGACTGCCACTTTCGTATCAAGGAGGATCTTTTGTTCCTCTGGAACAATTAAAGTTGTTTTTACATTATGTGGGCTGACAGCAGCAAGAGGGACATGTGAGTCGTTGATCTTGTTGGTCTTAAAGAAAACACTTAAGTGCCCCCAGTTTGTCTTTTCTTTTTTTTTTTTTTTTTTTTTTGACAATCTTTATTTTCAAGATTCAAACATATACATGACATGTAAACAGGGTTAGCTGAAGGGTTCATCCATCATCATAGACACATATATATTCCTCCGGTGTGTGACATATGGGTGTACATCTTAGCAGAGTTACAGCAAAAAAGAGCCCCATACGGAGCCTTTTAGATAAACATAGGAGGCAACTGATAGGTATGCTGGTCAGTGCATCTGCAGGGAGACACAGAAGTCTGCTTGTGGTCCGGATTATGCAATATAAGACAGATGTGGGTGCCTTCAAGTTATTAGGGCTTACTTAGGTTAATCAGAGGTAGGGTGCAGAGTACAAAAGGGGTATAGGGCAAAAATCTGCCAACGTTAGGGAATTTCCGTTAGGTCTAGTGGCTGACAACAATAAAACCAGGTAAGAATCACTTGTGGGGTCACTCGGCTCAGTTGTAGTGTGAGTCGTGAACTCCTCTTACGTGAGTGTAAACTGTGACTGTCAGCGAACTGGGTATGGGTTACCAAATGATGGGGTAAAGATACGCGCCTATGTCCCGATACCAAGTCGGGAGGCGGCTACGGAGCAGTCTGGCGGTTATGGGTAGGGGTCTGCAATCTCATCGGTCAAGGAGTCTGGGTAAATCAGAGTCCGTCTAGTCGGCGAACCAACGTGAGGGAGGCCGTATCGACCAGGATGTGAGGGGTCGACAGTTCTGTGTCCGAAGTCTGGGTATGAGTGACAGGTGTCCAGGCAAAGCAAGGTGTGTGCGGCATATGGTCGGTGTTTTAGTGTAGGTGAGCGGGGGGGGGAGAGGGGGAGAGGGGGGGTAGGGGCGAGGGGGGAGGGGAGGTGGGTCCGTGGTTCCCCGTCTCATCCATCATGAGGTACCACAGCCATGGCATCCAGGCGCGGTCGCACTTCTCCAATCTGCCTTGTAGGGCAGCCGTGAGTGATTCCATGTGGTGTATCTCCCCTACTTTGTCTAGCCACCGCTGGAAGGTGGGTGCACCCTTTTGTCTCCACTGGGTGGGAATCAGTACTAAGGCTGCGTTCAGGAGGTGTCGGACCAGGGATTTCTTGTAGGCCGAGATAGACATGTCCGTGTGGTGTAATAGCATGGTGAGAGGGCGAAAGGGTAGGGTGATATCTGTTATGAGACGGATGGCTTCTCTGATTTGCGTCCAAAAAGGCACAATATCGGGGCAAGCCCACCAAATGTGGAGGAAGGAACCGTCCGCGCTACCGCATCTCCAGCATTCCTTAGGGGATTCCGGGTCTATACGGTGAACAACGTCAGGGGTTCTATACCAGCGCGTGAGGATCTTAAAGCCTGTTTCCTGAAACTTAGAGCTGATGGAGGTTTTGTGTGTTAGCGCGAAAATCTTGTCCCAGTCCCGGTCTGTGAGTGTGGTCTCTGTTTCCTCTTCCCATTTAGCTATGTATCTAGGGTGTGTCTGGTGTTCGCTACTAAGCAATGTCGCGTACAGCAACGATATTCCCTTGTCCGGGTGAGTTCGGGCGGTGCATAAGGACTCAAACTGCGTGGGGGGTCTGTGTAGGCATGTTTTGTTCGAAAAGGCGTTATAGTAGGCCCTTATCTGAGCATAGTGGAAGTAGTCTAGACCCGTGGGGGTCTTGTCTCCCAGGATGGCTGTAAGGGGTAAAAGTCGGTTTCCCTGTAGGAGCTGTCGGAAGCTGAGCCAGTCTGAGTCGGTGAAGGAGCGCAGGTCTGCTGGCGCGAGGCCCCCACCTACCTCCGGGTTGTGGGTAATGGGTGTAAGGGGGCTGTCGGCGGTGGTGAGCTGGCGGGTATACCGCAGGGAGCACCACACTCGCAATGTGGCATCGATCAGAGGGTTGCCCGTTTGTAGCGATGTTAAAGTGAGAGAGCTGAGCCACAGGCGGGATGGGAGAACGCCCCCCGCCTGTGCCTGTTCAATGGGGACCCACTGCTTGGCCGTGGGGTGGGCATGCCAGTCTATCACCCTGAGCAGGTGTGTCGCGTGGTAGTACCCTTGAGGGGAAGGGAGGCCCGCACCTCCTTTGCGTTTGGGGCGTTCTAGCAGTGCTCTGCTAATCCTGCTTGCCTTCCCATTCCATACAAACTGCCGTATGGCTGTGTTTAGCGATTGAAAGTATGACTTGGGAATAGTGATGGGGATAGCCTGGAACAGGTACAGGAGACGCGGGAGTATGTTCATTTTTATAACGTTGATTCGTCCGAACCAGGAGACGTAAAGATTCCTCCATCGTTGCAGGTCTGACTGTATCACCGCGAGTATGGCGAGGAAGTTCAGTCGAAACAGAGATGATAGGTCGCTGGGCAGCCATACGCCTAGATATTTAAGTTTGGAGTCACACCACGAGAAACGGAACTGGGATTTTAAGTGAGCAACCCTCTCAGCTGCGAGGGTTATCGGTAGGGCTTCCGATTTGCTCATGTTGAGTTTCAAGTTGGATATGTCGCCAAAGGTCCTGAAGGCACGGAGGAGGTTAGGGAAAGAGATCGTGGGGTTGTCTAAAAAGAATAACATATCGTCTGCGTAGGCCGCTACCTTATGTTCCGTATGGTGGAGTCGGTACCCGCTGATACCCCCATCCCGTCTGACCGCCTCTAGAAAAGGTTCCAGAGTGAGGGCAAACAGGAGGGGGGACAGGGGACACCCTTGTCTAGTTCCGTTCCGGATGGAAAAGGGGGCAGAGAGAGCGCCGTTCACCCGAATGCGGGCTGTAGGGTCTGTGTATAGGGAGAGGATCCATGAGCAGATATTGGGGCCGAATTGCATATGGCGAAGGGTGGCTTCGAGGTATAGCCAATCTACTCGGTCGAAGGCCTTCTCTGCGTCTGTGGAGACAAGGATTAGGTCCTTCTTCATCGACCGGGCAGAATGGATCATGTGTAAGGCCCGGATAGTGTTATCACGCGCCTCACGTCCCGGGATGAATCCTACCTGATCTGGGTGGATAAGGGTAGGGAGAGCTCGGGAAAGTCTCATGGCTATGGCCTTGGCGAAGAGCTTGAGGTCTGCGTTAAGGAGGGAGATCGGCCTGTAGCTCCCGCATTCAGCGGGATCTTTGCCCTCCTTTGGGATGACCGTCACGGTGGCGCGTAAAGTGTCTGTTGGGAACCGACCCTCTTCTAGCAGGGAGTTGAAGCCTAGTACCAGACGCGGAAGCAGCACGTCCCTGAACCTGCGCAGGTACGAGACGGGTAGACCGTCCGGGCCTGGGGCCCTGTGGGTCTTAGATCGTTTAAGCGCAGCGGCCAATTCTTCCACTGTGAGTGGTTGTTCTAGTTCCTCAGCAAGGCCTTCTGGAAGCGTGCGGCCTACGTGTTCCGTAAGGAAGTTCTCTATGTTGCGCAGGTGTTGGGGCGCATCAGAACGTCGGGTAGTGTTGTCGATGTTGTAGAGCTCTTCATAGAATAGCCTAAAAGTCTGTAGTATATCAGTCGGTGTCCGTTTCATTGTCCCGTCCCGCCCCTTGACCTGGTGTATGTGGTGTTGTCTCTGTCTCTGTTTCAGGGTGCGTGCCAGTGTCCTACCGCATTTGTCCGAAAACTCGTAGAAATGTCTATTGGATTTGCGAATGGTGAGTAATAAGTTCTGGGATAGGAGGTCTTTAAGCCGTCTTCGCGCGTCTGTGAGGTGGCGGTATATATCGTCTGCGTGGTCAGTCTTGTGGCGCGTTTCAAGGGAAGCTATTTCGCGTGTCAGGTCTTGTATCTTAGCGGTATGTTCCCTCTTCCGCTGGGTGCATAGACTAATCAAGTGTCCCCGTATGACACATTTATGTGCCTCCCAGATAGTGAGGGGGGCGACGTCTGGCGTGTCATTTTCGTCAAAATATTGGGTCAGTATTTGGGCTACGCGTGCGGTGGTGTCTTCATCCGTCAATACATTCTCGTTAAGTCTCCAGTGGCGTTCCCTGGGTTTAAAAAGCGGCGATTTGAGGGTAACCTGGACCGGCGCGTGGTCTGAGTCATGTTGTATGCCAATGGAGGAGTCCATTAGGAAGGGGAGGTATTCCTGCGCGAGGAAGATGTAATCTATTCTACTATATCTGGCGTGGGCGGCCGAGTAGCAAGTGTAATCTCTGTCCTCTGGGTGCACCACCCTCCAGCAGTCAATTAGGCCTGATTTAGCCAGGGATTGTTTAGCCTGGCGTATACAGTGTAGGGGAATGGCGCTGGTACCCATGGACGAGTCCATCCGTGGGTCCAGTGGAATGTTGAGGTCTCCGGCCAGAATCAGCGTGCCCTCTCGGAATTTGTCTAAAAGCGTGAGGGTTTTAGTCAAGAACCGGTGTTGTCCTTTGTTAGGGCAGTATACCGTAGCGAAGGTATACTTATGGTCGGCAATTTCGCCTTTAACAAATATATATCTACCCAAGGGGTCTGCCTGTGAGGCGGTGAATGTGAAAGGGGTGTTATGGGAGAAAATAATGGCGACCCCTGCGCGTTTGGCGTCGGGGTGGTTGGCATAGTAGCCTAGGGGGTATCGTTTATCCCTGATCAGGGGGGCGTCCCCCCCTTTCAGGTGTGTTTCCTGGATGAATGCCACCGAGGTCCTCTGAGCCCAGAGGGAGCGTAGTAGATGTTTCCGCTTTTCGGGGGTGTTAAGACCTCGGACATTATGCGTCCTAAGGAGTAAAGGTGCGGGCTGATAGCCCGATGCCATGGCTGGGCACTGGCTCAAGCTGCGGGGGGGTCTGGCAGTGGGGTTCCGATGGGGGGGTGGTATGGGGAGGGTAGGTTAGGGAGTGGTAGGGGGGGAAAGGGAAAAGGGGGGGGATAAGGAGGGGGGGTTGGGAGGGGGGGCACCTAGGAGGGGGTCAGGGGTTATAGGCAACCTTGGCCCTAGGTCCAGAGAAGGGGACCTTATATACAGGTGGGTCAGTTGCTGGGAGGTCTGGAAGTCGAGTGTGTGAGAACCGTCTGGTGGTACCGGGTGTCACGGTCCCCCGGACCACGTCATGTTGGTTAGGATGTCGTTCACGAGTCATTCCGGTCAGTGCAAGAGGGGGGGCATCAGTTGTGGGGTTGGCGGTCTGTCCAAGGGCAGGCAGGTGTCCATGTGGGCTCGTACGGTGTAGGTCGGCAATTAGGGCTATTGGATGGCGGGGGTCGTAGTGAGGCCTGGTCGCGTCAAGTGTGTTTCCCTGTGTGGGGGGGGGGGCCCTCTCCTGGGCGACCCGAGGAGTGCGGGGTGGGCGAAGTGGCCTTTACGTCTGGGCCCTATGGTAACAGTGGTCAGCTGGGTCGGGCCGGGGGGGGAGAAAGAGGGGGGGCATGGGGCGATGGGCGGGGCAGAGAGAAGGCACACATTCTAAGGCACACATTCTAACGGGGGGTACAGTAGTTTGCAGTGAGCATACCATTCAAATCACATTTCGCTATTATTTACAACAATTGAATATACAACAAATAAGACAAGATCAAGCTCCCCGTGTATATTTGGTATCCCTACCCTAGCCACTGGTCAGAGGGGGGGGGGGGGTCCGCCCTGTCTCTTGGTCATTGGGGGCATAGGCAGTCCGGTAGCGGGTGTAGAGGCTGGTCCGGGACTGTGTGGCGCCTGGTAGAGCGTGGGCGGTGCGTGCGTTAGCTGACATGTCACGCCCTGTGCCACCTGAGATATGCAGGCGTGGGTAAAGCTTCCCCTAGGTCCCCCACCCCCCTCCAACCCCCAGCCCAGGAGCGGACCCGCCGCCCAGGTTCCAGTCTGGGGAGCGTGTCGGGGTCGGGCCGGGCCAGCAATTGTTTAGAGGCATGTTTGGTAACTGCGTGGGTAGTAGGTGTCAGGTGGAGCGAAACGACTGGTAGCATACACAATGATTAATAGAACTGTCGATATGCAATAAAACATACAATAAACATACAAAACCAATCCAAATCCCCCCCTCCCCCCAGCACCCAGCCCCAACCTAGTACTGGGTCCCCCCTGTCTAACAGCTGAGAAGGGAATCGGTTCCCGTGGGCTCTAATCATTATCGGGGAGGCTTGCAATCCGACATGGGCAGCCGGGCGGGTGGTCTGTTGGGCCCTGGGTAGCGTTCAAAGTCCCGGCATTGGGGGTAGCAGGTGTCGAGGGGAATGGTGTATTCCGGCTGCCCGGTCATGAGGAAGTTCGTTGCGGCCGATCTGGAGCAATATTATGGGGGGCCGCACCCGTACCCCACCCAAAAGCTATAGAAAACGTGGCCAGGTCGGGTCCCCCCCCGTTACATTGTGTGTCCCCAGGTGTCCGACCCCTGGCCCCGGTGTCCTGCGTAGGCCAGAAAATAATAGTGTACCCCGTGTATAATGGAGAATGAGTACTTAGCTGTTATCGATGTCGTTAGGCAGGTACGTCCGCTTACAGGAGCAGTCACAGGGGGGCAGGGAGCACCGGGGCCGAGGTGACTCGTGAGCGGTTATTCTTCGGGCCCGTTAGGGCCTCCCCATCGGAGAGGTTGTGTGTCTCTACGTGCCTGGTTACGGAGCTGCGCAGGTACCTCTGGGTGCTCCGCGCGTGGTGGAGGCTGGTCTAGTATCCAGTTGCGGATGGTGACCGGCGGTAGGTCCATCGATCTCAGGAAGCTGGGTATGTCGTTAGGCCATCTCAGTGAGCACCATGTATTCCCCCGTCTGGCTTGGAGGCTGAAGGGGAATCCCCACTTGTAGGGTATGCGTTTCTCCTGAAGAATTTGCGTGAGCGGCCGCAGCGCCCTCCTTGCGTCGAGAGTAAGGGCTGACAGGTCCTGGTAGAGCGAGACTGCAGCATCTTGAAAGACGATAGTCTGAGCACGTGCGGCCCTCATGATGGCGTCTTTGAGTTGGAAGGACAGGAGGCAGCAAATGACGTCGCGTGGAAGGCCATCTCTTCTAGGGGGGCGAAGGGCCCTGTGGGCTCGTTCAATCTGGTAGTCATCCGGGGCGTCAGCACCCAAAATATGGGTAAAAAGCTGCTTGAGAGCTGTGTCCAGGTTCTCATGCTCTGCCTCCGGTAGGCCTCTGACTCTAATGTTGTTTCGTCGCCCCCTATTGTCCAAATCTTCCACTTGTCTACGGAGGTCGAGCAGAACCGAGCCTTGTCTAGCAGTGGCATGATCGGCAGTTTGGGAGTGCTGGATGGCCCTAATATTCTCCCCTTCCAGTTCCGTAACTCTTTCCTCCAGGGCAGTGAGATCTCTGCGCACCTCCTGGATTTCCTCTCTGATCGCCGCTCTCAGCTCCGTCACCAGCGCGGTTTTGTCGCTTTTGGAGAGCATGTTGGCTGATATAGAGGCCAGTTCTGCGGTAATGCGAGATAACTGGTCACTTCCCACCGGGCCTGGCTCCAGACCTGCGTTGTTGTCCAGGTCCGGAGGCACGGCCGCCATTTTGTCCGCGTGTTTTGTGGCTCGGGGGCCGTCCGGGTGAGCAAGGAAATCATCCAGCGGTCCGATGTTTTTCCTCGGTGGGCTAGTGCTTGAGGGTCCTGGGGTGCCCTGGCGTTTCGTTCTCCCCATATTAGGCGTGAAACGTAGCATTTATAAGGGGCTATGTGGTCCGGGTTCGCGGAGCTCCGGCTATGTGCGACTCACTCCATGCACGGCTAGCCACGCCCCCCCAGTTTGTCTTTTCTATTCAGTTGATAGGCCGCCATTAAACGGTGCATTTAATTATGTTTTTTTTCCATTGGGGATATATCTAAAAACAGCTCTCAAATCTGCAGATCTCTTGTCTGCAGCCTTTGCAAGCCAACCCCCCCCCCCTCAAACTGAAAGTCTTCAATCCTTCAATGAGAAGCTTCTCTTTGCAAAGCCTCTGTTTTGGAGCCTCGCGCATGCACACAATTGTGGCTTTTTCAATGCTTCCCAATGATCTCTGTGGAGCTAACAGAAGAGGAAGAAAACATCCTTGGCTTTCTGACTGACAGCGAGGGAGGTGTTTCTGCCCCCAATTGTAAAAGTTCAGATTTCTAATAAAATCACTGCTTTTATAAACTGCCACAATTTGAAAGGCTCCATTCACTTCATTGAATAATCCTGTAATATGTGGATCCTGGATGCTGATAGCTAGACAAATCCACTTCATCTTTTATTTGCCCCACAAAAAACTTTGGGTGTATTCACTAAACAGCGTGTTCCGATGGAAACCAATTTGTCTGCAAACATAAGGCCAAGCAGGAATACATTTAATCTCTGTAAACTTGCTGTTTAGTAAATAGGACCCACTTAAAGATCACAGACACAGAAAGAAGGAATGAAAACACAAACCATTGAATTTTGGCTACGAAATACTGAACTGTAGCTGTGTCTAGTGAAGAAATTACGTTCCCTCTAATATTTTAGTTGTGTTAAATATTTGTTTTGCTGCAGTGTTTGGGAAACTCTGCAGACACTCATGAACTATAACTCCCAGCATTCTGAGCTAGATTGCAGGTTACAAATGGGGTCCCATGGGAAAGGTGTGTGAAGCCAAACACTGTATAGTCGCTAAATAGTAAATAAGAGAAAATGATGCCCCTATGATGCTACTGGTGGTGCAGTTACACGACCCACACCAGCAGGGTGATTACTGTATGCACAGCATTCCATAGTAAAACACTGCACATACAGACTCCAGGCACCATAAACAACTCAAAACACTGAAGTGGCCATGGTGCTTGGAGTAACACTTTAAACAAATTGAGCATTATTGTCAAAATGTATTGATTTTAAAGGGACACATCAGGATTGAGTTGAAGCATACCGTCTAATGCATTGTTGATAATGCATTAAAACTATATGCAAACTGAAAATAATGAAAAAAATCCTTGAAACTTAGAGCACTCCTTAGAGGCACAGGTAGGGTTTCTGGCAGTTGTAGCTCAATTGTCGGCCTTCTCAAAAAGTTAACAGCTGAACTACAACTCACAGAATCCTCAGAAAGTTATGGCATCATTTACAGAAGTATTTTTTATAGCAAACAGTGTAACATAACAGTATGAAAGGGAGAAGAAAGTGTTGGTCTATAAAGGAAAATTCATTAATCATTGATGGAAAAAAAGGATAAAAAAATCAACAAAAGAAGATTAAAGAGACACTATAGTCACCAGAACAACTACAGCTTATTGTAGTTGTTCTGCTGTGTATAGTATGTCCCTGCAGGCTCTTTAATGTAAACATTGCCTTTTCTGAGAAAAGGCAGTGTTTACATTGCTGGCTACTAGTCACTCAGACGGCTACTAGAGGTGCTTCCTGCGTCAGTGCTGCACTTTCATCTCCACACTGCATGGAAGCGCTGAATGTTCCTCATTGATTCAATGCATCTCCATGAGGAGATGCTTATTAGAGCATGTGCAATAGCCTCTCAATGCTTTCCTATGGGGAAGCATTGGATTGGCTGAGATTGTAAATTTTGATGATCCCAGCCAAGAAAATAGAATGGGTGCAGAGCCAGCCTTGAGGAGACCTGCGTGGCGCTGGAAATAAGGTGAATATACTACCTTTTACTTTACTGACGGGGGGCCAGGAACCTAAATTATGTTTCCACAGCTATAGTGACAGGAATCTATTTGTATCCTGTCACTATAGGGTACCCTTAAAGGTTTACAAAGCTATATTCCGAATCCTAACACTATAGTGTCTCTCTGACCCTGTGCCTCACCCCCAGCAATGAAAGTTTTTTTTTTTTAAATTCTTTATTTTTGTTGTGCTTATATTTATCACAGGCAGGTAAGAGGTGCCCCAAAAGCAGTCCTCCAACTTTTTCCACGCGCAACATGCGGGGCACAGAAAAAAAAAGGCACATTTTTTTTATATAATAACAAGTAGTAACAGTCGTTTGTGTCGATAGCTTGGTTGCTTTAGGCTAGGTCCATGTATTGACTATGCTTTCGGTATCTAGATAGTGTTAGCTTATAACATATAATGTGAGAACAATCCCAAGCATTGTGTGTAATCGTGCAAAGAATATGCATGCTTGGCAAAACCAATCTAAAACTAATTGAAAGAAAAACGCTTAACAAGAAAACAGTAGGGTTGTTTGAGTCATACTATATGGATTGACATTAGAGCCTTGCCTTTAAATTAGTGGGATGTTTTGGGCTAAAGGTTGGACGTGAGGGATGGCCCGGGAAAACACACATTTAGGCTATGTTAGAGGCATTGGCTTTTACACTATAAAACTCAGGTCTGTAACTTGTAAGATCATGTTGCTGGATGGAGGCACAGGGTAGTCGGTTCGTGCAGGAGTGAGCTGCACGTATCAAGCCCTCAGCACACAAAGTAAAGGCAGATATTGCTATTAGACCTCTGCCACCATAGATATATTGATAGGCCCTTCGTTTGAACCCGTGGGTTCACATGGGGCTCGCTAGGGGAAGTGGAAGTTGCTTTTATGGTGGGCCTTGGAAGGGGTGCATATGCTAGGGTCCCAGGAGGGATCCTGTGTGGCCCCCTTCTCCTTGTGTGAATAGCTCCTGCTGTGTACCCTTTCAGGACCCGGCTAAATACATGGGGACTGAGTAGGGCATAATACTGGCTATGAGCCGAAACAAAAGTCAATAATAAGACAGTACAGTCTCTGTAACCTGCTGGGTTATCTTCGTCCACTCATTGCCGGGCGTCAGCCAACGCCCTGTCGGGGTGTCACAGAGTCTCGCAGGTGCGTCTGTAGAGTGCCCAGTAGTGTGTCCATTTGCGAATTTCCATCTAAGCAAGGTAAATGGAGTAGCCTTAAAGAGTGTTGCCTGCATTTCTTCGGCCCTGCACCGGCCCATCGCTGAAATGGGAGCTGAAATAGATAGTGTTCTCGGTAGTCCATGTGGGTGTGCGACGGCTGAGTGAGCCAATGTAACCAGCGTCCCTCTGAGGCTAGGTGTTAACTTATATCTCTCGGGTAGCCAGTCCATTTGAGCCAGTCCGTGATTAGGCGAGGTTGGAGGGGTATGCATTTGCAGCTTCTCACAAGTCGACCCCGCTTGCAGGTGCTCCAGCTGGTTGTCTGGGCACAAATTCCGCTGCCCTGGCTGGGTCCCATGACGGTGGGTTCTTGGGTCTCCCCGCCGGCGTTGGGTCTGTGGGTAGGTCCAGCTGTCTCAGGATTGCTGGTGCCTCTGTCATACAGCGCACTGAGAGTGTGGTATCCCCCTTAGTGACCAGCAGGGTGTGTGCCGGGCCCCAGCGGTAACATACACGGTGGGTTCGCAGAATGGAAGTTAGTTGTTGGAGGGCCCTTCTCCATGCTAAGGTCGCCCCCGAGAGGTCTGCATAGAAGGTAAGATGCATGTCCTCGAAGGGGTAGGACGAGTGGTTGCGGACGGCCGCCTGGACTGCGGCCCTGTCCCTGTAGGTCTGAAATTGCATCATAATGTCTCTCGTGGCAGCTGTCGGCGCTTTGGCGGGTTTTGGGACACGGAAGATGCCGTCGTTTGTTACAGCTTTGACCATCTTTAGTAGAAGTAGGGCCGTGAGGAGCCGCCGAGCGACATGGGGCAGCTCAGCCTCAGGTATGTTGTCGCTGATGCCCCTGTCTTCGTTTATCTTCGAGTTCTGCAAATCTCAGGTAATTTAGGGTGAATTGTTGCCTTAGCTCCTGTACTTCCTGCTGGAGCTGATGGATTTGACCGGTGTGGGTGTTTGAGGTGTCTTCCACAGCTCCCAGTCTTTCAGTGAGGCCCCGCAGAGTGTCCCGAATCGATGCAACATCCGCAGAGATTTTGGCGTGGTGGTCCGCCATGAGGTCTCTGATGGCCTCCATGCTCACTGGTGTGGGTGCCGAGTTCGGCAACTGTTGTGTCTTCGCTGGTGGAGAGGGCCGGCTCGTTGGGATGTGTTCCCCCCCATCCTCATCCGATGTCTCGGTATAAAAATCCGAGCATCCGCCGTGTAGGGACGCCATATTTGAGACCGTGGCTCCTCGGGCCTGCCGCCACATCTTGTCGATATTCATGCCCGACGCAGGCTTTTCAGGTTTGAGCTTCTTATTTTTCTTCCCCATTGGGAGTGTTTAGACTTTGTGGTTGTTTTGGGGTGATTTCGCCCGTTAGCGGTGGGTAAATTGGGTTGTTTTCACCGTCGTCGCTCAGAGCTCAGCCGACATGCGACCGCTCTCCTCCGTTGCTTAGCTCCGCCAGCAATGAAAGTTTTAAATCCCTGCCCTCCCCCCCTTTTTTTTCAAGTGCTGAGATATTGGTTCTCATATAATTAGATTTTTTGTTTAAGCTTTGCATAACCCAAATAAAACATTAATTGTCAAAAAAAACAAAACGTGTTCCCACAGTAAACAGATTGTTTGCAGTTGCCCAAGGTCTGTTAGTTATGAATGGCCTGTATCAATCATTCAAGAACTAATAAAATAGCATTTGGACCCATTTTTTTGCTCTGGCTCAGGGGTTAAAGGAGCACTATAGCTCCTTTTCCTGGCACTATAGGGTCATTAGGTCCCCCCCCCCCCCTCAGGGTCCCCCCTAATTCACACTTGGACCCCAACTTGAGTCAAAGAAAAGTCAGACAGAGGAGAAATACAGGGACAAAAAAAAGTCCCTACTTTGTCTCTGTATATCTTTTTACTGGGTTGGAATTTCAGTGGAATTCTAACATAGTCAAAATGTGTATTTTATAAAGATGAAATACTAATTTTTACAGGGGAGGGAGGTGGTGGAGGGTGTGACAGTGCCGCTATAATAGCTTCTAGTGCACCAACCTTCAGGAAGTTTGTATGCAGCGGTCAAAGTGGGATTAATATGCACAATAAAAGCCAATCCATTCTGTATCACATTGTCCATAATGTTATATAAGGTTCTGTTTTTCCATGTTTATATTGTTATTGACATTTGTGGAAAAAAGCACAATACAAAAGGGACAGAGAAACTCAAACCATTGTCATTTACAAATTGCAAATCATTTGATATCTGTAAGAGGGATACTATAATGTCAGGAATACAGCTTTTTCTTTAACTGGCTTTTCAATAAACTTTATCAAATGTAGCAGTTACTATTTGTGACTGGTTTCAATACACACTTACTACTAGGTTTTAATGACAGCGCAACAAAGCAGAATTGTGTAAAGGGGTAGCATAGGCAGTATACTTCATCTCTGGAATCAACCAACCACAAATTGTTGTTGTTCTTTTTGAAGAGATTTTTGAATACTGTGAATTGTTTCAGATAGTAATTATGCCATTCCATTCAGGGTTTGTGGCAGCAAAAGAGGGTGACCAATCGTGGTCTTGTACTTATTTGTGATAAGTGAGTGTAAGCTCAGTTGCCAAAGCCACCATATTTCCCAGAACACATATCACATCATTTTGTCTACAGCCAAAGCATGATAAATCCTTGTGCTGCAGTATTTAGAATTTATATGCTGCAGGATTCCTCATTAATGATGTAATTTAGTACCTGAAACATTAGAATTTTACGTTCTGAAGGCCAAAAGATGTGCTGACCATCAGTATGTACATTTGATATATATACAGAAAACATGGTGTTCCGGAGTGTCAGAAACTCAGTCCAGACTGCAGAGCGGCAGAGGTCTATGCAAGAGATAAAAGTAATTAATAGCAAAAAATAAATACATACATTATTTTTGTATAATTGAACATATATTGTAAGACTTTAAAATTGTTTTACTTTGGTTTAATTGAGCTTAGTGTTTTAGCTATAATGGCTTTCCTGTCCCATAATTCCTATAGGTTTATGTGGTAATAATCTCATCTGTTCATGGGGGGTTCATAGAGGCCCTTTAGAGATAGTCTTGCTTATATGGCAAATGCATGGCACATACAGTACTGGATATGGTACTTACATAGGTATGGCACCATATATACTAGCATCCTCTATCAGTATGTCCTATGCAGCATTGGCCACCAGTTACAATTACCATATATTATGAATGTCCTGAGCACTTATCATCGTCTGGTAGCCTGTTGGGCCTGGTATACTGAATAGAATGAATAGGACAATAGACATAATGCAAACCCTCACAGTGCTGGGTTAGCTAATGCCTGTACCTGTTCTCAAGCAGTAATACATGAAAAATCTAAACAAGCTCTATGAGGACTCAAGTCTTCGAAACAGGCCTTATCTGCAGTGCTTCATCAAATGAGCTCAGTTCCCCTCTACAATAGATGACTTCAGAGCTTTGTAACTCCTGCCTCGAGATTGCGACCTGGCTCAGACACATTGTAATCTAAGGCCATCCTGTAGTTTAATGTGTACAGACTTTAACACAAGAACATGGAAAAAAATTGTTTTGTTGGAATACAGCCACCTTCTCAGACTATACAGACTCGTACAAAACACTTTTGTGACAAACTCCCCTTCCCCCGTGAGTTTACCACAAGCTCCCAGAGGACCCTGCTTGCCAGCCTCCTGCCCACAGACTATGGACCCTGTAATATGTAATGTAAAAGTCTCTGTTCGTGTATTTGGACTATATAGTTCGGGAACCAGAAGCCACCCGGGAGCTTGTTAAACACTTAGTTCCACCGCAGTGTCCTAAGTGTTCGTCTGGGTTCAGCTGGGGTACAGGGAGCTCCGTTCCAACTTTGTAGAGTGAGGTGCCGCAGATTTTTTGGGTTAATAAATCACTGTATGTTTGTATACATGCTGGATGAATTTAAGAAACATAGCAACTTAGTGCAGCATGGACAATAATTGAGTAGATATATTTCAATATCTTTGGATTATTATTTAATTAATCATATATTTCTTAAATCAATAATATACTACTGACTTTTGTTTCAGTACATTTTTAAGTGAATGAAATGTTTCACTTTTTAAGCTGAAAACATTTAAATAAAATCTATTGGAGAGCTGATATAAATTTCCGAGAGATATTAGGAGAGATTTATCAAAGTATCTCTGACATATTTCTGTCTAATTTTTGGCTTTATTGTTAACTGCAGAGGAGGGGGGTGTTTTAAGCTTTATTTTAAATATGTGCCATGTCTTCAAAGCAAATTATTACTTTTTTTTTTTGCTGTGCAAGTAAGTATAGATCATCCTTGAACGCCACAACAGCGCTACAGATGCATAAAGGCTAAACAGTGGCATGGAAAACTGCACATTTTTTGTTATATTAACAAGCTTAACGTATATATCTCAGGAGTGAGTAAATTGTTGGTCAAGATTATATTTAGTGATTAGAAAGTGTGAAACAGAGTGGCATTTGGAAGAAGAGCAGATAATAAATAAAGAGAAACATGCCACATTAAATAAAGGACCCTGGACCCCAAAAAGGAAACTCATAGCTGGTCAGAGAGGTAAGAGCATACCCCAGTATAGCTGCTCATTAGCCCATGGAGAGGCAACCCCAGTCCCCAAGCAGAGATCAGCTGAACCCCTTCACCAGCATGACACAGTTCCAAGCTTCACTCTTAGGTCAGTTGCTGCTATCACAAGTAAGTTGTTTCCAGGAGTGTGTAATCCTCTGATGTTGGGTGGTAGCAATGCAGTGGGAGCTGTATTGTAGTAGCTGTATGCGGTGAGGAGATGGAGTTTTGCAGAAACTTTAGGTGGTTCGCGGTACTTGATGTAGCTCAGCTTCATGGGTCTCAGCAGCCTGCTGCCAGCTCCCTGTGGTAACCGCTTTGTGGGTAGCCGACCTCCGCATGGATCCTCAGTGTCAATTGGTAGCACCCCCGGACGGGCCTCAGGAGCCATGTGAGCTATGGCTTGGATAATATTGCCCAGAATTGCCTGTTAGGGGCATCAAGAGCCCTGAGGGAGATCACCTCCTCCCTGGGGTGCACATCAGGCTCAGCCGCCATCTTGTGAGCTAGTGGAGGCCTCCGATCAAGGTAGGCGTTAATGTGGGTAGGCCGGGATGACCCCCACCGGCCCAAAGGGGGGAAGCAGGGCCAGTACCACCCAGAGCTGAGACCGGTATTTGCAGATCGGCAGGATAGCAGGGCGGCGGCCGTCCGTCCCACTCACCACCTGGGTAGGCCCGAGTAGGCCTCGGTTCCAGAGATTCTTCTCCCCCGAAGGGTCCAAAAGTCGAGTTACTGGCCTGTTCTCAGGGACAGCACCTTGTAGTGCAGTTGCTTTCCTTGTCTCAGCACAAGATGAGGAGCCAAGTTGTTTTTTGGGACCAAATAGTCAGGATATCACAGGAGATGATCTTTCATGTGACTACTCCGCATGGCGACCTGACCCCACCCCCAGCAAATGATTACTTTTAATTATTCAGCCACTTTTTCTGACAGAAAAAAAGTTTTCTTGAAATGGATATTTCTATGTAAACTGACAATTTACTATATAGAAAACTGTCACTTTAAAATCACTTTAATAAATGCAATCAAAATAATGACTGAATGTAACTGCTGCTTTTCAGAACACTTTGATAAATATCCCCATAGATATCATATCTCATTTCACTGCAGTCCGTAGTTGTCCGTAGTGGCCTGTGAACTCTTAAAAACCAATTAGCCTCTCACTTTCAGCATTCAACCTCTTAAAGCACTTAATACACTTCAGAGTCAAGTGCCAGATTATCTAGGTGTTTATTCATTAAAAATAAGACAAATACAATAAGTAAGCAAATAATAGATCCTGGCCAACTCTGTGAAATTAAATGAAAACGTGTATAGCATTGTCTACTCTACACCAATGTACTGTGCACAAAAAACATGAAAGGTTTATTTACTAAATATTAATTGTAGTAAATTCAAAACTGAAATCTAAAATTAAAAATAAATGAGTTCATCTTTCACTGTTGCCAGGGCCGGTTCTATACTATTATGTGTCTTAGCGAAGACCATCTACTTGCACCCACCCAGCCAACTTTGAGTTTTAAAAACAGATTCATAGAAAATAGTAAAAGTTTAAAATGTGAAACTACTACATTTCATGACTTATTATTATTATTATTATTATTATTATTATTTGATTATTTATATAATCCCAGCAAATTCCATAGCGCTGTACAGTGGGTAATAAGAACAGTTCCTCCCAGCGAGGAAAAGAGGGAGAGCTGGGAAAAAGTTGGGGGAGGGTGACTTGTTACAGTGTTTTTTTTTTATTATTTAAACACAGTGAAGGCATAATTAAAAGAAGTGTCGTTAATAAAAAAAATAAAAATAATAAAATTATTTTCCATGACTCTGTTGTTTAGATTACCTGTTACACCCACCAGGCTCAGTCAGCTCCCTGCCGCCTCCCACAAACTTCAGTCAATCTTAACTCTGCCTGCGCTGCGCACAACAGTGCATCTTGGGAGCAGTGCGGTGTGCTTTATGTGGAAGCTGGCCTGGTGGAGAGGCTGGACCAGGGGCTTGACTAGGAATCTCAGGGCCCTTATGCAAGAAGCAAAGAAGGGATCCCTCTTACGCTCTCACTGGTGCACATACACTCGCTGACAGTCACACAGTCATTGGCACACACACTTTCAATTGCAGACACACGCTCTCACTGATACACATACATTGTCAGTGAGTGTGTGTGTCAGTGAGTGTATGTCAGATACGCAGTTTACATACACTGACATACACACACTCTCACTGTTTTGACACACAGTGACAGACAAACACATTTACAGACAGACACACTCACTCATTTAACACTCACTGACAGACAAACACACACACACTCAATGACAGACACACACACTCAATGACAAACTCGCCGACACACACACATATACACACATTTTTTCACACACACTCACAAATTAATTTTATTTATAATCTTTAAAATTATAATCTTTAAAAAATAAAATAAATTTGAAGCCCATCCAGCCTCTGTACCTTTGTGAGAGCCGGTGTTGGTCCTCTCCCTGGGTCTAGTGTGGGACTGCATGGATCTTTTTGTTATTCCTCACTGCTCACTCGCACACTGTTTAGTGATGCCAGAGTGATGCCAGAGTGACGTTATATTCCAGCTCCTGGCATGACCACAAAGGGCACACGAGGGAGCAGTGAGGAAGAGCAGGAGCATCAATGCTCCCTTAAAGCCCATGCTCAGCCCTCTGCCAGTGGATACATTCTAGGCGTTTGTGTGCCCAAGGCGGCAGTCTAGTTTGCTTAGCGGCATCGCTGGCCCTGACTGTAGCTGAGTTGGATAATTTTTTAGATTTCGGATTTGGTTTCACTACAATTCAATGTTTAATGAATAAACCCCATGGAGTAAAATACTGTTTAGACCAGCACAAGAAGTAAACGTTTTGCATTGCACAAAATGTTGTGAAAATCTAGTGAGATTGATAGATATTGACTGATCTCCTCAGCTGCTTATTTAGGGGGATCTCGCCTGGGAGAGTCAGCGTATCAAAGAGTGTACTTGCTGAGCAGTTGGACCTGAAATGCACTCACACCCCTCCCAAATATTAAGGATTTAAATTGGTACCTAAAACTCTTTGTGCAGATTTCCTTTATGGCCAAAATATTTCTGCTACCTTCCTTGGGAAAATAATTGTTCTGTATTTTTGGTGAAACAATGGATCTTATTTATCAAAGGAAAAGCTTGGCTATTCTCGGGCAAAGTGCTAAAGCAGAGAAATCACTATAGAAACCAATGGATTGTTTCTGCCAATTGCACTACACGTGAAACAGCCAAGTTTATTCAATAAACACAACATTATAGTGAATTTAAAAAAAATGATATAAAATTTAGGTGAAAATAGTTATGACTATACATAATTAGTTTCTAAATCGTTTTTTTTGGCCTAAATTTCGTAATTTGTTCGATTCACTAACATTGATATTTATTTAATAAACTCCAGTTTTATTTATTACCTAAAGCGCTCTGTCTCCCCCCATTTCAAATATGAGTATGTTATAATGATAATGATCTACCTTGTCTCTGTATGTTTCCTGCACTTGACAAAGCTTGTCAAATTGCAGAGCTACCTCTTCTCAAGCTTGCTATTTCCCACGGCTTTCACCAGTAATCATTGTAGGAAAAAAAAAAACTAGTTCTATGGAGGATCTTGCGGGATCCTCCATCGACTTCAGTGCTGTGTGCTCATGTATGCGTGAGAGTACAGCACTGACGTCAACTCCTGGCAGCTAATGCACCATGAGCTGAAGAGGACCGAATGGAGGCAACCACGAGGGACAGGTTTAGGTTTGTAAAGCCTACCTTCCTCTGCCCACCATGGCCACCAGTCAATGCTGCCTAACCACTACAGCCTACTTTAGTGTTTAGTGTGCCAGGGCTTCAGTAGCACCATCCTGCAAAAGTAGTCTAACTATTTTAAGATCGTTTATCACTTACCTGGGCCCCTCAGACACCCACTGTCCTTCTGGTCTCCTGAAAATCACTAAATCGGAAGTCACTATTCAGGTTTTGTCTCTATTCCAGCTTTCACCCTATTTTAGTTTTGTCCCTATTCCAGTGTTGTCACTCTTCTTGTTTTGTCCATATTTCAGTTTTGTCTCTATGTGGTCATCTGGCATTGGCTGAGAGCATCATACTGGTATATAATAATCAAGACTACTTAGTAAAAAGCAATTGTCATAAGAACAGGTTATTTTTTCTCCAAGTCTAAGAATTTATCATTATGTATAATAATTATACTAGAAGAGTCACGTGAAGCTCATTTAATTCAAATGTTCTATTCAAAACAAAACATGATTGACATAATTAAACGTGTGCTGATTCCTTTCCATACTTTCATTGAGATCCCGGAGAGCATCGGTAGCACGCTGTTCAAAGGTATGGAGAAATGACATAGAAAGAGGACACGTCATTACATACCTATCTGTCTCTTAGTGTGGGAGTCATCGTTTTGTTTTGTGCTCAAGCTCCAGTCTATCAGGCAACAGAGGGAAGATGGATTAGATGAAAAAATACCTTTATTTTATATGCTTCCTAACAATACTAAAAATACTGTACTAAATCCTTATGTACATTTAAATACCAGAGGTTTTTGATGTAACTAAAATGTCCATTAAAGTATAAGCTCATGTGCTAATGTAAAGGCAAACCTGTTAGGTGAGTCCTACTCTAACAATTCACCTTGCAGCATTCAGCTTAAAGGTAAAATCTCTAATGAGACATAAAAGGGAATTTTTATGAATCCATAATACTAATTAACGCTTAATTAGGCACATATTGGTGCCTTCTAACATTTCTGATTTTTTACTGTACTGTAACTGTACTGACTGTATACCTGGTTAATACGCACATGAAATTAAAATGATGTATTTTGCAGGCATTTTTGGGAATCCACATTCCCCAAAACTATAGCATATTCCTTACAAATATCTCTGTGCAGGGTTTTTAACAATTGTACTGTAAATTTTAGATCCAATTTTGTGTCAAACCATTCCTGAACAGATGGTAGCACGACTCTCTAGACAACATAACCACTGAAGCAAGCAGTAGTGGCTGTGTTACTTAGAATACACCTTTAATTATTAGCTTACTTAATAGCACTGATGAGCTTATTCGGCAAGTTGCATTTTATGGGCAGAAAAGGTTTTTTTGGGGGTTTTAGTTCTATTTTCTGTAGAAAGTTAAAACATGATCTACAGCAAGCAAGACCCATGTTATGACATCATATCACCTGATTAGCAGTATTATTGGAGCATAATGGCAGACAATGACATTTGAAAGGGAGGGCGAAAAGTGTGGTCTTTTTTATTTAAACTAAAGAACATTACTAAAACCCATACAGCACAATTTATCTGTAACTTAATATATTGCAACTAAAATGTTTAGGATAAATGGTAATCCAGACATGGACCCCATGCTCACTGTGACAAAAGGAGTATCAGCTACACCCTGCTGACGAGACCCAAAGACGGCCAAAATGATCTTCTGGGGTTGCTGTATTTCTCTTGAAGGGAGAACTTGCCAGCATTTCAGTTCTCGACTGCTCTTATGGGTATGATATTGCTTCTCTTTGTAATGTCACAAGTGAGCAAAATCATGTTTAAGACCTGAGTGGGGACTAATTGAAGGGCAAGCTACTTCATTTTAAGTTTTTGCTCATTCTCAGAATCCTCATACTCTGTTTTTGTTGCAATGCATTTGCTTAGGCTCTCCCTAAGTTAGAAGGTTAATTCAGACGTGGACCCTATGCTCACGGTGCCAAGAGGGGTATCAGCTACATCGTCCAGGGCCGTATCTCATACAAAGGGAACTTGCTCAGTCGGGATCTCTCTGTAATTGCACAAGTGAGCAAAAATATTTTTGAGACCCGAATGGGGACAAACTGAAGGGCAGGCTATTGAGGTTTCTCTAAGCATTTGCCCGTTCTCAGAATTCTCACATTCTCTGTTTTTGTTAAAATGTGTAGGTACCTGTATTGTCTCTTTAAGTAATGTCATTTCACCTCATTATTCCCCTGTGCAGTCTATCTGTCACTCAGTAGATCCTTCATTTATCTCGTTCCATTGCCTATTATTTCACTCCTATCCCTATCTCTGTTCCTCTATCTCCCTCCATCACCTTTCACCATTACCCTCTATTTGTCTCTCTAAATTCCCATCAGCTCACCCTGTCCATATGTCTCCAATTCATTTTATCATCTCTCTCTCCATCCTGCTATTCTCCTTCTCGTTTTTTTTTGTCTTCATTTCTCAGTATTTCCCTGAGCTCTCTTTCTGTGCATTTCATTATTATCGTACCATTCACTCTATTTGTATGTCTCATTATTCCCCTAAATTACCTTGGTGTCTCTTATCCCCTTGGCTCTTTCTATCTCTGTCTTCTAATTTCCCTCGGGCCTCGATTTGTCTCTCAAGCCCTCGCTATCTCTGTCTTTCATTCAGGATTGTTGGCCACTGTTACCTCCATTCCTTTCTGATACTCCTATGTAAACATCAGCACATGATGGAGGAGGCTGACTCTGGCAGACGGCCATCCTGCGAATTCACAGCAGGTGCTGGACATGACGTTTCTGTCCCAGTGCCAAATTCTTTTTTGTTTGGCATTACCTGGGACTGTCCCAACTAACAGCATATTTCATAAGCTACAAAGTAAGCACCTTGTGTGAGATCTATCCAAACACAATAAATACATGTGTTTTTCTTAAAGACACAATTACAGGGAGATTGAGGAACAATAGTGGGATTACAATGTATCATTGTTTGCTATGGATGTCTGTAATTTAATACTTTGTAGTATACACAGGCAGAAAATCATCTCTCACAAAGGCCTTCAAATCAAATTGGGGGCAGAGGGTTCAGCAGATTAAGGAGCATAGCCTCGGAAATGATGGCACGGTGACACCAATATTTAATCGCTTTTACAGCCCAATTCAGCTACGTACCTTTTTTACTCTCTTTTCTCAATGGGGAGCTACTGATGGTCTGAGAGTGTTATTAAAGCCTTGGACACTTAGAGGATATACAAGGGCAGAGCGGTTGATTACCAGCTTGAAGACTTGGTAGTTAAACTGTTTCTTATCGATTCAATCCCTTCAACTAAACCGGCGCATGCCACCTCCTTGCACCATAACAACACATTTTCAGTGAATTTACACTGGCCCAACCTTAAAAGTTACTCACTGTTGCAAGCATGGAGAGTCCATGGCACACTCACAGGGGTGAACTTCTACTTGAGCCATAAATATATATAATATTACGGTATTATTATTATTTTTATTATTAATAAATTTGCACATTAGAGGTCAGATCGCTATTCAAATTTAAAAAAAAGCAATTTACCCTGTTCTAAAATAGCTGCAAGTGTTATAAGAGTGTGTTCTAAACTTACGCAAAACAGATGTGTTTAATACTCTTTGTGTGTATAGTATATATTATAATTTTATATTCATAACAATCTGTGATGACAATTCTCCTATCTGTAGCTTTAGAACAAATTGTAAGTTCTAGAATCAGAATACGTTCTGCAGACTTTCATTATCGGGGTTGTTTACTACAGAATTTAAAGTGAATTTCAAATCTAAGGTTAGAATAGCTGAATTGGATACTTTCTCTGAGTTAGCTATGCTTTTAGCTCAGCTAGTCTGGCCTAAAATATGAAATGACCTTTAAATTGAAAATAACCTTGTTAGTGTTCATTTAAATTCACCTGGCCTCTTGTGTACTGGTGATTGCATGCTCCCTTATAACTTATTGTGTGTCACAGGGAGTACTGCTTGTTTAACCCCTTAAGGACCGGACTTTTTTTGCGATGTTGTACATTTGCGACCAGGCATCTTTTTGACACTTTTGTGGTGTTTGTGTTTAGCTGTAATTTTCCGCTCTCTCATTTACTGTTCCCATACAAATTATATATTGTTTTTTTCAGGACAAAAGGGGCTTTCTTTACATACCATTATTTATATAATCTCATGTAATTTAATTTTAAAAAAATGAAAAAATATGATGAAAAATTGAAAAAAATACACGTTTTTTGAATTTTATGTGAAAAATCTTTTACTCATCTACAAAAGCGAATGAAAAAAACTGCTAAATAGATTCAAAATGTTGTCCTGAGTTCAAAAATACCCAGTGTTTACATGCTTTTTGCTATTTTTTTGCATGTTATAGGGCTATAAGTACAAGTAGGATATTGCGGTTTCAAAACATACATTTTTAAAATGTATCAATAGTGACATTGTAACACTATTATCTGTCATAAATTGCTAAATAACACCCCACATGTACATATTTTTTTAAAAGTAGACAACCCAGGGTATTCAATATGGGGTATGTCCAGACTTTTTTTAGTAGCCACTTAGTCGCAAACACTGGCCAAAGTTAGCGTTCATATTTGTTTGTGTGTGAAAAAAGTAAAAAACTAAATTGAACGCTAATTTTGGCCAGTGTTTGTGACTAAGTGGTTACTAAAAAAGACTGGACATACCCCATTTGCAATACCTTGGGTTGTCTTCTTTTGCAAATGGTATGCCATCATGGGGGTAATTCTCATTCCTGGGCTACCATACGCTCTCAAAGGCAACGTAACCAACCTGGCCATTTTCAATGTAAAAATATTTGACCCATATATTTGACCCTGTAGCTTTCAAAAACGCTATAAAACCTGTACATGGGGGGTCCTGTTCTACTCAGGAGACTTTGCTGAACACAAATATTAGTGTTTAAAAACTGGAAAATGTATCACAACAATTATATCATCATTAAAAGTGCTGTTTGTGTGTGAAAAATGCAAAAAAAGTCACTTTCACTGACAATATCATCGCTGTGATATGTTTTACTGTTTTGAATCACTAATATTTGTGTTCAGCGAAGTCTCCCGAGTAAAACAGTACCCCCCATGTACAGGTTTTAGGGTGTCGTAGAACGTTACAGGGTAAAATACAGTGATAGCAAATTAAATTCTCTGTACTTTCGGCCTGGGTTGGCAGGCAGGTCCCTTAAATTGCAATCAATAAAATAACTTAATTATGTAAAAATATTACATAAATACGCACGTAGAATTTAAATATATATGCATATTTATATATTTGAAGTCTACGTGTATATTTATATAATTATTTATGTAATTTTGTATATGGACATATGAATAGTTCGCATTCTTTTTATTTATTTATATATACATAGATATATATACAATTTCATTCTAAGTGTATTTTGATATAAATATATATATATTAATATCAAAATACAGTTAGAATAAAATTTCGTATAGATATATTTTTTTACATTTTTATTATTATTTTTAATTTTTTAAATTTAATTTAAATTATTTATTATTCGTATTTTATAATATATATATATACAATATATATAGTTATTATATATATTATATATATACGTGTGTAAATTAATTATAAGTGTATTTTTATATTAATATATGTACATATTAATATAAAAATACACTTAGCATGACATTATATATATGATATATAGACATATATATATAACACATATAACACATATATAATAATATTTTTTTTTTTATTAACTATAACTTTACATTTTTTTTTGATTTTACACTGATTTTACAGTTGCAGGGAGACTGCCTGTCAGCACAGACAGTCCCCCTGCAGGCAGAGACTAGGACACCTATTGTGACCATGTGGTCGCCCTGTTGGGCGATCACATGGCCACAGGGGTCCTAAACCGCCATGGGGAGACTGTCTGGGCTGCAGGCAGTCTCCCCACACCGGGAGCACCGCCGATCGCTGCCGGGGGAACGACGGCGATCGGGTAAGTACATTGGACGGTTAGGACGGTTCAGGACCATCACCGGTCGGCAACGCAAAAATGCCGATGACGGTCCTGAACCGTCCTCCGTCCTTAAGGGGTTAAAGTTAGTTTTATTATGGTAATGGTGGTAAAGCATATTATTATTATTATTATTATTATTATTGCCATGTATTTAGCGCCAACAGATTCCGTAGCGCTTTACAATATTACAAGAGGGGGGATTTAACTATAAATAGGACAATTATAAGAAAACTTACATGGGCGATAGGTTGAAGAGGACCCTGCTCAAACAAGCTTACAGTCTATAGAATATAATACAATTCGATTTTATTGTGGGGAGGTCTGCAATTGTGTGGTGTAAATACTGACACAAGTAGTATATTTTTATCCAGTTTGTCTTATTATACTAGCATTTGTGTTGACTTTCATTTGGACATTTCCAAAAATACAAAAGTTTCCATTTACAATATTGTATGGTCGATTTAATGTAATATCTATAATATCTTTATTCTAATGCAGAAGACTTCAATCCCATCTATGATGTAGAAACAACAGAAACTATTGGCTTAGTGGATCCTTCCAATGAAATGCGACTCAAGTGGGCTTTGTTAAAAAGGGTAAAAGCAAATCGCTTAACTGGCCCAGCCCATAGGGGGAGGCCAGGCTGTCTGTCAGTGATCCAGCCCAGCCCATGGAAGTCAATGCAGAGAGCACTGTTTCATTCTTCTCTGCAGGGTCCTAGTGCCCTGAGGATGTCTAATGATGGGCTCACGCTAAGCTTTATTGGGACAGTTTTTGGGCACACCAAGGAACAAAGTTGGGACAGGACTCCAAAAATCAGGACTGTCTAATCAAAATTGAGATGCTTTTGAGGCTTGATCCTTACGCAGGAAAAACTCCTCATTTCTACACCCCAATACATGCTATTGGAGCAATTCTTGGGGTGAATAGTGGAGCGGAGGTAGGTATAATACGTAATTACCTTTAGAGCACTTCAGTGTTCATGGCGCAGTCATCAATTTCTTACATATCCTCGAACATTAAATCATGCCAAAAACTCACATCTTAGAGTGCGTCTTTAAATTATTAGACAATAAACACTAAATATATAACCTTTTAAGTTATTCAATGATTTGTATGACTGGCAAAGGTTACAATTCATGTAATAAAAAATAACCTCCTTTGTAGATCTAGTACAGGGGGATGGTCAGGAGCTCTCCTAATATACTGTATTCTGAGGACAAACAAGGGACTTATAAGGTCTGGAAATTTTGCCAGTAAAGAGAGCTTCAGATATTGCATGTGCTGTGTGTCCCCGGCTGAAAGAAAAAATACACATTTACTTCTGTAAATCAAGGCTTACTAACTATTCTGTGTGTTTATGGGAACTGTAACGGACATGAAATATATTGATAGCTTTTAAAATCTGGACGGATGTTAGAATTGGGACGGTCCACGGCTGGACATGAAATAACAAAGACACCTAATTGTTACCTAATAAGAAACATTTAACATGTTGCCAGGAAAAGGTTACATTTAAAATAGTTATGTGATGCTACATATGTGAGAGCGCAGAATCATTACAGAACAGCTAAAACACACCACGTAAAGTTAGGGTGTGGGTGGGTTAGATTTGGGTAACAATTTAGGATTGACTAAGGTGTAATTAGAGGAATTGGTGTGGGTTGTTAGGTGGGACTTAAAGATACGGTTAGCTTAGGGTTAAGGGTTAAGATCAGGCATTTCAATATCTATCCTCCCAGAGGTTGCGGAACTGCCACTGGACTGCAACTCCCATGATTTTCTGGATATCTGTTGCATTCAAAGAATTCTGGGAGTTGTAGGTCTTCAGCATCTGGGAGGAGCGGCGTTCAAGATTCCTGTCTTAGGTAGTACGCATGGTTTCAATGTGCAGTGAACTCTGGTTACATTACACGTAATTGTAATAAACAGCATCATTGTTTGTCAATACTGTAAATGTGAATCAAAAGAAACATAGTGCATATTTTTTTAAGCTTACCTCCCAAGTGTCCCTATCTAGGAAGTAAAGTCCCTATTTTGGACACAAATCCTTTGTCCATTTAAAATGTTGGGAGGTATGTAATAACATAAGTATAACTTATTTTCTAATTAGTCTCAGGCTTACAAACAAAGTGCATATGTTTTTTTTTTTTTTAAAGAGAAAGCATTATCAATGCGAGAAGATTCGAGTAATTATAGATTTACAAACTCCACAATTCATAAACTGAGGCATGTGTCTTTAACACTGCATGTAAGCAAAGTACCACAATTTCATAGCAAAAATCAGAGACAAAAAAATGCAGTTAATGAAAAAAATACCAAGAGACAGTATTGCTTAAATTTTACATTATTATTATTATTTATAAAGCACCAACAAGTTCCATAGCGCTGTACAATGGGTGGACTAACAGACACGTATTTGTAACCAGACAAGTTTGACGCACAGGAACAGAGGAATTGAGGGCCCTGCTCAATAAGTTTACATGCTAGAGGGAGTGGGGTAAAGTGACACAAAAGGTAAGGGTAGAAAAGTAGGTTGCTAGGATAGTATTAACTGAGGGATTAGTGTTTTGTTGTGATGAGAGTTTCAGGAGAGGAATCGGTGCGGGGAGGGAAAGCTGTTCACAGTTTAATTGATATGCTTTCCTGAAGAAGTACGTTTTCAATAAAATAGCAACTATACCTGAACATGTTATGGTTAAGATAATTATGTCACAGATCATACTAGTTATACTGTATTTTACTGACACAGATGTACTATAGTCTTTCAATGTGTACAATCTATTTATATTGGAATTATAAAATTATATTGGTTATTAGGTTAGGACTACCCCCCACCCCCTGTCGACCATACTGCTTTTATACAAGGTATACATTACGCAAATAGACACAAACTAACTCCAGGCTATTCTGTGCCCTGCAGTTCCTACAGGTCTGGTTAATGCCTGCTTGGCAGTGCATGACACTGATAAGATGCCACCTGCAGCTGTAACAAGCCTTACTGCGATTCTTAAAGGGAAACTGTCACCTCCCTTAAAATTACACCATTGAAAATCAATTGTAACTTGTGTTAACCTTTTTTTACATGGGGCTTACTTTATGTTGACTGCCAAGTGCAAAGGACAGAGCATGTAACAATGACTAACAGGATGCCAAGATGGAGGCCCTGTATTTTAAGTTAGACCTAAATATATATATATATATATATATATATATATATATATGGTCTTGGAAAAAAGTCCCATGGAGGACTGAAACGTTGACACAAATGAGGTGTATTTATATTGCACAATAAAAGAATTGGAAAATCATTGTGTACTTTTCTTGGATTATATATATCTATTTCTTGGATTATATATATATATATATATATATACACACATATATATATATACTGAAATAGTTAAATAATCCTCTAGTTATTATTATTATTTTATTATTTATATAGCGCCAACAAATTCTGTAGCGCTGTACATTTACCCTTGCATAAAGGTGCTGGATGTCCTCATGCACTGTGTGATAACGTCCAGTGTTGTTTCACAGAGTCCAACTCTGCGGAACAGCAGGAAGTACCTCTAGTGGCTGATTGACAGCCACTAGAGGCAGTCTTATCACTGCACCGTCTAATACTGCAATGTTTTCCAGTTATGGGCTAAGGAGGACAGGGACACTGCACCCAGATTACTTCAAGGATAGAGGAATTCCAGGGTCATAAGGGGAAGTGCTATCAGATGTGCATGAAGGATCTTCCTTCTTATCTTCTAACAGCACCAGTTTAAAACCTAGCCTGACAGTCACATATACAAAGGACTGTATACCCAGCTATGGCGAAAGACACATCACAGCTGGATCACTGACAAGAGACTGCAAGCAGTATTTGGCGATGAATGATTAACATGAAACTTAACATACTTCGGAAAGGCCTGATAAAAAGGGAAAAAAACAGCATAAAAAAAAATTACAAATAAATACTTGTAATCCATTTCAGTCAATCAGCTTGTTGTTTCTTATTACTCTTTTATCACTGTTAACATGTATTTAACTATGTACCGTATTTTTCGCTCCATAAGACGCACCTCACCATAAGACGCACCTAGTTTTTAGAGGAAGAAACCCAGAAAAAAAATATTCTGATCAAACTGTCCCATAGTGTTTCTTAATATTTTTTTTCTCCCCTGTCCCATAGTGTCCCCCCCTTCCATAGTCTTCTCCTCTCTCCCACAGACTTCATCTCCCCCCCTCCCCACAGACTTCATCTCCCCCCCTCCCCACAGACTTCATCTGCCCCCCTCCCCACAGACTTCATCTGCCCCCCTCCCCACAGACTTCCATCTGCCCCCCTCCCCACAGACTTCCATCTGCCCCCCTCCCCACAGACTTCCATCTCCCCCCCTCCCCACAGACTTCCATCTCCCCCCCTCCCCACAGACTTCCATCTCCCCCCCTCCCCACAGACTTCCATCTCCCCCCCTCCCCACAGACTTCCATCTCCCCCCCCTCCCCACAGACTTCCATCTCCCCCCCCTCCCCACAGACTTCCATCTCCCCCCCCTCCCCACAGACTTCCATCTCCCCCCCTCCCCACAGACTTCCATCTCCCCCCCCTCCCCACAGACTTCCATCTCCCCCCCCTCCCCACAGACTTCCATCTCCCCCCCCTCCCCACAGACTTCCATCTCCCCCCCCTCCCCACAGACTTCCATCTCCCCCCCCTCCCCACAGACTTCCATCTCCCCCCCCTCCCCACAGACTTCCATCTCCCCCCCCTCCCCACAGACTTCCATCTCCCCCCCCTCCCCACAGACTTCCATCTCCCCCCCCTCCCCACAGACTTCCATCTCCCCCCCCTCCCCACAGACTTCCATCTCCCCCCCCTCCCCACAGACTTCCATCTCCCCCCCCTCCCCACAGACTTCCATCTCCCCCCCTCCCTCCCTCCCCATAGACTTTATCCCCCTCCCATACTGTCCCCCTCCCCTTGTCCTATAATTACTTACCTGTCTTGCAGCGTTGGCCGGCAGCACAGGGCGCACCGCGGTAGTGGAACTTGAATTTCATGTTCCGGTTTCCGGCGGGACTGAAAGGAAGTGCGCACTCAGCTTGTGCGCACTTCCTTTCAGTCCCGCCGGAAACCGGAACATGAAATTCAAGTTCCACTACCGCGGTGCGCCCTGTGCTGCCGGCCAACGCTGCAAGACAGGTAAGTAAAGCTTCATATTCGCTCCATAAGACGCACAGACATTTCCCCTCACTTTTGAGGGGAAAAAAAGTGCGTCTTATGGAGCGAAAAATACGGTAAATAAGGCACAAAAAAACACTTTTGTACTTTTAAGCGGATTGTGACTCCATTTCTCTAATCTTTCAGCAAACACGGCCATTTTCATTTTGGAGTATGTTTTGTTTATACCAATTTTACTGCTCTGTGGAATGACACAGGCAGGGTTATTCACTAAGTGTGAATTGTTGGCAATTTAAAGCGAATTCAAAGTCCATTCCACATTTTAAATAAAAATAATTGTACTGAAAACATTAGGGATCGACCGATATTGTTTTTTTTAGAGCCGATACCGATCATCTGTTAACTTTCAGACCGATAGCCGATAACTTGCCGATATTCTGTACATTTACCATTTTGAAAAAATAAACTATTTCTAAAGGTAAATGCACAAAATATACAAGCCACATGCACTGGATGCAGTGTGTTTAGACAGTGGAGCTGTGTATATTTGTGTAGTGAATATATAATGAATGCAGGGTGTGTTTGTGTAGTGTGTATTGTTAATGCAGTGACTGTTTGTGTAGTGTGTGTATATAATGAATGCAGAGTGTGTGTTTGTGTAGTGTGTGGTGTGCAAAGGGAATGCAGTGTGTGTGTGTAGTGTGAGTAAAGTGAATGCAGTGTGTAGTGTATATAGCGAATGCAGTGTGTGTAATGTGTGTGTATAGTGAATGCAGTGTGTGTGTGTGCGTATAGTGAATGCAGTGTGTTTGTATAGTGTGTGTGTATATAATGAATACAGTGTGTAGTGTGTGTATATAATGAATACAGTGTGTAGTGTGTGTATATAATGTAGTGTGTGTGTATATATAATGTAGTGTTTGTCGTGTGTGTGTGTGTATATAATGTAGTGTTTGTCGTGTGTGTGTGTATAATGTAGTGTGTGTGTATAGAATGCAGTGTGTGTGTATATAATGCAGTATGTGTGTGTATATAATGCAGTGTGTGTTGTGTGTGTGTGTGTGTGTGTATATAATGCAGTGTGTGTAGTGTGTGTATATAATGCAGTGTGTGTATATAATGTGGTGTGTGAGTGCGAGTGAGTTATACACACACACAAACTACATTATATAGACACACTACGCACACACTACTTTATATACACACACACTACATTATATATACACACACACTCACACACTACATTATATAGACACATTACACTATATACACACTCTGCATTATATACAGAGTGTGTAGTGTGTGTATATATAATGCAGTGTGTGTGTGTTTTCCGGAAGGGATGTGATTTGTGTAAAATGGAGGGGGGGGGCAAAGGCATTTTTTTATTTACATTTTTAATATTTATGTTTATTTTTAATATTTATTTTTAATATTGATGTTTTATTATTTTTTGTTGTCCCCCCTCCCTGCTTGTTACCTGGCCAGGGAGGGGGGATATGACAGTCCCTGGTGGTCCAGTGGAATTGGCTGAACAGTGAGGGGGCCCGCAGGTAGCTGTGACAAAGTGCCCTTCGCCACTTGTGCCTGGAGGGGACTACTGGCTAGCCTCCTGCCTTCCGACTATGGCCCCTGTGCTGATAGCTGTATTTTACCCTGCAATAAGGTTTATTCGGGTATTTCTGCCGGGGTGTTCAGGACTTTCAGTATGTGAGTAGTGCTACCCCAGATAGCAATGCCATGGAGCCTATTTGTGTAACGAAAGACTATGGAAAAGACTTTGGCTCCATGGCGATTGAATTGTATGTATGTGATCTGAGCGCCATTCAATAATAATGTGCACTCAGATCTAAGCTATCTGGGGATATGTTGCATGTATATGTTTTATGTAGTAATTGTAACATTGTGTCATTTTATGTCTTTTTGTAACCATGTGGTTAATGGAGTCTTGCCTCTGTCCTGGGAGATAATTTGATTACTTCCCAATTATCTCCAGGATAGAGAGGAGGGATTGTGATGTCACTGTGGGAGTATTTTGTTTGTATTGTCTGTGATTGGTTGTACTGTGTCCCACCCTGTGGGATGTCCCCTTGCATGGGGAGATGCATAAAAGCCAGTGTGTGGTCATTAAAATCAGATCAACCTTTCTTGAAGCCTTGGCTCATGTTTGGGGGAAGGGATACCTACATTCTAGGGATTTCTATAATCACTTACTCCCCAGAGTAAGCTCTTGCAATAGCTTGATTTGTTCCTGCTACGCTCTCTGGATTTAGGAGAGGCTCACCCACTGGGAGCTGGATCCTGGTCGTGGATCCAGGGTGGGTGGAGACGGCGAGACCAGTGTAAGTCTCGCGGACTGCGTGCCGCGCGGAGCGTTGCCGTGGTAACCCGTAGCAACGCTCTGACGGCCGCGGGTCTCGCAAGACTTACACTGGGGAGCTGAAAGGAGCTGCTCTGAGGCGTTCCTAGGAGATATTATTAGGCAATATCGGTATCTATATTGGCCGATACCGATATTGCCGAAAATACCGAATATCGGCCGATTATAGCGGTAAAACCGATAATCGGTAGATCCCTAGAAAACATTGCTGACATATACAATTATAGCCTCTATCTGCTGACCAAGGGACATGTTTATTTATATCCCCACCGTGGCCTTTATTGTATTAGCAGTTAATATTAATATGCTAATATGGGGGTCATGTTGGCTTTTTATATAAAGGATTATTCCATGGTTGCAGGAATCTGTGTATTCAGCGTTTCTGCTTCAAACACTTTCACACAGAGATAGCCTCACTTTTGTACATCACACGTAACAGGCAGCCCGGAATTTCTTCCTTAATTCAACCCTCCTCACAATCCACATCTCCCTGCATTGCTTTAAGTGAATCCTTTAAAAAATATATATATATTTTTTATAAATAACATCCCCTCTCAATCTCTTATGTCCACCCTTAGTGCAGGCGCATGCGATTTGAGCCAAGGAGAACCGTCCAATCAAAAATGCTTCACTATAGATCTTACGAGGTTAGCAGTGACATCGGACAGAGGAGAGGGGGAACCAGTGAGGGAGATTCGCCTGGTGCTGGAAAAGTTAAAAGTCTATTTTGCAGATTTGCAAGGGGGTGACCTAATTACTAATACCTAATAGGGTGTTTTTTAAAATCTAAAAAAAAAAAAAAGGTTTATTAAAAAGCTTGGCGTCACCCTTTAATTTATTTTTTAATGACTATAAAAGTTAGTCATTTAAAACGTCTGATATATGTGTTTATGGGGGTTTTATGTTAAACAGCTGACCCATTTATCAGGCCTGGCAGTTGAAATTATGTCCAGAATTAAATCCAAGAAGAATTAGAAGTTGGAAGGAGTTTACTTGGGTACCAAAGAACCAGATGTTGCTCCAGTGGAACCAAACAATGAATTGCATGCATATTTTTTTATTGAACATTTTCAGTAATATAAAGTACATTAAATTAGTTAAATGCAGTTTGACTTAAAATATTAAATTCACATTGAATACACTTGGAATTCTTGACAATTCATACTTTATTGATTATAGATAAGTGTATAAATAAAAAAAATATTCATTTTGTATGCATCAGCCTTCTGCCTCCCTCATATCAATAAACTAAATTAAATATATACTTTTTTGTGCTGTTTGAGCTTTTCTTGTTTAATTTTAAATTTGTAAGACACTAAGGGGGCCATATATCAACCAGCCATAATTGAGCAAAAATGTAATGTTAAAATATACAGGCTCAAGATTATCCATTAAACTCAAAAGGCAAAAATAGCCTCCTCTTGACTGTGGTTTAGTTGAAAAATGTTAGCCTTAGTTTACCAATTCCATTAACTACTGGTTAGCAAAAAAAAAAATTAACTTCTATTAAGATAATATTTTGAAGTTTATTTAGTATATGCCATTTTATAACATTTACCAGGGTGAGTTATGCGTTATCATTGTCAGTTATGTCCAATTGGATGACATTGATTAACTGAATGCGAAGCAACCCGCTCCCAAGATTTTCACATAATCACCACCATCCCTGCTAGATGAAATTGTGTAATTTTAATGACAATTTCATACATTTGTGCTAGAATTATTCAGTGATTTATATCAAGGGCAAAGTGTGCCAGGTTGTGAATTCTACACCTATAAGTGGAGCGCTGAGAAGATAGCGGGGTACACTTACCCCATATAACTTGATAGCAAGCTGGTATGTAATACATGTGAAAAAAAAAATAGAAAAAAGCAATATAGTGCAGATGGTACCTAAAAAAATAAAATCAGATAAAATGGTGGTGCAGTGCAACACTCACATTTAAAGGAGCCTGTATATGAACACTGATTCCGCAATCAGGCTTGTATGCTTTTAAGGCAGCATCACACCTACAGGGTAAGTGCCATCCCCACTACCTAGGGTAGGTGCCATCCCCACAAATATTGACCTATAGCTACTACTCCGCAGAGCCAGGATACAGGGCTCTGAAAAAGGTGAGCACTTTACTTATTATAACCACTGTACCATTTGAAACAGACTGCACATTTGTTCCCTTCTCTCTATGTTTTATCTTTGAGATACATCATATCGTGGACTGTAGGTGTGATGCTGCCTTAAAAGCATATAAGCCTGATTACGGAGCCAGTGTTCATATACAGGCTCCTTGAAATGTGAGTGTTCCACTGCACCACCATTTTATCTGATTTTATTTTTACGTACCATCTGCACTATATTGCTTTTTCTATTTTTTTCACATGTATTACATACCAAGCTTGCTGTCAAGTTATATGGGGTAAGTGTACCCCGATATTTTCTCAGCGGTGCACTTATAGGTGTAGGTTCTGCACTTATATTGCCTTATAGATTTTGGACTGTTTCAGGTGTGGATAAGAGGGTATTTCCACATAAGTGTTTTTGAGCTGCTGTAATTTATTCTTGATTTCTAGCACCTTATTGGACACACATTCCTCCCTAAATGAGGTACACCTCACTTTGTGCCAGGTTGTGTGTGAATTGAGCACTTACAAACATCATGGATATTAAAGGGCTTTTGAGGAGACGTCCAAGGTCTCCCTTGATGGATTGCCACTGATTGCTCCTGGTGGACCTGGTGGCAATCCATAACCTCAAGCGCACAGTATTTAGTTGGGTAGGTCTGCACAGTCTATGGTCAAAGAAACAACTTTAATGGACAGAGATGCACATTATAGATTTTGTTGTGATCCCTTCTAGTCTACTTGCACATCCTGCTTTAAAATGTCCAATTAGTGGGATGTATGCTATACCACAAACATTTAATCTCCCTTGTGAGCTGGTGGACCCCTCTGCATTTCGCTTTTTATATTCATTTAACATTGTCAGCTGACATTGTCATACCCTACAACATTGCTGTGAAGCAGGATGCTGATGGACGTTGTAAGCATGGCCGGCGAGTGGAGTCCACCCAAAGCATAGGCAGATTAGCCTGGCATGAATGCACGTAAGACAGTCTGCCAATCATTCAGACCAGGCCAAAATCGTGACTCTATGGGACTGACTTATAACGCTGCAAGTTGGCCTATTTTACTTTGTTCTTTCAGTTGAGTTTTTCAAGTCAGTATTTAAAAAGGCATACTTAGAGGGCTATGGGCTCTTAAAATTCTCAAAATGCCATTTTGCTATTCCACGGTATAAGTAACACCTCAGGAATCACAAACCCATTTGTTTGTATCCCTATAACAGTGCTATAACAGTAGGAAATCATTACTAGCCTAGTGCACAAATCCATTTCAACTGTGTTGAGTGAATCAAATTCCTGTCAATTCCTGGGCTAATGAATCGATTAGTTTGTAGATAGATTGACAGCATTTGATTAATTCACCACAGATTAAAATGATTTGTGCACAAGACTAGTCATTACCATAGTTTTGATGATAGATAAAGCAAAATATCACATATTTTCTTGAGATAAATCTACGTTCCTATCTGAGGTGTGTCTGTATGATTTCACTTAGAATTCCTGAGTTCATCTCCTAGACAGGAAAAACAGACGAGACATAAGTAAATTGATCTACTTGACCTGATGTCTCCTGTCACATGAGGTGGGAGAGCCTGAATTGTATAGCCTAGTCTATTATCTGATGAGACAGTTGAGCTCTTGACCACTTTACAAGTAATTTCACTCTTTTCATTAACCCATTGGGTTATGCTACACACATGAGTTCTGCTACACGCGATTGAGGGACTGATAAATGCTTGTAGAATTTAGAAGCCAGGAAAACATATTTTGGACCTTAAGTTGGTATAAACTATGGAAAAAGACATTTATGAAATTAAACACATAATAAATCTGTCAGTAGTAACAAGTTTAATGGAACACTACCAGCACCAGAACCCAGTGGTGTATCCTGGTTTTATGCTGCCCTAGGCAGGACAAAACTCAGGCAACCCCCCCCCCCCCCCACGCCACCCCTTCCCCCTGCGCCGCCTTCTAAATACACACACACACATTCACTGACAGATACGCATACACTAACAGAAACACACACACACTAACAGACACACGCACACTAACAGACACACACACTAACAGACACACACACACTAACAGACACACACAAACACATACACACACTAACAGACACACACACACTAACAGACACACACACACACACTAACAGACACACACACACACACTAACAGACACACACACTAACAGACACACACTCTGAGCTGTCTACTCAGCTCCCTCGTGCGCCAGCAGCCCGCCGGCATGTCAGTTAGCCGCAAGGCTAACAAGACATTTGCCTTTGGCATTTGGGGGCGGCTTTTTTGCCGCCCCCTGGAAAATGCCGCCCAAGGCAAATGCCTTGTTTGCCTCGTGGCTAAAACGTCCCTGCCAGAACCACTGTTGTGTGCTGTAGTGGTTATAGTTTCAGGAGTGCCCTGGTGTCCTCCCATTGTATGTATAACTATACAGTTTTAGAGGCCCACCTCCACAGCATCAGAAGAGTCGGAAGCTCTAAGAATGAGAGTTTGGTTGTGCAGGGCTTAGCCATACCTCCCAAGTTATCCTATTAAGAAGGGACAGTCCATATTTTGAACCCAAGTACCTCTGTTCCTCTTTTCTGCCCTAATGTCTCTCTTTTAAAAAAAATGTTTTACATATTGTTGGTGTGTATTAGTGCATAACTACGGAAGCCGAGAGAGGCCATGTATTTCTCATATTTACTGACTTGTTATGTTAAGTAGTTATATCACAAGTGTTCCAATGCAATAATAAAATGTGTTTAGAAATCAGCCTTTGTAAAGAAGATACATTGTTCTTGTTCTAAATTAAATTTTACTTGCACCAATTGTTTATAGTAAATCTCCTAAAATCTCTCAGAACAGCCTCACCACTGGCCACATGCCCACATACACCCCCAAAATTAAAGAGTCCCTCTTTGTTCATTTGAAATATTGGGAGCGAGGTGTATCTTAGTTAATTGATTGAGGGTGATCAGCTGATAAACTAGCTCTGACTAGTTAATCAGATAATAATGTATGGATTAATTAGGATTAATTTAGGATAGCTAATAGGAGGCTCTAAGCACAAGCTTATAGCTATCTGTCGGCTGTAATGGAGTCAGGGAGCATAGTTGAATCAGGGAGCAAAGCCTAGCAGACCCCAGTGAAGGAGGAAAATATTTTGAATGTGTTTTGCCTACTTACAGTAGGTGGTGCAAGGGCACTCCTGGCACCATAACCACCACATAACTAAAAAAAAAAATATTACCTGAACTATTACGATTATGGATTCATTTTGTGGAGGTTGAGTGTGTTGGTAGTTTGCATGGATTAAGGTTTTCAGGCCTATTGTGCCCATATAAATAGAGTTACCAGATCCACCATGCAGGGCTGGACTTGGAACTAAAAGCAGCCCTGGAAACAAATTCTATACCAGCCCAGTAATGCATTGCACCAGCATAGTGTGCAGATATATAGGTGGAAAAGATAACTTAGAATTGAAAACTATTACTCCAACATGAAAAAAGCACTCATATGACTTCAAAATAAACAACAGAACTGATTTATTTTAAGCAGATGTGCATTTGCATACCTTGACATATTAAGGAATGTTTGGTGATAGGACTGAAATGGTGACTGTATGCTCATGTACAACTGTAAAAAATGAAGTTATGTTGTTTAATTTGAAGTCTTATGAGAGTGCTCTTTAATTATTATTATTATTATTATGATATTTATATAGCGCCATCAAATTCCGCTTTACAATGGGTGGACGAACAGACATATAGTTGTAACCAGACAAGTTGGACACACAGGAACAGAGGGGTTGAGGGCCCTGCTCAATGAGCTTACATTCTAGAGGGAGTGGGGTAAAATGACACAAAAAGGTCAGGATAGTATAATTTGAAGTCCTATGAGAGTGCTCTTCACCTTGAATATATTATCGTGCTGAAGTGCACCTAGCAACATGAGTTGCTCAAAAGTTTGCATACCCTGGCATAAATTGTGAAATTTTGGCATTGATTTTGAAAATATAAGTAATCATGCAAAAAAAATTTATTTTATTGAAGGATAGTTATAGTGATAGTGAACTTTTTATATCATAATGATAACAGAAATCACCCAAATGGTCCTGATCAAAAGTTTACATACCCTTGAATGTTTCGCCTTGTTACAGACACACAAGGTGACACACACACGCCACATGTATAAATAGTCAATGAGTTTGTTAGCTCACACGTGGATGCACTGAGTAGGCTAAATACTGAGAAATGCAGAGGAGAAAAGAACTGTCAAAAGACCTGCGTAGCAAGGTAATGGAACTTTATCAAGATGGAAAAGGCTATAAAAAGATATCCAAAGCCTTGAAAATGCCAGTTAGTACTGTTCAATCACTTATGAAGAAGTGGAAAATTCAGGAATCTCTTGATACCAAGCCAAGGTCAGGTAGACCAAGAAAGATTTCAGCCACAACTGCCAGAATAATTTTTTGGAGATACAAAGAAAAACCCACAGGTAACCTCATGAGAAATACAGGCTGGAAAAAGATGGTGTGGTTGTTTCAAGGAGCACAATACAACGATACTTGAACAAAAATTAGCTGCATGGTCGAAGTTCCCAGAAAGAAGCTTTTACTGAGCAAATGCCACAAAAAAGCCCAGTTACAATATGCCGACAACACCTTGACACACCTCACAGCTTCTGGCATACTGTAATTTGGAGTGAGAAGACCAAAATAGAGCTTTATGGTTACAACCATAAGTGCTATGTTTGGAGAGGGGCCAACAAGACCAATAGTGAAAAGTATACCATCCCTACCTTGAAGAATGGTGGTGGCTCACTGATGTTTTGGGGGTGAGAGCACTTAAGGCATGGGGAATCTCGTGAAAATTGATGACAAGATAAATGAAGCATGTTATCAGAAGACACTGGCAGACAACGCACTTGGACTTTCTAAGCACAAGGCCATGTTGACCGTTCAGTGGTTATAGCAGAATAATGTGAAGGTTCTGGAGTGGCCATCACAGTCTCCTGACCTTAATATCATCAATCCACTCTGGGGAGATCTCAAATGTGCGGTTCATGCAAGATGACCAAAGAATTTGCATGACCTGGAGGCATTTTGCCAAGACAAATGGGCAGCTATACCACCTGCAAGAATTAGGGGCCTCATAGACAACTATTACAAAAGACTGCACGCTGTCATTGATGCTAAAGGAGGCAATACACAGTATTTATAACTAAGGGTATGCAGATTTTTGAACAGGGGTGATTTAATGTTTTGTATGGTTGTGCCATTCTGTTATAACCTACTGTTGAATATGAATCCATAAAGAATAAAAGAAATGTGTTTTGCCTGCTCACTCATGTTTTCTTTAAACATGGTACATATATTACCAATTCTCCAAGGGTATGCAAACTTTTGAGCACAACTGTACATGCTCATTACATATATACTATATATGAATTAAATGTATGTGTGTATAATACATATATACATGTATATTTATATATCTGTAAACATTTTAGGCATAAATATATATAGATATATCACTAATGCACACATTGATATGCATGCATAAATATGTATATATGTATTGCAGTCAGAATCATATAATTTACAACTTCTACCTGTACATTGTATTAGAAGGATTGCCTGCAAAATTTATATATTGTATACATCTATTAATAAGAAAAACCTATTCATTAATAATAATAACAAAGTATTTAACCAGGAAAGGTACATTCAGATTACTCATCCTGGGGATGTTACCTTAGCCTTACATCAAGGGATTGTTACTATTACCCAATTTAATGGTACTCAGTTTATCTGCATCGGAAGGATGAAGGGCTGAGTCAACACTGCCGGGATTTGAACCTTTCTTTCACCTGTCAATCAACTCTTTGACATAGACTCCTGTGCTGAAGAATTGAGTTACAGAAAAAGCAGGAGAGACATCGAGCTCTCCAAGCATAACAAACAAAGCGCATGAGCTGTGGTTGCTTCTGAGAAAAGATAGCATTATCAGTCACCTATAGTATTGTTCAAAGTTTGGTTAGTGCATATGATTGAATAAGGGAGTATTACAACCGGGGTGATCCACGGAGGGAGGGAAAACCACAAATTTAATTGCAAAATGAAAGCCAAAAGGCTGATATGGAGAGTTTCTCCACCTCTGCATTAGTCACAGCTTGGCTGTTTTAACCTGAATTTTTAACGTCAGTTTTCATTCCATCACAATTCACTATTTAGTGAATAAATCCTTTGGGTTAAAATTGGCCTGAGCATGAAGTCAGACTCCTGGCTCTGTATTGTAAATACAAGGAAAACCTCCAAGGTATTTAAAGAGAGAACAATGGCCCCAAATCAGTGTCTATTAATAGCGATTTGTACATTTAGATGTGTTTGCACGTTCAGAGCATTGTTGCAGATGTTGCTACAAAGACAACACACTGTATATACATTCAGAGTAACTACGTATGTTCCTTTACTTCAGCCAAATGTACTATTCTTACACAATAGGATTTTTGAGAGACCTCATTAGGATACTTAATCACCCCCCATATTTTTTTTTTTTTATTTTTTTTTTTTTATAATTCCTCAGAACAGTTTAAATTAATATAAAATGTTACATCATGTTAACGGGAACAGAATCCAGTGAGGATACAGAATTTCTTCTAATGCGTCTTATATTGGCTAGTTACTAAACAGTGAGGTGCAGCATGTTGACTATGAATTTTTCCCGTTTTACTTTTTGGTTTCAATTTTGCAGCTCCATTGCTAATTCTTTCAATATTAAGTAAGCCCCAAACATTTTTATTTGGATATATCTTATAAAAGAACAATTATTATTTTATTATTTATATAGCGCCATCAGATTCCGTAGCGCTGTACAATGGGTGGACTAACAGACATTTAATTGTAACCAGACAAGTTGGACACACAGGAACAGAGGGGTGGGGGCCCTGCTCAATGAGCTTACATTCTAGAAGGAGTGGGGTATAGTGACACAAAGGGTAAAAGTAAGGGTACGAAGTAGGTTGTTAGAAAAGTATTCATTGAGGGCTTAGTAGGTAATTATTGACAGTTGCAGGAGAGGAGTCATGGGGTGTGGGGGATAAAACCCTGCTAACAGTTTAATTGATATGCTTTCTTGAAGAAGTTTTCAATGATTTTTTGAATGAGTGGAGACTGGGTGAAATTCTTACGGAGAAAGGGAGTTCCACAGAAGAGGTGCAGCCCTGGAGAAATCTTGGAGGCAAGCATTAGAGGTGGGCGTACGGACAGAGGATATACGTAGGTCTTTTGGGCCTCGGCGGGACATACTTGTGTATTAGGGAGGTCAGGTAGGTTGGAGCAGCATTATGTAAGGACTTGTAAGCAAGCACCAGAATTTTAATTTGAGCCATATCTAACTGGAACCAATGCGGAAGAAAAATGAGCCTCGCCGCCGCATTCATTATAGATTGCAACGGTGCAATCTGGGAACACGTAAGACCACTGAGAAGAGTATTGCAGTAGCCCAGGCGAGAGAGAACTAGAGCATGGACCAGCTCCTTAGCTGCATCCGGGGTTAAATAGGGGCGGAACAATCCTCCCAAATTGGCTTCAATGCAATTTCCAGGTCAATTACCGTATTTTTCTGTGTATAAGACACCCCCACGTATAAGACGACCCCTATTTTTTGAGCCCAAAGTTAAGAAATGACTATTTTAAACAACAAATAGAACAACTTTGATATTTTAGAGGTGACTTTACACACTTCTGATTCTCATGCCTTCCCTGTGCGACGATACTCTGTGAAGGTAATGGCTCTATAGTGCATGCTGGAAGACTACAGCTCCCACAATACAGCAGGTGGTGTGAGGGCATGCTGGGACATCACTATAGTATTCCCTCTGCTCCCTGATCCCCATTTCCTCCCCCATAAATATAAATCAGAAAGCAAGACCTACCTGAGGTGTATGGTGTGTCATGTCTCTGGAGCTACATTAATAAGTGCTGATGTCTGCTGCAGCTCCCACGCATATAGGGACATCTTCCTCCTTGCCACAGCATTCAGAAGTGGATCTGCGTGAGGGAGGCCAGGTATGCGTGTGGGCCATGGCACACTAAAATTCGGCAGGCGCCATCTTAACTCAGGCCCCTCGCACAAGTGTTTTTAATTTTTTAACCCCTGCAGTGACATTTTGTGTATAAGTGTACAGTGCTACAGAATTTGCTGGCGCTATATAAATAATAAGACGACCCCCAATTTTAGACTAAAAGTTTTTTAGAAAAAAACATAGACTTATACATGGAAAAATACGGTACCTTTGAGTAGTGCACACGATTGAATATGAGTGTATTCCCACCGAGGTCCTTCAGAGAGGGAGGACACTCCACAAAGCCACTCTGGTAGATCAGAAAAAAGGTCAGGCACACCCTGTATTTTCCTTAAGCAGACAGTATTTATTTAGGAACAGTGTGCAGCAATGTTTCAGCCCTTAAACAAGCCTTTGTCAAGGCTTAACCTATGCATTGTGCTACAATTTACAGTACGTTGTAAAATGAATAAAACAGTTAGACCTCTGTACTGGTTTGTACTACACAATGTGCTTCAGTTGTTCTCCACACGTGTTTAAATCAGTATGACCCGGGATTCAGCAATTTGCTCCCTTCATTCTCCATATTCAGTTGTGTCTCATCAGTTTCAGACTGTATCTGTATTTAGTAGTCTGCAGTCTCTCTGCTGTATCTGACTGAACTAATCAAGCTGTTATTGGCTTTAAAATGTAATATGAGTTGTCAAAACTAGTTTAACTCAGGTAAAAGTTGTTGAAAATTTGTTTTCAATTGAAGATGACATCAAAACTAGAACAAATTTTATTTCAGTGCCAGGAAAAATAAATATCTTAACCTTAATATCTGGACTAACCAAGTACTTTACAGCAATGCTCACCATATCCCAGATGCCCATGGCGACTTGGAATTTTGTCCTGGAGCCTGGGTATTTGGCAGCTTGTTACCCTCTGAGCCAGGTGGCTTGCTGGCTGAGGGAGAGTGGAGGCGGACGGAATGGAGGGGGTAAGGGAGCTGTTGTATTATAAAATTCCCTGGGGTCCAGTGGAGCTGCTGTCATCTTCAAGCTCCTCTTGATCTGCTTCCTCACACACCTTTTAGTGATGCTGGGTGCCGGAACATGATGTCACTCCAGCCTCGGCATCACTAACTGGCACAGAGGGAGCAGAGCAGCAAGAGCTTGAATATGACAGCAGCTCCACTGGACCCCAGGGAAAGGATCCGCTCCAGCTCTCCCAATGGCTCATATTGAATTATAACAATTAATTTGTGAGTGTGTGAGAGAATGTGTCTGTCTGTCAGTGAGTGTGTGTGTGAGTGTGCCTGTCTGTGAGTGTGTGAGTCTTTTAGTGAGTGTGTTTCTGTCAGTGTATGTATGTTTGTCTGTCAGTGAGTGTGTATGTTTAGGTGACCGGCCCCCCTCTGATCGTATGTGAAAGATGTTTTTACTCAACTTTTTCCCCCATGCCATGCCAGTCTAACTGTGGCTGGCCTCGCCACCATGGCTGAGATAATCAACCTATTTTCCATACACATCAGGTCCATCCTCAAAAGTATCCTAGGTGGGGATTGTTCAACCCACGCTGTTGCCATAGAGTGGTTTGTCTGCTCTCAAAATTGTAAGTACATTTCACTTTACTATTACATATTTGCATCTATCGAGGACACTATGGGCCTTCTTTCTATTTAATTGCATATAATCAACTACAACTACCGTCTGAGGGATATCCTACAAGTGGGGAGTTTAAATACCACTGTAAGCTGTTTTACAGAGAGCTGGTTATAGCTCTGAAAAACGTGAGTTGGCAATTTTTAGTTCTATGTTGTCTATAGTCCATAGACTTACAATACTGCACTATTGGTCTCCTATGTTCTGTTTTGTATATGCAGTTGATGTGTGACACCTCTCCGTAGACATCTTGTTCAACATATGAAGACCTTTAAACCTCAAAAGGACATTTTTATCTTTTCCTTGGTACCTTTTTGATTACTTACTACAATATTGTTTTTATTTTGGCGCTACCTGTATCCTTTGTTTTGTTTGAGATAATCAAGCTTGGTGATTTCAGTCAATCCAATGATTTTCCTTAGGAAACCATGCACCAATCAGCATCTCCTCATAGAGGTGCATTAAATCAATGAATCTCTGTGGGGAACATTCAGAACCTCCATGCAGAGCGTTGAGAGGCTGAATGTAGGTGCTGCACACTGTGCAGCCCAGAAATAGGAAGCACCTCTAGTGGCTTCTGCATGAATGCCACTAAAGATGTTTCTAGGCAACAATGTAAACATTGCCTTTTCAGAGAAAAGGCAGTGTTTACTAGGGATCGACCGATATTGATTTTTTAGAGCCGATACCGATACCGATATCCTGTGAACTTTCAGGCCGATAGCCGATATAATTTGCCGATATTCTGTACATTTACCATTTTGGAAAATAAAAAACTATTTCTAAAGGTAAATGCACAAAATATACATGCCACGTGTAGTGGAGGCAGTGTGTTTAGACAGGGGAGCTGTGTATGTGTGTGTAGTGGATGCAGTGTTTGTGCAGTGTGTGTGTAGTGGATGCAGTGTTTGTGCAGTGTGTGTGTAGTGGATGCAGTGTGTGTAGTGGATGCAGTGTGTGTGTAGTGGATGCAGTGTGTGTGTAGTGGATGCAGTGTGTGTGTAGTGGATGCAGTGTGTGTGTAGTGGATGCAGTGTGTGTGTGTAGTGGATGCAGTGTGTATATAATGCAGTGTGTGTTTGTATAATGCAGTGTGTGTTTGTATAGTGTGTGTGTGTTTGTATAGTGTGTGTATATAATGCAGTGTGTGTATATAATGCAGTGTGTGTATATAATGCAGTGTGTGTGTGTATATAATGCAGTGTGTGTATATAATGCAGTGTGTGTATATAATGCAGTGTGTATATAATGCAGTGTGTGTGTTTGTATAGTGTGTGTGTATATAATGCAGTGTGTGTGTGTATATAATGCAGTGTGTGTGTTTGTATAGTGTGTGTGTATAATGCAGTGTGTTTGTGTAGCACCCAGCACTCCCAAGCAACCAAGTCCTGCTGAATCTTCAGAGCAGAGACTGGGCCCCTTAAAACAGCATTAACACCCAGCACTCCCAAGCAACCAAGTCCTGCTGAATCTTCAGAGCAGAGACTGGGCCCCTTAAAACAGCATTAACACCCAGCACTCCCAAGCAACCAAGTCCTGCTGAATCTTCAGAGCAGAGACTGGGCCCCTTAAAACAGCATTAACACCCAGCACTCCCAAGCAACCAAGTCCTGCTGAATCTTCAGAGCAGAGACTGGGCCCCTTAAAACAGCATTAACACCCAGCACTCCCAAGCAACCAAGTCCTGCTGAATCTTCAGAGCAGAGACTGGGCCCCTTAAAACAGCATTAACACCCAGCACTCCCAAGCAACCAAGTCCTGCTGAATCTTCAGAGCAGAGACTGGGCCCCTTAAAACAGCATTAACACCCAGCACTCCCAAGCAACCAAGTCCTGCTGAATCTTCAGAGCAGAGACTGGGCCCCTTAAAACAGCATTAACACCCAGCACTCCCAAGCAACCAAGTCCTGCTGAATCTTCAGAGCAGAGACTGGGCCCCTTAAAACAGCATTAACACCCAGCACTCCCAAGCAACCAAGTCCTGCTGAATCTTCAGAGCAGAGACTGGGCCCCTTAAAACAGCATTAACACCCAGCACTCCCAAGCAACCAAGTCCTGCTGAATCTTCAGAGCAGAGACTGGGCCCCTTAAAACAGCATTAACACCCAGCACTCCCAAGCAACCAAGTCCTGCTGAATCTTCAGAGCAGAGACTGGGCCCCTTAAAACAGCATTAACACCCAGCACTCCCAAGCAACCAAGTCCTGCTGAATCTTCAGAGCAGAGGTATCATCTCTGGAAGATCTACTCAAGAATACCTGTATTCCTGTTTCCTTTAACCCCTTAAGGACCAAACATCTGGAATAAAATGGAATCACGACGTGTCAGACATGTCATGTGTCCTTAAGGGGTTAAACTCTTATTTTAAAATTGTGTTCTATTCCATCTCCCTCCCTATACTATCACTACTTAATTGATACCTATATCTCCCATCCCGATCTTCTGTTCTTGTTTTGCTTAAAGCTGCTGTGATCATGTCATTTTATGTTCATTCTTTAAGACTTTTTGTTAATTGTTTGTTTACCTAGTGTTACTACTCACTGATAATCTTGTAAATTTATGTTCATGGTTTATGACTTTCACCTATCTGATCCTTCCTATCTTTTTATCCCAAATGTTATCTCCTTTTAGTTTTTCATCTCTAATTAATTACCTCAATAGCCCATGTCTCCCCACCCATAATAGTGTGTTTTTCTTTTTTTTTCTAACCTCAGACCTTATATTTCAGACTGGGCCCCTTAAAACAGCATTAACACCCAGCACTCCCAAGCAACCAAGTCCTGCTGAATCTTCAGAGCAGAGACTGGGCCCCTTAAAACAGCATTAACACCCAGCACTCCCAAGCAACCAAGTCCTGCTGAATCTTCAGAGCAGAGACTGGGCCCCTTAAAACAGCATTAACACCCAGCACTCCCAAGCAACCAAGTCCTGCTGAATCTTCAGAGCAGAGACTGGGCCCCTTAAAACAGCATTAACACCCAGCACTCCCAAGCAACCAAGTCCTGCTGAATCTTCAGAGCAGAGACTGGGCCCCTTAAAACAGCATTAACACCCAGCACTCCCAAGCAACCAAGTCCTGCTGAATCTTCAGAGCAGAGGTATCATCTCTGGAAGATTGCCCACCCTACCCTACCCTACCCTACCCTACCCTACCCACACCATGGTCAACAACTTACTTATAGATAGTGCACATCAGCTGGTTTCCTTAACACACCAATCAAGTTACCAAACCTCTCCTCACCTGAATTCATTTAACACACTGCATACTTACACTGGCTTACACACTCATTGATATTTGTGTGTGTTTGTATATATGATCTACATATCTATATAATACACATTTTCTCTAATGTTCTCCCTTCTATTTTTCACTTTAACACTAACTTCTCTCATCACTAAAATATCCCTATCCTTTCACTCACCTGTCCCTAGCAACACCATAATTATTACTTCCACCTTACTCCCCTCCCCTCTCTATTCATCCCATGCACTCTACACATACCTTTCCAGCCTATCTCCACCAACTCCTCCCAAATCCTCTACATACATACCCTCCTACAAAACTTTCAAATCCTACTCCCACCTTCACTTCCTTTCTATCCTTCTGCTCCTAGCTGCTGGTGATGTCTCTCCTAACCCCGGCCCCCTCGCAACAAACTCAGCACATACTAACCCAAGGATCCACACTAATCTCATACCCATCTCATGTTCCTCTAAATCCTCCTTCAATACAGCCCTCTGGAACGCACGCTCTGTTTGCAATATAACTAAATCCACTGCTGTCCATGACTTCTTCATCTCTCGTTCTATAGATTTACTAGCCATAACAGAAACCTGGCTCTCCCCCTCTGACACTGCCACCCCTGCATCTTTGTCCTTCGGTGGTCTCCAACTTACCCACAACCCAAGAAACTCTGAATGTAAAGGTGGTGGTGTTGGGTTTCTCCTCTCACCTCACTGCTCTTTTAAACCTCTTCCCACCCCACCTTCTCTCTCTTTCCCATCATTTGAAATACACTCAATTCGCCTTTTCAAACCCTTCTCTGCTAACATTGCTGTTATTTACCGCCCCCCTGGTTCCCCTCTTCTCTTCCTTGACCACTTTGCTGCCTGGCTACCCTATTTCCTCTCTTCTAACATTCCATCCCTAATTCTCGGGGACTTCAATATTCCTATAAACCCACCTTTGACCTCTGCAGCCACCAAACTACTTTCCATGACTTCCTCCCTCGGGCTATCGCAGTGGGCAGATTCTCCCACCCATGTAGCTGGCAATACCCTTGACCTAATCTTCACTTATGCATGTACAGTATCTAATATCTGCAACACTCCATATCCACTCTCTGATCACCACCTCTTATCATTTGCTCTCACATACCCCCTCACCCAAAAACCTCAGCCTAACCCCCCTCAACTCAGGAGGGACCTTAATTCTCTTGATCTCCAACAGTTGTCAGCTGACATTGATTCACAACTGCTGTCCATCCCTTCCCTCTCCTGTCCTTCACAGGCCATCTCTATATATAACTCTACTCTTACATCTGCCTTGAACACTGCAGCGCCACTCCAAACAAGCACCTCGAGGAGGACCCGCCCCCAACCATGGCATACTAAATCAACGCGCTACCTGCAAAGATGCTCCCGTTGTGCTGAACGCTCCTGGAGGAAGTCTCGTACACAATCAGACTTTCTCCATTATAGATTCATATTGTGTTCATACAGTGCAGCCCTTGCCCTTGCCAAACAGTCCTATTTTTCCACTCTCATTAGTTCATGTTCCCGCAACCCCAGGCGTCTCTTTCACACCTTTAATTCTCTTCTTCGCCCTGCTGTGGCCACCCCCAAAACTAACCTTACTGCTGATAACTTCGCATGTTACTTCACTGACAAGATTGAACAGCTAAGGAAAGAATTCTCCCCTCCTTGCCTTTCTGTTTCTCAACCACACATAGATCATGCCTTTCCTACCCTTCAGACATTCGCCCCAGCTACTGACCAAGAGGTGGCTGCTCTTCTTTGCTCCTCTCGCCCCACCACTTGCCCGCTCGATCCTGTCCCATCTCATCTTATTAGATCTCTCTCCACTTGTCTCGTGCCTTCTCTAACACACATCTTCAACTGCTCGCTCTCCTCTGGCATCGTCCCTGCTGACCTTAAACATGCCACTGTAGTACCTATACTAAAAAAACCATCCCTCGACCCATCCACCCCCTCTAACTACCGTCCCATATCCCTGCTCCCTTTTTCCTCAAAGCTTCTGGAAAGACTTGTCTTTACCCGTGTGTCTCATTTCCTCAATTCCAACTCTCTCCTTGACCCTCTTCAATCTGGCTTCCGCCCTCTCCACTCTACAGAGACTGCCCTTATCAAAGTTACTAACGACCTAATCGCAGCTAAATCCAAAGGCCACTACTCCATACTAATTCTTCTTGACCTCTCAGCGGCCTTTGACACCGTTGATCATGCTCTCCTTCTTCAAACTCTTCAATCGCTTGGTCTCTGTGACTCTGTCCTCTCGTGGTTTTCCTCTTATCTCTCCCAACGCTCATTCAGTGTCTCCTTTTCTAATGATACCTCCTCCCCTTGCCCTGTCTCAGTTGGAGTTCCCCAAGGCTCCGTCCTTGGTCCCCTTCTATTTTCTCTTTATACTGCCTCTCTTGGCAAACTTATTACCTCTTTTGGATTTCACTACCACCTGTACGCTGATGACACCCAGCTATATCTCTCCTCCCCGGACCTCTCCCCTGCCGTCCTGCAACGTGTCACTGCTTGCCTTTCTTCCATCTCTGACTGGATGTCCTCCCGCTTTCTGAAACTCAATCTCTCAAAAACTGAGCTCCTTGTCTTTCCTCCTCCTAATACTGATCCTCCTCTTTCGCTCTCCCTCCAAGTTTGTGGTACCAACATCAGTCCATCCTTGCAAGCGCGCTGTCTTGGTGTCATACTTGACTCTGGTCTCACCTTTGAGCCTCACATCCAGCATGTTGCCAAATCCTGTAGATTCCATCTTAAAAACATAGCCCGCATCCGCCCCTTTCTTGCACCAGATACTACCAAGGAGCTTGTCCATGCTCTAGTAATTTCCCGCATGGATTATTGTAACCCTCTCCTGATTGGTCTCCCCAATAGCCGTACTGCACCCTTACAGTCCGTAATGAATGCTGCTGCTAGATTGATTTTCCTCTCTAGTCGCTTCTCTCACACCTCACCCCTCTGCCAGTCCTTACATTGGCTTCCTGTATGCTATAGGAGTCAATTCAAGGTACTAACTCACACCTATAAAGCACTGAACAACTCTAGCCCCTCTTATATCTCCTCACAGATCCATAGGTATGTCCCTTCTCGGTCTCTCCGTTCTGCCCGTGACCACCTCCTGTCCGTTGTCCGCACTCGTACGGCCAACTCGCGCTTGCAGGACTTCTCGCGGGCGGCTCCCTTCCTATGGAATAGCCTGCCTACCGCCATCAGACTCTCCCCTAGTCTTGCATCTTTTAAGAAGTGCCTTAAAACCCATCTCTTTAGGAAAGCTTATGGCCTCCAAGACTAACCCTTACCTCACATACCTGTCTCTTGCCCTCTCCTAAAGGGCAGCCCACCTTATTTGATTGTAAATTCCTGTCCTAATGTGTTTTACACCCCACCTCCTATAGAATGTAAGCTCGTTTGAGCAGGGTCCTCTTCAACCTATTGTTCCTGTAAGTTTATTTGTAATTGTCCTATTTATAGTTAAATCCCCCTCTCATAATATTGTAAAGCGCTACGGAATCTGTTGGCGCTATATAAATGGCAATAATAAATAAATAAATAAAATAGTGTGCATTATATATACACACTGCATTATATATGCACACACACTACACAAACACACTGAATTATAAACACAGTGTGTTTGTGTAGTGTATGTGTATAATAATAGTGTGTGTGTGAGGGGGCATTTTTTATTAAAACATTTTTTTTAAATTTTTATATTAAATTATTTATTTATTTTTTATATATTGAATTATTATCATTTATTTGTTGTTGTCCCCCCTCCCTGCTTGTTGCCTTGCCAGGGAGGGGGGATATGTTAATCCCTGGTGGTCCAGTGGCATTGGCTTAGCTGGGGGAGGGGAGGGAAGTGGGGTGGGCAGCAAGCGTTTACTCACCTCCGTGCAGCTCCTCCAGCTCCCCAGTGTAAATCTCGCGAGACCCGCGGCCGTCAGAGCTGGCCGCGGGTCTCGCGAGATTTACACTGGGGAGCTGGAGGAGCTGCTGGGAGGTGAGTAAACGCTTGCTGCCCGCCCCCCCAGGACCGCCGGACTTGTAATGAGCCCGGCGGTCCTGGGAGGTATTATCGGCAATATCGGTATCTATATTGGCCGATACCGATATTGCCGAAAATGCAGAATATCGGCCGATTATATCGGTAAAACCGATAATCGGTCGATCCCTAGTGTTTACATTGAAAAGTCTGCAGTGACAGGCTAGAGTAACCAGAATTACTACATGAAGCTGTATATTGTCCCTTTAAGAATTGTATGTTTGTTGCATGGCTCCTAACTTTTCTATCTGGCTTCTAGATTCAAAGCAAATTTGCCAAGCCCTGCTCTAAAGTGTATAATTAACTTGTGAAACAGATTTCTACACATGTGATACATATGAGAATTCACATGTGTGATTTTATCAACGTAATATGTTTTTTACTCCAAAGGCAAGAAGAAATGGCCATTGGGTGTTTAATGGAAGATCCATCACATTACATTTTGTCGCTTGACTTCAGCTTTTCATAATGCTAAGTTGCAAGTTGCTAAAATTATGTCATTACAGCCAGACGTTTCTCATCTCAATACTCTTGAAAAACATTGATTTATCTTTGGAATTCTGATATTGTTCAATATACCCAGTGCCATTACAGTTATACACATTTTCTGAAACTGAAACCTTTAATATAGGATTATTTATACCAGCCGAACCCGGCATTGAATCTTTTGTTATTATGATAGCTGACGGTTGTGGTTGCTTTACAGATTTCGCTCTGGTTCCTAGACCATTGAAAACTAGTTGTTTAGAGGTTTACTCTATCCATAGATGAAAGAGTTAAAATCATATTAACTTTCCTTACAATAAAAATCATAAACTGGGCCAGGTTTACTAGGCTGGAGTAGCTGGATCATAAGTGTTGGTTTCCGGAGTACCATGGGAAATGGGTCTGTTCACCTCCGAGAAACGGATGTTTCAAGTCATTTTCCACCTCTTTGTGCGGGGAACATATAGTCTAAGGGTGACATCATCCCTGTGTGATTTATTTGCGACTAGAGGGATGTGTAACACATACGTTTGTGAAAGAGTTAAACAAGTCTTCTTAGTAGTCTCTTGTGGATTTTTTTTTTCTCCCTTCCTGCCATCCCTTCCCGTCTTAAAGAAAAAAACGGATGTTCTAAAGCCCAGCCAGGACATCCTTAACTTAAAAGCAATTAGGCAGTCTGAAAAAAATATTAGTGCTTTGCAAACTCTGTTTCTATTCCATTGGTTACATTGCTTCCATCCTCCCGTAGATATGAAATCAGTTGATGATATGCATCGTGTGGTTGGCCTTTTCCTTACAAAATACTTATGTGAATATCTCAAGTTTTTCCACTGTGAGGACACACTTACAGTATGATACCCAAGAGTGGACAGGAAGTAGAATCCCAGCTGATGTAGAATTCCAACTCCCATTATACTTTGCCATAATTACATCTTTTAAAGTAACATGGGAGCTTAGGGTCTGCATTATCTCCATTAGATTGTAAGCTGATGGACCGTCTCACTCTGCATTCCATGTCGCCCTGCTTCGCATGTCAGATGTAGGCTGATTTGCTATTGTGCCAGTTTGTCTAATTATGTAGTGTGTACATTCTGTAACCCACACCTGTCATTAATTCACCCATTGTATGCTGTAAGAACATGCTGCTGGTAAATTAAATAGAGCGTTCTTTTTTTTTATGTATTGATTTTGCTATTTATTTCTTGCATATATTATATTAATTTTATTTTGATTAGTTTGTTTAAATAAACCATGGGCTTTTATACATATCCACTCCATGTATGTTGTATAGGCAGTGTGTGAATGTGATCCCACCATCTGTTCGTAGTATGCTTGCATTCTGGAATACACTGTTGAGAAAAGGTTTAGGGTTAGCGGTTTATGGTTGTGGTAGCACTTCAGGGTTAGCAGAGATTTAGAACTGGGGTACATTTACTAGGTTTATCATCATTAGGCATACTCCATATTAAAAAAAAATACCTTCCAATATATTAAACTATCCGGGAAACATCTCACTGCCCCAACAGCAAAAAGTATATAGTTAATTACTGAATCTAAATTCAGTAAAACAAATCTCAAGGTTATATTTCCACTTTATACAATAGTAAAATATAGCGTAATAACAAAAATGATTAGAACTATAATTATTACAAAACATATTAAAAGGAGAAAGATTTTGTATTTCTTTTTTTAGGAAATTGTTCTTTTGGACATCATATTTCCCTTCATACATAAGGAATGAACTTTCATTATTGCTGCTTAGTGATGACATTATTAATGTAGGTGTAGAATTTCTCATGTTGTAAGCCATAACGTGGTGGTACCGTATTGGATTGTTGTTTTAACCATTCAGATGCATAAGTCAGATCATGTTAGATAAACATGTCACAGAATAAAGGCCAACGCATGGTTATGAATAGGTGGTTGCATGAACACTTGGCCCTGTCACATATCATTATCTTTTCCACACTGTTGATTGACTGCGGCAGAATTGCATCAAATTCCAGATCTTTTTAACCTCTTCACATCTACTGAGCTGGTGTGAAATGAAGAGACCAACAGAGTGGGATCAGATTAATCCGTGATCAGTCTGTGTTGTTGTTTTTTTGTCGCTGTGAAAGAACTGTATTTAATGCATTTATTTAAGGACTTCATGTAATGTATCCATGAGTTAGAAAGGCTGTCCCCAGTAGTACACAAGAGTCATACATTATGTGCAGACCAGCTTCATAAGAAGGCCCCACTGGGCTTTGGTACCCTTCATCAGAGATACACATACTGTATGCTAAACAACATTAGATCCTGTTGACTCAGGGTAGAGGGAAGGAGACAGTGGTTAGAGTCCACTTCTAGAGTTGCATAACTAGGACTGTAAGTCTGTAATACTGTCACAGAGATGACCCAGGGTGCGACACTATTGGGTAGGTTTGCAGCATAGTTGAGAATTTTGATAACTATGTCTGATAACTAGACACGTTTTGATCTGGTTTTAGTTCTTTTTGATCTGGTTTTAGTTCTTATGGAAACCCAAGTAGTATATATTAATAATATAGGCAGTACATGTTTGATTGTGTGTGAAAAAAAAAGTACAATGTAACTGCCCTGAAACACTACCTCCGAAGGAAAAGCTGTTCTATGTTCTCAAATATCGACAGAAGATATGGAGAAGGCAAGGTCCAGATGAGTCACAACTGACTTAAAAAAGGAGGTATAACTTGGTCACTGGGACAGAAAAAGGGAAGAAGATTGGTCAGAGCTAACTGGTTAAGCCAGGCCTTGACTGGTCTTTGGGCACACAAGGAAAATATCCGGTTGGATTTCAACTGCCCTGCTTTCACGTGACCTCAGATATGCTTGCCCAGTTCGTGTCCTATCAGCCTGGCTACAAACATATATGCACCCGTTGTGCTTGACTGCTAGTCTTTAAATCAAGCATCATATTACTTTTATTGCCACCACTTAAAGCACTGTTTAGTGCATACACTGACAATATAGAATAAACTGAAATAAAAATCTGCCACCTTTACAAATAACTTACTAGAAAAATCACAATGGTTATTTGTTTTACAATAACCCTTATGCATTATTAAATGGGACCGAGACTCTTTGTTTCCATCTTCTTCCCAAATTAACTAGACAAGGAAAGTTTTTCTTTTAATGCTGTGATACCCTAGTGCAGGGCTTCCCAAACTTTTATGGGCCGAGACCCACTTTTCAAAACGGTAATTTTTCAAGACCCACTTGCTTTTAATGCATGTTTTAAAATGTGAACACCATGGCAATCAGCTTCAGAGGCATACAATTGGCATACCATGGCAAACCGCTTTAGATGCATACAATTGGCAAACTATAGCAATCCGCTTTAGATGCATACAATTGGAACATCATGGCAGATTTAAATACATAAACTTGGCACACCATGGCAATCAGCTTCACAGGCATACAATTGGCACACCATGGCAAACAGTACAATGCATAAAATTGGCACACCATGGCAATCAGCTTTAGATGCATAAAATTGGCATAACATAGCAGTTTTAGAGGCATGATTTTGATATATCATGGCAGTTTTAGAGGCAGAAACTTTACACCACAGAGTGGGGAGGGGAGGCAGAGAAGGGGTTACAGTGGGGGGGGAGGAGGGCAGGCAGAGAAGGGGTTACAGTGGGGGGGAGGGCAGGCAGAGAAGGGGTTACAGTGGGGGGGAGGGCAGGCAGAGAAGGGGTTACAGTGTGGGGGAGGAGGGCAGGCAGAGAAGGGGTTACAGTGGGGGGAGGAGGGCAGGCAGAGAAGGGGTTACAGTGGGGGGAGGAGGGCAGGCAGAGAAGGGGTTACATGGGGGGTAGGCAGAGAAGGGGTTACAGTGGGTGGGAGGGGGCAGGCAGAGAAGGGGTTACATTGGGGGGTAGGTAGAGAAAGGGTTAGAGTGGAGTGGGGGGGCCATTGTTTGGGCTGTGTGCCCTACCTTCTTTAAACATCCCTGGTGGTCCAGTGTCTCCCTGGTGGTCCGGTGGGGTAACTCTTCGGTCTGAGCTCCGCCAGGTGTAATAAAAGTCTTGCGAGCTCCCAGAGTGTCGCCATGGTAACGCTCTGGGTGCTCGCGAGACTTCTATCACACGGTCTGCAGCTCTGCACCCGGCGGAGCTGCAGACCGGAGCTGCTGGGCAGACTGATTGGAGGGACCCTCCTGGTGTCAGTCTGCTTGCCTGACTCCCCAGCAGCCCTGGATGTGTGGGTCAGCGTGACCCACTGGGAATCGCACTGTGACCCACCAGTGGGTCGCGACCCACACTTTGGGAACCGCTGCCCTAATGTGTATGAACGTCATTGTGGTCTGAACACACTTTTATTGGCATTGACATTAGTATGTCCACAGAGCCAGCCATAATATTACATGCCCTGTGATTGGTTAGAGACAGTAGCGACTGGCTCAAGAGGCCCTTGATTAGAACCACTCGGAAAATCAGGATTATCCCATAAGGGAAGAATAGAGGAAGGGGTAGTTTTGAGAAAAAAAAGTGCATCAGTGTGGTGCTAAATTTGAATGGTAGGATGTATAAACAGGTTAGATTCTGTGCATCTCTGCCCTTGTATTGGTCAAAAAGTGGGTAGGGCTGACATATTTCTATGCAATAAATGTCCCCCAGGGCCATCCACAGTTACCCAGTCCACCTCGCACTTTGTGCCATTACTCATAAATATGCTTCGTGATAATACCCAGATTAGACAACGCCAAGCTACCTTTGACTTTTGGTAGGGTTAATTGACAATATGTGATACAAGGGAATTTACCCCTCCACACAATCATTAAATATTGTGTTTTATTGATGACCGTGAAATCAGTATTGTCTATAAAATGCAGAAGTGTCATTTTGACTGTGTTTTCTTTTGTCAATCCAGGATAGACATTTCATATTTCATTTTATTTAAAAGCTGTTTTGGATAAGTTTCCTGGCATCGGCAGATAACCAAATCCTGAGATATTTAAGCTTGGTTGAACACCACTTGTCATTTCAGCAGTGTTGCAGCAACTATAGCAGTAGAAAGATTATGTATATCAGTTTTAGAATAATTACTTTATAATCCAGACAGGGGCCCATCTCTTTCGAATTCGGCAAGTTTGGCTTCTAGGGAAATCGTAGAATCTAATATAACAAAGAGCAGATTGACTTCATAAACAACAACCTTATGGGGATGCTGGCATTTCGGAGGCCCCAGATGGACTCATTTGAACGTTTAACATAAGAACGTTTTCACAGTAAGTGAAAATAAGATCAATGATAAAGGTCTACCCTGTCAGGTCCTGTTCCCACACTGGAAGGGGTCTTTGAGGGCTTCATTAATAGTCTGTGCCGTAAGCCTCCTATAGAGAGCACCAACTCATGTGATAATGCTCCGACCAAAGCCTTTTAAGGTCAGATGCTTGAAATCGCAGTCCACTGTGTCAAATGCTTTTTTTCCATTATCCGTTGCCAGTAGTAGACCTATGGCAGAGTTTGAATGGGCCACATAAATTAATGTTAACACCTGAATAGTATTGTCCTGAACTTCCCTTCCCTAGATACAGCCATGTTGGTCTGTATGAATTAGATTGTGTAGGAATGGTGACAATCTAGTATCAAGCATTTTGGGCAGTATCTTAAGGTTCCATTCAAGGCCTTCAGGAAGTGCAGACGCAACTCCCAACTTATAAGTCTTATAATACAGTAATGGGAGGCTATCAGGACCCAGCGATTTACCGGTTTGGGATGTCTTAAGGGCACGCGTAAGCTCTTCTATAAAAACCTCACCTGCTAACTTGGCAACTTTGTAATGATAGTCGTGTGCAGATAACCCCTATTTTTTTTTAAATAAGAGAGGCACAGTCGAATTCAGAATCAGTACTGTGCTGGTTATAAAGGTGTTTTATATTTTTGATTGCATTTAAAAAGCCACAATATGTGTATGAAATGGGGCAGCATGTATGCACCAAAACCAAATTATGCTGTAGTGGTTTTGGTGCTTAGAATGTAGTACTTGTTAAGGAAGGAAACATATTGAGACAGCAGGCAAAGAACCACCACTAACTGACGGTTATTTACGAAAGAGAAAATTGATGGGAATTCAAAGTGAATTCAAAGTAAATTTCAAATTGAAAGTCAGAGTAGCTCATTTGGAAGTATAGCAAATTTGACCATTTTTTCCATTTCCGTTATTTTATTCTTTAATTTTAAATTCATTTTATATTTACTTTATATTCCTGGCAATTCTCACTTTTGTGAATAACCCTGTGAAAAGTGCACTAAAAGAATGGTACCAGACACTTTCAAATAGGATGATCAGAATACACAGAGAATCGCTTAAACAAAATTAGAGACAAATTCCATACGGGTATAGTGAGCGAGCACGCAATTACATACAGAGTAGAAAAGTGTAACATTTAATTTATTACTGTGTTTTTATTTTCAATATCACAATGAAATTAATTGGATGTTATGTTATTATGTTGTCATCCACATATTTTATTGTGAAAACTGATAATTTCTCTCAGGATTTGACATTGTGTTAGAGTTAGAGGATGGATTTATGCTGCAACATTCATGTGGATGTTCACACATTTAATTAAAAAATCACATTCTCACTCACTCATCAAATCATAGAGTGGGAAAGTAATTAAGCCATCTAAGGACTGTTTTTCATGTGTTATGCTAACCCAGCGTAAATATATAAAGGAAACAAGGAAAATGGTATTACGATAGATTTTTGATAGATTCATCATGTGATGTCAAGATTTTATGTGCGCAGTAAGTTATAGATCAACTTTAAAGAGCCTACGTACTTTTCTTTTAGCCTTTACTTTGTTCAAAGACCCTGAGATTAAAAAAAACACAAACGCAATTGAATTTGGGCACCGTAAGAACCTTTGAATTAAAGTAAAGAATATGGTGATTACATCATCCTGAGCCCATTCTCATATTTGTGAATGGCTTATGGCGACTGAGATTTATAAAACTTCTCAAGACAGCTTACCGGCACTGTCATTTAGCAAGCCAGGAACACTTAAATCTGGGTTGCCAATGTCAATTTCAGTTTTATAATGCATTGCACCCAGACCTTTTTATTGAGACAAAGTGCTCTGGGTGATTTTAGTGGTCCTTATTTGGTAGACTAACCATTTAATTATTCCGCACATGCATAGAATCTTTCTGCACAACTATAAAGTCTTGGTTTCTGTTTTATTGGCGTTTCAGAGAACCAACATAACAAATTAGGCATGTGAGGCAGTGTCTACATTACATTGATATTAACTTATTCTACAGAGCTCTAATGCCTTGTTTCCACTGAGCGGAACGTTTCGGGTCGGTACAGTTTGGAAGGTTTAGAATGGTCCAGCCTATTCAGGTAAGCGTTTCCACTGCAAGTCAGACCTTCAGGGGCCATGCAGGGTTTAGAAAAAATGCCTAGCGTGTTATTTGTCGTGAGCCAATCAATGGATTGTATAATGTGATGCTAGTAGCTCCGCCCTAACCATACCGTACCATTTCCTATGACCCTACATCTGAACAAGGGACCATGAATGGTGCGGTACGGTTCGGTTGTATGGGCCACTCAAAATAGCGTACCGTACCGAACCGACCCGAACCAATCCGCTCAGTGGAAACAAGGCATTAGTCACCCTGATATTATTTATTTATTACTGGCATTTATGAAGCGCCAACAAATTCCTCAGCACTTGATATAAACTGTATTAGTGTCATATTGATAAATTACCGCTAACTTACAAAGCTCAGTGGAACATTGAGATTATTCACATTTTACAGTTTTGTTAGTGGATATTAGAACTTCACAGACAGTTCAGCATGCCTGTGCCTTCTTGCTTATCTTGTTTCCCATTCTTACGCCTGTCTACAAATGTGTGATAAAGAATTTTGTTGAACCCTGCCTCTGCACATATCTAATTTGTTGTGCTGTCGAGCAAGAAAGCCAGGGAACCCTATTGTTGAATTATTTGAAGTTTCTTGCTATACAAAATTAATTATGTATGTGTTGTTTCCACTTTTCAACAATTTGTAAGGATTGTTATATTACTTTGCTGCTGTTTCATGGAATTTTATTATAATAATAATGCTTTATTTGAGCTTTTGCTAGCTGAACACATAGTAACACTCCCGTCTAGCCTAGACATGTCAGAATTTGCACATGTGCGGGGCTGCCCTGTTCTTCAACATTACTAATGAAGTGATTACACAGGGAAACAACCAGGTTAACAGATTGGAGAGTGCATTAAAAAAAGTTTGTTTCATGTTCACATAAAAAGTTTGGGTGATAAATAGCATGAGCTGATCTTCTTCAGTTTGATACAATCCTAATCTGAGGAATGATGAAGGCATTTTATACATAAACAGAACGAGTTCAGTCAACAAGCATGACATTTTCCTGCATAATAATTTGTTTAACTGCCCACTTTATAAACACGTCTCTAAGTTTGCAAGCTCGTTTGAGCAGGGTCCTCATCAACCTATTTTTCTTACATTTTGTAATTGTCTCATTTATTTTCAAAATTACCCCTTTATCATATGGCAAAGCACTGCGGATTAAGTTGACGCTATACAAATGCTAATAATGATGATAATAATAATAATTTAGAAAACTCCTAGTTGGTATCTTTGTTATGTCTGCTGTAAGCAATAAGTATATTGGATTTGTAGATTGCTTTTGTTAACTATTCATCTGCAATGTAATTTTTGAGAAGAATATAATATATCAAATTAAACTGCACTGTGCACTTTTAAAATTATGTTTATTTTGACTATAGTTATTAATTTTCTATGTCAATTTATATGTTCTTTATTTTTTTTCAGCTATCTTTAATCATAAATCATTTCCACTCGATGTAGATGTGATGTGGTGAGAGGCAGAGATGAAAGAAATTGAAGTGGTTAATGGTAATTTAAACAGCCACTCTGATGTCATCCTCAATGGATATATGAACAAGAGCTTCCAAGCTTGTCCCAAGGAGGGGAACGTGGACAACATGGCAATTTGTGAGTTTGATCAGCTCCCATTGGATGATACAGGGATCCACTATGAGAAAAAAGGAAAAGGGGCTCGGATATGGAGCTTTGTGAGTAGGAGAAGAGCTAACTCGACCCGTAACAAGAGGCCACAGTCTATGATCCTCACCTCTGAAATGAATGAGCCTAAGCCAAAGCTTTCTTTCATGGACAAAGTAAGATCTTTTAAGAGATTAAGGTCTTCCACCTTTTCCAAAGGCTCAGTACTTCGGAATTCTAAGGCAAAAGTCCAGAGCCTGCCCACAGAGGACACGGAAGTTAGTATTCCTAGTGCCTTGTTCAGAACAAGGAAGTACACAGATGGGCAAAGACCATATAGACATTCCTATGCAGGATATATTGATGACTTGGACTCGTCCTTTGAAGATGTTGAATTAAATATTTGCATTGCTGAATGTGACCCAAATGAGAACAGGTGGTTGAGGGATATTGGTGTTGGGAATGGGAATTCAGAATTCATAGACAGCCAAAGCATGAACAGCCATCGGAGACATGCTAATACAAAAAGTTCTACAATAGCTGAAGGAGAAATCCAAAGGAGAGGACTTAAAATTCCACCAGAACATCGAAGGGGTAAGAGTTCATATATGTGGAGTTACATCAGAGGAATTTCAGTAGCCAACAAAGATAGTCCAAAAACAATTGACAGACTCCAAGGAAATACTTTTCAAAATGTAGAAAAAACAGAGGAAAATTCCAATTCTTCTTTTACTGTTTTGGATAGAAGGTTGGAAGACGATGCAGAATTATCAAAAATGCCTGGCAATGCCAGCAGTTCCAAATCAAAAAACCTTGGTGGGGTTTTCAGGTTTTTTAGTACTGTGGCAGAAGCAGCAAGGAAGTGGCGAGGCTCCTCCAGGTCTTCTACATCTGAGGACCAGATCTCCCAGTCAACACCTCGAACTCCCAGGCTACATATGTCCTCAAAAAAGGAGCCTTTAGTTATAGAAAATGAGAATGCCTTGAATTTCCCTTCTGAACATCTCCAGTCCCCCGATTCAGGTATCTGGGAAAACCATGCCCAGGAAAATCCAACTGTGCAGGACATCTCACCTGATCCATCATACCATATAAAAGCTTGTGTTGAAGAATGCAGGGTTATAGAAACCATTGCACATACATCGTCTTTGGACAATGATTGTTGCAATGGAGACTTTCCCCAACAGTCTTTTCATACTGTTTCCACATTAGTGAACTGTGAGCAACATTATAGAGCAGATATCCAGACCACCGAATTGCGCTTGGAATCTTGCTGTGACTCTTCTCTAACTAACACAGAATATGAATCCAAACAGGATAGTATTTTTGAAGCCGAACCTGACAATACAATCAATGCCGAGCCACAAGTTCTGGAGAGACAGGATGATGAAGTGTTTGAATACAGTGATTCTGCAGCGGATTCTCGTTTTAGTCTGTCGATCACGGCTTCATCCTGTGATGAGGTAAACTGCTCAAAGTTTATAATTTAAAATTGTGACACCAGACAGTCAGATAATTCCATATAATTTACATTTTCTTTGTTCCTTTAAGGTATGCCCAGCATGAAGTTCTAAAATATAATTCAGCCAATCTATCTTTTGAACCCATTCAGGGTGATTACAGACAATAATACAGTTCGGTGTAAACTAAATATAGAAATTTTAAATTCCATACATTCATTATAAAATAGGTAGCAAAACCAAGAAATGAAAAAAAATACTGCCTGTTAAACATAGTGGAGAACGTATAATTCCCAATAGTGTCACATGAGAAGTTTGGTGTTAAATCATAATTATTTCAGGTCGGTATTCCCATCGAGGAAAGCTACGGTGGATAAAATATATAGCTATAGTTATATCATCCTGTTTACTCATGTGTCACAAACACATGCCATTCATATGAAACCATGATAAAATTTAAAAAAAAGAATATAATAGATTTTCAAAAATATATATTTGTACGCTTGGCTCAGAAAAAAGTTCCATTCTAAAAGCGGTTCCTTTCCTAAAACATAACTACACTGAACCCATTGTCTGCTCTTATAAACTATAAAACCCAGCTGGGAATACAAAGACTTGATTTCCTCATCAAAAAAGCATGTTTATCCACAATGCTTTTGTTTTAGTGGCCTTATCAAACTTAGAAAATATCCAGAAACAGGTCTTTTAATATGCAAATATGCTTCCTCACACTAAAACATGGGTTGTCTTAATTTGCTCAGTATTTTGAGATTGGTTAAATGAATACAAAATAATGTTATGTTGATATGCTATATTCATAAATGTGAATAAAAGTCTCTAATAGTCAGTGCTGTGGATCAGCACACTTGTCATCAAATGTCACTTAAATTAAGACTCCATGAGTACAACTCTTCCTGTGTTTCCTGTTCCGGAACTGAGAACTGGATGCTCTTGCAAGGACTGATGGCTGGTGGACCCAGGCCCGTCGCTAACAGACAGGCAAAACAAGCAATTGCTTGGGGCCCCGAGCTGGCCCGGGGCCCCAAGCACAGCCGGTGCTTGTTTTGCTTCCTTTAAGGCTGCAGCCGCCTGAGCGCTCTATAGAGAGCCTCAGGCGGCTGCAGCACTCCTGGTTACCTCCCGAGTTCCTCCTCTGCTGAGTGCTGACTGCTGCTCTGTAGCGTGGCCGAGCTCTCCTCCTCTACCTCCTGCCCGTCACTCAGTCCGGCCGGGTACCGCGCGGTACAGGAACAGGGGATTCAGTTTCCTGTTCCCGGCCGGACTGACATGAAGTGTACACTGAGTGCACACTTCCTTTTAGTCCGGCCGCGGCCGGGAACAGGAAACTGTCTGAATCTCCTGACCTGTACCACGCGGTACCCGGCCGGACTGAGTGACAGCCAGGAGTCAGGACTGGAGGTAGAGAGCGAGGAGCTCGGCCACGCTACAGGGTCCAGGGAAGGAGTCGGAGGACTGAATTACCTAAGGTAGGGTAGGGAGTAAAAAAAAAAAAAAACAGGGAGGGGGAGAGTAAGTAGGACACAGGGAGGGGGAGGGGGAAGTAAGAAGGACACGGGGAGGGGGGACTAAGAAGGACATGGGGTAGTGGAATAAGAAGGGAGGGGGAGTAAGAAGCACACGGGGAGGGGAATAAGAAGGACACAGGGAGGGGAGGGGGAGTAAGAAGGACAGGGGAAGGGGGGAGTAAGAAGGACAGGGGAAGGGGGAGTAAGAAGGACATGGGGTGGGGGAATAAGAAGGACACAGGGAGGGGAGGGGGGACTAAGAAGGACATGGGGTAGACAGTGGATAAGAAGGGAGGGGGGAGTAAGAAGCACACGGGGAGGGGAATAAGAAGGACACAGGGAGGGGGAGGGGGAGTACGAAGGACAGGGGAAGGGGGGAATAAGAAGGACACAGGGAGGAGGAGGGGGAGTAAGAAGGACAAAGGGAGGGGGGAGTAAGAAGGACAGGGGAAGGTGGGAGTAAGAAGGAAATGGGGGAGGGGAATAAGAAGGACACAGGGAGGAGGAGGGGGGAGTAAGAAGGACAAAGGGAGGGGGGAGGAGATGAGGAGAACACAGGGAAGGGGGGTGAGGAGAACACAGAGAGGGGGCAGGTGCAGAGCTCTTTGGGACGAAAGAGAGTGCACTTTTTTAATGTATATTGGATTGTATGGTACAGTGGTATTTTTTGCAAATGTTCATTTGTTGAAAATGTTCAAATTTCATGCACATTAAAGGACCACTCTAGGCACCCAGACCACTTCAGCTTAATGAGGTGGTCTGGGTGCCAGGTCCCTCTAGGATTAACCCTTTTTGTTATAAACATAGCAGTTTCAGAGAAACTGCTATGTTTATACTGAGGGTTAATCCAGCCTCCAAAACCTCTAGTGGCTGTCTCATTGACAGCCGCTAGAGGCGCTTGCGTGCTTCTCACTGTGAAAATCACAGTGAGAGCACGCAAGCGTCCATAGGAAAGCATTGTAAATGCTTTCCTATGCGACCGGCTGAATGCGAGCGCGGCTCCTGCCGCGCATGCGCATTCAGCCGATGACGTCGCAAGGAAGAAGGAGAGGAGGAGTAGAGCTCCCCGCCCGGCGCTGGAGAGAGAGGTAAGTTTAACCCCTTCCTCCCCCCAGAGCCCGGCGGGAGTGGGTCCCTGAGGGTGGGGGCACCCTCAGGGCACTCTAGTGCCAGGAAAACGAGTATGTTTTCCTGACACTAGAGTGGTCCTTTAAATGCAACAGTAGTATTTGCACTGTAAACCTCCTTTTTTATTTATATAAGGTGTGGGTGAACTTAAACTGTATGGCTATATTGTAGTTCCTGTAGGCTTTGCGTGCGTAAGGTGGGGAGGGCGTGGAGAGGGGGGCATCCATGTCTATTTTGCTTGGGGCCCCCAAATTCCTTCAAACGGCCCTGGGTGGACCCAAGGTAAGAAGTCAAACCATTAGCAAATGGTTTGACTTCTTAACCTGTGGGGACTCTAGGGCACTCCTGGCACCATAAACACTACAGGGTACATTTATGTTTTAACTGATTTTATACTTACTTTATCTTTACTGATACTTGTCATTGGCCAATTAACAATATACCTTTGTAACTCTATACCAACTACTATGAGAATATTCTTGTTGGTTTTGTTTGTTTGTCAACTGGAGACATAGTGCATGCAATTGCAACTGGACCTTGGAATCAAGGAATTGGTGTGTGTAGAACATTTTATTACGGCTGGAACCTTCAGATTGTTACAATAAAAGGAGAATATTTGTTGAACCATAGAATGGTCATTTCTCTGCATTAAGCAAGCTAAAAACAGCTAAACTAGTTTTTTAATTTTGAATACAAAAATGAAACAACATTATTTTCTAGTAATATGCACTGCTCGAAGATAAATTATTGTATTTGTCTTCTACCATAATGAGTAATTTGATTTGTCACATGTGTTACATAAGTACACCTAAATGGGCATATAGTAGACAAATGAGCCCTGCAATAGGGTGTATCCGGGTACACCTGGCACACCCTTTGCCCATGCCTATGAGTCCAGACATTTTAGCCCATGGTGCTCTAATGCAAACTTCCTGTTCCTCCAACGGCTCAGATCTGCCTTTACAACTTACTCATGTTAATTTTATTATACACAGAGAGTGCCAACATATGGGTTTATAATTCTCTCACAGATAAAGCATAATGCTTGAAAATGAGCATGGAAAGGAGATCTATGCCACTAGTGGCACACCGCCCAATATACCGGATCAGGAAGGGTGTGTGGAATGTCAGACTGGCACACCGAGCTGGCTGACAGACTCCTGGCCGTCCACACTCACACAAGACAGTAAAGTGCTGAGGAAGCTCTCTCTGTGTTGTCCGGGGCCCACCACATAGCACAAGCGTTCTAATGATGCATTCGCTCTGTGCTGCCTTGGGACGGTGCTCTAGTTTCCCCCATGCAGAACACTAGGGTATGAAATCAGGACAATGGGACATAACCCTAAAATACGGACTATCCTACCAACATTAGGACTGTTTGGAAGCCTGTAGTGGTACTAGTCCTGACCGTACTGCTGGATCATTTACAGAATATCAAAAGATCACAAGTAATCAATTCCCCACTGCTACAGATTTCTTGAAAAAAGTTTTTTTTTAAAAATGGAGTTACTGTGACATATCAGGTACGGAAATCTGGAAAAATTGGGCAAAATAAGATTTCCATATTAAAAAATCTGAAAAATAAAATCCAGGAACGTAATTTTAACAATGGGTTTTTTGATAATTGTATTTTTAATTCAAAGTATTAGAGATATTTGAAATCCACCAAATGTCAATATTTTTAATAGCAAAGAGAGAAACTCAAACTCTCTACAAAACAACGTGAACTTAATCATAGTGAGATGCTTACAAGTAAATATGCCTATAAATCAGGCAAGGTTACCCAAAACGCACAATAATATATTGAGCAAATGTGTTTGCATGAAGTCTCTCTAATTCTCCCGCTTAATTATTGCAAGACCATTAGCAGTACATGTACTCAAGTACATTTTCTCAAAGTAAAATGAGATATTCCCGTAGGTCTGTCAACTTTGTAAAAGGGTTAAATCCCAAATAACAGGTACTATTCAGTTTATGTTTACATTGGAGTTTCTTTTGTCTTACACTACCATCTACTGGTCAGTGTTGGTAATAACTACTCCAGGTTTTAGGCCCAATCAAGTAGTGTATGTAGTTACAGGCATGCAGCATTATGGTTGGTTAGATCAGAAATTCCCAAGATACTTTTGCAGCCTACATGACCCTGATTCTGGAAGCCAAAGCCACATGACAAATACAGGGTTTATAGTTCTGTATGAGCCGGAGAGTGATTTTAAGAGGTCATGGTGCCCGGATTCTGTATGCGCAGTGTTTCACATGGCAACTCAAACCCAGCAATCTGAGAATACTGTACTTAGTTTGGGTATTCAGGAATACCCTAAAATTAAGTCTAAATTTAATTCGAAGACCCCCGAAACTCTAAGCCCCCCAGACTACAACTATTACTAATTCTACAGAACCCCGAATTTAAGTTTGGTGTCTTGGAATTGTAGGACTAATCCTTGCTTAATCAATATTTTTTATTTAAAAGAACCTACAAATAAGGAAGAATTGGGATAAAAAGAGAAAATAGGAAAAACAACTCGTCAGAAGGTGGGGGTTATTGACTGATGATGCCTGCCTGTATCTAGGTTTTAAAAGTGATGGTGTGAAGGAGCCGTACAGGGGACGAAGAGAGAGTGAAGTAGACTGCGGAAATGCGTGGAAGGATGTGAGGACTGTTGTAATGAGAGAAATTACCCAGTAAGAGGATACGTTTAAAGGACCAGAGGCTCGGATAAAATCTAACTGTACGTAGTACGGTATTCCAAAGGAATGGTACGGCACTTGAGAACTGGATAAGTGGGATGTGGTAATGTGAGAACGTACCAAGGGCTAGAGAGGTCAAGGGGATAAAATATAGTATATAAAATAAAATGAATCAATCTAAAATCTAGCTCACATTTATAGGGCTTTGTAGAATGTTAATATTGAATACAGTTTGACCACATGTTTGAGCAATTCACTGAAGGGGAAATATTTATTTTCCCCTTGTTACTGTTGCTGAAGTAAACGGTTCCACAGCATTCCATTGTAACTCAAGTGTAGAACATGAATTGGTGTGTCAGTTGGAAACGATGTTGAGAAGTACCAACTGCACTTTCTAGCCTGGGGAAAATTGAATTGTAGCTATTTATATTTTTAAAGGAGGTCCCAGAGCAGCACAGCACTCACATTCATCTTTTACTGGATTACTCTAGGTACTGACCTGAAGATGAAATGCCTTCTTTAACTATTTATAGAACTGTCAAGGCATGATATATATACATACATACACACACACACACACACACACACACACTTACCACAGTCCTGCACTCGTCTGTCAGCTTTCCTTACCGAGGTGTTGCTCCAACCAAATTCAATATACAAAAACGAAGGAAAGCACTCACTGAATTTGTTATATTCTTCAAACTTTTATTTCCCAAACGGTTACATTACATCAACGTTTCAGTTCTGTACACGGGCCGTTCATCAGGAAAAAAAAAAACAGTGTTTAGGACTGAAACATTGATGTAATATATCCGTTTGGGAAATAAAATTTTGAAGAATATAAAAAAAATCCAGTGAGTGCGCTCCTTCGTGTTTGTGTATATATATATATATATAAAAAATATTAGAATGTATATTATATCTTGTCAGTGCTTCTCAGGGCTTTGCTGAAACAGTGACTAATTGATCATTTTCAATAGGTGAATTTTGTAAGGGTGGAATATCTGTACAATAAATGAAAAAAAATTATAATTACAATTATTCAAATGAGAAAACAGGCACTGCTCATTGAACACCCAGTAATATATATTACAAGTTTAGATAAAGGAACACTATTCGGTCAGGAACACATATGTGTATTCTTGGCCCTATAGTGTTAAAAATGTGTTAGCCCCCCTGGTCCCCCATTGCTATCCTTTTAAAATAGTAAAAATTCACCTTATTTCCAGAGCTACGCAGGTCCAATCACAATTGGCTGATAGTCAATTCTGAATATCTCAGCCAAGGATGCAGACAGGGGGTGGGGTCAAATGCTGCCCTGGCAAATCAGCATCTCCTCATAGAGATGCATTGATGCTGAACATCAGTGCTGCACACTGTGCAGCACTGACCAAGGAAGCACCTCCAGTGGCCATGTGAGAAGTGGCCACTAGAGGTGTTCCTAAGCAGCAATGTAAACCCTGCCTTTTCTCTGAAAAGACAGTGTTTACAGCAAAAATCCTGCAGTGACAGGCGTTAGACACCAGACCAACTACATTAAGCTGTAGTTCTGATGACTGTAGTGTCCCTTTAATATATGTACATTTTGTAAATTAAAGTAAATTGCAACATTAACGTTTCTGCGGAAGAAATCTGGATACAGTTTGGCCACCATGACTAAATAAAAAGTATACACTATTGGCATTCCTCTAGGAGGACATGTCTATATATATGGAAATCCGTGAGTGCAGCCAACTACTTTAACTACATATATATATATACAGTGAGGGAAAAGGGTATTTCATCCCCTGCTGATTTTGAACGTTTGCCCACTGACAAAGAAATGCTCAGTACTATAATTCTAATGGTAGGTGTATTTTTTTTTTTTTTATTCTTTATTTTTGGTGCATAGAAAAAGGTATAAACATTTGTGTAAATTCCACAACAGCATGAGCGAGGGATACAAGAACATTGCATTTTTCATGTAAGTTAGGCTAAAGCATAGTCTGCACATTTTTTGTTATAATGGGGTAGTGGTCATATCGGTGGTGTTTTCCATGCCTATGGTGAGGGTAATATTTAATATTCTTGCTGCCCCGTGGGGTGCTTGGGCGTTAAATCGACATAGGCATAGGGTTTGGGCTTGCTATTTCCCCATCCCTTTGCGTGGTGTGAGTTAAGTTAGGTGCGGTGATAGTGTGAGAGTTGGGTTCCTTTAATTGGTCTATGCGTAGACTATTTAAGGTGCGGAGCCCGGCTATCTGAGCCTGGTTTAGTTGCATATGTGGGCTGTACAGCGCCCCTTGACTGTTTAATTGGCTTAAGTGGGTGCTCCGTGTTTGTGCTATGCCCTCTAACCCCAGGGCATTGAAGGGGAGGGGGGAGGTATCCGCTTTCCGGGTGCGGGGTCTCCGTCTTTTCTCTATCTTTTCTCTATCTTTTCTCTATGGGGCCTTCTGGCCGCGTCTGACCTATAGGGTTAGGTGTGAGTCGGGAGTGTTGAGGGTAACTTGGTGAAGGCTGTCATTGCGTTTCGGGTCCGCGGCGGTGGAGGAGTCTGTAGCATGCTGCCAATGTCTTTATGCGGTATGGAGGTGCCCGGAGCTGTTTTGAGGGATCTCCGTCCCATTTCTTCTGGGGTATAAAAGTCTGCTTCTGTGTAGCATGGCCACGACGTTAGCTCCCTTGTTAGGGTCTGGTCGCGTGTGCGGTAGGCCCCAGGTCCTTTGACGTGGCGTCTCGTGCCCGATTTTTGTATGGTAGGTGTATTTTAACACACAGAATAACAAAAAAAAAAAATGAAAAATGTGTGTCGCATGTCAATAAAGTTATAAATTGATTTGCATGTCAAGGAGTGAAATAAGTATTTGACCCTTCGACTTAGTGCTTGGTGGCAAAACCCTTGTTGGCAATCACAGAGGTTAGACGTTTCTTGTAGTTGGCCCCCAGGTTTGCACATATCTCAGGAGGGATGTTGTCCCACTCCTCTTTGCAGATCCCCTCCAAGTCATTAAGGTTTTGAGGCTGAAGTTTGGCAACTCGGACCTCCAGCTCCCTCCAAGGATTTTCTATGGGATTAAGGTCTGGAGACTGGCTAGGACACTCCACGACCTTAATGTGCTTCTTCTTGAGCTACTCCTTTGTTGCCTTGGCTGTGTATTTTGGGTCATTGTCATGCAGGAATACCCACCCATGACCCATTCAGATGTTCATTGGCAAACTTCAGACAGGCCTGTACATGTGCTTTCATCAGCAGGGAGACCTTGCAGGTGCTGCAGGATTTCAATCCTTCACAGCGTAGTGTGTTACCAATTGTTTTCTTGGTGACTATGGTCCCAGCTGCCTTGAGATCATTAACAAGCTCCTCCTATGTGGTTCTGGTCTGATTCCTCACCATTATCTTGATCATTGAAACTCCACAAGCTGAGATCTTGCATGGAGCACCAGACCGATGGAGACTGACAGTTATTTTGTGTTTCTTCCATTTGCAAATAATCACATCAACTGTTGTCACCTTCCCACCAAGCTGCTTGGCGATGGTCTTGTAGCCAATTCCAGCCTTGTGTAGGTCTATAATCTTGTCCCTGACATCCTTGGACAGCTCTTTTGTCTTGGCCATGGTGGAGAGTTTGGAATCTGATTGATTGATTGCTTCTGTTTACAGGTGTCTTTTATACAGGCAACGAGCTGAGATTAGGAGCACTCCCTTTAAGAGCCAGAAATCTTGCTGATTAATAGGGGATCAAATACTTATTTCACTCTGTGGCAAAAGCCACTTCGCCACTGGGGTTTGGAGGGGACTACTTGCCAGCCGTTTACCCTGTGACTATGGCCCCTGTAATAGACCTGGCTAAAATATTTCAAACAGGCTCTGCTCATGCAATTGGGACTATATAGTTCGTTTACCGAACAACCGCACGAACAGAGACCACCCTGGAGCTTGTTAACACCTATTAACAACTTAGAATGTTTCTCACTGCATTGTTCTAATTGTTCGTCTGGGTGGCCGCGATTCCTACGAACAACCACGAGGTGGCGGCCATCTTGTCCGCATGAACGCAGGCAGCGGTGTTTGGGAATGAATCAAACGGAACTGAAATCGGATACAGAAACTCCCGAACACCGCTGGACTTCCATCATCGCCTGCGTTCGTTTCTATTCAGCTTAGAAGGGCACTGTTCGGTGAGATAATTCGTCTGGATGAAGGGAACAAGCTCCAGGGTAAGACTATTGACTCTTTTCGGTAGTTTGTTCGTTTGCAAACTACCGAACTAGACCTGCTGCAAGCCCTGGTTTTCTGGAACTGTTTTGGGCATGTGACCATGCCTGTGTCGGTCAAATACACGACTTCCATAAATTTTTTGAACCCCTGAACTGATCTGGGTGATTTTTGGATATGTTGGTCACCCATCTATCAGGGGATATAACATTTGTGGGGATTTAATGTGTTTTAAGGTGTTTTGGGGGTTTTGTAAAAATGTGTGTTTTTTGTGTTTGGAGATATTTTAGTTTAGTATAGTACTTGATTCAATTATCTCCTAAGTAAAGGGGAAGGCTTATTGTATTACGTGTGGGAGTGCCTTAGATTGTAACTCTATTGTGATTGGTGTATACATTTGTGTCCCTGTCCCCAACAAGGTCTATGTGGGTGTACACCTTGTTGGGGATTGTCATAAAAGGCCAGTGTGGCACCATTAAAATTCAGTTCTGCTCTCCCCCCCCACAATCACTCAATGCGTTGCAGCTATAGACACCATAAAAATCTATGAAACCATGGCTAGAGGCTAGACGCACACAACAAACAGCTCCCTTCTGGCCTCAGGCATGGGAACTCTGGGAAAAACATAAACCAACTTAACTCGGACCACACGTATCAAAACCTCCACAACTAGAGGCAAAGAACACAACCCTTCCCATACCCTGATACCCGAATCGAACAAAGGTTGATTATACTACCCAGCTACATTGTCATTAGCCTTCTCTGCTGACACCCCCCCCCCCCCCAAACTCGTCACGACTCAACGAGGACAATGACACAAACACAATTTAAAACCTAAAGCCCTAACAGCACCCTCTTTAAGGATGAGATAGAGAGGGGGCAATGGCATCCTGCTACATGTGTCATAATGTTACATCAAGAGTTGTAATGATACAGTCAATGCAATGCATCTACTACAAGATATGTAACAACCCAGGACGCTGTTTGATTGTTTGATGTAATAAAATAACCAATTAACCACTGTACCAAGGCAGGGCCCCCCTACCCATTCCCTTATTTTATCTTCTGTACCCTTACCCGATACACATGAATACTGAAGTCGTAAAGAATTATTTCCCCCCCTCCCACTTTTCTTCTGTATCCCCACGATAAGCTGACAAAACAATAAAAATTGTCAAATTAAAAAAAAAAATCAGTTCTGCTTAACCCTCAACACGTAGCCTTGTCTCGTGCTTGTAGGGAACCTGCTTCAGAATTAATCACTAGCTCTTGTAAGAGCTCTACTACCTATTCGGATACTCGGTCGGATGAGATGACATCTGGAGAATACTGCAGCTCCTTCCAAGGGAGAAGGACGTCCCTAACGGCGTACACCCCTTTGATACTCAGGGTGGCCGTTACTCACTCATTGACATGCAAATCAATTTAGAACTTTTTTGACATGTGGTTTTCTGGATTTTTTTATTTTTATTATTCTGTCTCTCTCTCTCTGTTAAAATACACCTACCATTAAAATGATAGACTAATCATTTCTTCAGTGGACAAACGTTCAAAATCAGCAGGGGATCAAATACTTTTTTCTCTCACTGTACATGTCTAACAAAAAATACTATTACTGCTTTAGTTGCTGCTATTTGATGCCATTTTTCATAATTCATTTTTTTTCTGTACAGTTAATGCAGTTAAATATTGGGGTACGCTAGCTATTCCCGTTGGGTGTCTAATTGAGCCATATTGTATCTGAATGTCTAAGTCTTGCTTTTTGCCACTTTTGGACTATTCTGTTATGGTTAGAATTACATCTTAGTTACAGCATATATAAAGGTACATTACACCTTTTTTATTGCCTGGCGTGGTTTCTGTTTTTAGTACCATATTTGTGCATTTATTTTCTTGTTTCTTGATATTCTGGTTTAAGCTTGTTTCTGGATACTGTGTACCTCTGAAATCTTTGACCTGGCTGGTTTATATGTTATTCTAATTTATGCGATCCTCACCTGGCTGGTTATTCCATTTATCTATTTATCTGAAATCCTGAACTCGGCTTATATTCTGACTTTGATTTCTCTCTTTTATGCGTTAAGCCCAGCCACTTTAAGGTTTTGGTAATAAATGTTTTCTGTCTCCTCTGTCTGTTGACCGAGTTTCTGGCTTTCTGGGAACACTCAGCTTGACAGCATGTAAGGATGTGCTCCATGGTATTTTGTGTGGCCATTAGGGGGGAAAAAGTCATGAGATACAAAGAGAATCCTTTTGGAGCAACTATGCAGAATAGAACTTGTGAAACCATGGTGAATCCATATAAATAAAATTAACCACCACTTAATTTCTCTTATGAAATTAGTGAATCTATATGAATAACTCTCTGCTAATTTTGTCTTTCTAGGACCAGTGGGAAGATGGCATTCTTGACAATTCCAGAGAAGAGGAAGACGGAAAACTGGCACCTGTGAACCAATGTTCTCAGTTTAATGAAGAAGAGGTGCCTCATCTTAAACCAAGTCCAGAAGAGGATGTTGCTGTACCTGCCAAAAATGAGGAAATTGTGAATGAGGCCTTTGATAATGAAAGCACCATACCAAGTGACTCAGACACAGATCATAAAAGCAATGGATATGACAAAATGATGCCAGTATCTTGTGCCTATCCACTAGAGGAACAGAATATCCTTCCGGTGAGATCTTTATCTGGTGCAAAGCTTTTCTGTATCCTAATAAAACATAGGGAGGAGCTGTGCGGCATACTTCACTTCCGATCTTGTAACTCAGCAATAGCATGGATTCTGTATCTTCTCCAGTGTTACTCTGCATCCTCTAGTGTCACTGAACCACACAACCTTCAGACAGGCAGGTGACTTGTTTAAGTGGGTGAAAGGGTTAGAAACCACTATTTGTCTGAACGAGACCAAAGAAAATGACAAAAAAAAATCCTTCTTAACGCCACTTACACCTATGAAAGATAGGATATTTATAAATAGGGCGCCTTATGTTACCCCAACGAAATCACATTTAACCCCTTAAGGACCAAAATTCTGGAATAAAAGGGAATCATGACATGTCACACATGTCATGTGTCCTTAAGGGGTTAAAAACCCACAGAACACAGTTTAACAGGAATGAAATCGCAATACTATTTTATAGGTCTCTCTATAAATGTGATTCTTATACCAAAGAAAGGCAGAACACTTATTATAAATAAAAATAGCCACATTGCATACATATAAAAAATAGGTTACAAGGAAATTTTACATATATTAACAGATAAAATAGAAAGAAAAAGAAAAAGAAAAGAAAAATAATGGAAATCCCTAAAACTCACTGTACTAGCAAAGTGCAAAGCTTTTGGTGAGGAAAATAGATATCCAGTACAAATTATATTTCACTTTTTTTGAGAAGGGGGCCTATCCAAAGTGGCGACATGCAAATAATGAGTTGATCATACCTGTTAAAGGGACACTATAGGTACCCAGAATACCTTATCTCATTAAAGAGGTCTGGGTGCAGTGATCCTGTCCCCTTAACTCTGCAGCTGAAAATATGCAGTTTTAGAGAACCTGCAATGTCTACATTGCAGGGATAAGACTTCATCAAGTGTCTGTCTCCCAGCTTCCAGTACTTTTTGTAGTTTCACAGAGTTTAATTCAGTGAAATGACTCTGAACGTTGTCACACTATGGACGAGGACATCCAGTGTCTTGAAAAGCCTCATAGAAAGCAGAGTCAATGGAAGGCCTAATGCATGGGCAGCACTTTTCTCGTGCATGTGCATTAGTTTCCAAAATAGCAAAGAAGTGAGTAAAACGTTTTTAACCCTTTCATGTCGGGGGAAGGGATGCAGAGGGACGCAGTAGTGTTAGGAAAACAGTTTTGTATTCCTAACACTATAATGTATTTCCAAAATCTGGCTGAAAATGTACAATCATATATACTCATGTACAGATGACAAAACACAACATATATTTCATGAAAATTAGCCCAAAACCAAAATAACATCTACATTTCCTTCAAAGCTTTAAGTCAGTGACCCTTCATTGAACTCACAATATACATTGTAAGTGTTGTGTTGTCTCTGAACTCCTACAACTTATCTGATAAGGCTCTGGTAGTAATAAATATAACTGGTCCTCAGAGACCAGTCCTACATTTTCTCTACACTGGTTTACATTGGAAAATAAGCATGCCATAATTACTATTTCATTTCAGGTATTTTCTAGACACCAACAAGATTTGACCCATTGCTTTCCAGACACAGTTCACCTCATGGGTCTTATTTAAAAGGTGCAAAATTAACTCTCACCATTCTGTAATCAATTGTGCCTCTATTGGGTAACCTTTCCATGCACCCACTACACACATCACGTAACCGTATTTTGACAATAACGAATACATACCACATTATTTGTACAAGAAACAACAATTCATGTCCACTGGGCATGACAAATATAAATATACATGTTATGACTATTTTCCTCACTATGTGGCTCTTCACAGGTAACCGAGCCACTGCTTACCATGACAAATCATGTAATTGTTCATTTACATTTCTCAACAGTGCCTCCACTCAGAGATTTTATTTCTTGAGGAGCCCACTGCACTCAGATAATTAGCTAATTTACCCTCAATAGCAACATACACAGATGTAAAGTGCAACTCAGTAATTAAATATGAAAAGGAGAATCAATAGTTAAATGCAGATTTTCATACTGTTTATGTTTGTTTGTATCATAATTGAGTTTTTTTGAAAATATAAGTTCTGTGTAATGTAGAAGTCTATATCTGCAAGCACAACTTATTTTATCATATTCTTTACTGAAAGATTGAATTATGTGATAACATTGTTATTGCTACATTCCACTTACTTTTATTCCTTTCTCCAGCCTCTTCGCCTACCTCCAACTCCACTCACTGTCCCCCCATCCTTCAAATTCCCATTGGACAGATGTATGTCGCTTCCTCTATCACAGAGCACACCATCTGGTTTGGATGAAGTTGGGTGGATCAAGAGGAAACTCGTGAGTACAGGTAAAGCCAGAAAATAAACATATTAGGCAATAAATGAAAAAGAAAATATAGCTGTTTTGGCGCTTCCAAAGTTTATACTAAATAATGAGTGGGTCTAATAAAGGTGTACTCCCCTGCCACCTCATAATCACATACACAAATACAAAAATGTATTATACCCACAGTGACCACATAAAATATACTTAGCTATAGGAATACAGCAAAACCTAGTTCATCTGAAAATAAAGTGCTTTATGGCACTGAAGAAGGCTTCATTAGAGCCAAAACGCGTCTGCTAATACCTGGAACTTACTACATAGGACTATTTATGCTGTGACTTTCATTTATGGCTATTTCCCACTGCTTTTATTGTGTTTTGGGCGGTGTTCTATACCGTTAGCCTGGATTTATATGCACACTGCTTTTTATATATATTTAAGCCCTGCAGCTCCTCTACATTTTAAATTCTATATTTATTTTATATTGCGTTATTTTTCAATAGTAAAGTATACTATTTTAAACTTCCTATCCGGTGTTCCTGTCCTGGACATCTGTCGTTAGTCTGTATAGGCACCTTTGAGGCTGTCACTTTAGAGCGTGATACGGCTCTCATTTTGTGAGTTTTATTTCTCTCCTTCTGACCATATATTTACTGTTATTATACAGAAAGCACTATGTGTATTTATTTTCTTTTTTTTTCACAGAAACTAAGTTTTGCTGTATTTCTGTAACTAAGTTTATTTTATGTGTCCACTGTGGGTATAAGAATAATAAGAATGTACAGCTAGTTTATGAATGATAAAACAAATTCTAGAGCTTTACATACATTAGAGGGGTCCAGAAGTCAGTACTGCTGGAGGAATTCCCTCATTTCCACAGGCGCCTAGTAGCTGCAGTACTACCAGCGAGACGAGCCAAAACTTTCCTATTTGACGGAGTCTACAGAATAGCTAAATCTCCCCAAGCACTCAATGCAGCTCCGTGAGACATCATCCTGCGATGCCAAACAGTGTCAGATAAATTGTGGTATTGTTGACAGCACTCCATGGAAAGTCTCCCTATGATTTTGAGGCATGCCGACTCTCCTTTTTCCAGGACTTAAGTAGGGATACACTACTGTGGTGCAAAAATATGCAACCACTCACTAAACCACTTCAAGCAGCAGGCATTACCTACAAATGGTTGACCCCATGGACCCTTTGGTGACAAAGGATTGTAAGCACTTCAAGGCCACAGATCCAAAGAAGGCCCATCGTTGATGGCGGCACTGGGACTCCCTAACAACGATAATGCCTCAACGACATCATCATATCCCCAATTCTGTAAAACATAGGCATCACAACCTAACTTAATTCTCAATACCTACAGCCTTTTATCTGTTTATTATTGTGGCGAAACCAACTTCGCCACTGTGAACTGGAGAAGCCTGGTTGCTAGCCTCCTGCCCTGCGACTATGGCCCCTGGACATATTGTACTGAAAAAACTATATTTGGGCATGTAATAATGTATATTACTGCTACTGGGCCTTTAAGGGCCATCCGTGGATCTATGGGGACTTTTGGGATACTGTACCTTTAAGACTGTGGAGCGTAGTACAGTAATCCTGCCTTTAATACTTTAATGTCATGTATGTATTTTTGTATGCAGTTAACCTGGGTTATATATATATATGCAGCATTCATCTGATTGTTCGGTAGAATCACTCCATTCATTGTATTGAGGAAACTACCGAACGACCAGACCACCCAGGACTAAGTGTGCCTCCAATTACCGTTTGCAACAATGTTGCAAACGGGTAATTGGCAATCAGTGTAGTGTGGTCTTTGTCCTCTGGGTGGCCGCCATTCGGGAAACAAACACGTGGCGGCGGCCATCTTAAACTACCGAACAGCGGTGTTTTGCCGTCGAGTGTCTGGAACTGAAATCGGACACTCGACTAGGCAAACACCGCTGAGACCTCCAGACTTCCAGGATTTCGTGGGGAAACTACCGAACGGCCCGTCGTTCGGTAGAAAGAAACGTACGAACTAGGGGATTCATGCGAATCCCCCTTAGTCTCTATAACACCAGTAATTCGTCTGTTTCATTCACTTGTTTGTGACCGACCGCAGGGCCAAAATGCATGGAACTGTTTTCGGATACTTTACCCATGCGGTCGGTCAAATCTTTGGAACCTCATATCTCCCGAACCATTCATCCGAATGATCTGATTCTTGAATATGTTGTCCCCCTGAATAAGGGCTATCAGGGGATACCTGTTTTGGAGGTGTAGCATATGTATTTGGGGTACATCCAGGAATTGGGGAAAAGGGTGTACGGTATAATTATATTAAGTGCTAATCTAAGGGGAGGAGGTACATCCCTGTGATTGGTTAATTTCATCCTCCCCCTGGGAGTGTCCTGTATGCACTTGTTTGTAATAAAAGCCAGACTGGGTGTCCCAGTCCTGAGTTCCTGTTTAACCCTCAAAATGAAGTGTCGTCTCGTTCTTGGGGGGAATTGGATTGTAAGCTGACTGCCAGGAGTGTAAGCGGATTGTATGCTTTTCTTGTTCAGCTGTTCCAGTTCGGAGTGTTATTTCGTATCCAGATCGGGAGTTTGGTGTTCTGCAGTAGCTGTGCCTGTCTCTAGGAAAGGGGATTATCGCCTAAACGGATTTTATTCCCTTTTATGCTGAAACGGTCCGCAACAATTGGTGGCAGCGGTGGGATCGTTCCTACAACCAGAGGGACAGCTACAGACAACACCATTCCTGGATTACAAAGTGAGGGCAACGCCAGTACTCGTACAGCGTCCCCACCAGCAGTCATGTTCTATCGATATGAAGGCGTAGAGTTTGCTAATGAGGTAATGAGGAGTATAGCCAAATATGGCCCGAATCCCCTGAAGGTGATTGTTGATGCAGCTATACAGCAACTGCTTGAAGAGAACCAGAGGTCACGTGATCTCGAGCACGATTTCATCCTGTTAATGGTGAGTCATGGTCAAGAAGATGAGGTAGCCGATATCCTCCTCCAACACAAACCAGAGAAACCCAAAGTAGAGGACTGCATGGAGTGGTACTGGAAAGGCCCCCAGCAGGCAGGTGGAGATGGGACCGAGGTCTCTCTACCGGCCCTACAGGGATGCTGGGCAGTCGGCCCAGATCCCCAACGGCAGTGTGTACCCCAGGGAGCTGATGGTGTCGTCCATCCTCCCCAGCGGCAGGGTGTGTCCCAGGGAGCCGAAGGTGCAGTCCTTCCTCCCCAGCGGCAGGCTGAGTTACAGGGGGCAGAGGTAGTTGTTCCTGCCCCCCAACAGCAAAGTGATATGCCAAGAAGGCAGTGTGAAGTGAAGGGAGAGGAGAGCAGCGTCCTCCCTCCCCAGCGGCAGTGTGTACCCCAGGGAGCTGATGGTGTCGTCCATCCTTCCCTAGCGGCCGTGTGTGTCCCAGGGAGCCGAAGGTGCAGTCCTTCCTCCCCAGCGGCAGGCTGAGTTACAGGGGGCAGAGGTAGTTGTTCCTGCCCCCCAAAAGCAAAGTGATATGCCAAGAAGGCAGTGTGAAGTGAAGGGAGAGGAGAGCAGCGTCCTCCCTCCCCAGCGGCAGTGTGTACCCCAGGGAGCTGATGGTGTCGTCCATCCTCCCCAGCGGCCATGTGTGTCCCAGGGAGCCGAAGGTGCAGTCCTTCCTCCCCAGCGGCAGGCTGAGTTACAGGGGGCAGAGGTAGTTGTTCCTGCCCCCCAACAGCAAAGTGATATGCCCAGAAGGCAGTGTGAAGTGAAGGGAGAGGAGAGCAGCGTCCTCCCTCCCCAGCGGCAGTGTGTACCCCAGGGAGCTGATGGTGTCGTACATCCTCCCCAGCGGCAGTGTGTCCTGCAGGGAGCAGAGACAGTCAGTCTTGCACCCCAGCAGCCGGACAAGAGAATGAAAGGGGAGACAGCTGGTCCCCCTTTCCACCAGCAGAGAGAGTGCCAGGGAGAGGAGCCTGCTAACCCCTCTCCCCAGCGGCAGTTTACCATCCAGAGAGAGGAGCTGGTTACACCCTCTCTCCAGCGGCAGCCTAACCCACCAAGGGGAGATGTTAAGCCCCACATCGGTGCAGATGGGACCGTAGTCTCTGCACTTACAGCACCAGGGGTAGGGACGGTCGGTCCTGTCCCCCAGCCACAGAGCGATATATCCAAAGGGGAGACAGTCGGTCTCCAGCATCCAGGCTCCAACCAGACTACTCCCGTGGTAGTGCTGGCAACAGGACAGAGTACCGCTGGTCCCTGCCCCCTCAGCAACCCACCAAGGCAGCCTACCAGCCCCCCACACAGCCGTGGTGAGGCACCTGAACCCGGACAAGATCCTCCCTCACCCAGGTGTAGTAACTGTTTATTGTGGGTGGGCTGCTCTACTATTTCTGTTTTGTGGGTGGGTTGCTGGACTAACCAGGGCACTGACCGGCAGGAGGTCAGATACCCTGTTAGTCTAATTGGAAAAGGGGAGAATTGTGGCGAAACCAACTTCGCCACTGTGAACTGGAGAAGCCTGGTTGCTAGCCTCCTGCCCTGCGACTATGGCCCCTGGACATATTGTACTGGAAAAACTATATTTGGGCATGTAATAATGTATATTACTACTACTGGGCCTTTAAGGGCCATCCGTGGATCTATGGGGACTTTTGGGATACTGTACCTTTAAGACTGTGGAGCGTAGTACAGTAATCCTGCCTTTAATACTTTAATGTCATGTATGTATTTTTGTATGCAGTTAACCTGGGTTATATATATATATGCAGCATTCATCTGATTGTTCGGTAGAATCACTCCATTCATTGTATTGAGGAAACTACCGAACAACCAGACCACCCAGGACTAAGTGTGCCTCCAATTACCGTTTGCAACAATGTTGCAAACGGGTAATTGGCAATCAGTGTAGTGTGGTCTTTGTCCTCTGGGTGGCCGCCATTCGGGAAACAAACACGTGGCGGCGGCCATCTTAAACTACCGAACAGCGGTGTTTTGCCGTCGAGTGTCTGGAACTGAAATCGGACACTCGACTAGGCAAACACCGCTGAGACCTCCAGACTTCCAGGATTTCGTGGGGAAACTACTGAACGGCCCGTCGTTCGGTAGAAAGAAACGTACGAACTAGGGGATTCATGCGAATCCCCCTTAGTCTCTATAACACCAGTAATTCGTCTGTTTCATTCACTTGTTTGTGACCGACCGCAGGGCCAAAATGCATGGAACTGTTTTCGGATACTTTACCCATGCGGTCGGTCAAATCTTTGGAACCTCATATCTCCCGAACCATTCATCCGAATGATCTGATTCTTGAATATGTTGTCCCCCTGAATAAGGGCTATCAGGGGATACCTGTTTTGGAGGTGTAGCATATGTATTTGGGGTACATCCAGGAATTGGGGAAAAGGGTGTACGGTATAATTATATTAAGTGCTAATCTAAGGGGAGGAAATGTGTGGGAGGTACATCCCTGTGATTGGTTAATTTCATCCTCCCCCTGGGAGTGTCCTGTATGCACTTGTTTGTAATAAAAGCCAGACTGGGTGTCCCAGTCCTGAGTTCCTGTTTAACCCTCAAAATGAAGTGTCGTCTCGTTCTTGGGGGGAATTGGATTGTAAGCTGACTGCCAGGAGTGTAAGCGGATTGTATGCTTTTCTTGTTCAGCTGTTCCAGTTCGGAGTGTTATTTCGTATCCAGATCGGGAGTTTGGTGTTCTGCAGTAGCTGTGCCTGTCTCTAGGAAAGGGGATTATCGCCTAAACGGATTTTATTCCCTTTTATGCTGAAACGGTCCGCAACAATTGGTGGCAGCGGTGGGATCGTTCCTACAACCAGAGGGACAGCTACAGACAACACCATTCCTGGATTACAAAGTGAGGGCAACGCCAGTACTCGTACAGCGTCCCCACCAGCAGTCATGTTCTATCGATATGAAGGCGTAGAGTTTGCTAATGAGGTAATGAGGAGAATAGCCAAATATGGCCCGAATCCCCTGAAGGTGATTGTTGATGCAGCTATACAGCAACTGCTTGAAGAGAACCAGAGGTCACGTGATCTCGAGCACGATTTCATCCTGTTAATGGTGAGTCATGGTCAAGAAGATGAGGTAGCCGATATCCTCCTCCAACACAAACCAGAGAAACCCAAAGTAGAGGACTGCATGGAGTGGTACTGGAAAGGCCCCCAGCAGGCAGGTGGAGATGGGACCGAGGTCTCTCTACCGGCCCTACAGGGATGCTGGGCAGTCGGCCCAGATCCCCAACGGCAGTGTGTACCCCAGGGAGCTGATGGTGTCGTCCATCCTCCCCAGCGGCAGGGTGTGTCCCAGGGAGCCGAAGGTGCAGTCCTTCCTCCCCAGCGGCAGGCTGAGTTACAGGGGGCAGAGGTAGTTGTTCCTGCCCCCCAACAGCAAAGTGATATGCCAAGAAGGCAGTGTGAAGTGAAGGGAGAGGAGAGCAGCGTCCTCCCTCCCCAGCGGCAGTGTGTACCCCAGGGAGCTGATGGTGTCGTCCATCCTCCCCAGCGGCCGTGTGTGTCCCAGGGAGCCGAAGGTGCAGTCCTTCCTCCCCAGCGGCAGGCTGAGTTACAGGGGGCAGAGGTAGTTGTTCCTGCCCCCCAAAAGCAAAGTGATATGCCAAGAAGGCAGTGTGAAGTGAAGGGAGAGGAGAGCAGCGTCCTCCCTCCCCAGCGGCAGTGTGTACCCCAGGGAGCTGATGGTGTCGTCCATCCTCCCCAGCGGCCATGTGTGTCCCAGGGAGCCGAAGGTGCAGTCCTTCCTCCCCAGCGGCAGGCTGAGTTACAGGGGGCAGAGGTAGTTGTTCCTGCCCCCCAACAGCAAAGTGATATGCCCAGAAGGCAGTGTGAAGTGAAGGGAGAGGAGAGCAGCGTCCTCCCTCCCCAGCGGCAGTGTGTACCCCAGGGAGCTGATGGTGTCGTACATCCTCCCCAGCGGCAGTGTGTCCTGCAGGGAGCAGAGACAGTCAGTCTTGCACCCCAGCAGCCGGACAAGAGAATGAAAGGGGAGACAGCTGGTCCCCCTTTCCACCAGCAGAGAGAGTGCCAGGGAGAGGAGCCTGCTAACCCCTCTCCCCAGCGGCAGTTTACCATCCAGAGAGAGGAGCTGGTTACACCCTCTCTCCAGCGGCAGCCTAACCCACCAAGGGGAGATGTTAAGCCCCACATCGGTGCAGATGGGACCGTAGTCTCTGCACTTACAGCACCAGGGGTAGGGACGGTCGGTCCTGTCCCCCAGCCACAGAGCGATATATCCAAAGGGGAGACAGTCGGTCTCCAGCATCCAGGCTCCAACCAGACTACTCCCGTGGTAGTGCTGGCAACAGGACAGAGTACCGCTGGTCCCTGCCCCCTCAGCAACCCACCAAGGCAGCCTACCAGCCCCCCACACAGCCGTGGTGAGGCACCTGAACCCGGACAAGATCCTCCCTCACCCAGGTGTAGTAACTGTTTATTGTGGGTGGGCTGCTCTACTATTTCTGTTTTGTGGGTGGGTTGCTGGACTAACCAGGGCACTGACCGGCAGGAGGTCAGATACCCTGTTAGTCTAATTGGAAAAGGGGAGAATTGTGGCGAAACCAACTTCGCCACTGTGAACTGGAGAAGCCTGGTTGCTAGCCTCCTGCCCTGCGACTATGGCCCCTGGACATATTGTACTGGAAAAACTATATTTGGGCATGTAATAATGTATATTACTGCTACTGGGCCTTTAAGGGCCATCCGTGGATCTATGGGGACTTTTGGGATACTGTACCTTTAAGACTGTGGAGCGTAGTACAGTAATCCTGCCTTTAATACTTTAATGTCATGTATGTATTTTTGTATGCAGTTAACCTGGGTTATATATATATATGCAGCATTCATCTGATTGTTCGGTAGAATCACTCCATTCATTGTATTGAGGAAACTACCGAACAACCAGACCACCCAGGACTAAGTGTGCCTCCAATTACCGTTTGCAACAATGTTGCAAACGGGTAATTGGCAATCAGTGTAGTGTGGTCTTTGTCCTCTGGGTGGCCGCCATTCGGGAAACAAACACGTGGCGGCGGCCATCTTAAACTACCGAACAGCGGTGTTTTGCCGTCGAGTGTCTGGAACTGAAATCGGACACTCGACTAGGCAAACACCGCTGAGACCTCCAGACTTCCAGGATTTCGTGGGGAAACTACCGAACGGCCCGTCGTTCGGTAGAAAGAAACGTACGAACTAGGGGATTCATGCGAATCCCCCTTAGTCTCTATAACACCAGTAATTCGTCTGTTTCATTCACTTGTTTGTGACCGACCGCAGGGCCAAAATGCATGGAACTGTTTTCGGATACTTTACCCATGCGGTCGGTCAAATCTTTGGAACCTCATATCTCCCGAACCATTCATCCGAATGATCTGATTCTTGAATATGTTGTCCCCCTGAATAAGGGCTATCAGGGGATACCTGTTTTGGAGGTGTAGCATATGTATTTGGGGTACATCCAGGAATTGGGGAAAAGGGTGTACGGTATAATTATATTAAGTGCTAATCTAAGGGGAGGAAATGTGTGGGAGGTACATCCCTGTGATTGGTTAATTTCATCCTCCCCCTGGGAGTGTCCTGTATGCACTTGTTTGTAATAAAAGCCAGACTGGGTGTCCCAGTCCTGAGTTCCTGTTTAACCCTCAAAATGAAGTGTCGTCTCGTTCTTGGGGGGAATTGGATTGTAAGCTGACTGCCAGGAGTGTAAGCGGATTGTATGCTTTTCTTGTTCAGCTGTTCCAGTTCGGAGTGTTATTTCGTATCCAGATCGGGAGTTTGGTGTTCTGCAGTAGCTGTGCCTGTCTCTAGGAAAGGGGATTATCGCCTAAACGGATTTTATTCCCTTTTATGCTGAAACGGTCCGCAACAATTGGTGGCAGCGGTGGGATCGTTCCTACAACCAGAGGGACAGCTACAGACAACACCATTCCTGGATTACAAAGTGAGGGCAACGCCAGTACTCGTACAGCGTCCCCACCAGCAGTCATGTTCTATTGATATGAAGGCGTAGAGTTTGCTAATGAGGTAATGAGGAGAATAGCCAAATATGGCCCGAATCCCCTGAAGGTGATTGTTGATGCAGCTATACAGCAACTGCTTGAAGAGAACCAGAGGTCACGTGATCTCGAGCACGATTTCATCCTGTTAATGGTGAGTCATGGTCAAGAAGATGAGGTAGCCGATATCCTCCTCCAACACAAACCAGAGAAACCCAAAGTAGAGGACTGCATGGAGTGGTACTGGAAAGGCCCCCAGCAGGCAGGTGGAGATGGGACCGAGGTCTCTCTACCGGCCCTACAGGGATGCTGGGCAGTCGGCCCAGATCCCCAACGGCAGTGTGTACCCCAGGGAGCTGATGGTGTCGTCCATCCTCCCCAGCGGCAGGGTGTGTCCCAGGGAGCCGAAGGTGCAGTCCTTCCTCCCCAGCGGCAGGCTGAGTTACAGGGGGCAGAGGTAGTTGTTCCTGCCCCCCAACAGCAAAGTGATATGCCAAGAAGGCAGTGTGAAGTGAAGGGAGAGGAGAGCAGCGTCCTCCCTCCCCAGCGGCAGTGTGTACCCCAGGGAGCTGATGGTGTCGTCCATCCTCCCCAGCGGCCGTGTGTGTCCCAGGGAGCCGAAGGTGCAGTCCTTCCTCCCCAGCGGCAGGCTGAGTTACAGGGGGCAGAGGTAGTTGTTCCTGCCCCCCAAAAGCAAAGTGATATGCCAAGAAGGCAGTGTGAAGTGAAGGGAGAGGAGAGCAGCGTCCTCCCTCCCCAGCGGCAGTGTGTACCCCAGGGAGCTGATGGTGTCGTCCATCCTCCCCAGCGGCCATGTGTGTCCCAGGGAGCCGAAGGTGCAGTCCTTCCTCCCCAGCGGCAGGCTGAGTTACAGGGGGCAGAGGTAGTTGTTCCTGCCCCCCAACAGCAAAGTGATATGCCCAGAAGGCAGTGTGAAGTGAAGGGAGAGGAGAGCAGCGTCCTCCCTCCCCAGCGGCAGTGTGTACCCCAGGGAGCTGATGGTGTCGTACATCCTCCCCAGCGGCAGTGTGTCCTGCAGGGAGCAGAGACAGTCAGTCTTGCACCCCAGCAGCCGGACAAGAGAATGAAAGGGGAGACAGCTGGTCCCCCTTTCCACCAGCAGAGAGAGTGCCAGGGAGAGGAGCCTGCTAACCCCTCTCCCCAGCGGCAGTTTACCATCCAGAGAGAGGAGCTGGTTACACCCTCTCTCCAGCGGCAGCCTAACCCACCAAGGGGAGATGTTAAGCCCCACATCGGTGCAGATGGGACCGTAGTCTCTGCACTTACAGCACCAGGGGTAGGGACGGTCGGTCCTGTCCCCCAGCCACAGAGCGATATATCCAAAGGGGAGACAGTCGGTCTCCAGCATCCAGGCTCCAACCAGATTACTCCCGTGGTAGTGCTGGCAACAGGACAGAGTACCGCTGGTCCCTGCCCCCTCAGCAACCCACCAAGGCAGCCTACCAGCCCCCCACACAGCCGTGGTGAGGCACCTGAACCCGGACAAGATCCTCCCTCACCCAGGTGTAGTAACTGTTTATTGTGGGTGGGCTGCTCTACTATTTCTGTTTTGTGGGTGGGTTGCTGGACTAACCAGGGCACTGACCGGCAGGAGGTCAGATACCCTGTTAGTCTAATTGGAAAAGGGGAGAATTGTGGCGAAAGCAACTTCGCCACTGTGAACTGGAGAAGCCTGGTTGCTAGCCTCCTGCCCTGCGACTATGGCCCCTGGACATATTGTACTGGAAAAACTATATTTGGGCATGTAATAATGTATATTACTGCTACTGGGCCTTTAAGGGCCATCCGTGGATCTATGGGGACTTTTGGGATACTGTACCTTTAAGACTGTGGAGCGTAGTACAGTAATCCTGCCTTTAATACTTTAATGTCATGTATGTATTTTTGTATGCAGTTAACCTGGGTTATATATATATATGCAGCATTCATCTGATTGTTCGGTAGAATCACTCCATTCATTGTATTGAGGAAACTACCGAACAACCAGACCACCCAGGACTAAGTGTGCCTCCAATTACCGTTTGCAACAATGTTGCAAACGGGTAATTGGCAATCAGTGTAGTGTGGTCTTTGTCCTCTGGGTGGCCGCCATTCGGGAAACAAACACGTGGCGGCGGCCATCTTAAACTACCGAACAGCGGTGTTTTGCCGTCGAGTGTCTGGAACTGAAATCGGACACTCGACTAGGCAAACACCGCTGAGACCTCCAGACTTCCAGGATTTCGTGGGGAAACTACCGAACGGCCCGTCGTTCGGTAGAAAGAAACGTACGAACTAGGGGATTCATGCGAATCCCCCTTAGTCTCTATAACACCAGTAATTCGTCTGTTTCATTCACTTGTTTGTGACCGACCGCAGGGCCAAAATGCATGGAACTGTTTTCGGATACTTTACCCATGCGGTCGGTCAAATCTTTGGAACCTCATATCTCCCGAACCATTCATCCGAATGACCTGATTCTTGAATATGTTGTCCCCCTGAATAAGGGCTATCAGGGGATACCTGTTTTGGAGGTGTAGCATATGTATTTGGGGTACATCCAGGAATTGGGGAAAAGGGTGTACGGTATAATTATATTAAGTGCTAATCTAAGGGGAGGAAATGTGTGGGAGGTACATCCCTGTGATTGGTTAATTTCATCCTCCCCCTGGGAGTGTCCTGTATGTACTTGTTTGTAATAAAAGCCAGACTGGGTGTCCCAGTCCTGAGTTCCTGTTTAACCCTCAAAATGAAGTGTCGTCTCGTTCTTGGGGGGAATTGGATTGTAAGCTGACTGCCAGGAGTGTGAGCGGATTGTATGCTTTTCTTGTTCAGCTGTTCCAGTTCGGGGTGTTATTTCGTATCCAGATCGGGAGTTTGGTGTTCTGCAGTAGCTGTGCCTGTCTCTAGGAAAAGGGATTATCGCCTAAACGGATTTTATTCCCTTTTATGCTGAAACGGTCCGCAACAATTATGTTTTGTTAGAGTATCCTATTATGCAAATGTATTTTTCAATCTTAAATCTTACGGATCTATTTTAGGTAGCAAACAGTCCCTAAGTTGCGAAATGTGCCTTACAAGGTCACACTTCTTTGCACTGGTGGCACCCTCCCCCCCACCATCACCCTGGGGTGACAGGGTATTATTATTACAACGGAGCTTCCTACCCCAGAATCGCACCAAGCAATAAGGCAACTATGCCACTACTAGAGTCATACCATATCGGTTCAGCTTGGCTATATAAAACCACCACAGCTCCTACCTACCTAGACTCACACTAGCAACTAGGCATAGTCGTCACCATTATTATGTCATACCCCTTTGCACGCAGTGCAATGAAATCACAAGCGTATGCCATTTTTAATGTAAGAGGCCCTATAGTGTAATGCCACACTAAATCAACAGACAAATACAGTGTACAAATATAGCGTTACAATGCGCACTCTCATCCTCTAACCCTACGAATTAGACCCGAGACTCAACTGCCATATTAGGATATACTAGCTTAAATTGCGCACCTTGATACTTGCACTGTTCCTCATAGCCGGGTGTCTTACACCCCCATTGTTTTATTTGTTAGTTTTCTCGTTATAACAACAGCCAATAATATTTTTTTTTAAATTGCGAATTGTACCATTACCATGCATTGCATTTACTGTATAATGATTCCAAAGTGATTGTGTCTACTGTTGTGATAATACACGTATGACTTTTTCTTTTTTGATCGCAATAAAATAAAGAAGAAGAAAACTTTAAAATGACGCAAAAATGGGCCAATAAGTGTACTGCAAAATATATTATGTACACTGAAGTACACTGAGCGGCACAATTTTACAGGAAAAAGCCAAAACATAACAAAAAGAAAAAAACATAAAAATCAAAAAAGAAATCAATAGTGCAATGAGTCCATTATCCAAGTATATATACATATAAAATATGTATATTTCATTATTTAATCATAAAATACTGGATATTTTTCAAAGTATATGAAAAATATATAATAAAATACCCTCAATAATGTTGGAGTGTAAATGGAACAGGAAGCTGCTGGAATAAATAAAGTGTTTTAATTCTTAAATGGCAGAGATTTGAGCAGCAAGGGCATTGAATTGGTACTAAAACCCACTTCATTAAGCTGAAGTAGTTTGCTGCCTAGACTGACCCTTGAAAAGTCAGACTGACATATATTGGAGTCAACCTGATTATTTTAGTAGCAAGGATTGCATACATGCGTGGAGCTCTGTAGAGTAATATGCCAATGCAGCTCAGTAGGAAAAACAGTCCAAAATAATGAGAAATATACTTTGCAACTATTTGTACCTAGGCTGCAACTAAAATGATTTAAAGGGGCATTATGTCCTTCAAATAAATTGAGCTTGACAGGCTTTTAAAAATATATATCATGTCCTATCATCATTCATTTTGATGTGCACAGTGGCAATTTTCTAAAACAGATTAGCAAAATAAAATAAACCTGTAGGGGGCTGATGCCTTGCCTTCCTAATAGATCTCCTGCGCATTATCTACAGTTATAGCATTGCTGCTAAACTGTTTGAAATGCGATAGAACAAGTGTCTCCTAGACTTTTAACAAAAATGTTCATCCGTAAATCTTTTGATGGAGGAATTGTGGCCAAAATTCCAACCATTGATTTAGCCGGAGACTATTATTTTACTGTATTGAGATTAGATGAATAAATAGACATGTTCAGAGGTAGTCAGAATTTAGCTCACCAGGTACATCCATAATGTTCAGCTGCATTTATTTATTTCCTTTTAGGACAATTTCTGACCATCATGGGATTTGTAGTTCCATTTTTTTTTTTTTAGCTGGAGGGCTACATGTTAATCATTCAAGTTGTACAGGTTATTTGATCAATCAATGAGCTAAACCTGCAGTTCTAATGCTAAACTAATTATCTGATCTGGATCATATTATAATGACAAATTGTGTATAATCCGGATTGTTGAGCCATGATGAATATATGTATTTAATGTTTAAATAAGTTGAGTATAAGTAACCATCTGTGAAATCCGTCTTTTACTGTTTTAGGCAACCCTGCCACGAGTTAGCAAAGACATTCCTTTGTGTTAAATTATTATTGGGAAAAAGTAGCAATGACAAAGTCATCACCACTGCTAGTGCCCTAAAGAAACGTTTTCCACAGCCACCCAAAATAATTCATTCAAATCCTTACGCACGACTGTGCAATCTAAACCCATTTGTAAGATTTGTTATGGTTCCATAGAACGTTGATTTTTTTTGTGTGTGGTCATTTATTGTGACACATCAGATTGTTTGTTTTTCTCTTTCCACAATTCATCCACACATGACAATCATTGAGTACTGGGCATGGTCAGTTGCTAGCCATTGAAGTTGTTTGGGGTATAGACAGTCACTCTTTTGAAACTGTTTGTCATTTGCAACAGAATGGAACCCATGATTTCATGGTGACTACTCAGATGAAGTCCCATGTCTTTCAGGAGCTCTGAAGATTTGCTGTTTTTTTTACCAGATGAGTTTAATGTATCAATACATAACTTTGTACCTAAAATTCTAGCTTTAAAAAACTGACCCTGTCTTTTGTTAGCGGAAGATGACCTCGGCTCCAAGACTTTGGAAGGTCGGAGAGACAGCAGGAAAGGGAGAAGCAGATGGAAAGCTCTGAATCCGGGATCACTTCAGCTACCAGTGCACCAGGTATTTTAGAGTCTGCGTGTACCTATAGCCAGCCCGTGGCAGTATGTACATCCTCTAGAGTGGTTTATAAACAAGTACCGTGTTTCCATTACAATTTTTAAATACATAACCTCCATCTTTCTTCTTACATCATTCATACAGCAAAGGATGGTGTGTATTTACCGTAATGCACTGTTCTTACAGCTAGGAAATAATTGTAACTAGTGTCGTGGATACTGTTGCTAAATTTGTGGTCTAAATCTGTGAACAATCTAAAATCAGATCATTATGATGCAAATATTTGGCACTCAATAAAATTGGCTACAGAAGGAGCACATAGTATGTACATAGGAAGAATTAGCTATTGGGATAAGTTTTATATCCTAGTGGATATAAATGGTACTACAGGGAATACAAACCAATATGGTTCAAGGAGTCTTTGTGTCACTGTTCTCAGACGGCTCTGATCATTATCATGCTGAGCTTACTACACTACACATTAACCTCTACATTACCCTAAGACATTACAACACACTACACACGAATTAACCGTTACCATACCCTAATGTACTACACTATCATTAAACATGAACAAATCCATTAGATATTAACCTGAACACTGTACACTACACAAACACTAAACATTAAGCCTTAAAGAAACACTTCAGGCACCAAAACAACTTCATACAAATGAAGTTGTTATGGTGCCAATAGATCCCCAGAGGGACTTTGAACTGAGGGTTTTAATAATCCCAAAGTTGCCTCGAGCAGCGATGTCCACTTCCCCTCAAATTCAGGAAACGTGGAGTGCCGAAAGGCCCCCGCCTTTCGGCACTCCACGTTTCCTGAATTTGAAAATTCGGAAGCTGGATGCTGCCAGAGGGGAAGTGGACATCGCTACTCGAGGCACCGCTGATTATCTGAGAGCAGTCAGCTAACGCCATTCACTAAACTGGCTTGGAAAAGGTACGTTTCTTTCAAAGTCAGTTTAGTACCTACTGTACCATAACACTAAACCCTAACCTAACAATATAATGTAATATAAAAGATACAAAGTAGAGACAGATGTATTAAAGGAAAATAATGCCATCTTGGGATTTTAGTATCCTTTCAACCTTTTTTTATTTCCATAATTTATGGAATTTACTGTTATGTATCATATATCTGTATGTACTGTAAATTTAAAATCTCTTAAGTTAAAATGTTAATATTTATAGGGTCTCTGGATGTGGATTTTGTTGAGAAGTATCATTCAAGGTTCTGCATTCATTAAAGGCTCTCAGATTTAATTGCCCCACTAAATTAGCTCATTTCCTGCAAAGTTACTACCATGCCAAGATTTGAGTCAAATTTGCATCTCCATTTGTTTTTTTTCCCATTTATCTTCTTTAACGTCATATTTGAATGGAATAGTAGCCTGCAGGGCACCACATTTGAAGACACAATTTTTCTAATTAATTTAGAGCACAATGCAGGGACAAAAGGAAGCTTTGCTAATTGGCAATGAAACAGGTGAAAATTTATAAGGTCTATTACCAGCGAGCCATTCTGAATGCTGAATTAGAGCCGAATTCATTACGAATTTTGTATGAAAGACATCCCACTGTAAGATATTGTTTAGGATATAAGTAATGTGCAGGATTTCCTGTTGGGTACACAACTCTTTAACAATTGTAAGGAAAAGACTTATTCGAAGTGACAGCTTGATCTTACTATTATGTAGCATGGGTCACAGTTTCCTTTAATATTGCAGGAAAGCCAGACATGAGTTAGCATAGGTTACATTTGATAATGATCTGAAATACTGCAGTATACTTCAGTATCCATCTGTAATGAAAGCTGCTACTTATTTACAAAATGGAGCGGGTTTTGCTTGGAATAGCTTTCAAGATCCGTGGAGAGATTTATTATTATTATTATTATTATTTTATTATTTATATAGCGCCATCAGATTCCGTTGCGCTGTACAATGGGTGGACTAACAGACATGTAATTGGATCCAGACAACTGGACACACAGGAACAGAGGGGTGGGGGCCCTGCTCAATGAGCTTACATTCTAGAGGGAGTGGGGTATAGTGACACAAAGGGTAAAAGTAGGGGTACGAAGTAGGCTGTTCGAAAAGTATTCACTGAGGGCTTAGTAGGTAATTTTTGACTGTTGCAGGAGAGGAGTCATGTGGGGGGTGGGGGGGAGGGGGTGATAAAAACCTGCTACCAGTTTAATTTATATGCTTTCTTGAAGAAGTGAGTTTTCAATGATTTTTTGAATGAGTGGAGACTGGGTGAAAGTCTTACGGAGAAGGGAAGGGAGTTCCACAGAGGAGGTGCAGCCCTGGAGAAATCTTGGAGGCGAGCATTAGAGGTGGGAGTACGGACAGAGGATATACGTAGGTCTTATCAAAGTGTCAGTAAAAAATGTGCGCCTTTCTTAAAAAATAAATAATAATAATAATTCTCCAGTGTGAATTATTAATTCTGATTATGTTTTCCCACTGTACATTTCTTTTGCTATTTGTTTATATTATTTTTTCTTTTGCATTACTTTGCATATTTTAATACGTTATATGTATACACATTTCCCTTTATTCACAACAGAAATTATATTATTTTCGATCAATGTCTCACATTAATTTTATCTGGTTGTAGCACTGTGTTACTTGTTAGAGGGACGCCATTTTGGAGGAGCAAAAATCCTTTCGAATATATGCAGAAGAAAAGAGACACTTTTCAAACTACTTTCAAAATACTTTAATTAATGTACAGTGAACTCTCTTTAAAAATCATATTTGGAATACTTTCATAATCCTGACATAGCATTTGGAAATAGAATTTGGAAATACCAGAATACCTGAGCTATATGAATGAAAGTTTGGAGTTTAACCTGAAGTCTTGCCAGAGTGATTTTAAAAAAAAAATCTTGTATACCATACCTCTCGACATTTCAAATGGACAAAGAGGAACTATTTTATATTAGTGGTGTGAGTAAGGGCCTGCCAGAGGTGCGGCTAGTCTGAGAAATTTTAGGGGATTTTCTAATAACAATTTATACAACTGTAATGTAATTTAGAACAAGAACAATGTATCTTATTTGCCCAGGCTGATTTCTAAATAGATTTATTGTAGTATAAAGACACATTATTTATTATTTATTATTGCCATTTATATAGCGCCAACAGATTCCGTAGCGCTTACTGTAAGTATTATTGCTGTAAAGCTTTGTTATACACTGAGAATATGGATTTCCTAGAAAAGAGGGGCTATAGCATAGAAAATAGGGACAAAGCGATTTATGCCAAAGTAGGGTCTGTCCTTCCTAAATAGGGACACTTGGGAGGTGTGGTGTACAACCAGAGAATTATTGTTTTGGATATGTAGTACTATGCACTCTGTGCTGTTGTGGCCCAGTTTACAGGTGGATTTGACGTAGTATTTTTAAACATTTGCCCCTTTTGATATATTGCATGGCAATCAGATGCACTGTCCCGTCTGACTGATGTCACTTGCAAATTCTTACTAATTCTAATATTTCTGAGTTTTCTTTGTTATTTATGAATTTTCTTTCCTTGAGTTGGTTGTGACTTGATTGCTAAGTTTGGAACAAATGATTTCACCCAATTGTGTTGTAAAAGGCCAGAGATTACCTTTATTAAATAATAATAATAATAATAATTAAGAACTGTAACTGATATATTTGCCATAGAGACAGATGGCAGAAACATAGTGACACTTCTGCATTGTCAGTGTCAATTTTGTCTAACTTGAGGAACACTGATTGGCTGAGAAGGCTGAAGGAAGATTAGGGCTGTTTATCCTGGGTAAAGTACAGCATATCACAATGGACTTACTTTCAAACGTTATATTTAGCACTCCAAATAAATATGGCAGGACCAGAAGAATACTGCATGTTCCACTGTACATCAACTAATCACATTGATCAGCAAATCAAAGTAGCTTTACTTTTCCATCATTATTATTATTGTTATTGTTAGTATTATCATCGTCATTTATATGGCGTTAAAGGGATACTATAAGTGCCAGGAATACAAAGTAGCTCCATCAGTCTCCCCCTTCCTTACATCCCCCACCACCAGCTTTGGTAAATAAAGGGTTAAAAATTACCTGGTCCTAGCACCGATGTCCCTTGGCCGCTGGGTCACGGAACGGTACAAGTGGGCGCTAATATGGATGCGCGGCAAGCGCTGGACGCGCATTAGGCCTTCCCAAAGGAAAGCATTGACTTAATGCTTTCCTATGGGGAAATAGCTAACGCTGGATGTCCTCATGCAGAGAAGAGCCATGATGCACCTCCAGTGGCTTTCTGGTAGACAAATGTTTTAAGTGCAATAGGGACACGGTACCCAGAACAGTTTAATGAGCTGAAGTGGTCTGGATGCCTATAGTGTCCCTTTGTCTGCAGTGCTTTACATTAATACAGTGGCTTTATTTAACATCACGTAAGTGACAGACTAAAATGATGCTGACAAAAACAAGCGGTAAAGAAGGCCATGCTCCCAAGAGGTTACAATCTAGATAGGTTTTTGTTTTCCCCAGCACATATTATTAAAGCAATTACTTGTGAATGCATTTCCTCCGCTGCATTTCTGGGCAGTAAGAGCATCCCTGTTCTGAGATGCTAGCTAGTTATTAGTATATCCCTCTTTAATTATGAAGAATGATACTAAGGGTCAATTTAACAACATCTGGCTCTTTAGCTGTTTGGTGTACTGTTCAACTGTGTAGGTCTTATCCCTACACGGCCAATTAACCCCCTCTGGAAAGAGATTCAATACCCATCTCTTTGCACAAGCTTTTGCATAACACATGTCCGTGTACTTGAAGAGCTTTGAGTCCAGTTCGAGAAAAGCTCTAAATGAATTATTATGATCATTATTCCCCAATGTTGGGTGGGTAGTGTTTATGGAAGTTTAGAGTGGCGAGAGGTTAGAAAGACAGCTGCCGCGGTCTGCAAGAAATTATTGCACGGTTTAGTTCCTCCTTCCTTTGGGGTAGAAAGTGCTGAACCTTTGTGAAACTGGGTGAGGAATAGTTATTTAAGGGAGCGATTAGTGTGACACCTCCCAAGGGGTGCAATTCATTGCTATAACTACATCAAAGGCATCTCAGCTGCATCCAAATAAGATCAGGTGCTCAGTAGCGTGGGAGAGAAATTATGGATTAACCCTGTGTTTGCTGCAATTTCATGCTACGCGTTTTACTTCAATTAATGAACACATTGAAACAAGCCATTTCACTCTTTAGCTGTGTATACGGTGTTAACATCATTGAAAGTAATATATAACTGTTAATACACGGAATCTTCATATGTTATTTTCTACTAATGGGTTGATCTGTAATTAACTTCCCTTTTAAACATTGGATTTCCAAACGAGGTGTGTGGCAACTTACTATCCTTTACCCAAAGTTCACAAATTACAAACATGGCCTCACGTGCTGTTAGTTCTCTAGCTGACTTTTGAACATTTCTAACTTTTGTTTTTAGAGCAAAGTATCTGTTTAAATCACTGACACAGATCCCACATACATTTTTAAACCACTCGCCTCCCACGGATAAAGTGTGGTAACAGAGCGGGGCCAGATACAGCCCTGGTTATTACTTTCTTACTCTCTATCTTCTCTATCTATGTTCTCCTTCTCTCCGTATCTCTTTTTTTTTTTTTCATTTTTCTTTCACTTTCTCTTATCTTTCTTTCCTCTTTCTCACAATCTCTCTCTCTGAATATTTGAACGTGCTGATGGCCCAACAAATCCAGATACAATTTGGTATTTGAATAATGTCCTAATTCATGCAATTTATATGGAATTCAGACATGTCATGTTGTAGTAATTCACATAACAATATCATATAAAATCCAAACCCGGTCTCTCACATACATATAAAGTATATGATATATATGTGTATGCTTCCCATTGTGTTCCAAATCAGCAGAAACAGATTGTCTTTGTTCTTTGTTCTGTTTGCCCACTACCAACCCAGCTTGTTACATAATTTACTCCATCTCATTCTTGCAGCTGTCTCAAGGTTTTAGCCCGGCGGCCTAACATTTGTTTTTGAATTATCTAAACTCTGACCAAAAAAATACCTACTCATCCTTTGGACACTTGATCCAAAAAGGGCATTTAATTGATCCAAGTCCTCATCAAGGGTCCTATTCCTGGCTCAGTGTTTACATTACAAACATTTTGTTGCACAACTTTGTAGAGTCCCAAAGCTGGGCTTTTCATAATACATACAGTGCACACTTTAGGAACTTATTTAACATGGATGCTCCATCCAACGTATATGGCAGGGATAGGTACAATAAAAAGTTGTCCAAAATAGTTTTTGTTGCTCAGAATTATCAACTTGCGCAGTGATGGCATATTTTATGAAGCAAAGATCTTGATAAATGAACACGGAAAGTACCATCAGCACTCTAGTGCACTGTTGTGATTATGGTGCTAGGAGTGTTCTGACACCTTCCCCAATGTAAGTAGTTAAAATGTTTTAGAACGATTTGACTTCTTGCCTGAGATGCGCCGCACGCATGCTGCAGTAGCTATGGTGCTTGGAGTGTTCCTTTAAGCTTTAACGCTGCGTGGAAGAATAAGGAAAACTGAAACATGTTTTGACTTGTGAATGTGATGTAGAACTGCAAACGTGTTTAAATCTAGACCCCTATATGATAATGAAATCTGGATTTTATTTAATTTTCCTTGCAGTGAGTGAAGGCACTGTATCATATTGTAACACACCTAGGAAATCAACACTAAATAACACAGCAAAATTGCATAATCTACAGGCCTGTGCCTGCCTCCAATAAATTAGCCTCCAGGCACATGGTATGAGATTTTTCCCATTAAATTGAGGAAATTAGATATACTTTGGGAGCCACATACAGCAGAAGATGTGAGATTAAGAAATAGTTAGAAATCCTGAAGTATAGAGTAAAGTTTTCTCATAAGATATCTAATGAAACATTGAAGCTAAAAGGTTTTCAGAGATAACAGGGTACTAACAACCTATTGACTATCTGACTGTCTGTATGGATCTGCCAAATATTCAGGATCAATATTTTTTTGGATACTCTCTAAACATCTTAGCTACTTCTAGAATCCAAAGTAACACATTCTCAGGACAATGATTGGCAGTTATCTGATCCCAAAATAATTGTATGTCTTACATAATAACATGGTAATAGTAGGTTGAAAAAAAGTCAAACTTTTCGCATATCTCCATATCTGTTGTTGATTCAAAAGAAGGTAAAGAACCCAATTTTAAGCCATTTCCAATTGTGCCACAAAATGGGGAAATAAAATCCTTGGTTAGCAAATGATTATTGCTTGAATGAACAGTATGAGACATTGTTCATTAACAGTATGGGTACATTAACTCTGAAATGAGTCTATGAATTTACCAATAACCGACGACTTTGTTCTGAAATGTCAGGAGTTGATTCGACTTTCTATAGCCTTACTTGTGATTCCATTGTGTGAGCACTGCCTATATTAAATGGACACTGTCATGACAAACATTATAAAGTGCATACAAAACTATGGCATACAAAACTATGCTCAAATGGCTGCTGTAAATGGATTGAAATATCTTTGCATGCCATTTCTGTATATAGATTGGGAGCAGGTAACCATTTCTGCACCTGTTGTGGGCATGTTTATATTTCTTTCTGGCCTGAATATGAAAACAATGTTGTGCTCACATTAAAAGTGATTTCACTTCAGGGATCAAGTCCCGGGGAAAAAAGTGCGTGAACTTACCCAAGATTCTTCCCCCTCCCCCCCAAAAAATAAATAAATAAATTATACCCTCGTATGCATATATATTTCTTTCTTATTGTAAAGTGCCAGTGCCGATACAAACACAGACACACAAACAGGTACACAGACACACATACAGATACACATACGCACACTGACACATACAGATACACATATACAAACATATATACCAACACACATACAGATACACAGACACACATGTATAAATGTGTGTCTCTATGTGTTTGCATAGTGTATGTATGTAGTGTATGTGTAGTGTATGTAGTGTGTGTATAGTGTGTATAGTGTATGCAGTGTGTGTGTATAGTGTATGCAGTGTGTGTGTATAGTGTATGTAGTGTGTGTATAGTGTATGTATTTTATGCAGTGTGTGTATAGTGTATGTAGTGTGTGTGTATAGTGTTTAGTATATGTATTGTATGTAGTGTGTGTATAGTGTATGTATTGTAAGTAGTGTGTGTATAGTGTATGCAGCTTGTGTGTATTGTGTAATGTTGGTGTATGCAGATGCAGTGTGTGTGTTGTGTGGGATAAATGCTGGGAAAGTGAGCAGTGTGTATTGTTTGGGTTCCTCCTCCTCCTGCCCGTCCATCCCCCCTTTCTGACTCTTTTCTGGGTTCCCACCCCCCTCCTTCCTGACTCTTACCTGGGTCCCCCCCCTTCCTGACTCTTACCTGGGTCCCCCCCCCCCCCCTCCCTGACTCTTACCTGTGTCCAGGAAGGGGGGGCACACTACATTCCCTGGTGGTCTGGTGGTACAGAGTAGTTGTCCAGAGAAGAGGGGCCCAGGACTCTCCACTTTTGATCCACTTCTTGCAGCAGCAGGCCCTCAGTTCTTGCGATCCGCAAGAGCGTTGCCGCGGGTTTCCATAGCAATCGCGGATTGCGAGAACAGAGGACCTGCTGCTGGATGTGAAACGCGCGTGGAGAATCCTGTAAGCGGCCCGGCCGCTTTACAAAAGACACAGGGGCGGCAAAATGCGGACTGCCCCCCTTAGTACGCCACTGTCTGGCAGGACTCGAACCCTGTTTCACTTCAACTTCAATTGATCTGGAAAACAAATACACTGTAAAGCATGCTATAGCACTCCATATTCCTGATGCCCTTGTGCATCACCTTTTACCATTTTCGGTTACCTGATGTGACAGTTTAAGTAAAAGTGTTGGTTACTCAACAAGTTTCCATCACAGGTCATCAAAGAATGAAAGGATTTCAAATGACTTGTCAACATGTGTTGTACATTGTTGTGTATTGTAACTACCATCTTATACAGTGAGTATTTATGGCAGTAATAGAGCTATGATTCAATAGTGATCGATCAACTAAAATAATTGAAACTAATTTAAAATAAAATATAATAAAATAATGAGATAAACTAAAATAAACTTTGTTTGGAGCATGCACGTTTCACACGTTAATCCCATCTAGACTTCCGTGTTGTAGATAAATGCATTTGTTAGTTAAATCCTGTGTGCCTGGGTGTTTGGTGCATTAAAATGTATCCCATAATTCCCATCCCATGTTTGAACCTGTTTTTTTGGTCTCTCTGAGTCTGCATGTGATCCATTTACAGTGATACTAAATTAATTATTTCCTCTATGGATTGTGGATTTCCTTGAGCTCAATTGCACGATATTAAGGAGTTTGTGGCTATGATAATACTATATCTTAGTTGAAGGTGTGCCCTGGGAATGTCCTGTGGGAACATAAATAGTATATAGTTCTCTGTTTTTAATGGGAGGTTTTGTCCCCTGAATGTTATTCATAACTTCCCGTGAAGTCTGTGACCCCCAAGTCCTGGAGCCCTTTTTTGAGTGCTTGTACCGAACTGTGCAGCTTGTCAATTAGCTTGTTGGACAGAGCATCCAACATCTGCATTAAAAGTGCAGTTACAAGTGGTAAGGAATCCTCTTCTCCTTCTTGTAGCACCTCCAGGTTTCTAGATTCCTGCTGAAAAGTTTTGCCACGTTGTGCGACCTCGTCTTGAAGTGCTTGTTTCTGCGCTTTATATTGAGCCGTAAAAAAGGATGATTTATCTGATGTCTTCTTTGCTTTGTTGTTGGACATCTTCTCTTTGAGTTCATTTAATTTTGATGTATTTAATACCCACAGTACTGCAGCAGGAGGCCCATTCCTGCGGAGCTCTGAAGCTACACCACCATCTATCTCGAAAACTGGCCACTCCACTCATATTTTTTTTAGAATCATTGATACACATTTTCTCATCACATCTTTCAACTCTCAGTTAAATGTCTCAGTGTCTCGAAAAGGGCAGTAAGGACAATGAGCTAAAATACTGCATCAATTACATTTAATAGCATCATGTGCCTTAGGACTTTGTGTGCATGTTTCACGGCAACAAACATTGTTGAAATATCCTGGATCCCCCTTACTATCCTGATGTACGTTTCTTTCCTCGGAACTCAGAATGCAAAGGTTGCTGGCTAAACATCACTAGATTGTTCACCCATCAATCTTATAAGCCATTCATCCTAATTATGTCCCTGTTTGGTTATCTGAATTATTATAAGTGTGACAATATGCTGATTAATTGTGGGATGATAGCTGGGCTATTCACCAATGCTAATGAGAGAACACATAATGTAAGTTTATACTTAGAAAATCTGCTGCATATTATTCCGTGTACGACAATCCTGTTATTTCAGGTAATTTCCTTAATCCTACTGCTTTATGGCTCGGTCTCTGAATAAAACAAAATTGTAGTTCTACATATGCCTTTTATGCACAATCTTAGTGTTTCTGTCTGCATTCACTGGGCAGCAAGCACAATGGGTTATCCATGCATTAGATATGATTACTGGGGTGTACCTTTAATGTGCGACTCTCCATGTACTCTTAAGTACTATTGAATGTAGTGGAAGTGCCTTGTCATGCTGCATTCTGTTTAACACTGTAAATGCACGCTTGTTGCCATGGCGAGGAATACTCTGAGCGCAGAATACTGATACTGAGTTACATTTTCTCTTGTGTTTTCCCGGGGAATCCTTCCAGGCTTGTGTTCCAGATGGGATGTAGATACACATCCCCGCTAAGTCAGAGATAAGAAACCTGGTAAATTTTTAAACAATTACAGAAAACCATAAGGGGATCGTAGGGTTAGATGACAATAACCTCTCCCTGGCTGCACAGGAATACAGCAGGATCACTCCTAAAAGCCTGCCCTAAAGCTGATATCAAATCACAGGGCTCCCTACTCTCTCTCTCTCTCTCTCTCTCTCTCTCTCTCGCTTTCTTTCTTTAGTAAGACAGGCTCAGATGTTAGCCTTTCGTCATCTGTGTGGGTGCAAATCTCTCCTCAATTTTTTTCCTTGTACAATGCTCTGCCATTGACGTAGCAATGCAGTGATCTAGATTATACACTATTCTGTATTTTATTGTGTAAGATATAGGAGCTCTGATGGGTTTCTAAGGCTCAGTCTGTCAATGAGGAGCTGCATGTTGAAGTGAATTTTCAGAGACGGATATAATCTCACTGATTGAACAGTTTTTTGTTTTGGCATATTTAATGCAGTTTTACTTATATCCAGCACAGTAAAGAAAACATATGCCAGGGAAAGGCCATATAGGACAGTGATGTCTAATACTTGCTTATTCTTGGCATGTCTTTTAATGGGTTACATTTTCTTTGATGCTTAGCCAGCTGTTTGGCTATCTTGGCTATCAGGGAACTATGGGGAATGTAGTCCTCAACAGCTGCAGTTCCAAAGGTTAACCAAAAGCCACCAATGTCCAAGTCACCTGCAATTCAGTATAAACTGCAGCCCCTGTTACCCATAATGTATATGATGAATTATAAACTGCACTATGCAGAAAGCTGGCAAATAAACATTATACAGGAACATAGAGGGCACTTCCAATTGGGACCTCCAGCTGTCGTATATCACCCTCAATGCTGTAATCCAGGACACTAGGAGACAATCATATTAGGGGACATGGCTACTGACTCATGCATGTATCAGAAGTGACATGTGGGGGGAAATGTTGGGAAAGGGTGTAAATGGCTCACGTGTATTTTCCCTGATACACATGTATTGCCATTCTGCGTGTGTGTGTGTGTTCAAAATAAAAGTGCCCTTCTTAAGCCACTTGAAAAACTGGTGGTGCATTTCTTTGACTGCTTTCAGTGCTGGCAGTGCCCCTTTTTGGCAATTTGAAACGCGGACAGTGCCCCTTTTTGGCAAAGTGAAATGCTGATAGTGCCCCTTTTTGGCAATTTGAAACACGGACAGTGCCCATTTTTGGCAATGTGAAATGCTGATAGTGCCCCTTTTTGGAAATGTGAAATGCTGATAGTGCCCCTTTTTGGAAATGTGAAATGCTGATAGTGCCCCTTTTTGGAAATGTGAAATGCTGATAGTGCCCCTTTTTGGCAAAGTGAAATGCGGCAGTGCCCCATTTTTGGCAATTTGAAACGCGGACAGTGCCCCTTTTTGGCAAAGTGAAATGCGGCAGTGCCCCATTTTTGGCAATTTGAAACGCGGACAGTGCCCTTTTTTGGCAATGTGAAATGTGGGCAGTGACCTTCTTTGGTCTTTTAAAACACAGACACTGTCTATATCGTCCTTTTGAAATATTGGACATGCCCCAGTTTGTCGATTTGTAGTTCATTGGAAGGTTTCACATGATTTTCAGGTAACCTAGTGACTTCTTACAGAATGGTTTTTCCTTCACAATAGCGTTTTCTTATTTTCTCAACATTCATCTTTGTTTCTTAGTGTCCACAGGGGCTCTGCAAGTTTATTATCCTCCGTACTCATAGGAACACACGGAGTAGTCCTCTCATCTGACATGTCCCTGGATACCGAGCTTGTTACATGCTAAATTTAGAAACGCCTGGCATTCTGCATTCCTGAGATGTAAAGGGAAACTCACCTCTTTTAAAGATGTAAAGGAGAATCGGCTCCTTCAAAAGGATACATCTGCTGCAAAAATATTTTATTATTCTGTTTGACTTTCAGCACAGCCCTATTTGCTGTAAAATAGGTTTTAAATCCGTATGTCAGATTTCACTTCCTAAAAGTTATGTTTACAATTTGTAGTTGTTTCGTACTAAAACAAGCCTTTAAAATCAGGTCTGAATTGAGTAATAAATAAATTATAAATATATCTATATCTATCTATCTATCTATCTATCTATAACTCTGGTATTTCATTAAACAGGGACTTTACTATCCTAGTTTAGAACTAGCCGGTCTCTTGATTTGGACAGACAGTCCTTTCCAATTTTGAAAGCCTAAAACCTTTGGATGGCTGAGCGTTATAGGGGATTTCATTAAAAAGCATTACAAGTAGTTTCTAAACACCACAAAAGGTGCCAAGTTTAGCCATCACTTGTATAAAATATTAATATATATTTGTAAAAACGTGTATACTATAGAATCCTAAAAGCTTTGAAGCCCTACATAAAGGCTAATTAGTGTGCAGTTGTGTGAAGGTTTTTTTCTCTGTAAATACTATCTTCCTCCTTCCTTCTACCTCTCAGGGAGCAGAGAGCAGCAATCAGGCAGATGGTCCCTCAATGTTCACAGCAGGGACATCACTTGAAATGGGCATCTTCATCATTTGACACACCGTGCATTGCTTCTGTTACATTGTGCATTTTCTGATATGCTATACATTATATGGATATATATACACTGTTGGGGTTATTCACAAAAAAATAAAATAAACATCTGGTATGGGGACTGCAAAATCTGAATGGGCCTGAATTCTGACCCGAACACCGCTCATGCTTTAAATTTGGGCCCAGATGATTTAAATCGAGGCCCAGTTAAAAAAAAAAAAAAATCAGACTATATGCACACTTGAAATGCTAGCAGCCAGTGGGTAAATAGTTAAAAACCTTTAGTGGGGCATGTTTTAATTATGTGGTGGGTGGCCAGCGCTTGGACATCTGTGGGTATCGGGTGGGGGACTTTAAAATAAATAATGTAGGTGGGCAGATCACTATTTAATAAAATAAGTGGGTGGGATATCCCCAGTGTCAGCGGGTGGGGGTTATTTTAATATTAGGGTATAAACCTAGTGTCCACCCCTGCCTCTACCCATTGGTGGAGGGTGGGGGCTCTAATCAAAATATTCATGGAAGAGGTTAATAGTAAAAAACACCACTGGTGTGCGTGTGGAGCACTTAAAAATATACGGACTCACCCATATGGGCTAACATACATATGTACGAGGAACGTATCCCACAACAGTGTATCTGAAACAGATATAAGTGCAACTGATGTACACCTTGCTTTTGAATCTATATATAGGGCAGAGAGTCCTTATTTTTAGTGGTAGCTGCTATTACTGTCTATTTCACTATTAACTGTAAGCGCCTTGAATACATACATTTTTTGCATTCATGGAGGAGGACCTGTATCCCCCCCTCGACCCCCACCCATGGCTCAAAATAATTATACATGGCATTTTCCACACTAATGGCATGGCATTTTCCACACTAATGGCATGGCATTTTCTACGTGGAGCAATATTAGTAAGAGCATTCTGATTGGTTGACTTTCAAGCCAGCCAATCAGAGCGCTCTGACAGGCAATTCCCACTTATTTTTTGACTTGCCTGTCAGATCTCTCTGATTGGCCATTGCTGGTTTGAGACACTAGGTATTCCCTCTTGAATATCAGGGGAGAGCAATAGATAGTCCCCCTGAATGTTATAATTAGGACTCCCACCAGCTGTCAATGGGTGTGGGCTGGGGGTGGGCACTACCTTGAAATACCTTGTATAATACGGGACAGGGCAGGACAGGGATGTGCATGGCAGGTGGGGACATAGAGAGAACTGGCTAGCAAACGTTGGCCAGCGCCACATAATCGACCTTTGAAGCCCCGAGGGTTATTTAACTATATGCCCGCTGGCTGCGATTGCTGTCAGCAAGCAAGCAGTACTTCAGGTTAACATTCACTTTCAAAACAGTAAGTGAACAATAATTTGCAAGTGTTCATCCTACCGGATGCATTCAGTTCCGAATTTGACTAAAACCGGTACTTTGTAGATCTTCCAAATCCTACACACTTTATAAAAGCACAGATTTTAATACTGACATTGATTGCATCTGGGAGATTGCTGCAGATCTGCTCCGGCCGAGTGAATACCGTCTGTATTTGGTTTAATTAAATAAGAGAATTGCCATTGTGGTTGGAATTTTTCACCGATGTTTATTGAATAGCCCTGTGTATGTCATCCTGATTGGTTATGGATACACTGTGTGCTATTTCATTTAATACACTTAGTTTATGTAAAGCACATTGAGCTTTATTCTTTGCTTGATGTACCAGCATCGTACGTTAGGTGATGCATGATTCGAAATGCTATGCATCATTTTGTGATAGCAGTCAATATGTTAAGCATTGTTGGTTGCATTATGAACCATTGTGATACACTGTGCTGTATATTGGTACCGTATACATTAGTTTGATACGCTATGCACTATTCGATATGCTAAGCGTGTTTTTTATAGCTATACATTTTCTGATGCACAAGTATCATTGAACAGATGATGCCTTTTTGGATGCTATTCATTTCATATTCCATACATTATTTCCTATGAAGTGCATTGTTGATTCTTTTTGCATTGTTTATATGCTATAAATTGATGTGCTATGCATTGTTTGATACACAGTGCATACGTCTAGAACTGATTCGTGCATAAACCTTTTCAGTTGCCTACAACAAAGGATACCACATTTGTATTCCTAACGTTAAAGTGTTCCTTTAACTTAGGAATTCAAATTTCAGAGTTTAGTGGATCATTTCAGAGTTTACTGGATAATCCTATAAGTGTACTTTGTATCTTTTCTTTTAATACTTTATTTTGGCAGACATAGTTCATGCACAAGCTGGAACAATATCAATATCAGCAAATCCGCAAATTTGCATTGTCTCCTTTTTCCGTATATGTTACAAATATGGCGTAAATCATAACGATGCAGTAAGTGTACTTTATCAAACACTAAAATAATATACTTTATGCGATTGCTTTATAAGATGCAGTATTACATGTTTCTATACACATTTATTCATGGAGTGGAGACTGTGGAGGAATGGAGCTGATAACCATATATTGAATCACTCTAAATGTATAAAGCACTCTGTAGTCAGAGCACCTCTGTCTCACATATTGATGGAAAGAGCAAATGTATGACAATATGACAGCGGTACTTGTTAGAAAACGATATTACAATATTTCTCCTACTACTGAGAGGCAATGTATGATATAATATTGTATATAAAGTTTGCTTCAGCATCACTTTTGCTGTAACAAATGCCGATTCAAAGTGGGTACGTAGTGTAACCATTTAACTCCCGGAGGCAGAGGAGTGCAGTGAATAGTAATTATTATGATATCCCTCTCTGTATAGGTGACATCGGGATGACTCTTTCTTTAACCCTTTGCGATCCCATGTCGGAATATATCTGACAAAATATTTTGTCTTTTCTGGTCCAATGTCGGATGGTCCCTGGAGTGTACCACCGATCCTCCGTGCCGGGACCCCCCAGCCTGTGCACATCGGCAGTACTCTCCAGGGAAAATCTTATATTGGATCGCCAGAGATAAAATATTTTGTTGGTTATATTTCGACATAGATTCGCAAAGGGTTAATATAATTTATTTTATACTCCAGATGAACCATAATACCATACTACCAGAGTCCCTGTGATGACTCTGACTCCAAACCGTATTCCTCCTCGGCTGCATATATATATATATATATATAAACTGAAATCAAGGAAGATAAAGCACACTCAACATAATTGTTGCCAGCACAACAGGGCTATATATACCGTCTTCTTTAGGGGTTTTCTTTGTATATGTTTACAAGCTTTGTTTATTTTGTACTGATTTTTATGCACAGAGAAAAGAGACTTTGTTCTGTGCTTAATTTACCAATATCTTGATTGTATATGCTATTTCATAGTACTACATTCAGGGCTTAAAATTTACACTCACCACTAGTGATTGGTTAGTGAAAATCTAGCTCTGGCACATAGATAATCACAGCTGGTGAGTGTAACATGGACCTTCTAGGCGTGCAGTGGCAAGTAACTTTTAAGGCCAGGCTAGTACAGTAGGACGTTATGCCCTGCATTACGTTTGTTTAGAAATGACTATTATCTATTTTATTTTATGTTATTGGTTATGTAATGTCTCCTAGTAGCATGAAAAATATTGTCGTATAGTTTGTGTCTGTGACTGATGGGAGTGGTTCATTGCCTGAAACCAACCCATTCACTTTCCCTGTGCTAAAAATGTTATGTGATTTTATTGAAGACTGATATCTCCCCACCACACTCTTTAAATTTAAATTATTTTATGATAACAGCAAAGGAAACACCTAAGGAGGGTAACTTTTATTATATTCGTTAAAATTGTCAGACCACTAGGGCCTAATACCTTCATTAACTCTTCTAAGGAATGCCGGTACAATTGAAGCTAAAGCTAAATTATATAATTTCAAAATAAATGAATGGTAATCTGTTACCCACTGTTGAAAAAGAAGCCCATGTCTTTTTTTTATTTTAAGAACTGTAATTCTTTACTTACCCTACATATTGATTCAACAGGGTTAATTGAATTGCAAACTTACCAACGCAGAACAGAGGATAGGGAGGTTTGATATAATGCTCCAGAAACCCTATTTATTGTAGCTTAGCCATTGTTAAATGATAGGGGCGCTCCATTGTCAAAATGCAAAAAAAATAAAAACAATAAAAAATCACTGTTTTGTAGATATGCCCCTAATGAAAACTTGCACATTTTTTTTCCATTGGGATTATATCTAAAACAGGATGCAAAAGATGTCTCTTGTCTGTAGCCTTTTCAAGCCCTCCTCTTCTTACCAAGCCTAGACATTCTGTGGCTGTTGCTGTCCAATGCAGCTTCCAATGCAAGGCAGGTGCTCTGTCTGGGCAAATTACTGCCTCTTCAGTTCCTCTTCACTTTAGCTCCACTGAGCTACACAAACCAGGATGTAACAGTACTGGTTGTCTGATTGACAGATGGCGGTAATGGAGGTGGGAGGGGTTGGGGGGGAGGGGCATAACAAGGCTAAATTCTGAAAGATGTTTGTTGAAATCTGCACTTTTTGTAAAATGAATAGATATACCATAAAGCTTAATAATTAGTGGGTTCTAGTTTAGTGAAATGCGTCAGTACCTTAAGGATAACACCATGCAAGGTCTTTGTGGTATAGTTTTGACATTTTCTGCTTATACTTTTGATTGTCTGTGAGTGCAGATTTCTATTTTCCTCTGTTTGTGTTTTTAAGACTTCACTGTGTATTTCTCTATCCCCCATCCTTTTATTTTCTTTTGTTGGCAAAAGAGGTGAAGGTTTTTAATAATTAGAATTACGCTTTCAGGGATTGGAAAGTCCCAATGTAATTACTGCTCCTCTAATATAATTACAGATTTAAATATCTGATGGACTATAGTCTAGAGAAAAAAAAAAAAAAAGAAAAACGACATAAACACTGCAGCAAAGCTTGAAATCAACAGTGTTAGTTCAGCATGGACCCTAAAAACATTACCGTAAACCCACCAGCACCGTCCCTCATCCTCTGGAGTGTGGGATGGGGAAACTAGTCAAGGGGGGACGACTAAACAATCCCCCATAATCACCTTACTTATGTGTATTTGTTGAGGGGTTAAAATTGATAGATTGCTTGGAGTGATCCCCATTAAAATGCTAGTGGTGCCCAGATGCTGACAGTATGTGTCAATGACACTCAAAATAACCCGGCAAGTGCTGCCCTGTATGCGCCCCGACATCCCCAAAAGTACACTACAGGCAAAACAGCTATTTGCTGCATTCAAAAAGAAGCTAATGTGATTAGCTGATTAAAACAAGCAAAGCACTTTTAAAAAAAAAAGCTGTAGAATGGGGGGATATAAATCTTAAAACTCTTCTGTCACAGTCGAAGAGCAACGTGATTGACAGAAACAACGCAGACAATCATTTTGGCCTTACAGCTATAGACATAATGTTTTAATACCTACCTCACATCTATACGGGCGTTTTGAAGCCAGACCGTTTGTTCCAGTAATAATTTCCGAGCACCCATCAGTTGAACTTGGCAGGCTCTTTAGACAGGTACTTTAAAAAGTGGAGTTCTTGGATGTTAGGCTGCCAACAAAATAATAACAAAATAGCTTCAAAGCAAAGCTTCATAGAAAACAATGACTCGAAAACTCAGTCTCTCTCCTGAATTGCGTTTTTCAGATCTGCAAGTTATTTCTTTACAGTAAATGCCACATTTAAGGCTTTCAATAATAGCTATCACCTTTTTTGAATGTTGCCCCATTACTTAGCAGAAAGTTCTCAATGACACATTATGCCTCTGCCTGCAATTGTAACTTGATATACCAATATGAAAGTAACCTACTCGCTATTGAAACTTCCATCCCCTAGTACAGCGTTTCGCAACCTTTTACAGATTAGCCCTTTAGGTCTAATAAATATTCCTAGGTTCCCCTGTCTCGGGAAAGTAATTTCTATTGACTTAAATTCCAAATTAATGTTATAGACACTAACATTTAGGTTAATCATATATGTAAGGAGGAGTTTATAAACTATTGATTTATAGTATAAAAGTCACAAAATGAAAATATAATACACACATAATAGTTACACACAGAGGACACTAGCACACACACAGTTACACACAGAGGACACTAGCACACACACATTTACAAATAGAGGACACTGACACGCACACAGTTACACACAGAGGACACTGGCACACACACAGTTACACACAGAGGACCCCGTCACACACACATTTACAAATAGAGGACACTGACACACACAGTTACAAACAGAGGACACTGGCACACACACATTTACAAATTTACAAATAGAGGACACTGACACACAAATATTTACACACAATGGACACTGACACACATGTGCACACAAAGGAAATTGACAAAGACACTCTTACACACAGAGGATACACACACTGACAGACACACTATCATTGATGTAACACAAACTGACAGACATACTAACATGTATTCACTGACAGACACACACTCACTCACAGACACACTCTCACTGATTTTACACACACACTGGCAGACACACAGAGATTCAATGACAGACAAATATACATTCTCTCACTCACTCACAAATTATTATTTTTTATTATAAAAGGTAGCCTGCCTACCTTTGGGAGAGCTGTTATGGATCCTTTCCCTGGGGTACAGTGTGGGGCTTTTGTAATCTTTGTGCTCCTCCAGAACTGCTCCCCTGTATGATGTTTAGTGATGCAGGGTCTTGAGTGGTGTCATAACCCGACAGGGAGCAGTCCTGGAACATCATGAAGAATACAGTACCCTCGACACCTCTGCTACCATATTGCCCAGGACACTGTGTTTGGGCAGATTAGAGACCTGCCGTCTGAGTAAGCAGGTGCCTACTCTGGCTTAGTGCACAGCCAGCTGCCTCCTGGGGAGAAGCTAAGTTGGCCAACAGGCTCTTGGTGTACCCCCTGCCAAGGGATATGCCTAACACTGGTTGGTTGAGAAGCCCTGGAGGATAATAAAGGTGTTTTTATGTCTTTGGACACTAACAAAAAAAAACATCTAAAAAGTTTTAAGCTTCAAATATTTTAAAAGTTTAAATGATCAATATCTACTGTGTTTTGGGACCTATGACATTTTGCCTCCATACCACCCAATATTTCAAATGACCAAAAAGAGACATGTATCTTTTGTTTCCCAAAGTGGGATGTTTGTGAAGTATCTACAGGTGATTTCTAAACACCCAACCAGATTGGCCATAGTTTGACATAACACAAAGGTTGACTTTTTGTTAACTTATATATCTGTATATATTCCTTAACCATCTGTGTGTAACAGAAGTGTTTTCTTTTTTTTTTTTTGTACACCCACTAGACCAGGGGTTTTCAACATAGTCCTCAAGTACCCCCCTCCAGTCCAGGATTTAGGGATTACCCTGTTGCATCTAAAGTTTTTTTTTTTTTCTTTCTAAAAACACCTTTGACACAACTGGGTAATCTGTAAATCCTGGACTGTTAGGGGGTACTTGAGGTTGGGAACCACTGCACTAGACCATTCAAGGGTTAAGCCAAACCATGCAATCTAGGAGAAGACAGCATAATTCTAGATCTTTTTCTCCGATGTTTTAATATGCAGTGATTATTGCCACTCTAATTATTGCTGACATTTTGTATGTAAGGAGCGTGGATTACAGAGTGGTACGTAAAGATTTATCCGGGCTCAGTCAAGCAGACCTGTGAGATTGCGGCTGTTTTCAGCCTGCCTCATCTCCACTGCAGCCCACGCAAGGTACCGGCCCCAGGCGCTGTTTTAATGACAAAAGTGCTGAGCGGGCATGCATGAGAAATTATCTCCTCTACTAAAGAGAGATAATCCGGAGTGACTGGCGGGGAGGCGTGGGCCTGATCCAGAGATGTAATCTGACAATTCATATCCGCGGTATGACCATACTCAGAGAAATCATTACAAGAGCCATGCTGTTAGAAGTAAATAGTTTAACCTCTAAACTGCCTAAAGACAGATAGACAAATAGATAGATAGATAGATTGATAGACAAATAGATAGACAAATAGATAGATAGATAGATAGATTGATAGACAAATAGATAGATAAATAGGTTGATTGATAGACAAATAGATAGACAAATAGATAGATAGATAGATAGATAGATTGATAGACAAATAGATAGATAAATAGGTTGATTGAGTTTGTGTGTTTTAAGTGCATTTAACACAGTGAATAGAGGACTGCCCCATAAATATTCATTGACATCAACAAAGGGCTTATTAGAGATACATTTAAACTGCAACTATCACACTCCAAATGCTTAGCCTACTGGGACAACTATTTGGGCTATATTTGCATAATTATATCATTATATTCATTCTGTCCATTCTTTGGTGAAATATGATTTGTCCTGGCAGATCCAGAAGGAAGGATTGAAGGGACACTGTAAGCACACTAACTATTTCCGTTGAATTGGTTATTTTCCTACATTCAGTGTTAAACTATTTTTAACCAGTTTAAAGCTGAATGGGGGTCCATGACCACCCAAAGCATGGCCTCTACTAGTGATATGGCTAAAGCAGAGATTACACACTTCCTAATAGCCATGCCGATTTATACATACAACATGCCTCCAAAGCATCCTGATCGGTCCCAATTTTCGAGTCCTTTCCCGCCATACTGACTTTGTTCCCTTGTATCCTGCTTTTAGAAACACTTGGTAACTGTCCCCACACAGGATCTGTATGGTATACTGAAAGAGTGTACCCTGCAAGTCCTGCCCTTGACTGGCCTGCTAGATTGGCAGACAGCATGGCGTGAATGCCAGTAATTTGGGCGCAATTGTGTCACTGGCCCGTCACTTTTAGCCCCTTCCCACTGGCATTCCGCTTCTCGGGACAAAAATGTTGGGAGGTTCATTGCAATAGACACTTTGACTGGGTGAAAGTCGTCAGCCAATCACAACCACCGATCGCAGCAGAGACTAATGCTTCCTCATTAACACAAGAAGCAGAGAGGGGATGGTTTGCTGGTGACTCTCATTTAGCATTAAAACATTAAAAACGGTTTAATGCTGAATCGATGGACAGTGCTAGGGACTTCCGCACACTATAACCACTTCAATGAGTAGAAGTTGTTGTGGTCCCGATAGAGTTCAGGATACTAGGGTGAATAATTTGCAGGTTATTATTGCACTGTATAAAAATACCAAAGCTGTTCTCTGTCTTTGGAATATCGCAGTACGTTTTTTATTCAGATGGGCTGCAATAATGGTAAACAGATCTATAACTTTAAAGGAACACTATAGTCACCTAAATTACTTTAGCTAAATAAAGCAGTTTTAGTGTATAGATCATTCCCCTGCAATTTCACTGCTCAATTCACTGTCATTTAGGAGTTAAATCACTTTGTTTCTGTTTATGCAGCCCTAGCCACACCTCCCCTAGGTATGATTGACAGAGCCTGCATGAAAAAAAAACTGGTTTCACTTTCAAACAGATGTAATTTACCTTAAATAATTGTATCTCAATCTCTAAATTGAACTTTAATCACATACAGGAGGCTCTTGCAGGGTCTAGTAAGCTATTAACATAGCAGGGGATAAGAAATTCTTAATTAAACAGAACTTGCAATAAAAAAAGCCTAAATAGGGCTCTCTTTACAGGAAGTGTTTATGGAAGGCTGTGCAAGTCACATGCAGGGAGGTGTGACTAGGGTTCGTAAACAAAGGGATTTAACTCCTAAATGGCAGAGCATTGAGCGGTGAGGCTGCGGGTGCATGTTCTATACACCAAAACTGCTTCATTAAGCTAAAGTTGTTCAGGTGACTATAGTGTCCCTTTAATGTGCACTATGTTACCAGGATGAAGTCATTATAAGTTCTTTTAACTATGCATGTCATTCAAAATACAAACTGCACTGCATTCATTACTGGATTGTTCCATGCGTTCTTGTGATCATGGCACTTGTTTAGAGGCCATTTTATAACTCACTTTTGTGGGTTTAGAGCTGTAGAATGTTAGAAACTGGTAGTTCAAGTGTATTTCTGCAGAGATTCATTGCCCAGCTCATGGAGAGAGACTTCAAAGAATAGCAGGAATTTTGTCTTTGACTGTGTAATTACGTGCCACAGACATGCACAGCACATTGATTAGGTTGTGCACCCGGGGACGTTTATTCCTTAAATGACCACTATTGGCACCCAGACCACTTCAGCTCAATGAAGTGGTCTGGGTGCGAGGTCCATCTAGTTTTAACCCTGCAGCTGAAAACATAGCAGTTTTAGAGAAACTGCTATGTTTCATTGAGGGTTAATCCAGCCTCTAGTGGCTGTCTACCTGACAGCCACTAGAGGGCGCTTCCGCGATTCTCAGTGTGAAAATCACACTGAGATGATGCTGACGTCCATAGGAAAGCATTGAGTAATGCTTTCCTATGGGCGGTTTGAATGCGCGCGCGGCTCTTGCTGACGTCGGCAGGGGGAGGAGAGGTCACCAGCGCCTAGGGAGCCTGGTGCTCGATTAAGGTAAGTTGCTGCAGGGGTTTTAACCCTTTCAGCCCAGCAAGAGGGGGGCCCTGAGGGAAGGGGGAACCTAAAAACCCTACAGTGTCCTGGCACTATAGTGCTCCTTTAATAAAAGGAGAATATTTATTGAAATCTTAGATGTCAAAAAAGTGATTTCTACTTATCAAATAACTTTAAATGTTTTAAAATGTGTTAACTCAGCATTTACAGGGTTATTCACTAACGTGAGAATTCTGGGTGAAATAAAAATGAATTTTAAATTTAAGGTCAAAATAGCCAAATTGGGAAAATTCGCCTGGGATAGCCAAACTAGGAAAAGCCAGCTATGTTTTCAGTTTGGCCTTAAATTTAAAAAAGTCACTTTGAATTCTTACTTTAGTAAATAACCCTGCTAAAGGTAAAATAAAAGCTTCAAAAATGAGACAAAAAGATTTGGGATCTAGAAAGTAACATCTGTTTCAAAATGGCACATAAGTGCAGGAAGGGACTTAAAGGGACACTATAATCACCAGAACAACTACAGCTTAATGTAGTTGTTTTGGTGAGGATAATCATTGCCTTCAGGCATTTTCATGTAAACACTGCCTTTTCAGAGAAAAAGCAGTGTTTACATTGCCCCTAGGGACACCTCCAAGTGGCCACTCCTCAGATGGCCACTGGAGGTGCTTCCTGGCTAAGGGCTGCACAGTAAGCAGCCCTGCTGTTCAGCGTCCCCACCCTCTGCAGGGAGACGCTGAATTTTCCTCATCGAGATGCCTTGATTACATTTGTCCCCACCCCCATGCCTATTTTAGCCAATCCAATGCTTTCCCTATAGGAACCATTTTGATGATGTCACAAAGGGGGCAGAGCCAGCGCCGGCAGACCTGCATGGTGCTGGAAACAAGGTGAGTTTTAAACTTTTCTAGGTGGACTAAGGGGGGGCAAGCCACCTATATGGTGGGTTTAGCAAGATAGGGTCAGGAATACATGTTCGTGTTCCTGACCCCATAGTGATCCTTTAAACAAGAGACAATAAGGTCAGTGTGCTCAGTATTACTCTGTATCTTGTACATAATTGTTTTGTGTTTTTATCCGTCATTATCTTAATTTATTCATGTAGCAAAGCAATAGCAGACTGTATAGCATAGTGTAATGGGAAAAGTATGCACTAGACTAGGATGTTCTATATGAACCTGGGAAACCGCCTTCTCCACTAGAGCTCACAGTCTCGAGATATGTGAATGTATTACATGGTTAAGAGTACAGAGTAATTTCTCCCAACATTGGTGGGTATTAGTATTGGACAGAGAAGTAGGGCACAAAGAGCATGCATTGAGTGATGGGGCCTACCAGATAACTAGTATGTCAGCCTGGCAATTATACAAACTCCTTTTGTAAACTTGTCGAAGGATTCATTTATTCATTACATATCTTTGTATACATATTTTGGTATATATAAGTATGCTTGATGTCACCAATTAATTTCCTTAATAAACTATTTGGTGACATCACCTCACATCGCTTTGGGCAAATAATTTTGAGCCCTTTTGGTAATAAATGGGTATGTGTCAAAGAAATATTTATTTTTTTATTTTGATTATTATGATGAATGCAGAATTTATTGAATTAAATGATCTCACTGAAATATAGAGTGTAAAGAACTTCATGAACACTCTAACAGATTGATAATCGTATGTTTAGATAAAACTAAAATAATCACAAAACACTCAGTGTCTAATTATATATATATATATATATACTGTGTATGTATGTATACTATGTATGTATGTATATATATATATATACTGTGTATGTATATATACTGTGTATGTGTGTATATATATATATATATGTTGCACTTTGAAATAGTAATTAATATATATTTTTCATATATCCAGATTATATTTTGGGGGAATTGATATTTTAAACTAACTACACTCTCCGCTTAGTGAATGGATATTCTCCATCAGAGTACAACATTTAAAGCTTCTCCCTATCTGTCTAATCGAATCAGATGCCCCTGGAGAACATCAGGGGGAGACGGATCTTTATCACGGGATTATTATCACAGGATTTTCCCGGATTCACAGTGGAACGCACGGCCATCTTGGATTATGTGGGCCTTGGGAACGCACAAAAGTACACACTGGAATGCAACCGATCGGAGGAATTATGATCAGCTGGGAGAAAGGCTACTCGGAATTACATACTAAAAAGCAGGTGAAGTGCAGGCTGGGTTCTCCAATGAAATTGAGAAGAAAGGAAGACACCCATTGGCACCAATTAACTTGAGAGATTAGCAATTTAAGGGGACTCAGGGGTGGGTGTGATTATGCTGCTTTTGGGAGCATTATTACTGTTACTGTTTTTATTTTGGTCTCTGAGGAAGTCCCAATGTTGGGACGAAACGCGTAAGACCGATAATTTTATTGTTATTTTTAATTTTACTAAAAATAAAAAAGCATTTTAAGCTTATCTACCTATCGGAGTCCTGACTGATTCCTGATTCATGGTGATAACTCCAATCCTGAGAAGGAGATACTAGCCCCCCATGCACTTGCAAAGCAATGACGCTATTCTTTCCAGTTGGGAAGCTCTTATGCGCGAGGTGCATGCCACACATTCACATTGGGTTCCTTCGTCACCGTGATGTCCCTGGGGGAGGAGTTGGATCCAGTGCCAAGGGACTTCATGCTTGAAACGGGTAAGTGTTCAAAGAGTTTTGACCCTATTAACACCGGGGGGCACGGAGGCAGAGGAACATTAGGGTTAGGAATACTGTCTTATATTTATAACACTGTTGAGTTAGGAATACTGTCTTATATTTCTCACAATGTAGAGTTACTTTAATGCACGTCATGGTTTTAAAAATTGCATTTAAGCTTGGCACTTATGCCAGATGCAAGCAGGAGAGAGTTAACCTTTGCCTACAGTAGTAGTACTGTTTTATTGGAAAAATAGCACATAATAATTTTTTTTAACAGAGTACCGGAATATTAATTTTAAAGTAGGTCATGCAATTGTATAATGGCATGGACAATAACAGTAAACCAGGACACAGGAGTATTGGAAATTTGCAGGCAACTCGGCCATCTTCTGAATCTGCAGTCTCATCGTTGATACATTGCTGCTAATAATTTAATAACTAAACTGCCAGCCTTGCTTTATACTGATCTGCTCCCAGAACTCAAGATAAACATTTTGGCAATAAGAACCATTCCCATAGGAATGCATGCCAGGTAGAAAGTTCCATATTCCTTTTTCAAATAATATAGTTCCTATTGGAAACCCCCCTTGTTTTCCAAACATTTTTACCCACCTTTAGCAGTTCTTCACAGATCGTCTCTCAACAAAACATTTAGCTCAGAGTTCAAATGAGCGAAATAAGTCTTATGCTGTAGAATATTTACGGGTTAGCTTAGGGTCACTATACTAATGCACCAGGCTGGCCTACAATAGGGCAGATAGGAACTGCAAGCATCATACAAGAACTCACAAATAGGTTATATTCACCAATTTTACAGCTGCACAATGCTCTTATTTTCTCCTCCTGTTTGCCCTTTTTATAAATCTTACTGCATTTAAATGTAACAACAAATAACCCCCAAAATATCTATATTGCACCCTTCCTCGCCACTATAGTGGCCCACCACAAACTGCTGTGTTTCCTTAGAAACTTTTCCCCCTTCAATTCTCTTACCTCCAGTCATACCCACTCCTATAAGTCTCACTCTTACCTTCTCTTACACTCCTACTACTGCTTTCTGGTCGCGACATCTCTCCTAACACTTGTCCTGTAACTCCCATACTTTCTCACTCTTGTTCCATCTCCTGCAGTAAAAACCCTAGGACACACGATCCTCCCAATCTCATTTTCTTTAACTTACAGCACTTATTCCCTGGTTTTTCTTGTGCTTTTTGGACACTGCTAAGCATGTCGGGAGGAAATCCCACTCTGATGCTGATTTCATCTACTACAAATGTATTCTCCATTCGTACAAATCTGGCTTCCACTTAGCCAAGCAGACACACTTCTTTTTTTTCTCCCCCCCTCCCCACTCTCCTGACATATTGTTGTTCCCTGTTCAGTTCATAGTGAGGCTATGCTGCCCCACGAAGTTTAGGTTCTCGTGTGTGTGTTCTCGTGTCGCTTTGGCCCTTTACCATGGAAGGGGTGGAACGTCCCCTGGTGGTTTCCTCCCTGTTTCACTTTTTGTAATCTCTATCTCCTTGGCCCATTATTCTGTCAAGCCATGTGTTTGTTTGCTGGTGTCTGTCTGTTTATGGTAGCATTAGTGTGAGTAGGCCTGATCGCGTTTTGTTGTGTGACCGTAGTCCTATCGTATGGTGGCGTGTCTTCCCCGTCTGTATATCTTGTCGTTTGTTGCAAGTCTTCTTACTGCATATCCTTTTCCCTTGATCTGTTGTGTGGTTTAGTAAGAGCTTTTTTGCGTGTCTGTAGTTGTTCATATTATTTATTTATTTATTTTATATATATATATATATATATATATATATATATATATATATATATTTATTTATTTTTGCTACATTTTCTTTGGTTGCCCAGTGTGTGTTTCTTGTGAGTGTTGCTTGTTTGTGTGTTAGTTGTGTATCCTCCACTTTGGAGTTCATGTCTCTCTGCTCTAGTCTTGTTTCATATCCGCTTCTAGTGTGATAGCTCCCGTTTCTTCTTTCCCTTTATGTTATGTGTGTGTGGATATCTTCTCCCCTTTTGGGGGGGGGGGAGGAGGAGGGAGGGAGGGGATGTCTGTCTCCTCCCGTGGCGCGTCCGGGCCCCCTCTTATGCTCGCTCCCGTCGCTCTCAGTTGGGCACATTTAATACTTTATCTGTCTTAATCATTCATATCTTCAACATATCCCTACCTACTGGTTCGTGCCCATCCCCTTTCAAACACACAAAAGTCACTCCCGCACAAGAAACCCTAATTTGACCCTAATTCTCCTGCAAACTACCACACCATGTCAATGCTGCCTCAGCATAAAAATTATTATTTTACAACCACCTAACCCACTTTCTGTCTTCCAACTCCTTGCTTAGAAAACTGCCCTCATCAAAGTTATGAACTTATTTCTGCTAAAAAAAATAATGTCCACTACGCTATACTTATTTTACTTGACTTCTGCCTTTGACACAGTCGACCACCCCCTCCTTCTAAATACTCTCAACTCTCTCTGTGACATTGCTGTCTCTTGGATCCACTCTTATCTTTCCAACAGGACATTTTATGTGTAATTTGCTGGTAACTTTTCAACTTCTATGCTTCTATTAGTTGGAGTACCTCAAGGCTCTGTCCTGGGTCTTCTACTCTTCTGCATTTATAACTAGTCACTGGACAAACTTATTAATAGCTATGGTTTCAAATATCTCCTTTATGCAAACCTTTTTCCCACATCAGTGATTGCTTATCTGGCATTTCTTTCTAGATGGCCTTCGGCCACCTACAAATCAATATGTTCAAGGCTGAGCTCCTTCTAATTCACGCTTTACTACAATTTCTGACTTTTCTATCTCTGAAAACGGCATCACCATTTCCCCATTACCCCAAATACACTATCCTTGCATCTTCCATTATCACTTCTTCCCCCTACCACTCTACTCCGTAGTTAATGCATTCCACTTCCCAACAAATGCCCTCATCACAACCTGTATTAACATCATTCTCACTCGTGGAGTCCTCATCTCCAGTTTCTCACCTCTCTTATCCATTTAAATTGTAATTTCCCATGGGAATAGGGCCCTCAACTTCTTCTGTATTAGTTTGTCAAACTTTGCATTGCCTCTTAGTTGTATTGTGCTGTGTCTTATTGCCAGTACCAATTGTTACCATGAACAGAGCTGCGGAAAGTGATGTGTTTTTGTTTTATAAATAAACTATAAAGTAATAATAATGGGAAATTCTATTTAATTGTTGGACAAAATGGTATCATACGTATAAAACAAGCTGCCATACAAGACAAATACACGAGGAAGGGATACATTCAGTCTGTACAGATGACAATGTCCAGGGCCATAGTACACGTAATAATTTAAATCTGTGGCGTGTATCAACCTTTATAGACTTATATTGAGCGTCACAAAGTATCAGTACAATGACTTTCCCATTGTAGTAACCAAGTGTTATCTAAAACTGGTTGTCATAGAAATTAACTTTTTATGACCAAATAATACTTTTATTTGAGTTTTCTTTCAAGTATAAAAAAAAATTTGAAAAAATGGTTGACAGACTGTGTGACTCTTGAAATCTTCAGATTTACCTGGAGAAATTAAAATTTGAATAGGAACTGAAACTCAGAATGAAGTCATGACACGGTTATTCAATAAACAGTGAATTAATCAGGCATTGACTAAGGAATTAAATGCTTAGCCACAATTCAGGTCTAAGAGGAGGCTTTGCCACAAAGCCATGCCAGATCATAGAGAGAGCAGGAGTGAAAGGAACTGCTGTCAAATTTTGACAGCGAACGCACACCCAACGGGCGAGGTGGAAGCAATGTATCATGAAGAAAGTTAAGAAGCTGGGGCACAATGTTACACCATGTTCCCGCAATCTACACAACCACCAGGAGTTATAGACAGTTTCTGCCCATATATGCAAATGCTTGAACAGTACGTACCTTTAGAACAACATCACTACATTTAAGGAAATAAATGAATAAAAATCATCAACTCTCTGTCTACGCAGTCTTCCCAGAGTCTGATATCAATGTTCTTCTTTTAGTGCCACTTCCTATTAGTATCCCATAGAGATGTTTCATGTAATCTGCTATTATAGAATCCTTTATTGTTTTATTCTTGTGACAAACCACTCCGTTAGAGTTATCACTCCTTTACATAGGCTGTAAGCGACCTATGCATTTTTTTTAATTTAAAGGACAACCACCCTGAAAACCAAATATAACTTTAAAGGCCAAAAGCTCTAAAAAAGATATATAACTTAAAATACAAATGTTATCAGCATAAGTGTTTGCAAAGTGATGTTGTTATTATTATTATTATTATGATATTTATATAGCGCCATCAAATTACGCAGCGCTTTACAATGGGTGGACGAACAGACATGTAGTTGTAACCAGACAAGTTGAACACACAGGAACAGAGGGGGTTGAGGGCCCTGCTCAATGAGCTTACATGCTAGAGGGAGTGGGGTAAAATGACACAAAAAGGTAAGGCTAGTATTAGACTAGTGACAGTTGCAGAAGAGGAATCAGTCAGGAGCTATTAAAAGTTTAATTGATACGCTTTTATGAAGAAGTGGGTTTTTAACGATTTTTTGAAGGAGTGGAGACTGGGTGAGCATCTAACGTTGGAGGGAAGCGAGTTCCACAGGAACGGTGCAGCCCTCGAGAAATCTTGAAGGCGAGCATCAGAGGTGGGAGTACGGACAGAAGATAGACGTAAGTCTTCAGCAGATCGTAAGGGCTTAGATGGGACATACTTGTGTATAAGGGAGGATAGATAGGTGGGAGCAGCATTATGTAGAGATTTGAAAACAAGAACCAGAATTTTAAATTGAGCTCTATATTTTATAGGAAGCCAATGTAGGGACTGAGAGAAGGGTGAGGCATGGGAGGTGCGGGCGGACAGGAAGATGAGCCTCGCTGCCGCATTCATTATGGACTGTAACGGCGCAAGTTAGGAGCACGTAAGACCACTGAGAAGCGGATTACAGTAGTCAAGGCAAGAAAGGACAGTGGAATGGACCAACACCTTAGTCGCATCGGGCGTTAAGTAGGGGCGGATGCGCGCAATGTTTTTGAGATTTTGAGAAATGACAGGATTTGGCGATAGATTGAACATGAGGCTTGAAGGAGAGGTCCGTGTCAAAGAGAACACCTAGGCAGCGTGATGTCAATCTTTCCTGTTGTATTCTTGTGTATGAGTGAGAATCGGGAACATGGCTTGTGGAGGATTCTTTAAGAGAACTATTGTTACCTGTATCCACCCATATATGTCCATTTAGTCCACTGCTTTGTGTTACAAAGAAAATGCCTATGATGACAGCAATCAGACGGCTGATATAAATGGAAGAAGTTACAAACAGAGACGGCATTTTGTCTTCCAATACCTTGGGAAAAAAGTTGTTCTTAAGATAGAATAGTATTTACTTTGACATAGCCATATCTGTTAAACACATCAGCATTTTAAAAACTAATTACAAACACAACTGAATGATGGATTTATTTTCTTTATAAATAATTAGCGTTATTAAATCCCAGTAGGTGGCAGGACTGCTTTAAATGCTCTCCATTGGAGAAAACAGAGAGTAAATAAACAATAACAAAAAAACAAAAACTAATTAAGAAATAAAATGTTATATATATAAAACTGACAAACTGACTGCCACCTATATATATAATCCATAAGGTTTGCATTCCTGGTTAATTGAAAGTTCTTTAGGCCTGGTGCGGGTCTAATAAAAATACAATATCCAATATGATGACCGCACTTAAAGGACTTCAAGGGGAAATTTTTTTAAAATAATACTTTGCTTATATTAGCTCAACTTTAAAAAGCTAGTCGACGTTTCAGTCCCACCAAAGGACTTTCATCAGCACATTTTTTTCTCCTTGAAGTCTTTTGAGTGCGGCCATCTATTGGTTAATATATATATAAATTTATAAGTAAGCAAGGTAAACTTTCCTGTTTATCCTCATCGTCATATATTTACATCTAGCCACCTGCATGCTTATAAAGTAATAAAATAGTGCAGGGTTTGCTTCATCAACCAACAAACACAGAGTTGCAGGCATGGCTTATAATAAGGAGAGCCAAAACTTGTAGAACTCCTAAGGAAATCCGATGTCCTCACCCCTGTATTGGTTCTAGTGTTTAGGTAAAAATGTGTGGTGGCATTTAAATACAAATGTAAAATTGGGGAACAATAATATTACGGTGGCCTCAGTGGTACAAAATATTGCATAAAAGAAAATACTTTTATTTCTCCATATCTACACGTAGTTGGTAAAAAAAACAACAACTCTGAATCAATCTGACTTACCTCTTAATTAAATAAGGATGTGGCAAGACATTATTACTAGCATGAGAATGGTAAAATTCCCACTTTACTCCCAATTTACCGCATTAAAATCATTGGCCTTTTCTATTTCTCCACAATAAACTGACAAATTGACTTGAAACTCCCTAATTGTTGTGGCAGGTGTCTACTAGCCACAGACATCAGATCCTTGAACTGAAGCTAATTTCTGATGAAAAGTTTCCTTCATTCTCTTTCTGCCTGTCGTGGCCCATTACACCAAGCCATAACACCACAAAGAGTCAGCGTAGTGACAGCCTCACCTGGAAGACTCTGCGTCTGCAAAAATAGATGACTTCCCAAATAAGTTTTTGTATTTAACCTGCTGTAGACTCCAATTTAGTCAGTGCTTAAAGGAACATTCTGAGAACCATAACAACTTCATAGAAATAGTTGTAATGTTATCATGGGTTCCTTGGTACTGGCTTTCCTCAAGGGTTAAAACATTCACAGACGGTTTAAACACAAAGTATCCTCAGCAGCGCTGTTTCGCTGTACACTGTACAACATCCACTTTCTGAAAATCTTGAAAATGGAGGTCTCGGACTGCCGCAGACTGGGGAGCTGTATGTTTCTCAAGTCGTCTTATGAGCATCAGCCCTAACCCAATCATTGGTGCCCATCCGATGCTTCTGTTTAGAAGATTTTTAGAAAGCAGATGTTGGAGAAGGGAGATCGAAAGGACGCTGGTGAGGAGACTTTTGTGAACAGTTTAACCCCTAAAGGTAAGCCAGTGCCAGGGGCATATTTGCTCCATAACAACCACCAACCTGGCTAAAGATCTGGAATGAGATCATTAAATGAGGGTAATTTGTCAGACATGTAAAATTGTTCGACTATTGGTGAGAATTCTAAAGTTAGAACCAAGAGCTTTGCAGTTGAACACTTCTGCATGACAGCGTCCCATTGGAAAGGGTAAACAGGTTAAAAAGTTAAACAGAAGTAGATGTAGATCTGTACGCCATAGGCAATGCAAATTGTTGTTCTAGAATTTCTGGGAATCTACTTTTGGCTGCTTTGCTTTAGGTTCTTTTTGCACTAGTGGTGGTACTGGTTTTCGATTGCACTAGCCATATTGACCATTTTTACACAGGCTCAGCGTAGACATTCCATTTTCAGTAACTTTTGTGTAGTATGTTGAATAGTTTTATATATTTTTCAATGCAATTAGTTTCCATGCTGGAAACTGTTTAACTGTTGCATGCTTGACTGAGTGGTTAAATGACCACTCTAGGCACCCAGACCACTTCAGCTTAATGAAGTGGTCTGGGTGCCAGGTCCAGATAGGGTTAACCCATTTTGTTTATAAACATAGCAGTTTCAGAGAAACTGCTATATTTAGAAATGGGTTAAATCAGCCCTCAAAGCCTCTAGTGGCTGTCTCATTGACAGCCGTTAGAGGCGCTTGCGTGATTCTCACTGTGAAAATCACAGTGAGAGCACGCAAGAGTCCATAGGAAAGCATTGATAATGCTTTCCTATGAGACCGGCTGAATGCGCGCGCAGCTCTTGCCCATGGGCGTAGGAACCCCAAAAAATCTGGGGGGGATAGCATTTTTACTCGCCGGGTATATTCTTATTCCGTACACTAGGAGTTGTTTATCCCATTGTACAGCGCTACGGAATTTGCAGTCGCTATATAAATGATTAAATAATAACATTAAAGGGTCACTACAAGGAAGGGGTTTTACTTACCCGGATACAGCGCCGGGATCCTCCTGATTAGAACCACCCCTACCCTTCCCATGAATATTAGAACCACCCCTACCCCTTCCATGCACAAAAGAACCCCACCTACCCCTTCCACGCATATTAACCCCTTACCCCTTCCATGCATATTAGTACCCCCTAACCACTTCCATGCATATTAGTACCCCCTAATCCCTTCCATGCATATTAGAACCCACCCTACCTCTTCCATTCATATTAGTACTCCCCTAACCCCTTCCAATTATTTTTCTACCTACCCCTCTTCCCCTATCCTTATTAGTAGCACCCCTAACCCTTTCCAATTATTTTTCTGACATGTTAACTAACACCAGTGCTGGAGTGCCGCCGTGTTTACATTAAAAGGCCTGCAGGGGCAGGCTATAGACACCAGAACCACTACATTAAGCTGCAGTGGTTCTGGGGACTATATTGTTTCTTTAATGTGAGGTAAATTAGAGATTAGTGCCACGAGTAATATGCTAGATTGCCTACTTACAACCAGATGAGGATGATGATGGACTCTTGCTGCAGTCTGGCTCCACTGGTCTGGTGTAGAACAGGCTCTCTGGAGGCTGTTTGTAACTGTGGTTCCAAAAATCAATGTTCTGTGAGAACGGGAAGCAGCTCCATTTTTGGGGGGCCCTTTACACAGCTCAAGGTCTGGGTCCCAGGGTCCACCTTCACGTTCCACCAATGAGTTTGTTCACAAGGGGTGGAGTGTGTAGGGGAGGTCCTGATATGTGTGTAAGGAATGCATTGTGTGAATCTGTGTTTGTATGTGTAAGGGCTGCAAGGTGTGATTCTGTGTATGTACGGGATGCAGTGTGTGCGTCTGTAAGGGGTGCATTGAGTGTGTGTACGGGGTGCATTGAGTGTGTGTAAGGAAGGCATTGTGTGTTTCTGTGTGTGTAAGGATTGCATGATTGTGTGATTGTGTGTGTGTGCACGGGGTGCATTGAGTGTGTGTAAGGATGAATTGTGTGTTTCTGTGTGTGTAAGGGTGGCATGATTGTGTGATTGTGTGTGTGTGTGATGGATGTCAATCTCTCTCCCTCGTCACTCTCTTTCTCCCCCTCCCTCCCTTGTCACTCTCTCTCCCCCTCCCTTGTCACTCTTTCTCCCCCCTCCCCCTCCCTGTTTCTTCCCCTCCCTGTTTCTTTCCCCCCTCCCTGTTTCTTTCCCCCTCCCTCCTTTTTTCTTTCCCCCCTCCCTCCCTGTTTCTTTCTCCCTCCCTGTTTCTTTCTCCCTCCCCTCCCTGTTCCCCCCTTCCCTCCCTGTTTCTTTATCCCCCTCCCTCCCTGTTTCTTTATCCCCTCCCCCTCCCCCCTGTTTCTTTATCTCCCCTCCCTGTTTCTTTATCCCCCCTCCCTCCCTGTTTCTTTACCCCCCCTGTTTCTTTATCCCCCCCTCCCTCCCTGTTTCTTTACCCCCCCCTGTTTCTTTATCCCCCCTCCCTCCCTGTTTCTTTATCCCCCCTCCCTGTTTCTTTATCGCCCCTCCCTGTTTCTTTATCCCCCCTCCCTCCCTGTTTCTTTATCTCCCTCCCTCCCTGTTTCTTTATCCCCCCTCCCTCCCTGTTTCTTTATCCCCCTCCCTCCCTGTTTCTTTATCCCCCCTCCCTCCCTGTTTCTTTATCCCCCCTCCCTCCCTGTTTCTTTATCCCCCCCCTGTTTCTTTATCCCCCCCTCCCTCCCTGTTTCTTTCTGACCCCCTTCCTCCCTGTTTCTTTCTCCCCCCTCCCTGTTTCTTTCTCCCCCCTCCCTCCCTGTTTCTTTCTCCCCCCCTCCCTCCCTGTTTCTTTATCCCCCCTCCCTCCCTGTTTCTTTATCCCCCCCTCCCTGTTTCTTTATCCCCCCTCCCTCCCTGTTTCTTTATTCCCCCCCTGTTTCTTTCTAACCCCCTTCCTCCCTGTTTCTTTCTCCCCCCCTCCCTCCCTGTTTCTTTCTCCCCTCCCTGTTTCTTTCTCCCCCCTCCCTCCCTGTTTCTTTCTCCCCCCCCTGTTTCTTTCCCCCTCCCTGTTTCTTTCCCCCCCCCCTCCCTCCCTGTTTCTTCCCCCCTCCCCCCCCCCTGTTTCTTTCTTCCCCCCTCCCCTACCTGTGTTGTAGCGTGGCCGAGCTCTGTACTGTCCGCGGGTACAGGGAGCTTTTGTTTCCTGTACCCGGTGGACTAACAGGAAGTGCACACTCAGTGTTCACTTCCTTTTAGTCCGTCCGGGTACAGGAGACAGATGCTCCCTGTACCGGCGGACTATACAGGGCTCGGCCACGCTACATTGAGGGAGTGACAGGAGGGAGCGCTGAGCGCTTCCCTCCTGTCAGCCCCTCTCCTCTGGCTGCGCCCGGGCGGTGCGCCCTCATGGACGCACCAGCCCGGGCAGAGCTGCAGCCGCCTGAGGCTCTCTACAGAGCGCTCGGGCGGCTGCAGCAAAAGGGGGACCGGCGGAGCTGGGGGGGGATTTCCCCATTACCTGTCCCCCCGCATGATTTGCTGGGGGGGATGCATCCCCCCCATCCCCCCCTGTTCCTACGCCCATGCTCTTGCCGCGCGTGCGCATTCAGCCGAATGGGAGGAGAGGAGGAGGATAGGAGGAGAAGAGCTTCCCGCCCGGCGCAGGAGAAAGGTAAGTTTTAACCCTTTTCCTCTCCCCAGAGCCTGGCGGGAGGGGGTCCCTGAGGGTGGGGGCACCCTCAGGGCACTATAGTACCAGGAAAACAAGTATGTTTTCCTGGCACTATAGTGGTCCTTTAATTTGTGGGTAATGTTAAAGTGGCACCGTCATGTCACTAGTTTGGGCAAAATACAATGTAACTGAAAGTCAGCTTTGGGTTGTAAAAAAAGGATTTAACAGAAATCATGTTTCCACAAGTATCCCAGAATACCCATCTTGACATGCAAATGAACACGGACAGACATTGTCATTCAGACTTCACCTTGCATACCTACATGCCCTTAGCTATGGACACACAATGTTTTAAACACTGCTTTTTTAAACCATAGCATGGGTTATGATCCAGAAGTACCAGTAGGCAGAAAGCAGCCATGTACTGCGTTTCAGGTTGGGAATTCTTGGATGGTTGTGAAAACATGATTATTTTACGTATCTGTGCCCGAAGCTGACTTCCCCAAAGTCCACCTTGAGATATGCCGGCGATACATAATAGTAATCTGCATCAAATTGTGGGGGAGTTTTATTGTGTTTAGTCTCAGCACAAATTATTTGACACCTAGATATATTAAATCTTATTTATACTCTATGCCAGTCTATCATATGCATATGGCATTTTGGAAGGATTACCCGTGCATTCACTTTTATGCCACTTTCCAAACAGATGCCCGTACCTGCATTACCGACCATCATCTGTATCCAGAGTGGAGTTAAGTGATTTTTATACTTACCCCCCTGCTTCACTGCTTCACTGCTAGTAAATTCCTCAATAGATTTTATTTGGATGCAGGATTTAGAAACTCGTCACTGTCAGATGAGCAACAGTTCCTCTTTAAATGCCCAAACTGACGATAATGCTGTTGCCGCCTGTATTTTGTTGAATCCTGTCCCCAAGAACTGTCCAAAGCCTTACAAGTTCATCAAGATTTGTATTATTTTTATCCGTGCCGCTGTAGCGTTAGTATTGTTTATTTACGAGACATATTCTGCAGCTCTGTACACGGGGCAGAAACAACATGCAGTTAATTGGTATCATTTTAACTTTAGACACGCTAGAACAAAAGGTGACGAGGTCTCGCTAGAATGAATTAAAGAGAAAACTAAAACCTACTTATTGATGAAAACTAGAATACAGATTTAGATTCATGTATTCCAGAGTACTATATGGCAATTCTACTCGTATCTAAATTTATGTAGCCTGCTGCTGTTTCTCTTTATTTGATGTTATCATTAGCAAGCTAGGAATTGTGGAGAAATGACGAGGGGATAGAGCATTTTAGACCAAAATAGGCAAATTGCTAATATGCAGTCACTTGTTTTGCTTACAGAACTCATTTAGGTCTTATTGAGTAGACTTGTGCAGGCAGGGGTGAGGGTTCTAGTTACAATTCGGAAAAGGACAGGAAATTGCTTTTCTCCTTTATAATGGAAATGTAATGCCTAAACATGTGATAAATAAAGATACGTTGCAGCCCACATCCTAATCGATTAAAATAATAACTATGTCAATACTGTTATCATAGGTACATCATTATTGCTTTTTGAGATGAAAATAACCAGATATGCAGCCTAGAAGGCTTTAGCAGGACTAGGAAAGAGTTAAGTAATCCGTGCTGAGCTCTGATGCGGCGTCCAAGTGTACGCTGCCGCAGTGGAGACTTTGGGTTGGGAAGCTGTGGGCTGTAGCAACCAATAGCATTTCTTAGCAACCAGCTTCTAATTAAAGAGAGAGTGGGAGTTCAGAAAACGACAGAGGGAAAGTTGAAAGAATAGAAGACTGTTAATACAAGAATGTTACGACTGTTCCCCGGCTCGGTGTTGGTGGTGCCGGACCACTTTAAGTGGTGATACATCCAGCGAAGGTCATTTGAAAGGACTGTGGGGAAAGCAGACTGCGTCATACGGAGATTTCTGTTTGTTCCAACTGATAGACTTGTAAAAAATATATATTTTGTGCATCTTTGACTTTTTTAAGACATTGATTTTTATTGAAAATACCTACAAAATATATAATATTAACAGAAGCATTACATTTTGGTCACAAACCGTATAACAGAGCATGCATTGAAGCAAAACTCAGAAATGTACTGGTTAGCCAGTGAGGGTTAAAAGTGTGTATACGATTTATCAAGTGGACTCCTGTGAATGATATCATGGCCACCTGACATCACCAAAATGCAACAAATATATCATATCTGCATGGCCAGACTGTTCTCCAATGCATCCTCTGCTTGATACCCTCACCTGTTGAATACACGAAAGATGTCTCAATAGGTTATTTTAGGTCTGTTGGGAACATAAAAACAAAATCCAAGGAGGTTGCGTTTCAACAGATATAAATGTAGTTCAAATTGGAATTAAATTGATATATTAGTTGTGGAAGGAGATCTCAGAAATAGAGGCCAAGACTGAAGCACCCAGCGGACCCAAGTAAATATCAAACCATTTGGAAACGGCTTAACTGCTTACTGTGGGACATCGCCGAGAAAATCCTGGCACCATTACTACTTTGAAGGGCTGTAGTGGTTATGGTGCCTGGACTGCCCCTTTAAATGAGCATTCCAAGCAGCATAACCTGGTGTGCCCTTGCCTTCAAAATTTTAAGTAGTCCAACAGTTTTTAGAATGGGGGTTTGCCAAGTGGTGATTCCTACTTTAACTCCTTCCTATGTAGAGCCGCTTCACAGTATTTCCTAAAACTTTTTAAGTTATTCTTCAGCTTGTGTTTGCCATGTGCTGTGCCAGAACCTGATTGGGACCATTAATTTGAGCAAGGCCAATTAGTCAGGGAGACCGTATTTGATCAGTTTAACAACCGTCAGTTTTAGCTTTTAGCTGCCAATTTAGGCTTTAGTAAATAGTTGCCCTAATATTAATGCATGGGCATAAGAGAATTGAACTAGTGCGTACTCTTCTTACAGTCAAATAGTGAATACACAGTGGACATCTACAATACATTGCAGTGAGTTCCATACATTTTACCTATACACTGGTGTCCTTTAAATAAATGTATTGGTGTCACACACTGCCGAGGTCCGTTTTCAAAAAACAAGCATTGTTAAGTTTGTTACTGACTTTTAGGTAAAGTCCAATATAATGCTAAAATAGCTAGATTTAGAAAGATCTCTAATTTAGTGCAGTTGTAGATATTTTCTTAACTGTTATGTTGGTCCAGATAGAAGTTCCTGAGTGTGATTGTTTAAATTCGTGAATTGGGGCAATGATGTTGCAGTGAACATAATCACAAGAAGTGAGCATGTGTAAATACACTGTGTAGCAATCAGAATATAGTGATTTGATTAGTTACTTCTCTTTGCAGTGTGAGCATGTTATCGAATCATGCACCAAGACATCTGCCAGCATAAGTTGATTGGCTTGACATAATGTACGTGGCAATGTGCCAGCTATAGTGACAGCATGATTTAGTGGTGCACAGTCCCAGTGATAACGGACTCACGTTAGACACCTCTTTTTTTTTTTAAATATACAGTTAGTTGTTTCGGGATAGAACCGCGTGATAATAGAATAATAATATGGCGATTTGCATTGTGTATGTATGACTTCCTCGGTTTTAAATTGTGTGTCTGTGTAAACCGCAGTGACAGCTGCTTAAATTCATCTGTGTAAATAAAGCACATTGAGTGCAGTGGAAAGTGCATTAATGTAAAATACATTGGCTGCAGTGTATAAAGACATTAAACTAGCTCGCAATGATCGCAGCTGAAATAATCAAGTGTAAATTACAGTGATTATTGTGTTTATATCTTTTCACTACACAGAAAAGATATAAAATCCTAAACGTGTACAGACCAGTAAGGACCACTACTCAAATACACCTGGAAAATTATATCTCTCATCCACATAATTTCAGAAGTCCAACTCCCCATGTACTCTAAAGTCTCGCTATTTTTGCTATACCCGACTCCACTTTCCAAAAGCCAATGTATACTGGTCAATCACCTATTGACAGTGGCCAATTCACTGGAAACACAGAGCCCCTCCAACCATCAAAGAGTGGTTACAGAGGGTGGAATCCACTAGACTCATGGAAGAAATGCACTCTTCTCTAACACACACGCATGCCCTATACACTGCATGCTCGACTCCCTGACTCAATTTTATGAAAACAGAGCCGGACAGTATCTGAATGCTTTATCAACCCCTCCCCCACGGGCCACTATCCCCCCCAAAATGCTCAGTCAAACCCCCTACCCCCCCGACAGCCCGGCTGCCCCAGTTTGACCGCCTGATCCTCAGGATACACAGGCAATACACAAATACATAGTTAATTGACAGGTTACAAACCCACCAACGACACTAACACACAGACCCAGAAATAACTGCGGTATGGCTAGGCCTCACGGACGGATGCAAAACATACCGAAACCCAGGTTGTTTCACCCGCTACCCACGAACACAGCTGACCCACAACGACCACCTAGGTTAACCAGGGTACGGCCACGCCACACTTGTGTATAGCTCCATCCTTCAAACATTGTATCACTGCTTACATTATACTGTTATTTCTACGAATTGTATTGTAACCTACCAACTGCTTGTAATGTAACTCTCTACTTAAAAAAAATAAATTTAAAAGGTGTAATAATCTGCTATATAAATTAGGGCTCTACCGATATTGATTTTCTAGATCTGATACCGATACCGATAATCTGTGAAATTTCAGGCAGATATCTGTTAATTTAACAATATTCTGTACATTTACCATTTAAAAAAAAAAAAAAAAAAAAACTATTTCTACACAAATCTACTGTTAACTGAACATGTTTATTATTTCTGTTTTTGCAAAAAAAAATTATTGAGGTAAATGCACAAGATATACATGCCAGTCAGAATTTTTTATGTTTCAATGTGTGTGTAGTGGATGCAGTGAGAGTATTAGATTAGTGAATGCAGTGTGTGCGTGTTTGTGCAGTGGATGCAGTGTATGTTTGTGTAGTGGATGCAGTGTGTGTTTGTGTAGTGTGGATAGTAAATGCAGTGTGTTTGTGTAGTGTGTATATAATGAACGCAGAGTGTGTTAGAGTGTGTTTGTGTAGGTATGGAATGTGTGCAAAATGGGGGGCAGGGGGCATTTTTATTTTTGTAACTTTTTAAAAAAAATTATATTTTTTTGTTTTTTTTTACATTTTGTTTTAGTCCCCCCTCCCTGCTTCTTACCTGGCCACAGAGGGGGGGTATGGCATTGCCTGGGGCGCCGAGCACACTCTTACTTACCTTCCCGTCAGCAACCCATGGCAATCCTATGACGGCCGCGGGAATTGCGAGAGTTAAACACGGGAGCTGCTGGGAAGGTAAGTAAGAGTGTGCGGGCCCCACAGGACTGTGGCGAAATTTCCCCAAACATAGATTAGAGGGATTCCCTGCTCTGTTGCGTTCGTCTAATGTCCCCGAACATAGAGCACAGCAGATCAGGGAATCTCTATAATTCCCACGACGTCTCGCACTTACCACTCCGCGAGATAGCAGGTTGTAGGTGTTAGCCATCGTAAAACAGGTAGGTCGCAAAACGAGAACCACCTGTATATGAGTTTATGTGCCCAGTGGATTGCCGAGGGAGAGGGGGGTGCTGAATGGGCTCTAGAAAAGTCCTGTAATTATGAGAGTAATAACACCTTTAATGTACTATATATGGAATGAATTAGATAACATAATGTATGGATATTGCTGTGGATTATAATTTTTTATCCAGTGGGTACAGGTTTATGTTTGGAGTTAATGCTGCAGGTGAGGGGTTAATACAACACGGTGTGGGGCCAATACAGCAGGTGTGGAAGGTGGAAGGTTAAGGTTGGTCATAGGGCATTATATAGGGTTGAGTTTTAAAAGATGTTTAAGTTTACTTGGGCTGAACACCTAGTCTTTTGCCAGCTAGCAGTTCCCCTGTATGTGTCTATCAACTTATCCAATTAATTTGTATTACAGCTTGACCATTTAAGCATTAATTTTGCAATTCATTTTTCAGTTCCTTTCACTTCACTGTTTTTAGTGAATAACCCCTTTCAACTTTTATGGCCTAAATTTTATAACAGTTTGCTTCTCCTCATCCACTCTATTATGCCATTTACATGAATATTTTATTTTCAGACCAGTACTATTAATTACATCAAGAGACAAACACCATTTCTAAACCGCAAGAATGATAAAGGACCTAACTAGGTAAAATGTCCAGAAAATGGAGGGGTTTGACAGCATCCTATAAATATAGCTGTGGAATGTTCTGATCAGTAGTTTTAATTCAGCACTCACAGGCCCAGGCTTTAAATCGAGATGTCACAGGCTTTTCAATGATTCGCGCTTGGCTGATGAGATGCATGTGGTGTGACAAATAATGATAGTGCAGGCACTTTACAGACAGTTTGCAGCCAGTGACAGCAATCAGGATTTCTCGAAAAGTGCATCCGATTTATCACTTCTTACTTTACATTGTTGCTCCTGGCATTAGTAAGGGCTTACTCCCAAATGCCCTTTGTGGTATCTTTGATATTATTGCCACGAACGACCACAGATGTGGCACATTGTTTTGGTAAATCTAATATATGCACCCACACATACATTTCTTCCATTTTTATTCACTGACATTTAAGATGGCTTCCAAAATTTTCCCTGTGCTGCTTCCTTCTGTTGAGTCCAATCCATGTCTCTATTTTCAGATATTAAAGGCAAGGAGAGGGCAGGAATTAATTATGACCACACGCTCCAAGCTTTGTATAAAGCTCCTGTTTGCTGAGTATTAAATCCTCCCACAAAGGTGTCTCAGAAGGTTTTGGGAATCAATTGACCCCCCGCTGCCACTCACGCTCTTTGCATTGCAACAGTGTGTGTTTGCGCAACAGCCAATGGGAACACTGCGTGGTTACCACTCTGGCAACGGGTGATCCATCACCATGGAAACAGCAGAGGCGAGACGTTGCATAGAGATGTGCTGCACTTAATCTTTATCCCATCAGTGCTGGGAGGAGGGAGTTCTTGTCTTTTTTTATTTTGAGATGGACTCCCAGTGCTTTGAGGGTTAAAAAAATAGTCAGCCCGTGAGAACAGGGAAAAAAGATAGTAATTTCTCAGCTTTAATTAATTCTCAGCTGCTGGCCCGTGGCTACTTCCTGACTGAGGAAGGACCGTGGGGTGGCTTGGAGGAAGCAGGTTTTCCTGGGATTTCCCTTCACAATGAAGGTTTCCTCTAGCTCTGCATCATTTTATGAGCGTTGTCCCCTATTCCCCCCAATGCGAGTTAGGGCTTGACAAAGGTGAGATGGGGAGCATCAGACAGGTAAAGAAATGTCAGTGTGTGAGGTATCTCTCAGCAGGCAGCTCTTTCAAGGGGAAAATAAAACAACAGCTGTCCTTGGATCCCAATCCCCTGAGGTCCCTGTCATGTAGGTAGTGAAGCCTTTTAGTGCTAGAGATACAGACTTTTAAAATAAGATTGGATTCAGCCTCTTTGAGCAAAAGTGTGTGTGTGTGTGTGTGTGTGTCCATACCAATCCAAAGGGGTTTATTCACTAAACTGTGTTTTGGGATTAATTGACAGGAGACTTGCAAATCTTAGGTCAAAAATTAAAACAATTAAATTAGGGCTGGAGAATTGTATTGACATCTCTGTTTGCCCAAATATTCAAAATTCACAGATTAGTTTAATAAAAAACGTAAAACTTACGGTAGTGGCTGAATCTACCCTTTAATCTTATTTTTCTATTTCACATTTGAAAAATAAAATCTAAATGTTTATTGTTTATTAAAGCAGCTTTGTCACAATTTGGGGACTTTACAGAATCTGCAAAAAAAAAACTAAAGGTGACATCGCCACTGGAGTCGGGGGGTGACATCGCCACTGGAGTCGGAGGTGAGTTCATCTCACCTGAACCTTTCCTTCATTGGCACCGCCATTTTCTGACAGGGGAGTGGTGAAATCCCGGGAGCCGACATCACTGCTGTACTGTCGCGCATGCACAAGAGTACAGCATTGAGGTCTATGAAGGATACTGCGAGACCGCGGGACCCTGCATAGACAGAGCGAATTCCATGCAGCCGTCACTGCAATGACGGCTGGGGCGATTGACACTTTTACATGCCGGTAGCTCTGCGCATTGTCTAGAATTATCGGACTGAAGTATTATACAGAGACAAAGTAGTCCTTACTTTTTCTCATTACATCTCTTAACTGGGTTGGAATTTTAATAAAATTCCAAAACAGCCAATATGAGTTTTTCATAAAGATTCTATCTTCAGGAAATACACATTTTTTCAGGGGGAGGGGGCGTGACAATGGAAAACGATAGCTGTAGGAATACACATTTGTTTTCCTAACACTATATGCCCCTCTGTCTCTTCTTTAGGCCCCACCACTCTTTTTTCACTTATCTGTTTCCAGCACCAAGGTTCCTCGACACTGGTCTCCTCCTCCGTGACTTCATACAGATGGTTGATGGGGACATGCACAGTGAATGCTGCACGCACATTAGAAATTCCCCTTGGGAACTCATGGAATCAATGCTTTCCTATGGTGATTTTGAAGACTTCGAACGTCCTTATGCAAAGCGTGAAGACATCCTAGTTGTTCTAAACTCTGTTAGAATCCAGGAAGCACCTTTAGTGGCTGTCTGGAAGGCAACCACTAGAGGCAGTCTTAACTCTGCAGTGTAAACAAAGTTTCTCTGACATTACAATGTTTCACATTGTAGGGTTAAGGGTACAAGGACACTGAACCCAGACCACTTCAATGAGATAAAATGCTCTGAAATAAATTATTAGGGGAAAAACATTTGGAGACAATCTTTAACTCAATAGTCACTTCTTTTTTTGCTTATACCTGGTTATCAAGGTGTGTAAACGTTTGTCACTAGGATTATTCTTGGAAATATTGTAAATGAGTTAACCCTTGGATTTTTCTAGACATTTATCTCATCTTGAGCATTCTATGAATTTGTTTGCAGTTGCAAGACCAATATAGCACAAAAACCAGGCTTCATGGATACCATATTGTCCGATCAGTTTTAACTAGGGAATGCACGTGTATCACAGGGCTGTGTTACATTCTCTATTGCCCTAAATTCACAGTTAAAACGGAGATCTGCTAAAGCATTAAATACTGAACTTTGTCAATTATATTCACAGGGTTTAAATGCCTAGTGCGATGTTACTAGCCTGGACAAAAAGGTACTGGCCACAGGAGACCTCCTGCCTCTTGTACTTGTACTTGGGTGTCAAGAATCCTGTAATACCAGGACCAGAATCAAAAATCCTCCAACCAGCCAAGAAGAAGGAGATAGAGTTTAGGGGTATGGGGATACTTATTCTGAAAACTTGCAGCTGCTGATGCTCAGGTTTAACCCCATTCCTGATGGCTATATGGTTTCAGTTCTGAGAATACTGTTACCATAAGCTACTGCTTACCTGCTTTCGAACAGAACTGAGGATCCACACAGGCCAATGTGGAGCTGGGGGGTGCCCATAAAACAATCACTGGGGTTGAATGTTCAGTTGTCAGTGCTGAAATTCTACTAACCAATGGCTACTCAACAGATTCTGAGTAAGTTCTCAAACTATTCTTAACAAGAAGTATGGTGTGCAGATTGTAGTGGTTATGGTGCTTAGAGAGTTCCTTTAATGGAAATGGAGATAATGATTTCAAAGCAAACACATAATTCCATAAATTAAATTATTTACTCAATAATGAATAGTGAATTTCAAATTGAGGTCAAAACAGCTGAATTGGAAAAAATCTTCTAGTCAGCTGTGTTTCCAACTATATTGGTGCAAAGTTTGAATTTACTTAAAATTCTGACAATTCTCACTTCCTTCCTATACTCCCTAGCCAGCGCTGACAGTGTTGGCTAGAGAGTTACCATTGCAACCACAGCGCATGCACTGTGGTTGCAGTGTGTGGAGAGCAGAAGGACCACTTGTCTCTTCTGCTCTCCCTGTCAGTCACTGACTGGTGGAAGAAAGTCCTATTTTTAAATAGGTTTTTCTTCCAATCTAAACTTTACTAGCACAATGTTTAGATGAAACTGTATTCCGTTTCAGAAGAGTGACAGGTGTTCTACATGATCGGAAAGAATTGCTTTAATTTAAATAGCAAGTGTACTTCTATTGATACACAAAAGACGAGATTTACTAATTCAGGTAGACTCAATTATGTCTGATAAAAACGGTAAAAACCTTCATACCAGCCCACACAAAAGATGTCAGTATAAAATGCATTTTATTTTACAATTTTTATTCTTACTGAGAAATGTTAAAGACACCTAATAATTAGAGGTAATAGAAATTTGGAATGGCCTTTTATTTATATTTCAGAGAACATGAATTGATATTGGCTAACCAAAATAAAACAGGGACTATGTACATGTACAACAAGTTGTGCAGGTAAGTGGCTAAGGCAGGAACTATGTATAAAAAAAGAGTGTGGTTGTTGGATGACTGGGCAAGGGGTTTTGTCATAGCTGGGCATAGAATTGTTTTACAATATATATATTTTTGACAGGGAATGTTTGGATCCCAGGAAACTAGTCTTGGAGCAGCAAGGAGGGTAAATCTGGCCATAGCTACATCCATCGTATGCACAAAGGTTGTGGTTTGTTTATTTGCCCCTACACCTAAGCCTGGATTAGAGGCTGAAAGTGGATTTTGTTTATATTTGGTTTTCGTGTGCTTTCTGGAAATTCTCCATACTGTAGATTTAGTTATTTAGTTTGCCAACTTACTTGCTCTATTTTCAGAATTGATGGGTTAACACCAAGGAACTTCAAGTTTTTTTTTTCTTGCACAGTATTACTAAAAGGTTGCCTACCCCATGCATTAGGACATTAAATATACATCAAAATGGATCAAATATAGCAAAATATATCACTCACATAACTGCTTTTAATCTTCTTGATTCTGCCTGGAGACTAACAACCGTTTTGTTTTCTTAAATGTATGTAGGGGATATATAAACAGCTTTAGAAGCTTTTTCATATTGTTCTTTGCTCTGGCAGTGGTACAGAATAAAAGTTGATAATTAGGAATATTTGTTTGTCTTCAGAGGATCTTATGGCGTGTGTTTAAATAATAAAAATGCTGGTTCTTTTTCGTGCCATGCATATACATCGTTACGAATAAAGAATTTGTGCATATGTCCTTAGTAATATTTGAATGCACCACAATCTTGACATTGCCTGTCCCCTCTTCATGCATGCTCGCTCATATTATATAAAAAAAAAAATAGCCGAGCTAGAAAAATAGTTCGAGAATGTTTCCAGATTTGCGAATTTGGGCAATGCATGGTTTAGTAAATAACATTGTCACGCAACAATACAGCATACTTACTCGTGTAATTGATTACCGTAACTAAATTAGAGTACGGCATGTTTAATTACAACTCCCATAAATCACAGCCAGTGATCACTTGGGGAAAATTGCAGTTGGATGCAACTGATTAACTGAAGGTTGATTATACATTGTTGTCATTTGGAAATCTATAGATTTTTTTTGGAAAACGGGAAACTTCAGGTTTCAGAGCTTATTATTGAATATTCGGGGCAGTATATTTTTCTATTGATAAGGCAAAGCGAACAAAAACTCAAAGTGTGATCTCAATGAGAATCGATGGATACCTCCAAACATTTCAAATGAACAAAGGGGGACACTTACATTTGTAGGGGTGTGAGTGGGGACACGTCTATGGGCAGAGCTGTTCTAATATTTTTTTAGATGATTTACTAATAACAGTTTTTGCTATTAAATTGTAATTTATTACAAGAACAATGTATCTTATTTACACTGACTGATTTCCTTTTTTTTTTTACAATCTTTATTTTTCATTTTACGTGGTACATGTAAATTGAGGAGCGCAAATCGAAGATAACAGTGTTGATAGGCATTAGTACATTAGTATCTCTCCGATACCTGTAGGCAGACATTAGGAGGTAAACTATTAGGAGCTATAAAGATAAAGGAAAGTTGGGACGGGTCAATCGACAGCTGCGTTAAATGCATAATCATATATAGGGTTATTGGTGGAAGCATAAGCATAAAGTGTTACACTTGGAATCAGTCTGTGTTACAGTCGCGGCTGCCGAGCGTTATGTTGGCATCTCAAAGACATATGGCTTATTTTTTAAGACAGTTAGAGCACTCATTTTGTTTAGCGGAGGAGCTCAAATGCAACCCAGATTGTCCATCTCGATGTATGTGTGTTTAACTGCGTCTATGGAACTGCATGTCCAAACTGTCAGGTGGCTCGCATCGGAAACTATTACGTCACCCTATAGGGGTATAGTTTAGGAAGACAGTGCTGGTGTATCTTGTATCTCCTCCTGTGAGCGGGTTGTTGTGGTGTGTATGCTGGGCATTCTTTTTTGTAGCTTTATCTTATGTGACTTATATGCTACTAGGGCAAGACTCAGGGTATACAAGCCTGGACAATACACACCTTGGTTACTTACACTATGAACATAATAGGAATGTGTGTACAAGCATAGTGGTGTAACACATAGTGGGCAGGACCATGATCCGGGGTTGTCCCAGTTATTGTACACATTTGTATCACATCACTTTAACTAACTGTAGCTCTCTTTTCTAGCAATCCTTAATCATAAACTTTGTCTACTCAACAGTATAGATCCATAGCTCAGTAGCACGTTTGTGTAACACGTGGTATGGAAGGGGAGTAGTGGTAGCTGGGAATTGTGGTGTTATAGGATCTTCAGGACGGATTAGGGATGTATTGCTGGTGAGTGATGAACTTCCGAGTGAGCGTTCGTCTCCGGTCCAGGGGGTAGAGTGGTCAGGTCGGTTGGGTTGTTGGCAGTCATGGAGGTAGGGGACTAGTGGGTCAGGGGAGAGAAAGAGAAAAAAAAAAGGGGGGTGGGGCGACGAAAGAGGGGTTGGGGAGGCAGAGGGGGGGGGGGAAGGGAACTGGTTTAGGCTCGTGAATGATTCGCGGTTATGTACATGAACCATGAGGCCCATGTCTGAGTACACTTCTCAGAGCGACCCTGTAAGGCTGCAGTGATTGTTTCCATAGCATACATTTCTCCCACCCTGTCAACCCATTGCCGGAAGGTGGGTGACTGATTTCTACACATATGTATTGAAGTTTAAAGACACATTACTGTGGGTTTTATTGCTGTGGAGCTCTGTTATACACTCAGAAACCCACAATATGGAACTCCTAGAAAGGAGCGACAATAGGATAGCAAAGAGCGACAGATGGATTTGGGCTCAAAATAGGGACTGTCCCTCCTAAATAGGGACACTTGGGAGGTATTCAACTGTGGTCCCTCTGAGTAAAGTGTCCTGAGCAGCTTCCTCTTTTCTCTGCGTAGGACTAACAGAAACCATTCTCTGTTTAGAACAGTGGTAGTCAACCTTTTTCTAACTACCGCCCACTAATGCATCTTTTTGGTTGAAAAATTTTCCTTACCGCCCACCAGTTTTCGCGCAAGTGCAGAATATTTTTTTCGAAAAAAAAAAAAATGTACGTTCATTTATCTTTTTATTTCCAATTAATGCATGTTCATAATGTTTTTAACTTTATAAAGTTTAATGAGAAAACAATAAAGTAAATTGAAATTACCTTTACTAGTGATTAATGAGATCCTTGAGGTTGATGCTGCAAGACTAAATATTTGATATCTGGTTCGATTTTCGTAAGGAACAAACGAAGGTCTCCTCTTTCGGTGATATTCAGACGACTTCTCTGTTTGCGCATAATATGATTTCTCATCTGTGCGTCAGCTCCCCTCTTCTCCCTCCTCAATTCCCCTCCCCACCTTTTTTTTCCCTTTTTTTAACCTTCCTTATAGCAATGCCCAGTAGGAAGGCTGAGCTAGGTATCCCACTATAACAGACTGGCACACAGGGCCGCCATCAGAGCATGACAACCGTGACAATTGTCATGGGCCGGGCCGCCCTGGGGGGCCCGGCCGCCCGGGCCCCACGTGTATCAGCAGAACTGCCGTCGGTGCATCTGCACCGGGGCCCACACGCTTATGGGGCCCATCAGGTGGCCCAAGCATTTGGGCATATGGGGCCCATCAGGTTGCCCTATTATCTTCAGGGGCCCGGTCAGCGCTGTAATAGCACGACCGGGCCCCTTTAAAAAAAAAAAAATGCAGCCGGAAGCAAGTGCTGCTGGGAGGAAGTGACGTCCGGTCACTTGCTCCCAGTTTACTCCGCGTGGAAAGGAGGAGAGAAAGGCCGCGAGGAGAGGCAGCCGACTCACATCATCCCCAGCCACCCTCCTGCGACGAAATGGTAAGGAAGAGAGGAGGGTGGCTGAAAATGAGGTGTATGTGTGTATGCCAGTGTGTGTGTGTGTGTATGTATGCCAGTGTATGTGTATGTGTGTGTGTATGCCAGTGTATGTGTGTGTGTATGCCTATGTATGCCAGTGTATGTGTGTATGCCAGTGTATGTGTATGTCAGTGTATGTATGTATGCCAGTGCATGTGTATGCCAGTGTATGTGTATGTCAGTGTATGTATGTATGCCAGTGTATGTGTATGCCAGTGTATGTGTATGCCAGTGTATGTCAGTGTATGTGTATGCCAGTGTATGTATGCCAGTGTATGTGTATGTCAGTGTATGTGTGTGTATGCCAGTGTGTGTATGTATGCCAGTGTATGTGTGTCTGTCTACGTATGTATGCCTGTGTGTGTATGCCAGTATATGTGTATGTCAGTGTATGTGTATGCCAGTGTATATGTGTATGCCAGTGTATGTCAGTGTATGTGTATGCCAGTGTATGTCAGTGTATGTGTATGCCAGTGTTTGTGTGCCAGTGTGTGTATGCCATTGTGTGTATGCCAGTGTTTGTGCACTGTGTGTATGCCAGTGTGTATGGATGTGTATATGTCTGTTTCAGTATTTGTATCTGTTGTGTATGTGTGTGTGTGTGTATTCCTGTGGGCAAGATTTGGAGGCGGGCCCTGTGGGCGGGCTTGAAGGGGGGCCCATACCTTGAGCTGTGTTAGGGGCCCCAAAATTTCTGATGGCGGCCCTGCTGGCACACATACATACATACATACATACAGACACACAAGACACACAGACAGACAGGCACACATGCAGACACACACACAAACATACAGACAGGCACACATACATACAGACACACACACAAGACATACATACAAAGACACACACACAGACACACACAAGACATACATACAAAGACACATACACACACAAGACATACATACAAAAACAAGACACATATATACAGACACACACAAGACACATACATAAGACACGCATACAGACACACACAAGACATACATACAAAGACACATATACAAACAAACACACATTATATTTAAGTCACCCTCCTGTTTCCTACCTTTAAGGTGCAGGAGGGTGACTTTCCCTGGGGTCCAGTGATGGCTCAGGTGGATGGGAGTCAGAGTTCCCACTCTGACTCCCTCCTCCTCCTTCCTCCCGCGCGGGCTCTCAGTATGCTGGGAGGAGTGACCGGGGAATCACTTCCTCCCAGCAGAGATAATGTCATCACAGGGGGCCCGGTCGCGCTGTTAAAGCGCCCAGCGCTGACCGGGCCCCCTCACAATCCACATCAATCGGGTGGCCCTGACAGCATGGGCCACCCGATGGACCCCTCCATATGCGGCCCCGGCGGATTGACGCCCGGGCCGGGGCCGCAAGTGGTGATGGCGGTACCCGGTCGCAGGGGTACCGCCGGCTCGCACCCGCCCGCCCGCTCACCCAATCTAAAAAACCCTATAAATTTTTTTAAAAAACCCTACCGCCCACCTGGAATCCCGAAACGCCCACTAGTGGGCGGTAGGGACCAGGTTGACGACCCATGGTTTAGAACATTTGTCATGGATGCACTGACAGTCAGACTATAATGTTAAAAATAATTTTAAATGAATCGGAATCCAACTCATACTGAAATGTGGCAGGGATCCAAAAAGACAATTGAGACATCTTTCTTGAAAGCCATAACAAATGTAAACATACGAATCAGATTCTCTCATTTAATTTATGGATGATGTATTTTTATTTCATGTAAGTCCGGCATTTAACTCATTCATGATGAGCCCCGAAGCTTGCTCTGTGTATTTATGTTCCTATTGTCAAGAGAGGAATTAACAGGCAGGCATTTTGCCAAGTGAAATGGCTACAATTATCAGCTTGATTTACCCTGTGAGCAGGGGAATTGTTCAGAACTTAGAGCTGGGCACTCTCAGAGTCACAGAAGAGAAAAGATAATGTCTCTGGACTTATCGTGGGGGAGGTGCCATTTTGATCACAGCTGGCATGTACTTCCACCTGAGCGGGGTCATTATCCTATCACCAGAAGATATTGCTCCGTATATGGACACTGTCCAACCTTATGATAACCGCTGCGTTGAATGAAAATCACCATCCTACAGACACCATATGATGCTGTCCCCCTATTAGCTAAATGTGAAAATGGACTGCAGAGAGTCATTTAACTTCTTCATCGCCCATGAGATACAGAAAATGATATATTAATCCTTATATACAATAATCCCTGCTCTTCTGTGATATCAAGGATATTATTATTATTATTATTATTTACATGGCCACAGTTTATTCTGCAGAACTTTACAGTTTTACAAGAAAATAAAAAAAAACAACAGGTAATTGTCAAATAAAATATTGTTTAATATAACCATGAGGTGAATAGGTCTCAGACCAAACATGCGTATAATTATATACATATTTAAATAAAAAGTATCCTACTATTTTTACTTGATTTGCTTTAACACATGAGTTTATATTCTAGTGTTGTATGCTTCACATACTCCATTCCATATCCCGATTTCTTCATTAAGGACCGTGACCACTGTAGCCCATTGCCCACTGACTTAATATCCTGATCCTGTGTCAAATAATTTACGAACGGTTAGTCACAAACTGAGGATCCCCTGAGTGGCGGTTGCCTGGCCTCGCACTCGGCATGTTGCTGTTGAGGAAATTTCCGAATTAGCAAACTGATGGAAAACGGACTGACACAGAACCAGGGGACAGCACCAGGGGAACAGCGGGCTGTGGGGGTCATAGTGCTAAGACTGCCCCTTTAATTGCTTTCAATTTTTAGTCCCACTTTTTTCACGAGGTTGCTGAGGGAATCACCTCTGACTCCCTCAGCATCCTCGCCACTTGAGTTTCTCATCTTCATCAGGAATCCATGTCCTACAAATTTTCAATTTAAAACCCATTTATCCATTGCCACCTACTTTGTATTCTGTCATTCCAATGTCCACTCTCCTGGTAATTTATAGCAGAGGTTTTTTTTTTTTTTTGGTGTTTGTTTGTTCCCTACTATTAATTGCCATTCCATTCGGGTGCAGGAGTAGAGTGAATTTTGTCTTTTGGTTAATTGTTTTGTAAAGCAGGCTGACAAGGTTGTGTGAAGTTCTCGATTCTTCCTGACTACATTCAGTCAAGCAAGCTGTAAGCTGTGTATGGGCACGTCCTCTATCAACTAGATAGCTGCGTTCCCAGACTCTGCAATTAAAAATCCCTCTAAAGAGGCTAATTGTATTTGCATCAAACGAGTTGGATAGGACTTTTGCCCAGCAGGGTTTTCAGCAACGCCAAGACCAAAAGTAAAATGGCAGTAACATTTTGTTTGCGTTGAACCAGTAAGGATTTTTATTTGGGTGTTAATAGGGTAGCAGGTGTTAGTTCCACAGACTTGACTATGATTTACCAAACAATCTTAGCAAACATCAACTCTAGCCCTCCCACATAAATACATATACAGAAGTTTGTTGGACACACAAATGGCCTTTTTTAACCCCTTAAGGACACATGCCATGTGTGACATGTCATGATTCCCTTTTATTCCAGAAGTTTGGTCCTTAAGGGGTTAAATAAAGGGAATCTGAGATAAGAGCCCTTCTTTAAAAATGCGGCAGGGATTACCAAGACCCTTAGTAACCCTTTAATAACAAAGCGGCCCATTGCAGGGCCGGAAAATTATTATTACGATTTTGACATATAATGTTTTTTTTTTTCTGTTTAATAGGGACTTCTAAAAAAAACAGTTTATTTGTTGTGAATATATGCCTTTTTAATTGAACTACATAGAACACTGGTGAGACCTCACTTGGAGTATTGTACGCAGTATTGGAGACCGTATCTTCAGAAGGATATTGATACTTTAGAGAGAGTTCAGAGAAGGGATACTAAACTGGCTCATGGATTGCAGGATAAAACTTACAAGGAAAGGTTAAAGGAACCTAACATGACGAGACGGGGGATATGATAGAAACATTTAAATACATAAAGGGAATCAACACAGTAAAGGAGGAGACTATATTTAAAAGAAGAAAAACTACCACAATAAGAGGACATAGTCTTAAATTAGAGGGGCAAAGGTTTAAAAATAATATCAGGAAGTATTACTTTACTGAAAGGGTAGTGGATGCATGGAATGGCCTTCCTGCTGAAGTGGTAGAGGTTAACACAGTAAAGGAGTTTAAGCATGCGTGGGATAGGCATAAGGCTATCCTAGATATAAGATAAGGCCAGGGACTAATGAAAGTATTTAGAAAATTGGGCAGGCTAGATGGGCCGAATGGTTCTTATCTGCCGTCACATTCTATGTTTCTATGTAACTTTCAATTTATTTGTGGAATACATTTGTGTTATTCACCATTAATAAAGAACACGTTATGTAAGGATTTAAACATTTCTCTATTGGGCTCAATGTGTGTAATACATTAAAGGAAGACACAGTTACAGCTTTGGTGGCCGAATAACTGTAAAGTGAAGCTTGTTTGTTTTACGCGAGTTAGAACGTCTCCCAAAACGCGTTTATTGTAGGCTTGTCAATGGTCTGACGTGAGAACTGTTATGTTAATTATTTATCAGTGTCTTTCTGTAGCAATAGTGAAGAGGTGAAAATCTCTACAGACGAGTTTTACGTCTCAGCATCTGATAAACTGCTCATGCATCAATCAGTAAGTGCAAATCTTGCAACAAAAGGGCCTCTTGAGACTGAAGTGGATGATACCAGAAAACGTTCCTTCCAAAAAAAAAGAAAATCTTAATTACAAGAAAATACTTAAAATGAGGGGGGGAAATTGGCAGTGCGGCAGAAGATGGTCTGTGAATTCTAATCCTTTAACATGTGACACAATTTCCCTTTGATGGCTCCTCCTGATTGTTCTGCCTATATTTCAGAAGACAGTAAGATATGCTAGAAATTAATTTTCCTGCCTTGGAGACGGAAATAGATCCTGCTTTTATCCTGAATTGTGTCCAGTGCTGGTTACATCGGGCAATGAGAGATTTAAGGTTATTAGGAGACAGCATTAAATGTAGCAACACTGTATATTTTCTATTTTTAGTGACTTCCAGTAACGGTATAGTCAAAGCACCATAACCACTGCAGTAAACTCTAATGGTTATGGTGCGTGGAGTCCCCTGGTGCCACCTCATGGTAAGTAATCACACAATTTGAGAATGCTTTGTCACTTAACTTGGTCCCCCAGGCTTAGGTTAGGTCTGACCTATTTTGATATCGCTAATTCAAAGATTCCTGCTTCTGCATTAGTGACATCATTTCCATCCATGTTTAGACAGAGTGCATTGGCTGGGAGCATCAATTTGCACTCACAGCAAATGAATCCCATCCATATAAGGACAAAACTGATGTTGCTACTCAGGGGGTCTAATTAAGGTGAGCTCATGTCAGAGAATATGGCTTGTATTGGGAGGCACACAGGGGATACAAGCAAGTTTTAAACCAATAGAAGATGATTTGACTAATTACCATGGGATGTGACAGAGACAGTGGTGTATCTTGGATTTGTGCTGCCCTAGGCACGGCTAAATTCAGGCTCCCCCCTAATCTAAATTTGCATCACCACTTAGTGTCAAGGCCACTTTTTCGACTGACAGATGCACGCCCTCATTGACACATGCACTGATATACACTCACTGACAGATACAGTCACTGGCACACACATTGTTTAAACAACCCACACTTTCACTGACACACTCACTGACAAGCACACCCTCTCAGATACACACACACTGACATACACTCACTGAAAGACACACGGACACAAACATCCTCACTGATTTGACACACTTTAACAGACACATACATTCACTCACTCACACACTCACTGACAGTCACACACACACATTACCTGACAGACACACACGCACACACACACTCACTGACAGACACACACACACTCTCTGACAGACACACACACACACACACTGACAGACAGTGCCAAACACAGACATACTCACTGACAGACACAGACACACTAACTGACAGACACAGACACACACTAACTGACAGACACAGACATACTCACTGAAAGGCACAGACATACTCACTGACAGACACACACACACACTGACAGACACACACTAACAAATACACACATTTACTGACAGCCACACACACACTCTTCAACAGAAAACTGTATTGCTTTCAGGTCCTATCTGCTAGCATCAATCATTCACAAGTGCAAGTGCTCAGTGTGAGGACTTTTTCTCTGGACATAGCACCGCAAAGTAGTTGGACCCTCAAGTGTGGTTGCCAAAGAAACCAGCCTCTAATAGCTGATCACCGCAAATTTAATTTAATCACCTTTGCATGGAGGCTGCCTTGTACAGTATTGCTGCTAAGGGATCATTGTTTGTGCTGCCATCCACAGAGAGATCTGTGAATTTTGTTAATCTCAAAAGGGCCCTTCATTGGTATTTTCCCCCGAACCGCAGGTTTATCTCCTTTCCCTTTCTCTCACTCAAGTATCTCTATGCAGCATATGGAAAAAAGTGCATGCCATGTGACAGTGTACATTTTTCATCTACAGTTTACTGCACTCCTGTAAACACATGAACAGCCTGTCAAGAAGAGTACCTTAGTTGCGTGCTGATAAATATTATGTTCTAAGCCTGAGTAACAAGTAAAGTTTGTGTGAGCAGCTATCCAATATTGTTTTATACTCCTAATTATTATGCTCAATTTATAAAGGATCAGTGTGTTCTAGAGTCTCCATTTTATCAGCTAGTACCTACCTAATCTATTATCCACACCCAGATCAGCTCCTGCTTTGATCTGTGGATTGTTATTAACAGACAAATGTTCTACCTTTGCAGGACACCACCCTCTGTGTCTCTATAATATGGTTCTACATTTATAACAAAGCACACATGTATTTGCAGGCTGCGTCTATTCCTCAGGAAAAAAAGCCTCCTAGCAACAGCAGCCTTCTGAGAAACACACTACAAGTGGGGGACCCGAGTCATCTCAGCATGTTTTAGGCAGCAAGGAGGGAAGGCACACTGTTGTGGTTGATACAGAGGCTGTAAGGCCTTTGCTCCACTGCAGCAAGCTCTGTCTTCACAAATGTCTCTATATAAAAGCCATTACTGACACGTTCTCATTATCTGATGATGAAGCTGTCAAGTTAAAAAAATGTTCTCCTTCTCTGACTCCCAACAAGTATTCCCCCTGGCCTTAGAATGTTTTTAGATCACAAGGTACATAACTGTTTGGAAGTTTTTAAAGGACCACTATAGTGCCAGGAAAACAAACTCGTTTTTCTGGCACTATAGTGCCCTGAGGGTGCCCCCACCCTTAGGGTCCCCCTCCCGCCGGGCTAAAGGGGGAGGAAGGAAGTTAAACACTTACCTTTCTCTAGTGCCGGGCTCCCTCGGCGCTGGGGACTCTCCTCCTCCTTCCGACGTCATCGGCTAAATGCGCATGCACATTCAGACAGTCCATAGGAAAACATTACTCAATGCTTTCCTATGGACGCTGGCGTCTTCTCACTGTGAAAAGTCAATGAGACAGCCACTAGAGGCTGGATTAACCATAATGTAAACATAGCCATTTCTCTGAAACTTCTATGTTTACAGCAGGCAGGGTTAATCCTAGATGGACCTGGCACCCAGACCACTTAATTGAGCTGAAGTGGTCTGGGTGCCTATAGTGGTCCTTTAAATATGACAGATGAACTTTTGGTGTGTTGCAGCATCTTAGAGCAAAGATCACCCTCTACATGGGATATAAAGCAGGCTATATTCCCATCATTTTTGGAGGAAACAGTGAATTACATGATTTATGCAAAAAAATGTTTTACCCCAAATGTCACCATAGTGATGTACTAGCTTTGATTCCCGTGCCTGGAGATTGCAGACCACCGGAGCGCAATGAATTGGCACTGGGACAGATTGAGAAAAACAAACAGGAGGCCAGTGGTAACTCTAAAAGAGCTTGAGTTTGGAGAAACCTTCCATGAGGCAGTTATAATATGGATTCCCCACAAGGTTGGGCTTCACGGACACAGGGGAAGAAGATTACTAAAAACAAAAGGCTTTCTACAGATACACCTTGTAATTATAACAGTCCAGTTGTTTGCAAAAAACAAGAGTATAATGCACACACTAAAAAACGGGGAATACTTCCTGCCGGGTGCTTCAGAAACGGAGGGCCAATTCCTGAAGACATCAAATGGAAGAAAAAGAAATAGCCAAGCACACCTGGGCTTTCTTCTAAGAGTCAGTCTTTTTTATTTGAAAGAAGGAAGTGGAGACAATGTTTTGGCTCCTTTTGATAAAGGCTCAGAGAGGAGCCATAACGTTGTCTCCACTTCCTTGTCTCAAATAAAAAAGACTGCCTTTTAGAAGAAACCTCAGGTGTGCCTGTCTATTTCTTTTTCTTCCATTATAACAGTCCAGTCCTTATGTGGAGGAAGCATTAGATTTACAGTAATACTCAACACACAGGAATCCCCATAATTTGGAATATTGGGTCTGTAATAAATGGTGTTGGGTTATGCATTGAAAATACCAAAAGTCTTGAAATCCCAACTGCTAACTTTGATTTACTGCTTCCCAAATCCATGCATAGGTGACAACAGTCCCAAATTTTTGAGGACAGTCACACATTTTGAAGTTGTCCCAGGGACCTGCCTTGCATTTTGAAATCGGTCAGGCAGATTTCAAGGATTAGACAGGGACTCAGCACTAAGACCTTGCACAGAAAGCTCAAGCAGTGCTCTCTGTGTATAGTCTGCCTTCAGGGGCATGCAGCCAGTCAGCCTGGCCACCCTGTTTAGGGGAAGACCTGCCTCTTTCACGGGTGGACCCACAGCTTGCCCGCCTCCATTTAGAACGTTGGGTAGGGTAGATTGTCAGGTATGGTTGTGACCCTGGTTGCCCAATGGAAAATCCAACAGTGGGTTACAGGAAAGTGAACACTAATGGCACAGAACTAAATACCTGAACATATAGTAACTCAAACTCCATATATTCTATATAAAATAAAATGGCTGCCAGATAATAGATTAGACTTTGGTAAATTCTATACATGACAATAACGGGTTAAATTGTCTGTACAAAAATATCTAAAGAATTATTGTGGTCCAGTATTGCCCTGGAGTCACTCATACCTATAACACTTCTCATATGTTGTCATGGAAACCTACTCCAGCACAAATGTGCTTGACATTCGGTTTATTTGATGGGGACAGTGGATTCTGATCACTTGTATGAGTTCTAAATAGTTTTCGATAATCAATGAAAAGCATGACAAAGGGTAAAAAAAACATGGTCCCCAAAACATTCACATCAAACAGCTCTGATGGGCACATAATGGTACGCCAAGATATCTTTTATTGCCAGGCACTCAATATGTTAAAGCCGCAGGCGGTTTTAATAGCTTGACGAAGACCTCTTAGCAGGTCGAAACGTTGCTGCTCCTTTTGTTCTATTAAAACTGCCTGCGGCTTTAACATTTCTTGTGCAGCTTTGTCGTTGTGGGATTGCTGGTCCTACTCCGGAGCACCGGGTGGCTGCTGGGATTGAGTGCAGCTCCTATCACCATTTTTGCAAGACATCTTTTATTGTCATTAAATTCTGATTGTTCATTGTATTAATCAAATTATCATTTAAAGGGGGGCTTTCCCTTCATAGAATTTTTAATATTGTATTCACTTATCCCTATATTTTACAAATATATATATTTATGGAGTGTGAAAAATAAAATGAAATGTAGAAATTCACATCTGTTTATCCTTCCACTGGATGCCTCCATCTTAGCTACCTGTCAATCATTGTTATAATATCTGTCCTTTGCACCTGGCAGTCAGCATAAAGAAATCATTCAGGGAAGATGTCAAATGACACAATATTTCTATTTCTCCTTTTTGTTTGCAGTGTTTGCCATGTCTGAACTGAATTTATATAGAATTTGCTACATTTTTATTATGAATTTCAAAGAAAATGGAGCATCTCATTAAGAAAGTTTAGCGCGAGTTATGGCTAATTTTTAATATTTTATTCAATGGTGTAAAATCCAGAGAAGTGACTGTTCCACTTTAACCCCTTAATGACACATGACATGTGTGGCATGTCACGATTCCCTTTTATTCCAGAAGTTTGGTCATTACGGGGTTAAATTAACCTTGTCTACACCCTTAAAGGAACAATATAGCATTAGGGATACAAACATGTATGCTAGTGTTCTACTCCCTATTTAGATTCAGGATCCCCCAAAATTGAAAATAAAAATAAAAAAAGTTACTCATTTAATTCAGTGTATCCGCCTGCCCCACCTGTGTTACGCAGTCTCCTTATGTCATGTATTGTGACACAGTATCCTCTTCGTCTTCTCATCCAGTCCAATTCTTCTCATGGAGAAGCATTGAAGACAAGAAGCACATGTGTGGCAAGCAAAAATCAAATGTTTCTCACAAGGAAGCATTGTATCCAGTGCTTCCTTATAATAGGCAGTGAAGGACTCTCAGTGTCCTTATGTTGAACGTCATATGACCCAGCCTGAGTTAGTTGTAGTAGTGGAAGTCCTCTCTACTGGCAGTCATGAAGACATTACTGTACCTATTAAACGGCCAGGCTTTACATTGCCGGACCAAAATGATAGGGCTACTGCACCAAGACCACTTTATTAAGATGAAGTGGTCTGGGTGCCCATGATGATCTTTTCATCGTCCTAGTAAAAAAACAATATGGCAGTGTTATTTCATTGTTATGGGAAAACACAACAAAATAAACACAGCTGGAGCCATACATTTATACTGAGTCCAGGTATATTGTCTTGGCCCTCTTGGGTAAATCTTAACTCATTTTGCTGCAGTGTTTTCCCCTTAAATGCAATCCTCTGGGACATCGTTACCAATCTCATATGCTACATACCATATACCAGCATGCATCTTCCTAATTGGTTGCTTACTTTGCATTTTTTGAATTTCTTATAAGCTAAGCTTTAACTAGTGGAGATATTAGGAAAGATCTTATATAATGGTATGTAGGTATGATTACATAAAATAGGCTGAACAATGTTGAACCATTTAATCTTTCAGTTCAAGGGTTTGGGGATTCCTTTACATTATGACAGCCCTGATAGAAAACATAGGGCATGTAGGGGTAAAAAAATGTGAATGTTAATATACATATGTATATATATATATATAGAGAGAGAGAGAGAGTGCTTCCACTGCTATGACGTTCGACATTAAAGGGACACTTTAAGCACCCGGGCCACTTCAGAGAAACTGCAATGATTACCTTGCAGGGTAAACTCCTCCTCTAGTGGCTGTCTACCAGACAGCCACTAGAGGGACTTCCTGGTGCTTAGACAACTTTTGATTGTCTAAATGACGCTGGACGCCCTCACGCTACGCATTGATAATGCCATAGCGGCCATTGTTGTGCATGCACATTAGGTCTCCCCCGCCAGCTGATGCCAGTAGGGGAAGAACATGGGCGAAACCTGTCCCAGCACCAAGGGACATCCCCGCTGGATTCAGGTAAGTGACTAAAGGGGGTTTAAACCTCTTCAGCGTTGTGGGAGGGAGGCACAGCGTTGGGGGCACTGTAGGATTATATAGTGCCAGGAAAACGGCTTTGAAGCCCAAACTGTAATACCCCTAGCTAGTTAACCTCATCCGCGCTATTTTATAATTAAACTATACTTACATTACACTATACCTATACAGGACTATACAGTTACTTGGAGAGCAAGCTTTACAGTGATCATACTTTACTCGGGCTCTATATCATACGTGCATCCATAAATAATTACCATACGTTTTTCATTAAACAAGATCTCTCCAACTTTACAGTGTGGGGATTATATTGATTTAAGGACAAAGGAAGCCCTTTAGTTTCTTTTTTTTTTTTTTCTCTTTTTTTTTTTTATACTACTCAATAGTATCCTTTTTATTCCGTTACAATGTCTCTATTCTCTTTCCATAACTTTCACCTTCCATCTTGCTTGCTCAATTTCCTCCCTTTCCCCAATTTCTATATACTGTTATTTCCAAAAGCTCTCAGTGCGAATTGGAATACAAGATTCTTAAGTGTGATAGATTAACGTGACAATATGTGAGAATGAATACACAGAGATAACTTTACACCATAATATGGTGTTTATTGTTTGTGTTTAATTCATGTTTGTCAGCCTGTCCATGCCAACAAATATTATTGACTACTGAAGTATTACAGCTTTCTCATTCTTGCCAAAAAGTGGAGGAGCTGTCCAAGGTACTTTATAGCAAATATAATCACATTTGCAAAGTCTTTCTGCTCATTTAACTTGCTTAACATGCAGAATAGGAATATTCCATTCTACTGAATCACATGACAAATTATTCTGTTACCTCCTCCTAAACACTGAGAATTGTGTCTACGCAAAGGAAATAAAATTAAAAGTAACAGATCTGCACATTTTAAAGCTTTCATAGATAAATGGATGATTCCAGGTTGTGTCTGTTAAAATATCGTAAATGTCTTTTTATTCCCACATTAAACACATTTTCCATAAACGCTTAAAGAAACTCACTTTTATTGACATAGCCATTCCAGATCACTAACTGTGCACGCATTCGGAGCAACGACGCATTTTCCTGATGTTTACTTTTATATCTGAACTGCATCTCCCCATTATGTATTCTGTTTTGTCTACTACTGCTGTGAAATGCTACATACACATATGGTGAGACACATACACACACAACCTGTTTTGGATCTGCACGTTTACAGAAACAATGTACGTCCTTGCATTCTGGTTCGGGAATATTCCTGCTTTATGGGAGAAGTTAGTAGTCCAGTCACACTTTTTGCTGTATCCTAGTAAGACTATGCACAGAGATTTTAGTTAGCTTTTAGTTAACTAATTTCTGATATGCTTGGGAGGACATAGAACATGAACTACTGTTGCTTTTTATTTAGAAAGGAAGCACTGACTGATTTAACCACATGTTTAAAGCAATATGAAAGATGAGTACTGCAATAGAAGAAGATATACCATTTGGACAACCCTTTTCTAAAACAGTGATGGCTAAATTTGACACCTCAGATGTGAGCTGCATTTCCTATTTCTCATGTTCCCCTTCTCTTTCTCTGTCTGACATATTCCATCTGTACATTTAATACAATTCTCTGAGTATTTGCATTTGAACCAATGGAGTAGATGTGTGATGTCTGTTGCTAACCAAAAAGCGGAGCACAGTTCTAAATCTGGAGCAATCGCCATGGATAACCAATGAAATGTTCAGACTGGTTCCATTACAATCCACGGTTATTGATTCACTTTAAGAACTTTGCTCCAATTTTCTTTTAGTAATACTTTTGTAAGTATTGTCTTTTTTTCTTCTTTTTTTTTTGTGCATGTGAAACATACAACATTTGATCTTACGGTGCCACAACAGCATCCACAAGTGTATTATAAGCAGTTAGTTAACATGGCATGTGAGGGGTACGGGATATTTTTTTTTATATTGACAAGCAAAACAATGAAAGATTATATGACACAAGATTTCAGGTAATTCACGAGTTGTCAGGCTAAATGTTAACATAAACAATCACACCGGTTAAGATCAGGCTAACTTGGGTAGCAGCAATTTGTCAATCCCTACATCAGTGTTGGTATATGTATTTGCTTACAGGGTTAACGTTGGAGTATGGCTGAACTGGACTGAACTGGACTGATGAACTGGACTGATGATCCACTGCTATGTAGTGTTGTGTGCCTGTTAGATGTGATTACGCTGCATGAGCTTAGTGTAGTATAGCTGCATGTGTGCCTGCGTGTACGACCATGTAGGAAGTTTACAGGTAAGGAACATCAGGCATAAGGAATATTCGCTTAATTTGTCAAGTGAGCAAATGACCACTGGAGTTGAGGCTAAGACGGGCTAAGTGGCAGCAGTGTACTACAGAGCATATGAAGTCTGAGGCTGCTTTCGATTTACATGAAGCCAGTGTCTCTGACAAGGTCCAAGCGTCCTGGGGCTGCAGGCACCACTGTGTTTGCACTGCCATTTGTGTCACCCATTCCATCTGATCTTGTAGCCTGGGACCTCTGGGGTGTATTTATTGCAGATCTGCGGTGTTTGCTGGCGGTGGTCTGCTCCTTCATCCCCCTGACGCTTGGTGTCTGCTTCTGTTCGGGTGGTATAGCGATTACCACGCCTCCAGCCCCCAGCTCTTGATTTGTCAACTTTGGGGGCTCCCCACCCGGGAAGGCGGTCGTGGAGCCAGGCTTGATCCGTGAGTGGGTAAGTAGGGGCTTGTCAGAGGGTCGGATGCTTGTCTGCTGGTTCAGGCTCCGTGGCCCATGGTGTATGCTGCTTATTGCTTGCAGATAGGTGCAGATACGATTCTCGGCTTCAGTCGTGTCGCCGTCATTTTGGCGCCCAGGCATGGGATGCGCAGTGTTAGGCGGACTCGGAGGGTCAGGATTGGGCGGTGGTTCCCTCCAGTGTGGACCGGGATAACCCCACCAGTCCATGGGGGGGGGGGGGGGGTGAAGCAGGGGCCCGTGAGACACATCACTGGGCTATTGCACAGCAGCCAGGTTCCGACGCGGGACGGCATCCGTCCGCCTCACTCTCCACCCACATAGGCCGCAGGCCCTGAAGCCTCGCATTTCCCCCTGGGGCTGCAAAACTCCCGATCTCGGGGACCGCAGTGGCACCGACAACCACCTGGACATGAGAGGTGGCCACTTGGCTCTGAGACAGAGTTTAAGCTTGGTATTTTCCCCCAAAGTAGGCAGATTCCTTCAGGACCCTCTCCAGCCTGCGACCGGTCAGCATGGCGGTCGGGCCCCGCTCTGTACGTATTGTCTTTTGATGCTATTGTGACTGTTTCACATACAATATATAGCACGATATACTCTTAGGTTTGTTCTCTTCTCCAAAACGTCCTTACACTTTTTAAATCTCCAAAATCACACAGTTCTTCCCAACCTTTTTCTCTCCCATCTTTTCCCAATCTCTTTAAAAAAAATCTGCAAAATGTCATTGATTGTTCCATTATTAGCTATCCAAACCTGTGCGGCCATGTTCTTATTTATCTTTCTTTTTTTTCCCTTCTTCCCTCTGTCGTTTCCTCCTACTTAATTTGATCTATGTTCTATGTTTCAGATAAAGCCGGATGACTTGAATAAGCTAGAGAAACTGCAGATAATACTGTATTTACATCAGCTGGTACATAGAAGGCTCAACTCTCTAGTTTTGTAGGAATTGATGCTTTCCGAGATAATACTTAGAGAGCAATGCTTAACATTAACATAACATCCCATAACATGACATTACATACTCTCACATAACATCAAGTAATATGACAGATGGGTAGATGTGAGCTGTGTGTTTTAAAGACTATATAGGGGAACACTTTTTTAGCTTTCAAATTTATTTCTCAATTTTCTTTTGTAAGTTTTACACAATTTTTTTTAGCAAAAATGATTTTAGGAAATATATAACATGTCTATGTGCTTGTTTTATATCTTTCTAATCCTTATTCATTGTGGGTTTTTTAAGATTAGTATTTAGCTATTTTCCTTGTTTCTCATGGCCTTTCAGTCTTAGCCACTGATACTATGTTGAAAGATCGAGGCTTCATTTTTATCTTAGACATCAGTTCCTTTTTTAGTGTCTTGGACTGTGCCATCTTATGACGTAACACACATGACATGAGATGATGCGTGGTGGAGTTTTCTTAAGAGGTTACATGCATCCTTAATCTTTACAGCCACTTCCAGTCGTGTGAAATTAATCTCCCATGGAGGCTAAAATTAGTCTTGCATGATTTGTAGGACTGATACATTACTGTACGCTTTTCTCAATGTAAATGTGCCTTCTTTTTGACCTCTTCAAATGTTGATCTCTGCGTGCATGTGTGTGTCTTATTTGCTATATATTAAAAAATATATATAATTAAAATATATATACAGCAGCCAAACTGAAAGCATAGCCAATTTGGCTAGTTTGACCTTAAATTTTAAATTCACTTTGAATTCTCACTTTATTGAATAACCCTGTCAGTTCAAATACTATATATGTGTGTGTGTGTGTGTTTAATCTGCTATACATAGTTGCTACCATCTGTCATGCTATGGTGCGGTGAGAATATTTTTCTCTGATATATTATCTTTGATAGGACCTATGCAACTATATTAGCGTCCAGTCCTTACAGGTCATTATAGCAACTGACATTTTGTAGCAATTTCTAATTAATTATAGACAACCTCCCTTAATCAGATGTACAGAAATTAATTAGGAGAATAATAAGGAAATAATTGTGGTAATTAGTAGCTTTGAAATATATTACCATTGCTCAATGTAAATATTACCTTATTATTTTGCTATTTATATGGATTTAAAAGGGATGGACTTAAAAAGGAATACGAGTAAGTGGAATATTGCACAGGTTGGATGGAGAGTTAAAAGGGATAGGTTATTTTGGGTTATACTGTATGTATGTATGTATATATATATATATATATATATATATATATATATATATATATATATATATATATATATATATATATATATATTGTAGGTAATACATGGAGCACTGACTGTGATATCTATGATATGTTGCTGGATTTGATATACGTATAGAACTGTTATCCAGAACTATTCTTTATACATGATCCTTGTGAACGAGAATAAAATATAAAATATATCAATGTGTGTATGTATAAAATTATATGTAAAATATGTCAAATACAAGGAAAAGTTTAGAAGGCAATAAAATTGAGGAATATGTGTGAAGTGAGAGCCAGAATGAGAGTGGAGTGAATTAGAAAGGGTGAGAAGGAGGGAAATAGAGAGCGAGACAGAAAAATGGGGGAGGGGAGATGTGTGTGTGTGTTTGAGTGAGGAAGAGAGACACACACAAAGCGAAAGGGTCTCCTCCACCACCAGAGAACCCCCCACCCCCCAAAAGCTTAGAGCCAATGTGCCGATAACACAGAGGGAGGCAGATGTGAGGCTGCAGCTGTCATTCAGGGGGGGAAATCCAGAAGTAAGGGGCCACAAGCATCTCTCAGGATGGATCGCCAGAATCTGGCATGGACCAGCGGCAGAGAGGGGATGGTGAGTCCAGGTAGCTGCTGCTATCTCTACTCTTCTCTCTGAGAGGCAGCGCAGATCTGCGGGGCTAAGCTCCAGCCATTTTACACACATCATTACTGGCTCTACAGAACATGGAGAACATGCGTCTCTGTGCAGAGGGAGCTTGCTAGACTCTTCATCCCATATTGAGGCATCAAGAGCATGCACCAATGTAAGGATTCTTTGTTACGCTTAGGCAAATGAACCTGCTTTTGTTTCTTGTGTGTGTGTGTGTGTTTCTGGTGCTGTAACTCTGTCAGTGCCAGGCAGTTCATAGGCCCCTCCGGCATGCAAAGGGTTATCTGAGTGTTTTCAGGGGACCGGTTCCTATTGTACTAGCAGCAGCCTAGCCAAAGGATGATGCTTCACACAGCCGTAAAAACTGACTGCTACGTCTAAAAATAGAGTCAACTCTATGGGGCTGTTGGCAGTGCTTGGTTTGCTGGGCTGTCTGAAGAGATGCACACACCAGCCCTAAAGGGTTAATAAATGCAGCAGTGGAGGTGGGAGGCAGGAGAGGCTTAAAGGTTTTAGTATTCTGGCAGTATAATGGTATGTGGGGCTTTTAATTAGGAGTTTGTCTTCAGTCAATAAATAGAAACAATATGCTGTATATGTGTCTGACCATATACAGTATATGTGTTTGTGTTATCTATGTTCTTATGCATGCATACATTGATTATATGTAATAGTATGAATAATACCTATATATATTTATATGCATATGATCGGCATATTATTTTATTAGTGGCTAACATAGATATATTATATATATTGGGGGTATAGAACATTTACTTACTGGTACATATATTTATTGGAGAGTTTGTAAACCAATCGATCTCTTTCAGTGCCTTGCATACAGCTCTGTAAACTAGGGGGTTAATTATTAGGCCAATTCTTCTTCCAGATGAATGAGGACATTGTCTTGATAATGAAGGCATGTAGATAGTCATTAAATATGACAGAATAGGAAATGTATGTATTGTACGCTTGTTCCAAGAATGGTTTTATTGTCTTGGTAACGATCAAAGACTTACTTGACCCCTTGAGCTCTTTCAGCTACCACAGCAGAAAAGCAAGTATATGCATAGACTACCTTTTAAGTGAAAAGGGATTTTTTTGTTCATCCCTGGAGTCTGCCTGTTCCGTATTTAAATGCATGACCTCTTGTTAAACTATTTCTGTCCACACATTGGAAATGTTTCTGCGGTTTGTCTGCATTAGCCACCCTGGTGTCAAAAAATGTGTTCCTTTTGACCTTTACCCCTTGAGCATTATAGGCACGTGCTTTGCCTGTGTTATTCTTGTAATGGACCGTACGTGCTGGAATCTGATACCATAGTATGTTAATAGCTGAAACATGATCAGCAGCATATTAAATGGGGTTTGTTTAGCCTCTTATTTAGTAATTAGGTAGCCATGCAAAGAACTTAGATTAAAGATGTATTTTTTAATAAACTAGTCATTTTGGAGAACCGATAAGTGAACTGCATATATTAGGCCAAATGCACTAAATTAAATATATTTTCCAGTTTAGCAACAAAAAAAAAAAAAAATCAGTTCAGCCATTTTGTCCTGTAATATATGAGTTCGTTGACAGTTCTTTGCAATTCCTGATTATTTTTTTTATAAATCCCAAAGTCTTCAGGCTACAGATAAGAGGGTTGACCAGTGTGCAGTGCTTTTCATATCTGCTGATTAGGACATCAGCTGTATTCCAACACTGACATTTATACACTATGTTTCCAGAGCTGTAGTGCAGTCCCCTTCCTGGGATGCTCAGAGATTGAAGCAGTTAATAATTGTGGCCATTTTTATTTTCCAAATGTTGTGAAGCTATACACTCCACCAATACTGACACCCCCCCCCCCCCCTCCTGTTAATTAGCGAAAGTGTAAAATTCAAAGAGTACAAGGACATTGCAGCAATCATTTAAAATGTAACTGCCATTGTAAAGGTACTACCGTCGTCATGTACTTAGCTGCATGTGGGGTTGGCATCATTCTACATAAAGATACATTTCATGGGTTCTACATCCAAAGAGAAAGTGGCGTGGAGAATGATCTTGCATAGAATGTTTGAATAAGTTTTAACTGACGTTTCTGACTCTATAGATTTTCCTTCTTATTTTGCCCTTCATGAACAATGCAATTTATGTTCTGGATACTCATTGACACAGTCTGTTTTTGAGCAACAAATCAATCAAGAACTTTAGTTACGGTCCAATGGATCACTCTATGATCTGCTACTGGACCCAGCTGCACATCTGCTTTCAAGTGTGCCCTTATTAAAGTGTGAAATCATGGCCATTCAAGCACAATGGTTTATTCCACAGGGGGGACATTTATTAGATCAGGTGTGAACAAACATTGTCTACTTAATTATATAAATCGGGAGATATCTGTAGATGCATTGACAAAGTTAGATTTCATTTCTCTCGTAAACGCACTGATCTGTAAAGATACAATGTCACACCTGCAATTAGTATTGGGAAATTCAATATATACAGGTATATGCAAATGGGACATGAAGACAATAAATTAAGACACAATTATCTTTATAAAATGTGTAGCTTTATTTTATAATGCAATTCTGCACTAAAAAGAGAGTTCTGAGTTACTGAACCAAGTATCAAAATATAGACAAAATGGCCAATGTGGAAAATCTCCATTACAGCATTTTTTTTCCCAAACAGACTCTTTGATCGAAAATAAATTGGTTGTTAACTCCTCACAAATCCCTAATTAATATATCTTTTTTCATAAGTGGACGCTTCGATATGACGTTTTAAGATCCATCTTACTTTTCTAGCAGTCTGCAAGTATTGGTCACGAGTACTTTCATCGCTCTTCAGAAATAAACCAGTTATCATTATTTTTGTAATAGCATCACTCATAATGTTGCAAATGTCTATGAGATAAGCAAAACAAGTGCCTTCTGTAGCATTATTATGGTAATTGTGCTAATATACATTTGAAGAGCAAATGCGTATATCAGAAAGAAGGGTGGCGAGAAAGATTAGACATTGTTTAAAGCTAATTGCGCTTTATTTTTTTTGTTGTGGGTATGATAATTAGGTTCTCAGCAGGGACAAGAAATTGAATAATATTCTTAAGTCTTTTCAGTGATCTCTCTTTTTCTCTTTTTTTTATAGCTTCAATATTTTGTAGCATTACATACATTTTCTTTTTGTTTATTTGTGAAACATCAACATGTTCTGAAAACTGTGTAAAGTGGACACAATGCTTTTTTTTCTGGGTATCTGTTAATGGAGCCTGTGGGATTACATTCTAGGTTAGAAGTTGGAGTTAGAAGTTGGAAATTTGAAGCTAGAATGGTATCACCTTCCAAGTTAGATGTTGGAAATTAAATGTTGGTATGGTATTACCTTCCAAGACAGACATTAGAAACAAGATGGCTTTCTCAGTTAGAAGTGAGAAATTAGAAGTTGGTATGGTATTACCTTTCAAGACAGACGTTAGAAGCCAGATGGCTTTCTCAGTAAGAAGTAAGAGATTAGAAGTTTGAATGGTATTACCTTTCAAGACAGACATTAGAAGCAAGATGGCTTTCTCAGTAAGAAGTTAGAAATTAGAAGTTGGTATGGTATTACCTTTCATGACAGACGTTAGAAATAAGATGGCCTTCTCAGTAAGAAGTTAGAAATTAGAAGTTGGTATGGTATTATCTTTCAAGACAGACAGAAGCAAGATGGCTTTCTCAGTTAGAAGTTAGAAATTAGAAGTTGGTATGGTATTACCTTCCAAGACAGACGTTAGAAATAAGATGGCTTTCTCAGTTAGAAGTTAGAAATTAGAAGTTGGTATGGTATGACCTTTCAAGACAAATATTAGAAGCAAGATGGCTTTCTCAGTGAGTAGTTAGAAATTAGAAGTTGGTATGGTATTACCTTTCAAGACAGACGTTAGAAAAAGGATGGCTTTCTCAGTGAGAAGCTAGAAATTAGAAGTTGGTATGGTATTACCTTTCAAGACAGACATTAGAAGCAAGATGGCCTTCTCAGTAAGAAGTTAGAAATTAGAAGTTTGAATGGTTTTACCTTCCAAGTAAGCCGTCAGAAATCTTGCCAGAACTCTTCAGATCCATTTTGACTTCCAAAATCTTGAATCAATCAAAGGTCCAATGACTTAAGCTCAGCTAATACAATAACAGAAAATCCCTGCCAAAATCAAACTAATTCCGCAGGATTTGTAAACAATCTGTTTGCATTATAAAAAAAACATTTTTTCAAAATCTTGCTATATATAGTCTTATTAGTTTTCTACTGTAAAACATTTATTTTTGTGGCTAATCTATTGTATGGCCCTTCTTTCTGATAGTATTTTAAGGTTCAGTCTTAATGTTATTTCCTAAACCTCCATTTCTCCACCTCGGGTCCTGTAACTTTACTGTTGGCTGACCTCAGAAGTCAAACAACTTGCACAGCCAGAGCACTGGATTAATCTTCTGACAGTGAAGCACTTCTGGTGGGGATGAAATACTTTTTCATCCCTCCAAGTTGATGCAGGATCCCTGGCATCAAAAACTATGACACCTCAACATGGCCTAATCCTCCTTTACCTCCTCTACAATGTCTCATTTTGTACCAGTAATGAGGAAATGAGCTTTGCTCATTATGATGTTTCTAGCAGAGGATGTGACTTTTGGGGCTGAAAATTGCCCAGTTTTTGTGAAACTTTTTAAAAACCAATTGATAAAACCAGAGATATCTCACCTATAGCCACCTTGCATTATAAACAATATAATACGTTCAAGTGGTTATGGTGCTTGGAGTGTCCCTTTAAAATTATCATTTATTCAGGGCAACAGCAGCTGGAGATCATCCTTGCAGAAGGGAGTAAAGTACCATTAACATTAGGTACATCTCCTGTGTGGGTCTTGAATGTAGTTAAAATGTGAGCCAAGACTTTATTCCCTCAAAAAAAAATATTATAGGCCAAAACTGTTTCCAATTCACCCTAACTCTGTATATAATGAATAATGTAGACTTTCTAATAGGGCAACGCGTTCTTGGAGCATTCATTATTAATATTAAAATCTGTATGGGTGAAATTGAATTCCTAGTTATTCCGGACATCTCATGTATACTCTCTCCATCAATCTCCTAACAAAAACACTAGTTTTATTTCATTTTTTTTTCTCTCCAAAACTTTGCCTGAAGTGTTTCTATGATGGAGACATTGAACCGGCTTTTGTGACTAATTCTGCAAATGATTCATCCGAAGCTCATCCCCCAAAAACTGGCTACTATTGTTGCTATGAGACATTTCCCTCAATGCTTCAATTATAACGATTGCTAATACACACTCCATGTCCTTACATAATAACAAAGTTAGATCAAACTTTTATACTTTGGAAGATTGCCATATATGGGCAGGTACTGCAGGGATATGGAGTTAACGGTCTTCTAAATAATTCACATATGAAAAAGAGAGGTTTATTTTCTTGTTAGCTTTATCTACCGCAAATCAGGATACACAGAAAAGACCAGCATTTTTGGAGAGGGAAACATTTAACCAGTTCAGTGCCAAAGTGGTGAGTAGCTCGTTGGACAACTGCCTGGCTTATTAAACATAGTGAGGTGTTTGGATTGCAGTGGATTGACAAGGGAATTGCAAATTTTGTGCATTACAAAACTAAATTAAATTCCCCCAACTCAACTTTTTGTTTTATTAGCTGAGATATTTTGGCTTAAATGTTATTGAATAGGTTAAAACAACTGCCTGGTCTTTGCACCCAGATTTTATTCTAAAAAATGATCATTGCTTTTCACTACAGTGAGACTTTGTCATGAATTCAGAATCTGTTCAAAGTGATTTTCAAATTTAAGGTCAGTATAGCCAAACTGGAAGCACAGTGAACAATCTTGTGCAATATTTCAAATGGCAAGCTATTGCTAGGAGATCATATGCGAACGTGGGCAGCCAATCTAAAGAATGCCATTGCCGTAGTGCTAATTTGCATTTTTTTGTGCACTGCATTCTTGGACTGTTCTGTGTATTGTATTGCTGCTGAGTATAGTACAATTTTTTTTAATTAATTGGTAGATCTCAGTGTTATCGTTCTGGAAACGTGCATGACTTGATGGCTTATCCTACCTTATAAAACTCAAATATGTTTCTGTACCTGACCTGCTTTTTGCTCTTGGGCCCGTAAGCATCTTGTACAAAACTTGCCTATGCAGCATTTCTGGATAGAACATGCTCTTTTCACACTACTAGGGCTACAGTTTCAAAGACAACTTGATTAAAGATTCTGTCTGTTAAATGAGTAACTGTTCCTCGTTTTCCTTCAAGTTATTTTTTCTTGTAATGTTTGCCCAAAACGTAATTCTCAGAATAATAATGTAAGACATTTTACATACACCCAGTGATTTATAGACTATATGCTGCACCTATCTCGTTGTAATTACTAGGAGCCATTATATGAATACTGTTATGAAAAATACTTTGCCACATGCAATATATTGGAAATCATTCATATGATAAAGTGTTTTTCCCACTTAATTTGGTGGCCCTTAGCATTGGGATGCACACTGAGGGGCCAGGAGTGTCACACCCCCCTACTGAGGTACTTAAAGGACCACTATAGTGCCAGGAAAACATGCTCGTTTTCCTGGCACTATAGTGCCCTGAGAGTGTCCCCACCCTCACGGTCCCACTCTTGTGGTGCTGAAGGGGGAGGAAGGGGTTAATCCCTTATCTTTTTTCCAGCGCCGGGCTCGCTCGGCGCTGGGACTCTCCTCCCTCTTCTGACGTCCCTGGCTGAATGCGCATGCGCGGCATTCTCAATGCTTTCCTATGGACGCTGGCGTCTTCTCACTGTGAAAATCACAGTGAGAAGCGCGGAAGCGCCTCTAGCGGCTGTCAATGAGACAGCCACTAGAGGCTGGATTAACCCATATGTAAACATAGCAGTTTCAGCAAAAAGGGTTAAACCTACCTAGACCTGGCACCCAGACCACTTTATTAACCTGAATTGGTCTGGGTGCCTATAGTGGTCCTTTAACAATGTCCCCCATTTAAATCTCTAGATACAAATATGTGTCAGTTTGTAAGAACTTGATATCTAGTTGATGATGACGATTATCATTTATCTTTGTAAATGATGCTTCTTCTTATTTTAGAAATGCTTTTCTTTTATCTTTGAAATTGTCATGATTCATATTCAGTTGTCAATGTTTAAAAAATAATTGAGCTAAGTTTTAGCTTGTTTGCTAAATACAAATGGCTTTTATGGCGGTTTAGTTTTAACTAAACTTTCTCTCCTTTATTGAAAGGAATTCTCTAATGCACACCTTAATACAATGTGCTTCATATGTCTATCTCATCTAAGGCTTTTTTATAGGGTTCAAAAGTATGTCAATGGCAATAATTAGGCGATACATTATTCAGTTATAAAAAAGCTCATGGAGATGTTTATCAATCGTGATATCATTTATGCGAAAATACAGCAAAACATTTTATTAGATATTTAACAGTGTATAAGGTTTTACATTTCGCTGGGGAAGTCCGTGCTGTTACTGTAAATGATGTATAGCAGACAGTTCCCTGGGGCCTGACAAACATGATGTGGCTTATCCAACCAGTCAAAACTAACTTAAAAGAGCATAAAAGACCATGTTTGGGTCCAGACTCAGATTTTTAATCTGCTGTACTGAAAGCGTATACAAAGCTGTTTAAATTACAGGTCATGTAGAATAATAACCTGTTTACTGCGCCCTTTCGCTGAATATCTTGTGCTGTAACAATAATTTTTCATTGGCTAGAAGCTGACATTCCTGTCTGCAGATCTGTTGTGTTGATGGCAGTTTAGTGCACTTACCCTTCTTTGTCTTGGCTGCGCAATGTGATACCCCTGACCACTGAGCTTGCACTCTAATTTTACATTTGAATGCGTCTGTGCATTTCATAACAGTATCACAGACGTATTGGCAGAGAACAGTAATTTTTTTCTATTCATTGCATCACTGATATCTTACTGGCGATACACAATCTGTCTTCTTTTTGCTCAACTCTTACTATTCTGCTCCACTCATCATTTTCGCTCCCTCTCTTCTGTGTGCTTATGCACTCCTCCCTTGCTGATACAAAGAGATGCTCTGTATGCATTGCAGCAGCCTCATCCTTCTTATCATGCCCACTGTTGCCTTGAAAAAAGGATTAATCGCCATCCGTGGTCCCAGCTTCCTGATTGACAGCTAAATCCCTATACCTCCTGCTTAACATGAGTCCAGCCCGCCTCGCATGACACTGCCACTACCTCTCTCGCCTCGCTGCAGCAGCAGCAACAGAAACAGACTCCAAATCTGTGGAGGGCTCAGCTCCATGCACAACCCTATCTACAAGGAATCCAATTAAAACGCAGGAGAGACACTGAGTCCTACACAGCGTTACTCTCTACTCTTTTCTTCTCATAAAGATTTTCCTGCATTTTTCCCGTTGCTAGCAGTGATTCTGTTTTCTTACTCCATAAGTGGCTGGAGCAAAGACGTAATGAAAAAATAAAAAAAAGAAGAAGAAGAAAACACAAGAGGAGAAAAACTGGTTAAATAGAGGAAGAGCAATAATTCTGGTGAAGGGGGAGAGAGGAGACTCGTATCCCCCTTCCACTGTAACATGGTGGATGTATGGACAGTTTGGCAGAGCAAAGGTTGACACCTCCAAACCATCCAGCCCCCCACCTCAATAACTATAATGTATTGCATTGCACTATGACCTTGGATGTCCAAACGGTGGTGGTTTTTGCAGTGATTGTGGTCTTGCTGCTAGTAAACGTGATCCTCATGTTTTTTCTGGGCACTCGTTAAATGGATTTCTTCCCCTGAGCTGTCGGCTGAAGCCTGAGAGAGAGAGAGAGAGTTTGAAGAGTGTCTTACTCGGTTTGCAATGCTTCTGAACCACGGCATGGATTCAGTGTAATATGTATGACGTTGCTCTATTATCTTTGACTTAATCTTTTATGTCCTGTTACACACCTTCACTGCCATAGTGGCCTGCGATATGTTTAGCAAAACCATCCCTAGCCATTTGGCAGTGAACACTTAGGCTGTGTATCAGTGTGTGGTCTCAGAAGGCTATGTCTTAAGTGGGAGATGGAAATGAAGGACAAATTAGAGCATTTAAAATGCCGCTGTTACTCATCTGTGCAGTTTTAATTATATAAGAATATTAGTTTTTGGTAGTAAGTAACTTGCTGCAATATGTATCGGCAGAATTTATTTTAAATGCAGTATTTTACACCCTGCTTTTAGTTGTTTGTGAAAGATTCAGTGATGTACAACATGATATGTAACAAGTACAAATATAGAAAGACCATACTGGAATGTACTAGTTGGAGTGGAGCATATGAATGTAAGAGAACTAGGAATTCATATGGAAAATATGAAAATTCTAAAACAAAAAGGTTAGGGTTCTAGGTAGGGTTCTAGAAGAGCTATATGGAAACTGTAGCTATAGGAGGCTATATTGGTGAGCAGTATTCAATAACAAGTAAATAATTCCATATATAGAATGTAGGCTGGTGGAACAAAGACATGTTTGTGTTGATATTTCTAGTTATTTCTAGCAAGCTACTTTGAATTCGTATTCAGTAGAAGAAGAGATCTAGACCTTGTGATAAATGGCTGTTGTGTTCAACTCAATGTGATTAGCTCTAGAATGGGGTTTTATGTAGAACAGAATAACGTTTACTTTAGCTTAGCTTGCATTGGGGTGCATGGGGCCTGTAACTTTGTAATGGAAACAGACTTGCTTGAATGAGACTAAGTTCTGTGGGCTCTATAAAGGATTTTATGTGAGACCATATTGTCGTATTGCTTAAAAAGCGCAAACTTAAAAACTCCAGGAACAACAAACTGTAAAATACAATTATTCAACTGAAAACTGCCTGAAGGGTTTGTATGCTGTAAATATTATATAATGTTCTCTACAGACACAAACATAAAAAAATCTACGTTCATGAAAAAAACAAAATGGAGTAGGAAACACATTTATGATTCCCTCATTTCGGGGAGATTAACGTGATTTGTAGCTCAACAACAGCTAGAGTTACAGATGGGCTAGTGGTAGAAATTTACAAAATAAACGTGCCCTGTAATGCTTATTGGTCTTATTGGTGCTTATTGGTATTATATATATATATGATATATCTCCCTCAACTGTATTGGCCGGCAGCATCAGAGTGGCCCAATATTGCAAGGGAGCCTGCAAAGCTCCCTCACAAGCGGTAGCTCTGGAGGAAGTGACATCATAGTTATCACTTCCTCCCATTGTCACTATAGAGCTGCTCTAATTGGCAGCTGAGGATCAGACACAAAATACATACTAAGGAACAGGGCACACACAAGAACACAGTTTTAAATCTTACAGGGCTACTTAAAACCCCCCATCTATGGCAGCACCGCTTGTGAGAAATGCATGTTCCAGGTGTGCCCCCAATTCTTTTTTTCTCAGGATCAGACATAAGGCAACGTGTAGAGGGGTCAGGGATAAGGCATGTTATATCGCCCCTCTATGTATCTCACACTACGCTGCCATGGGGTATTGGAAGCTGCAATACATGGCATCTAATGTTGGACTTAGTTGGACAACCTGGTGGGATTAAAGAGTATATTTATTTTATTTTGTTGCTGTGGAGGGAAGAGGCTGATGATGTGTATTTGTGAGTGTCTGACTGTATGTGTCTCTGGCTGTCAGTTTAACAGTATATATACATCTATTGTGTTTGTGAGTGTGCATGATTGCCAATGGGCGTGTGTATCATCTGTAAGTGTGTATATCTATCTGTGTGTCTGTTTGACAGCATAAGTGTATCTAACTATGTGTGTGAGGTTGTATACCTGGCTGTGTGGCAATATGTGTGTGTATCTATGTGTAAGTGTGTATGACTGGCTCTATGTCCTGCAAAGTGTGCGTGAGTCTCTGACAGTGTGTGTATGTCTGACAGCTGTGTGTCTGTTCGATGCTGTGTGTATGCATGTCTGTGTGTGTGTGGCATGTGTGTCTCACAGCAGGAATGTTTGTGTATGACAATTTATGTGAACATACCTGTGTGTGTGGCAAGGAGTGTGTATCTAGGTGATGGGGCCCGGACAATATTTTTTTTAAGTGGCCCTGAGATTTCTGATGGCAGCCCTACTAGGGAGATACTAAATGTTAAGCAAAATAACGTGTCCGAGAAGATTTTACTTGGGATTATCATTCACTTCAAACAGCCAAGTGCACGTGTTTTCATTTTGTTTTGAAATCCTATGTTATGTATAAAAAATACTACCTACTAAAGAGATGCACATTCATTTTGTGAACAGGACCACTCTCTATTGCTCTAGATTGCCTCACAGCACCACAAATCCTTCCGACACCAGCCGCCTTACCTTCATTTGGTTTATATTGATTCCACTGAAAATGAAGTACCAAATTAAATATGATAAGCCTTATCCGATTGTGAAAGCAGAGTTGCGTTATTTTCATGCATTTCTTGGCCGGAGCTGGTGAAAAATGCTGGCAAAGAATTTTGAGAGGATTCTGGACATTTTAGAGTTGAGGTTTCTATAGAAAGAACTTTATGTTGATAGCAAACTTTGCATTCCTCAGCGTTGATATCTGCTGTCATTGCAGATCCAGTGAGGCCTTCAGATTTTGTAATCTGATTCTATCCTCGGTAAAAATTGTCAGCAATTTGATAGAAAAATGCTTCAAATTTATATTCAGGAGCATGCCTTCCCCGGTGCTGCCTCTGAGTCAGATTGTGGCAAACAGGCTTCTGTTTCATTACTGATACATTGATCATTATTGTAATTATTCATTATATATTACATATAATAGCTGCAGGTTTACAATAAGTTATTTTTCTTAAATGGTGATCATTGGAAATATGTTTCGACATTTAACATAGAATTTTAAATATTTAGCATACGCTCATGTTTTGTGATTATAAAACGCTATAGAAGAACTAAAAATGTTGCATATCTGATATAGTTCATAAAGTAGATTACTTATAGTAATACTGTACATTACTGTCTGTCACGTTCTGTTGCTTCCTTAACTTTTTTAAACAGGATGGCTATGGAACTATGCTGTGTTACTAATCGCCACCATTTGTTTAAACTGTTTCGATATGGCACCGATTTGTTTTGTAAAATGTGAATTGTTGGGAATCCAAAATTAGTTGGAAATCTTAGGTCAAAACAGCCAAACTCAAAGCTGACTTTGAGAATCCAGCTATCTGGCCATAAAATGTTAAATTCAGATTAAATTCCTGACTAGCCACAGTAATGAATAACACTGTAGCAGTACTGATAGCAAATGTTATGAAATTCACACACCTGATTTTTTTTGTCCATTTAACCCTGACAATGGTGGAATGAACTATTTTCTTAATTAGTTTGTTTGTAATAATAGATTACAATTTACCTGCTGTGAAACTCATAGTGGACATTTGGGACACTCATCTTAAATATCAAGTAGTTATCTGTATTTTTTTTGCACAAGACATGCAACATGTTACAAAAAAGTAACTAAATAAATACATATCCGGACAATTATAAATGGCAATGGCGGGTGAGCTGCATGCTTTGCATTTAGGGGGATGTTCACTAAGCAGTGACTTAAGGTGACATATAACTCAGGAGATCTAGAGCTTTTTTATAACTCTGCCATTTGTTCCTAAGACTCTAAGGGAGTCTATTTTCTGAATGACGATGATGCACATGGTGCATTAAATTGTAATACTTTGTTAAGGAAAGCACATGAGCATGCGCATGAATGTTTCAAGTGTATAATTTGGCTCATTTTGGTACTGCGCATGCATTTATCATAATATTTGCAACTGCATGTCAGAAGATTGTTACTGTAAGTTGTATTTACTTGTAGCTCTCTGCTTATCTTTAATGGATATTCTGGAAATAAGGGAAAGGCAATGGACCTGTTACCTGTGACCACTACAACATCTTAGGTGCCAACAGTCCTGAATCTGCCTTGCTAGTCCCACATTTTTCGGTACTGTCCTAGCAGTAGCAAGAATCTACCAACATACTTCAAAATGCAAGAGGGAACCGGGTACCGAGCGCTTCAGCAACGCTTTGGTAACCCTACTGCTTTCAACTTAAAAATCCTACAAAGACTCTGAATTGCTGTTACTTACATAGATTACATTATGAACCAAGCATATGTGTAACATTTTTCACTAATATATATATTTTATTAACCATATAGACATGAGTTGCCCAGAATATTCGTAATGTAGGCTGTAAGCTAGGTGTAAGAGTCTTCTGGTTATACCTCTGTTTTGAACTACATATCCCAGCATGCTTGCATCTGGAGTGCCTATGTTTACACATTCCTGCAGATGACCTTTTGTATTAGGGGAGACCTGTAGACCTTTCAGGGAAATCCCAATGATAGCTCTATAGTTATTCTGGAATAATAACACCCATACTGGTTTTTTTTTCCGTCAGCTCTACGACCACAGCTAAATAATCTTGTTTTACATTTATCATCTAATTATACCACTGACAGGCTGTTAGCATGTTAATGCAGTATAATTAAGCCTACCTAAGGAGTTTGTAGGCAGGATTTGGGCCCACAGAAAAAAATCTTGTCAGACCATAACTGCTTAATGTCATCCTATCAGTAGACAGATAATTTCCCAATATCAATTATTTAGAATCTATGTGATGTTCAGATCCTTTCTGTTAAGACACTATGCAATTCAATTCATATGTCTATATATATGTATGTGTATGATACTTGTATCAGTGGGATATAAAGTGCAACAATATAAAGCAGGGCTGTCCAAGCTGCAGCCCCCTTCTCCCAGATGTTGCTGAACTACAACTCCCATGATTCCCTTGCTATCTGTTTCATTGAAAGAATCATGGAAGTTGTAGTTCGGGAACATTTGGGGGTTTGGGGGTTTTACAGGCCTGATATAAAAGTTAACAGAGCATTATGGGTTTATAAACATCTGTGCTGCCATCACTGTGCTATACTTTCAAAACATCAAAAACCCTACACTTTATTCTTTAATATATACATATGTTTATTTTGCAAATGTATGGCTTTCTATACAAATCACATGCTATTTTGAATAAACACAATTGCTACATATTCTCAGCTTTTGCACTATTTTGCTAAATGTTTATAACAGGTACCTTCCCCTCACATTCAACCCTTTTACTAAATGAAGAGTTGCAATTAGCAACACAGAGTGGGTTAATGGATTTAGCATATTCTCTTAAATATAGTGGATGCTTTCAGAGCACAGGTTTACCGTGTTGGCTGTAAGTATATTTTCAAAGAGATGTGTACAGCATTTTGTTCCTATCTGAAACCTGTTGCCATGGCAATTTGCATCTCCCTATAGACACTGCAACACAAGCTAGCTCGGTCCTAAGAATTGCTCCCAGCATCTGCACGAGGGAGAGGTATGGAATGTAGAATTCAGCCATTTGTGGGTTTATACCTCTGTTCTACCACCAATCAATGTGCCTTCATTTCTAACTTGATTTCAAATCGAAGGGCATGATGCGGAAACCTAATGTATAGATATATTGATCTTTGGATAGAAAGATCACATTCTATAGAGAGAGGTACGGATTGAGGGATTCTCAGTAATAGGAAGTTGGATAGAGGGTGGTTTAATTAAATAAGAATTGTGGTATGACACTGGCAGGGATTACATGCTGTGTGAAAACCTGTTATACACAATAGTGGGAGAATTGTATGAAAAGAGGGCAGTTTAGGAATTATAGGTAACAGTTAAATGAAATAGGATGAGTAATTTAGAGCAAATGTGGGAGCTATAGTCTTGGTTATGAAAGTAGCAATAGAATAATTAAGATGGGTGGCTTATATGGATCAGACAGAGGTAGGAGGTATTGAAAAAGATTGTTCAGAAAGCAGTAATATAAGTGAGTGGCTGTATAGGGGAATGAAAGGGGGCTGTTACATGCAGCAAGAGGGGGAGTACTAATGTCTAGTTATGGTGGTTTTGCTGTATTATAAGGAGTTCTGTTGATTATTTTGATGTTATAGCAAGTAGGCCTTATATGCAATAAAATGGTTGATATAGAGAGGCTATAGTTAATAGGGGTGTGTTCTTACAGCGATGGATGGCCTTGGCATCCCAGATGTTTGTGAACTGGCTGAGCATCATGGGAAATGTAGTTTACCAACATCTGAAGCACCACCGTAGCTTTCTAGCACTCACTACTGTGTTGTATTATACAGAGTATTATTGAGGTGGTTGTGATATACATAAGAACAGGAGTCACTCAAAATGAAGGAATGTGTGTTAGTTCTTGAGCAATATTCCTTTATTGACTAATACTGTGATGTAGGCTGGATCGGTGTTGTATTGAATGAAAGGTAACTTTACCCAGCCTTATCTGTCCCGTCCAAGTCATATTTAATAGCATGTTCCATACAGTATGCTAAACAGAAACCTTGCACAATATCCCTCCAGTTTACCATCTGATAGCTATTCTCATCCTTCTATTCCGTGGCTATACAGTGAAAAAATAATAATCTATGGCCAGGCCAGTGAAAGGAAACATGTTAACTGGCAGATATCAGCAGAATCCCCTCTCACACGCTACACATGACAGCCTGCCTTATTGTGTTTCACGGCTGCTCAGCTGCTCCCATGCTTTTGTATGTTTAACAGCTTTATTGCCAGAAGGATCTCCACTGTGAGATAATTAAAATCGATATAGTCCCCTCTCAGCGCACTTTCTGCAGGCTCTTGCTCTCTTGTGCTGTCTGAATACTCGCTGACACATTGCAGGCCCGAATCAGAGCAGCATAAATATTTTTCTCTTCCCTCATTATTTTTTTAAATATAATTTCATGTTATACCCAGGAGGACTGCCATTTCGACACATGAATATTTTGCAACAGGCCTTGGTAACACTGCACCCTCTTCCCCCGCCCTGTGCCATAATACACATCACGCTCAACTAGCTGGCTAAGGATGATAGGAGTGGTTGTCTAGAACATTCTGGTGCAGCAGATTCCATCTTTGTAGTGTGTTTCATTAACATTGTAAAGTCACTGAATCACGTAAGAATTAGAATGATCTGTTTAGTAATGTATACACTGTACTAGCCAGAAATAGACATTATATGAAATATATCCATACATAATGTATGTTTATATTCTGTTTTATGGCAGGGGGATTTCACTTATTTTGAGTCACTTTGTGACTGGGTGAGGTATACCCTAGTGCTTCATGTGTACCTGCTAGATGATACATTGCAGGTTGTTCCTTAGCAGCCCTTAGGCAGCAAATTGAGGGCGAATCCGTCGTACAAGATGCACTTTGCACATTGAAGGGCTGGTGTGAGATGAATGATGATTGGACGTATATGCACACCACAATCTTTTGTGCTTCTGAAGTGCCTGAAGGTTGATAAAGCAAACATATAACACAAGGTCTGTATATATACTAGCTGTTTAAATAGGGATCATATTTTACATATACTGCAGCTCTGTACAAACCAGGCATTATGAGAAAGTCCCCACCGCAAAGAGTTCACCATGCAGGCTTGGTAAGTGACCCTTTAAAAAAATCTAAATATTTTAACATAATCTTTTGTAAGTGACGGTTTGTCCCTTTATTAAAATAAAGTAAAATGCCCTTTTGTTGACATTTTACTGCTTTCTAAAACATGTTCCAAATTTCCAGTCATATATACATAAAGCATCATTTATTACAAAGCATGTATTGTACATCTGAGAGTACGTGTGATCCCAATGCTGTGTCCCACCTACTTATTTCTGGTCAACAAGTGTAGTCACTGTATTTCAGCATATTGAGTAGCGCCTTGTAATATGGACGTTACAATCCTCTTTTTGTTAGCTTTACTTTTTACCATATTTATGTATTTCACTATCTTACAGTCCCTAAGAGTTTCTAACGAACCAGCACTTATAAATTGCTAATTTGTTGCATGATGACTTTTTCAAATATTTCTCCCAAATTTCCTAGAGGATAAAGATATTCAATTTTTTTTTTGTTGTTGTTGTTTACTGAAAGTGGAAAATATTGCTTGCATGATTTGATGCCATTTAGTGATTTAAATTTTGGATGCTTTTTGTACCATCACGAAGAAATATCACTACGAAATTGTTGTGAAAAAGCTGTCAAGTTATGCATGAGATTAGCAATTTACGTCACTGCCTGCTTAACAATGACAAAAAGATTTACTGGAAAATAAAAAGAACAAATAAAATAGCTAAGACCCCCCCCCCCCCTTTTTTTTTTTTTTTAAACAGTTTGGTTTGTGGCCCTAGATGTAAATAGACAGCTGCCCAAAATAAGGCTACCAAAATGTGTAGTGAGTTCTTCAAAATCATAACCTAACAAATAGACTCCAGACTGAAGATAAACAGTTTGCTAAATTCATTGCTCTTTAACCAACAGAATTAACCTGTCAAATAAAATAGGCTAATGAACTTGCCGAAGAAATAGAACTTGTCAAATTTTTCATCCATAAATCTGTCGAAACAAGCAGCTCAGTGGGAGCTTGGCTGATATATCACCTTTTACTGAAGTCACATTGAACTATAAAATACAATTGTGAATGCCATTCCTTACTAAAAAGCATAATTAAAAGCAGTCAAATCACGCTACTTATTTTAGAACACGTTTTGGAACTAAGGAAATGTATTGACCTTTATTCTGAATTCATGGTCCTGTCTTTATATTTTATTTAAACAATCAAAATAGAAGTGTTCTACTTACCCCCTCCATGTTATTATAATTTTATTACTTGAAGAAAGGTTCCAAATAGCAGGTTGTTCTCTGAGTATCCTATTGCACTACTGCCAACGAAATGGCAAGTGTCACCAGAGCTTGTGCACTTGCTGCTTGTGCACATCACTCACAGCCACCAGACACGCACACAACCATTTACAAACACCCCACGCATTAAGCATGGTCACATACATAACCTCTCCACACAAACACAGCACACAACCAAACAACAGATACCACCTTAACACACGAGTACATAGTACATAGTCATCACACACACATACAGCCCACCCAACCCATGCAAAGTGGTGGAGAGACACTAGAAAATGCTAATGAGGATGAAAATGTCAGAGGGGAATGAGAATTAGCAAGAAAGAGACAAAAAGTAATTTGCAACATTGTATGGATAGAAATACACTGGTAAAAGAGACTGGAATAAAGATGAAAGAGATAGGGAAAAATTACCAAAAAATGGGAAAGATAGATTGAAGGGAGATTAGAGATGCCCAAGGAGGCAGCAAACTTGTTTTCCTAGAGCAGTAATAATCCTTTCACCGGTTCCAAGCATCAAATAGAGCACTAAAATGTGCAATGCCATTTAAGCAATGTTTGTACTGGATCGACAATTTAGGGTCAGGGGTTCGATGTGGAGTTCGGATGCACTCCTAACCTGCGGGCAGCATTCATAATGTAATAGCAATATTGGAGCTTACAAACTACCTATAGGTATGCATTTTAGGTATGCTATCTTGAATGAGCAAATACTAATGAAAATAATAACATTCCATATGTGCAGAAAATTAATGGGATGACAGTGATAGCTGGCAGTTAATCTTGAGGTTATTTTTCAACAGTAGAATGATATGCTATATTTTATCGGTTATCCTATTGTAGTATTTGATTGTTATTTCCTGTCCTAATGTGTTCTGTACCCCACTTTCTATAGACTGTAAGCTCGTTTGAGCAGGGTCCTCTTCAACCTATTGTTCCTGTAAGTTTTCTTGTAATTGTCCTATTTATAGTCAAATCCCCCCTCATAATATTCTAAAGCGCTACGGAATCTGTTGGCGCTATATAAATGGCAATAATAATAATGATTAAATGTGTCCCACATACTTTGCCTTAAAAGGGATGAGAGATGGAGAATTATATTATCTCCACATTTGTCATGTTATACTGAATTCTAGACCACCATTGGGGTTCCTGGCTTTTTTTTTTTTGGCAAGTTCATGCATATGACTTTCATAAAAAAAGGAAAATATACAAAAAAAATTTAAAAGTCAACTTTTATAAGACTTAGAATCTTCACTCAAGTTAAAAGCTCAAAAGGAAAAGCTTTCACTTGTATTTCTAATGCCTGTTCTGGTAAGGCTGTCCGTTTTCAAAGCTAGAGGTGAATTGCAGTTTGTCTGCAGGTGCAGTGGCTGTGAAGGTCACACACAAGAACTAGTTGGCTGATATGTTGAAACTTAAATGGTTTCCGAAGAAATAAATAACATATTAAATACAGGACTAAATGTATTTAAAATTTAAAGAGACATTAACCATCTGCTTCAGCTTTTACATTTATTCCATCATGTGATTCAAAACATAACAAACCTTCAAACTTGTGGAGTAACCTTTAAAGTGTGTTTTTTTATATTATTTTTATTTTTTTCAAAGTCTTTCACCTCCATACCTAAGTGAGGCATAAAATCCAATGTGTTTCACCAGAAACATCAAGCAACAATTAAAAAATGGTAAAGCCCAATACGTACAGCACCACTAAGAAAATAGCATTGTATACAGCAATATAAACACGTTCTCATGCATCAGAAACACAAAATATTTTTAGATCTGGAAACATTAGGGGAACAATGTTCAGGATTTAGCCCTATTCCTGTTCAATAGGATATGGGAATAGATTGAAATGTAAATGCAGCAGCTCAACACTTGAGTTGGGTAAATCCTGAACATTAGAAATTGGTAAAATTGTTTCTGAGAGTCTTTCCCCTTTTTGGATGGTTAGAATTTTAGACATAGAGAAGGTCAGAATAGGTTTACAGAACGCAGGCAGTATATTTTTTTCCTGGTATTTGTGACTTCTAGGTGTTGTTGGCATCACCCTACTTAGAAATACACATAGGTTAATTGCCGTCTCACATTCGTTACTCTATTTACACATGCATTCAAAATCTAAAATGTTTTTCGTTTTTTTTTTCCTTTGGTATTGGCTTTTAAAGGGAACCTATAGTGCAGAAAAAAAACAATCATTATTTTGGGGCTATAGGTTCCCTTTTGTTCACCACCCTTTACATCTAAAAAAAAAGATTACTCACCTCGTTTCCATCATTGCAGTCATCCACTCCACCTTGAAAAACATTAGCACGCCTGCCGACATCTTTGGGAACTCCTCTAGTCAATTCCATCTCATAGAAAATCAATGGATTATAGGTAGGCATGCGTGACCAAACACTGCGCACTGTTATTTTTTTTTTTAAACTCTTTATTTTTGTTCACTCTGCATGTTAAAAAGTATTATACATTGGGTGGGCTGTTGCCCATGAAATTCACATACATTGGTCAAGTTATGATAATTGTCTTATGCACGGCAACATGAAAAGTGACTTTTTTTTGTACAAATAAAGTAAGCAACAGAAGTAATACGACGATGTAGGCCCCCTCGGGTGCAGCAAGATACTTTGTAGCCTTCTTATCGTTTGTAAGCCCAGTGGACCGGGGGGCCACCCACCCCAGGGGTTGACTGCAATAGGTAATCTCAGGTCTATCATGGGTTTTAGTTGGGGAGGGTTAAAAACATGGAGCTAACATTAATTAACAGATGACCGCGAGAAATGCGGATCTATTTGCCTAAGCTCGAGTTATAGTCGCGGAGCGTGTAGCGGTGTGTGTGGGTGTGTGTCTACCTTCACTGACTCAATAGGTATGCATATTCTGGAAGATTAGTAATTAAAAGAAAAGTATTAACCAGAAAGCCAAATAACATTCGTAACGTGGTGTGTATATTCACAAATCAATATAGTGGCAGAATGTGTGGCATCCAGAAGGACGTGCAAGCGTCCGATCAGAGTGTGTCCCACAGGCTGTATCACCTGTTGGTAGCAGGGCCGTCTTTAATATTGACCGGACCCTGGGCAACCATTTGCTTAGGGCCCCTGGACCCTGCCCCCTGCCAGACATACTAACACACATACAGAGAGACATACACTGACAGACATACTGACACACACGCAGACACATACACTGACAGAGACACATTGACAGACATACTGACACACATACACAGAGACATACACTGACAGACATACTGACACACACACAGACACATACACTGACAGAAACACATTGATAGACATACTGACACACATACACAGAGATATACACTGACAGACATACTGACATACACACATTGGCAGTCATACTGACACACATACAATAACAGACATACTGACACACACAAACATACAGACACATACACTGACAGACACATAGACAGACCGACATACTGACATACACAGACAGACATTCTGACACAGACAGACACATACACTGACAATCATACTGACATAGACATACACCGACAGACATACTGACACAAACACAGATACATACACTGGCAAACATACTGACACAGACACATACACTGGCAAACATGTTGACACAGACAGACACATATACTGGCATACAAACACATACATACTGCCATACACAAAGACATAAATTTACACTTTTAAACCCACCTTCTAGTTTCCTACCTTGGAGCGTGGTTTCCCTGGTGTCCAGACTGGAGGCTGAGGCTGTTGGGAGTTGGGGTCTGCCTCTTTCGGCCCAGGCCCACTCCTTCATCTCCCACGTGGCTCCTCTCCTTAGTGGGAGGAAGTGACTCGCGGCTGTCACTTCCTCCCATCGCTGCTGAAAAGCAAAGGGTCCGGTCAAAATAGTCGAGGGCAGCGGGGCCCACAGGGCAGCTGCTTTGGGCCGTCCAAGAGTAACTTGGCCAGCTGCCCCATTTGCCCCATGTTAAAGACGGCCCTGGTTGGTAGCGTGCGTCTGGACGATCTTGGTATAAACTCCATTGCTGTGAAGGGGTGCAAACGGGACCTAGTGGCAGTGGTCTCCAGTAGTGTAGCTGTCAGGCCCAGACGGGTCAAGTGGGAGTCCAATTCCTGTGAGTTCTTCGCCTGGTTGGTAGATCCTTGGAAGGTAAAGGTGTTGATATGTGGCACTCCCCTGCTGTAGGGGATATTTTTGGAGCGCAGATGTTGTAGGCTTGTTTGGAGTGACTTTCCCAAGCTGAGTGTGCTCCTCGTGAGGTCAGGAAACAATGAAATGTGAGAGTCCTCGAATGGTAGAGGGGTTCGCCCTCTGGCCGCTGTTAGCAGGGTGGCCTTGTCCTGGACGGATTGGAATCGCACAATGAAGTCTGCTGTTGTGGTTGGGGGTGTATTTGCCGGCTTGGGCAGGCGGAACATTCTGTCTATTTTCACAGGTTTTGCTTGTTTTGGTTGTAGCAGTGTCTCTAGTAAGCGACGTATGTAATGTGGGAGATCAGCCTGTCCTATGGCATCAGGCACCCCTCTAATCTTCAAATTATGCTTTCGTCTGTGGTTCTCCATGGCCTCTACCTTCTCGGCTATACCGAGTTGTTGTTTGTGGAAATCTGAGACTCTTTGCTCCAGTGTGGATATGCGGGTGTCTCGTGAGCTCGCAGAGGCCTATGGGGGGTGAGCCTAGTGGTGGCCCCCTCAAAAGCCTCTCTAAAGTATGCCCTGTCGGCTGCTAAGTCCTGCCAGAGTTCTGCAAACATCTTTTTCAGTAGGTCCGCAGTGACCGGGTCCCCAGATGGTGGTGGTTGGGCCTTGTGCACTTTGGGCAGTGTCACCGAGGCACCTGGTCCCAGGTCTGAGTAGGCGTCGTCTGTGGAGTCAGTGAAACCATTTTCTCCCACGCGGCCTTCTGCGAGTTCCGCAGTAATTTGCCAATGTCGCGGCTGTTAGTGGCTTTGTCTGGCCTCGTTTTTTTGTTGTTTCTGCCCATAATCACCTCCCCGATCTGTATTTAAGGTAAGGAGGAGGTAGGTGCCCAGATTCCGCCGTTAAATCAGTTATTTTGCTTGTTTTGGCACGGAGCTCTTCAAGACGTGTCTGCTCTGGTCTGCAGCCAACCATTATTTATTTTTAACAACCATTATGTTGGGTTAAACAACATGGCGTCTAGTTGACAAAGGCTTATGGTGTCCTAAGTTCTCTAATGCATCACACCAGCAAATGAAGACAGAACCCATTATAGCTCATACAAAGCCCATGAACAGAGTTTTATAGAGAGATGTTTATTTCCTTGAGATAAGTAGAGCTGTTGGGGATAAATACCTACAAATCCTAAAGATGTGTAATAGAGAGATAGTATATGAACAAATCAGCCTAAATGAAATAACATTTTCTGCCAAATGAATACAAAATAAAGTGATTGCACTCAGGAAAAAAATCAAAGATAATTCACAAGCGAATACTTGTAGCATTTGAAGACTAATCAGAACTGAGTCAGGGAAAAAAATGTAATTCTCAGTTTCTCTACATAAAGTTTGGTTACCTGTGTTTAAGCTTGAACCAAAATGGCTGCCTAATCACATGACCCATGGCATACAGAGGAACCATAAGTGACCACACCATTGATTGACAGGGTTATTTACTATGGTGAGGATTTGGGTATCCAAAGTGTATTTCAAATTTAAGGCCAAAGTAGCTGAATTGGAAAAAAATGCTCTTTTGGTTACAACATTTGGAATTCACTCTAAATTTATTTTAAATTCCCCAAAATTCTCACTTTAGTAAAAAAAGCCGGTAAAAGATCCACTTTGAGGAACATAGTTTTTGAGCCAAAAACTAATGCTGGTAATAAAATCAGTGGCCAGGTGTTCTCATGCAACTAAATTTAGTATACTCCAGCAAAAAATGAGCTTTCAGTTAAAATGCTCAAAAATGAATGCTCAAAGTGGAAGTACTTCTTTCAGGAAAAAAAAAATGGTGTTTGAGCACCAAAGTGAAATATAATGCATACAATATATTGAATTTAAATGACAGAATAAACACTTAGCCAGGTTCTAACATTACCCCATGCGTCATACTGTATTATTTGCTTAAGAGCCGTACTCTACAGCTAGCTGAATCATTTTGTTGTAATATGGCCCATTTAAGGTGTACTCCGTCATAGAGTGCTTGTTCATGCACATGCAGCCCGTTGGAGGAGATTACAATAAACTTTTTTTTTTTTTTTTTTAATATTAAGCCATTAGTAAGATGTTCTTTGTTGATCACAATTTGAAATGTAGATTTGTAACCAGGGTTGAAAAAAAAAAAAAAGGCATGATCGCATGAGTCCAGCTTGCCGACTTAGGTCATATTAAGAACTTACGTAGTCTTTTAGCGTCCTGCAGGACTGTCCATCTGTGTCCGTTTAGCTGTCATTGAAGCACTACTCCCATAGCTAAGGTAATTACCTTTTGCCAGATGACACATTTAAATTTGGGCCAGCAATAACTATAAACTGCCAATAGTACTTATTTTTTTTATTAAAAAGAGGTGAGAACCCGACCCGATTTATCTTCCATCCTTCTGCTTTGTTAATTTCTGTAGGAATTTCACTTAATCCACAGTTTTAGGATTGTATTTGGAGAACTAAGCATGTTTAAAGGGACACTATAGTCACCAGAACAACTACAGCTTAATGTAGTTGTTCCGGTGAGTATAATAGCTCCCTTCAGGCATCTTCATGCAAACACTCAGAGAAAAGGCAGTGTTTACATTGCCCCTAGGGACACCTCCAAGTGGCCACTCCTTAGATGGCCACTGGAGGTGCTTCCTGGCTCAGGGCTGCACAGTAAGCAGCCCTGCCGTTCAATGCATCTCTATGAGGAGGTGCTGATAGGTCAAAACAGTGTTTGCCCCCCCCCCGCCCCTTGACAATTTTAGCCAAGGATTGGCTAAAAATGGGTAATTTTGATGATGTCACCAGCGGACCCATGGAGAGCTGAAAATAAGGTGAGTTTTAACCCATTCCGAGGGGACTGGGGGGCAGGGGGGGTGGTGGGGCAGGGGGGGGGGGGAGCCACCTAAATTGCGGGTTTTCACTATAGAGTCAGGAAAACATGTTTGTGTTCCTGACCCTATAGTGGTACTTTAATATTAGTTCTCTGTAGTAGTTTATAGGACCAAATGTCAGTCAATCGTCAATGGTTAACGATTGTAATGAGACCTCCTTTCATGTTTAATAATCGTAATCACGATCAAGCGTGCCAAAATAATGCACGAAGTTCTAATTTGAACGCTTCAATGTTATTTTTAACATCAGTTAAGAATGGAAGATACAAAATTAAAAAATGGAGTGGCACATCTTCAGGCAAAACGCATGCTCTTACGTAGGATTTGGGTTACAGATGCTTCCAGACACCTTCTTTCACTTGAAATGTCTTGTTTTCTACCCCCACCCTTTCTGCCTGATAAACACCAAATTGTTTTACTTTGACACTTCCTACATATCAGCTTGAGCAACATCATATGGTGAATTTCTATTTTGGTCTGCTACACTAATTAGGAGAGACAGCCATAGGCTCGCAAGGAGCTTGATAGAAATGCTTGATTTAACCTCATCAGTCCTATGTGTGCTGGCATTTGTATGGCAGTTCTCTGATGGTAGGTTTTCTACCTAGTCACCAGCAGGCTGATACAGAAACTAACTTAATGTGCATTCTTTGTATTTTTTTTTTTTTTTTTTTAAATGGTGGAATGTCTAGCAGATGGCATGTCTGGCAGAGACAGAGTTAAAGATGTTAAACGGTTGGAGAGGCTGTGATGAAATGATCATTCATGTGAAATCTCTAGGTTTGCTCAGAGGTTGACAACTGATTACTGGGCCTCCGGGCCATTGCTGTGTTTTCTAGATAGGTGAAAGCTTACTTCTAAAATATAGATAAAACTTGCCCATTTTCAGGGTCTGCACCTCTGCATTTTGCTTAAGACCTATTCATTTGCTAGATAAAGCAAAGATCTATAGAGCATTGCCTTAGTATTACTGTGTTCTTCTGGAATTCATTTGCTGCTAATGTGTTGCATTTATTATTATTTTTTTTTTCAATTACAGGAATTCTGTGTAATGCAATTAGGTATTAATTTTCTTTGCACTGTAGTTTAAACGAGACACTCCTACTATGCATAATGTGTCAAGGTATATTCATAGATCAACATAACTCATGCATTAAGAAATTTGGGATATGTAAGAGGTAGAATAGGTTTATATATCTCATATGCACATGTGCATTTACAGCAGGTGCATTTTCACAGATGCAAACCTTCAAACCAATGTTTCAGGGAATCAGAAAGACATAAACATTCCTTCTTACAAGAGTCTGGTGAAGTCATCGAATGATCCATCCACTTTTATGTTTATGATGTCATCGCCACCTCCAACCCTGGAAGCAGTCTCTTTTTTTACACAAACAAGGCTTGTTTTTTTCCTGATTGTTTAGAGGTGCTACTGGACACAATAACAGGAATATCAAATAATGGCTGGTGACTGGTCTCTATGACATCGATGCTTATATTATAGTCTCAGTATTTGGCACTGCCTCCTGAAATTCATTCAGTGCATGCTATGGTCTCTATGACATTGATGCTTATATTATAGTCTCAGTATTTGGCACTGCCTCCTGAAATTCATTCAGTGCATGCTAGGAGTCAATTGTTATCTGTGTTATTATAGTTAAAGGGGCACTCCAGACCCCTAAAGCACTTAATCTTGCTGAAAAGCTTTATTTGTGAAGTGGGGCCTCTTTTTTTCATTTTGCAAAAAGTGCAGATTTCAATAAAAATTAAAAAAATTCTGAATGAACCTGGTTACACCCCTCTCGCTTTCAATCAGACACATCCTATTACTTTTTGGTTTGGTTAGCTTAGTTGCACTGAACTCAGGAAACATGACTTGCTCAGAGCACCTGCCTTGCAAAGATTTCTCATTGAGCTGCATTGGGAAGTCTGTGATTGGACAGCCGCAGAAAGCCTGGGCGTGGTTAGAATGGGAGGGCTGACAAAGACAGCAGGCAAGAGAAATGCATGTTTTGCAACTTGGTTTTAGATATATCCTCAGTGAAAAAATACATAATTGAATGCATGTGTGTTTGTTTTTGAGCAGTCCCTCTTATAAATGTTTTTAATAACATTACTGGTGATCTATAATGTAATATGTTAACATACACTAGTGTACAGTAGGAAATACATTGAGAGCTTGGTAACAACATTATTTATACTCTGACTAGATTCATTCCACTTTATTGTCTACCTACAAAGTCTCATGTTGCTCTTCACCCAAAATAGTGCTGGTACCTTAGCCCCTAGATAGAGCTCATTTGGATTCAGGTCTACATGAAGATAGAGTGATGGAGAAATGGGTCACAAATCTAGAACATTCCTCACTGATACTGGTCAATGTACATAAAAACATGTTTGAATCAAAACCAAGATCGGGAAAGTTTGTAAATACTACAAACATCTGTTACTGCACTTTATTCCTAGAAAGATGAGCAATTCCATGCTTAGATCCCAAAGTGTCTAAGTGCCTCAAAGGTTCTACGTACCACATATACGAAACCAAAACTCTCGTTCTCTTTAGTTTTATTCCTTTGTGCCTTTATTCTCTGCTTTCTAATGTGCAACTTTGTGTGTTTGCTGAAATTTCTGCCAAGTGTAATAAACACACATTCAACAATAGCATCTGTGCTAGTTTTTAAGGTTCGTTTGATAACCTATAATAATTAACCTTCTTTGACCTCAGACAAATACTGGTTTATTAGAGGGACACGCCAAAACACCAAAACAACCTAGTATGTCTGCTGTACAGGTTATGATGCAAGGAGGTCCCCAGGCTCTTTGCACATAGTTGCTTATAATTGAAATGATTTGCATTAACTGGTGCACCTATAAACATGCCTCTTATGCCTTTAGTGCCAAGGGAGGCATGAATGAAAGTCTACCTGTGCAAGTACAGGAAGAAGAGAGTTTAATGTTGAGTATCTTTTTTACCTTTACCTATACAATGCATTAACAATGTCAGTAAGTTCTGGCATGGGGTGTCCATTTATGCTAGTTGATTTATACAAGTATAAATCTTTATTCCCACCCATGGCGTGTGGGTGGTTTTTTCCTTATTGAGTTGGGTTGCCGTTGCCAATTTCCATTCTTATCCCCTGCACCACAGGGTTTGGGGGTGTTAAAATAAGCCGGTGAGTCCCTGATACGCTAGACAAACTACTCCTTGAGCATGAGAGATATAGCAATGAATTCTTCCTAGAAAGACACTGAATAAATATATTCAAGGAGGATGCTATGTCACGCTGACACAAGTATCTCTGGTAAATAAAAATCCAGTCCTTCAACCATATTTTATCTGAATTAAAAACTAAAAGCGCTAAATAAGCATATCTCTTGTAATTGAAAAGTAATTTTTTCCATAGATGTCAAGTTAAGTATATGTCTTGTATTAGAATCCAGCCCAAAGCACCCATTTATACCCATATTTTATGCGTGAACGTGATGTCTAGAGCAGAGCTAATTTATGGTTTTAAGAGCGGGGCCTTCTCTCTATTTTTAATATTCTCAGCCATTGGTGAGAATAAAAATCTACAGAAAAAAATGAATATGTAGAAAGCAATGATTTGCTTCTTGCATACATAAAAATAATGCTTAATACCCTTTAATGTAAGTTCATCAATATGAATAAAATGGATACTTTTAATTCAGTTAGATGCTTTATATTGCCGCTGCATGTGCCTCTGACCTAGTTAGTATTTCCAAGATATTTAGTTATCGTGTGCCCTGAATTACGCAATGCCCGGGAGGCACACAGCTTCTTGATATATGCCTACGCAGTTCCAAAATTGTCAGATTTGCAACTTGCTTTTATGAAAGGATCATCCGATTCTTCTCTCATGCGTGGATTATGAAGCTGGCAACTGAAGGCATAATGGATTGAACTCTGGACGGATATTCGGTAACCTAGCAGTTAACTACTTTTCAGATTCTTCTCATACTGTTTGCAGCCTCTGTGCTTCCACATGGGGCTTGCCTAACAATTTGGGCCCTGTTCATCCTCGCTCAGCAGACTCTTGAAAAACACATTCACAGCTGAGCTCAGATTGAGAAGTAGCCTTGTCCCTGGAGCAAAACAATTGGGTTTTTATGTCGTATAGATGAGATATAGATAACATATAAAAATTGAAGAATTTGGTATCTTTTCTTTTAAGTGGCTGCAGGACATCGAGGCCAATAGACTTTTCTTAACACTGAGTACCAAGGTTCCCAACCCAAACCCAGTCCCCAAAGCACACCAACAGTCAAGGATTGCAGCATTTCTCAGTAAACTGGTTTGGGAACCAATCAAGGTATTAAAATCCCAATAGGCCCTAGGCGGATACTGATTGTCCCCCCCTTTTCCGAGGAGGTGTCCATCTTAGATTTTCCTAAAAGACTAGCTCATGTTCACCCCTGATAATACCCAGGTCACCAAATAATGATTTTGATTTATGTAGTGTTATTATGCCCTCCCTTTTTTTGTTGCCGTAGACACTTTTCTATGAGCTCCATATTGTTTGTGAGTCTAATTATGTACTTATTATTATTATTATTATGGAGCTCTGATATATATTAAGATACAGTAAGGTATCTTTAAACATATGATGAAAGTGTTTAGAAATCAGTCTATATAAATAAGATACATTGTTCTTATTCTTAATTACATTTAAGTTCCATAAATTTACTAAATAACTTAAAATTCGCAGAAAAGTCCACCCCTTGGACACACCCACACTCACACCTCTAACATTACAGTGCCCCTCATTGTCCATTTGAAATGTTGGGAGGTATGGTAATGTATTATATAAATAATGCTTTTAAAAGTGTTGAAAAAAACACCCAATCCAAAATAATAAAAAATATATTAAAGGGGCACTAAAAGGGGCGCCAAATTAACTTTAGCTTAATGAAGCAGTTTTGGTGTATACCTCATGCCCCTTCAGTCTTACTGCTAAATTCTCTGCCAGGGGAGGTGTAATTAGGGTGCATGGAATGAACCAATGTGATTTAACTCTGAAATGGCAGAGAATTAAGCAGTGAGATTTCAGACTCAGAGGCATGATTTATACACAAAACTGCATCATTAAGCTAAAGTTGTTTTGGTGACTATAGTGTCCCCTTTAAAACCTGAGGCAGCAAGTTTGTCCCAACAGGAAGTTATCAGCCAATCTAGATTCTTCAGTAACTTTCTATGGCAATTATTCATATTATCCCAAATATATCTGCACAAAAGTGTACATCAGGGCTTTATTGGCAAAGTGTGTAGTTAAAATTCACTAACCACCAATTAACTGATGACATGAACAGCTATATTACCGAAGCTGATAAACAAAATCTGCAGGTTGGAAGAGAATGGGAGAGATGGATAGAAATAAATATGAACAGATAAAGATACACTTGCCTACAGTGACACAGAAATATACACAAACGAACACAATATGCACAAAGACAAGTATATATAAACAAACAGACATTCATGCAAGGACAGAGGCTGACATACAGAAAAAGACACAAACAGACAGACAGCAACGCAAGACTTATATGACACAGCATAGATCAGTCAGTTGTGTCTGTGCTAGGGCAATAGTTGGTGCTAGAATGCAGTCTAGAGAATATCGCAAAGAAAATAAACATGACATGGTTTACAGTCTCACATTTGGTGCTGTAGTTCCTCGGCTCTCATCCAGCGATGAGGCTGTGTTCAGCAGATATTTCTAACAGCTGGCTCAACAAGATGTATTGTTACATGAATATATGAATTGGTATGTGACTATGGAATGTGGAACTTATCCCTGAAGACTTTTATACTGGGATGAGTAACATCACCCTGCACAAAGACCTTTGTAAAAATGGATCTCATCTATGGCTGGTTGTTAAAGATTTGTACACAGTGAACCAAAATAGGGTTCCAACTAGCCAAGAGTTGATAAAGAGGCAACCTGTGCTGAAACATGTTGCACGCAAAGGGTTATAACTTAACCTGAAAATTGCTGAAATAAAACCACAGATCATATTGAAATCTTGGTTGATCTTGGCTTTCCAGACACAGTTGAATTAAATGTCCTACAAAAGCTTAGGCTGAGTGGGTTTACAGAAATGCCATTCTGATGAACCACAATTAACCATCACTGTTCTGTTGTATCACATCGTTAATGTGAATCCTTTCCCTTCCATGCTTCTTGATAACATATATCTCTTCTGGCTTTAGTTAGACAGGATTGTCAGCTCAGTATAGTTATACAATCTTATTATAGGTACTTGAAGAATAGGAACCATGTCTCCAAATATATCTTTCTCCGAAACCTATATATCACTAATGAAATGCCGAAGGTACTGTACATACCCAAGGAGACCTGATCATATTTCCACTCTGGTTTGCGTTTTCCTCTTTCCTGCAGTGGCAGAGCAGGCCCACTCTCTGTTCATTCAGCTGATTTCCCCGAGGTCTTGCACAGAGAGAATTTGTTACACGACTCGAGGAAATTACAATGACTTCCTAGCTCCACTCAACTTGAACTTTTGCAGTTCATAAATTTTTACTCACTTAATTTGATTTATTTAAAAAAAAAAAGCAGCCTGCCACATGTCCAATTAATCTTTGTGTTCATGATGCCACTGTGAATATGTGGCACCTAAGTCATCCCTGTCCTGTTTTCCACGTGGGAATGGGCAGATTGATAATGCTTTTATATTGTCAAGCGACAGTGGTCGGCCCATGTGGAGTTCTTGACTCTTTTGCCGTTTGGTTAACGCAGTAGTTAACACTATATTTCATGTCACCCAAGTTAACCTTATAACTTCTACAAACGTCTACAACTTATCGTAGCGTGGATGAGTGGTTTTGGGTCATTACACATGCCTTGTTGACCTGAATACACAATACACAGGGCAAGTTAGCTCTGTACATGCGCTCTCCTTGATACCACAGAACATGTCATTATTATATATGGTAGAATATTTCAAGATTTTAGAGGTCCCCCCTAGGATGAATTTTTTTTCAGTGAAAACGATTACGGTACCTATGTTCAAATTCCTAGTATTTTGGCATGTACTTCTGCCAATTTTTTCCCCCTCATTACTCTGAAATGACTTTGCATGGTTGTAGCCTCCTGAATTTTCTAAATTACATTTGGTGAATATATGAATTGGGATTTTTACTTATATATTTGATATTGTAGATATGTGTATACAATGCCAAAAGATAAATAAGATGCTTGCTAGTAAAGCAATGGCAAGTTAGTAAACCATCTCGTAGCCATGGAAGCCTCTTGATCTTTTGTTAATATTTGTTTGCTGTCACTTTCTATATCTTTATAGGCAAAACTGAAAAATGTCCACCTTTTTGCCAAAGATTTGCCAACAAAATTATATTTTTTTTCCCATTGATGCTGGCCATTGTCTTGACTCTTGCAGTACTGTATACATAATGTTCTATAGCAGGGATATGCAACCTTCGGCACTCCAGATGTTGTGGACTACATCCCCCATAATACTCTTACATCCATAATGCTGGCAAAGCATTATGGGAGGTGTAGTCCAAAACATCTGGCATGCCGAAGGTTGCCTATGCCTGTTCTATAGTCATACACCTATAGGTAATAATGTATCTTCAACGTGAATGAGAACAACTGAATCTGTGACAATGTCAGAAAAAGAACAACCCTGGCTGAAACCAATACTACCAATTTTCATCAACAATTTTTGAGGTTCTCCAATTGGTTAGGGGAACGTGAAGCAGGTCTATGTTGTAAGCAGTGGAATACTAGTAATTAGCTTATGTGGTTACTCATACTATGTAAACATAATGGAGGGTATAGATATCTATACTTTTATTAAGATTGTGGTACCTCCTTTTATTGTATTGGGGTTTACTTGCTAAACTGTGGATTGTAATTCATTGAAAACTGGCTTGCAAAACGTAGGCAACAATATCTGATTTGTGAACAATTTTAGCTAAGTAGGGAGGTGTAGCAGAGAATAGTGCTAAAATCATCAATCCAAAGGATTTCTCAATTAAAAATAAAAACTGCACTGTATCATTTATTATATCCAGCGCTGAAGGGGTTAGTAAGGAGAACAGATTTCAAGTTGTTGATTGTCCTTTGTTACATTACTTCTCTGGTAATAAAGCGTTACAAGGAAGGATGGGGAAATATGACAAATGGAAAGTCAGCTTGTGGTGAGCCTCACGGCTACTGTGGGAACATGAATTACGTCTTTAAAATTCAAGAGATGCAAAATGAATGCAATGAGTGTACCAATGGAAACATGTCAGGAGTATCTGCCCTGGGAGTTGAAATACTGTCAGGCAGGAATTAGAATCCGTGACTTAGCTGTAATTGCACTATTATTGATATGGGTTTCAACCCTGCGGTACCAAGCTTTTATTTTTAAACTATGGGGGGAGGGGAAGGAGTATTTATTTAAGTACAACTGCTCAACTATATTGACTCACCAGAGCTCTTCAACTTCTAACATATTAGTACAGGGATGCTGAACTGTGCCTCTCTACTAGCTGTTATTGCAACCCAACTCACATCTTTGTTTGCTGTAGACTTAAAGGAACACTCCAATAGAAAGACAATGTATTTTATTTATTCAAAATTTAATCTACATACCCCCAATAAAAACATGTATGCAGTTAATTATGTTTTATGTATTATGTTTTATTGGGGTTTCTTGTCTCCCCTTCTAAAGTAGTCCAGAATTCATGTGTCTGTCAAATCTCAAACTTCCCAATGCAGCTCAATGTAAAGTCTTTGCAAGGCAGGCTCTGGGTAATTGCTGCGTCTTGAGTTTAGCTCCACTGAGATAACAAAACTAGGAAGTAACAGGAACGGTTATCTGATTGACAGCCGGGGGGGGGGGGGGGGGGGGACTTGGACCAAAAATGAACTCTGAAGATGACTTCAAGAATTTTTACATTTTTGCTATTTTGACCTTAAATATAAAAATTCACTTTGAAATCTTTTTGATTGGAAAGCACATGGCAGCTACTTGTAACGGCTTACCTTAGTTGGGAGTCCGGTTGGCAGAGATTTATGCTCACCCTTGCAATTAAACACAGGCTAAGGTGCTCAGGTAAGAATTCACCAGGCCTGTGAGTCTGTGCACGGGGGCTGTGCAGGATATTGCTCCAAATCGCAGTACAGGTAAGGACACAAGCAGGAGAAGCGTTGAGGGTAAGCCAAAGGTCAGAGGGTGCCAGAAGTCAGGATACACAGTAAGAAAGCCAAGGTCAGAGGAAGCCAGAAGTCAGGATACACAATGCAAATAAGCCAAGGTCAGGAGCCAGGAGCAAACGATCTGGATACACAAAAACAGGAACCAGACAGCAGAACCAGAATCAATGAACTGACACTGTCCTCCAGGTGAGGCAGTGTCTTATACCTGGCTAATTGGGCCATCAGCTTCAGGTGGGCTGAGATTGATAGGTGAGAGCCACTGGTGAAGTCCAGCCAGGAATGCAGGCTTGGGATGCATATGGCCTCAGGTTCAAATCCCCTGTTGGGCACTTCTGGAACGACCACATCTGGAAGCCACGGGCTTGTAAGTTCTAATTGAATTATAATTTTACAAACTCAATGCTCCAAGAAACCTTTACGTGAAATGAGATCGGTACATCCAAACTGTCTAGGCGTTGAAATACCTCACCACCTACTGGATATGTGACCCTTGCTTATGTCTTCAAATTTTTACTGTTAAATATAGCATTTTAAAATACTATGTATGAGCAAGGTATAGACCATAAATTAAGGGCTATTAAGTTTCTCCTGATTTTGATATGATGATCTGGAATCCTATGCACAAGGCTATTATACTATACATCATTTGGTTTGTGAATGATGCCACATAGGCCGTAAAGTAACATCTGATACTCTCAAAACCTATATTTTAACAGCTGCTTACAATTCTCCTATAGCAATACATACATTCTATTGCTTTATATATAAAGGCATATTCACTAAAGTGAGACTTCAAAGTGAATTTCAAATTTAAGACCAAAAGAGCCAAATTGATAAAAAATAAAAATAAAACAATGTCAACAATTTTGAAATTCACTTAGAATTCTCATTTTTGGGAATACCCCTTATGATATTTTGTCATTACACCTTAAAGGGAACCATCACTTTTTTTAAAAAAATTTTTTTATTATTCTTTATTTTCGTTGTGCCAAGTACAACAGAGATTACACAATATACTCTATTGTTAATACAACTAAATAGGGGATTTACGTATTCCCTACATTTGCAAATATATATGCTTGTGTAGTGTGAAAAATACAAATACATGTAGAAATCAAGTGTGTTATGTTTAAATCTTTTGCAGACCTGCAGCTCCATCTTGGCACCCTGACAACCATTATTATATGCTCCGTCCTTTGCACTTGGCAGTCAGAACATATTGCAATTTCCAGAGAAATGACAGTCCCCCTTTAAATAACCCAAAAGGAAACAATTGACCTTTTTTATGTGTTAGTAGGTACCGTAACTTGTATCATACACATTCAGCTCCAGACCTTTAAATACTCTTATTGCACTATACAGAGTAACCTCACAGCACGGCCGGATGGGTAGATGGAGAAACATTGATATTGATTTATGGTTCTTATTACGTGCTAATAATTTTCCAACTTGGTAACATTCATAGAGCACAGCTATATTAAATGTTTTGCTGCTATTAACAGAAGTAATGTATGTACGGTAATACAGTATACTGCACAGATGCATTTTGTTTACAAATTGTTTCTCCTGTAGAGCTTACAATCTTATGTACAATGAATTGCCAAAGGCCATAAAAAGTAATTGAACCAGAGTTCTTTTACAATAACGATTGCAATCCTTGCGTTTATTACTTTTTTTATATTGTTTTTTTTTTTTTTTTTTTTAAATGTGGCAGTGGTGTGTTGTCCTCCGTTATAGCACGTATAAGTGTAATCATTTTTTGCTGTCTCTGAAATAAACTTAGATGATGCTTATAAGGAAGGCCTATTTCTTGGCTATTGTAACATAGCTAAATCTGCAAAACATTATGGGACCCTGTGAAAAAATTAGACAATTTACTAAAAAGGTAATACGTAAAGGTTATGCTTTTAAAATTGATGTTTGGGTCCACAAACTAAGAGTAGCCAAGAAACAGCAAACCTCCCCCAATAATGCACTCTGAGACTGGGGAAATCATCCTGTTACTAGGTACCAGTCGTGGAGCTGTCCCCCTGTCTGTGAAAGACAAGGGACACAGTTACACAAAAAGGGCATGGGTGTTGAAAACCTCATGTTGATAGATAAAATACAAGGGTTGGATGAAACGCACAGCTATAAGGCATCGAGGAAAGATTGAAAGCTTCAGACGGCTAAATGACACAAATATGGGACTAACAGACACAAGCATAGACACAGACACAGGCACCCAAAAAATACATGATAGGCTGGAAGGCACAGGTGAGGCTGAAAAATCAGAAAACCTGTGAGCCTGGATAGAGAGAAATTATGTTTACAGGGCAGTAGACTGAAGAACATGGTGGCACATAGCAGAATGAGTGTGAAAAACATGGTGGTACTTAGCAGAATGAGTGACAAAATGTGCCTGAGATATACTGAGTGACCTCACAGGGTAGCATCATCAATACTCCACAATGTTCCCTGAGATACTGGGGGGAAATGCTGGTTCCTGACAAAATAAAGTGTAAGAAATACGAGTTAAAAACATGTTTACAGTATTTCTTGGAGAGCCTGTGGAGCAGTATTTCCAATCTGAGTACGGCTTTAAATAAAATGAAGGATGACTGTTAAGATTTGTAATGGTTTGTAATAAATTTATATATAATGAACTGAATGTGAAAGACAACAGATCTGCAGCTTGTTTTAGATATATCCCAATGAAAAAATACATAATTAAATGCATGCATGTTTTATTTGGGGTATACCAAACAGTGATTGTTTAATGTATTTATTGTATTTGTGCAGTGAATTCTCCTTTAAGCATCACTTCAAATCAGTGAAAGGACAGTTTCTGTTGGGGTATACAGCACTTAACTGCAGAAACCCATGAAGTGGTCATCAGTTGACCCCCTAATGATCACAGTTGGGATTGACATCATTGGTTGTTATATCAATATTGCAGATGTGCGGATTCCTAGAGGGGCATGCTAGAAGATAAAACGTATCACTTCCAACTTAGATACATGCAGATGTACATTATTATATCATGATCTTAAACAAAAAGCACACTTTTTTATGTTTTCAACTATTGTATTGCTTATAGTTAATAAAAACGAGTTTAGCTAAAAAAAAAAAAATCTGATTTCTTTTATGGTAGAAGATTGCCTTTAAGGCTTTTACATAACCTTTTCAAAGACAGACCTGTCAGTCATAGTTCTGCTTTATAATGTCATGCCTTATTTAAGAACATTGCTGAAATGTACTTTAATATCTGCAACAACAGAGCCAAATGGACCAGCAATGTTGTTCTTTTATTACATTAACATTCAGAGTTAAAAGCTACTGGAAGTCTTATAGTCTCACCTCCCTGTACCGAAAAAATATATACAATAACTCTCACAATAAAAAGCATATATTTAACTGTGTATGTAACAATATTGTATATTTATTTTTGCTAGCATTCCGGCAGATGATAGATAAGGGAGTTGCAATCCACTGACAAGGAGACATTATTAAGGTTACATTTCTACAACAATCTGCTTGATATCTAGACAATAAAGAGCTGTCAGAGCATTAACAATGGCTCCCGGGAACATCTGCTGAGCGGGGGACAATTTTGCCGGAATCTTGGCACTGTGGGATACCTAAGAGTTATTGTAAGGGAAGCCCCAGGAATCTGTTGCATTGTTCTCTAGTACTAGTGCTAAACAATAGTTACCTTGCTAGAATAGGGGCTCCGTAAACTTACCACTGACGTACAAGAAAAATGTCTGTGGTTATGAGATCGTTTGCCATTCAATTGCTTCTTTTTTGAAACGTGAACAGCCAGAATACTGATATTTCCAAAGTTGTATTTTCACCTCTAAGAATCAATGGGACAGACAGCCTTAGCGTACGTTAGATTGAAATCCATCCATCTGCCTCTATGGAAATCCATTAAACAATTTTCACCAATCCACCTTCTTTATCCTTTGGTCAATCACCATCAATGCCATTTATTTTACACAGCTATACCATGAAAGTATCATCATAACATACTGACTGAAACTCCATCTTTAAGAAACTAGCAAGCGTTGCATGAAGGGTTAGTTGTTATGTTACCGCTGCATTTGTTGAGAAGTTATTCACTGAAATTACAGGACTCCTGGCAATAGATGAGTGGATTCAAGCGAAGGGTGCTACAACTAAAGAGACTGCAACCAACTGCAGACATTATCAGATAATAGTGTTATTACTGCAGATACTAGCAACGAGTCTACTACTGTGTCACGACTCACCCAAGTTCCATTGCTGATCGGCCAGTCTGGGCACGAGCACATGCAATCACAAGTGGCATATCTGCAACCTGTAATCTGACACATGTCACGTCTCCCGGGCAACGCAAGAAGTGAGGGAGGTGTACATGCTCGAGGCAAGCAGCGGTATAACCAAGTGGCATGGCTACATGCAGGATGTCCTCCACTGGTTTTCTTGACAGCCCCAAGCTCCTAGACAGCCTCTGTAAAAATAGAGTCAGTTTGGGGTTGTTCAATGGGGCATGGCCTTAGACCCTATTTTAACACAGGACAGCTGAGCTATCACTGCTTGGTTATTCTGTGCTGTTTCAGTGTATACATGCCTACTTTTGTCATCCTGGATAACTGACTTTTGGCTTGTCTCACCACTTCCTAAACCTTTATACCTGGATTTCTGACCTTTGGACTGTCTTGACTTTGCCTAGCCCTTTCTGGATTGTTTATCTTGGACTTTATTCATGTTTGATTCACCTCAGTGAGAACTGCATTTTGATTTTTAGACTTCAAACCTGAGATGCTGCCACTACTGCAGACCTTAGCAAAGCAAGAACTACCACGACATTGAACAGATAGCTCTTGTTCTAATATGGAAATTCATCTCCCAGTCCCATGATGATAGCAGTCAGGCTGAGATTTATAGGCGTAGTCACGAGGACACAGTAGAATTGATAGTAGTTTCCCCCTCCAACCTGCATAGCAATATTAGGAATTAAATACCCTAGTCATATATAATTAATTATGAATAGTAAATACAGGTGAATCGATACAGTTGAATGAATGCTGATTTATTTTTAGGCAATTGATTTTCTTTCTTGGAAGAGGAGCAGAAGGAGGCACATGGGTGGTAGACCCAAGTGTCTGTTGTGCGACTCCTTTTAAAGGTTACTGTGGATTTGTCACTGTGAAGTAGACGATGTTAGCATATGTCAGTACTGGATCTTCTGGTTTCACCGCATGCATCCTGGCAGTTAGTTTTGCTCTTGTAATCCTGTCTTTGACTGGAATAACTGTAATAATAGTCAAATATCTCAATCTCACCACAAGTGGAGTTCTGAGAACGTTTTGTGTGTGACGTTCTAGCGGCATATTGTGAACTGTAGGTACTTTGCGTCATCATGCAGGAACTGGGTGAGTGCCAAGAATGTGTTCCTTCTCTTCCAAAATACTTCTCCCCAGTACACTTAAAGACTGATGCTTGACAATGCATGAAAACTGTTCTTGTCATTGGTATGTTCTGCTTCAAAAGTTGTGGTTTCCGTGTCTCATCCATTCCAATAGTGTGGATAGCAATAGCATGCGCACTGGAATATAGTTTCCCTGTGACATCCAATAAATTGGTGGTTTGAATCAAAGGCTGTAAGATGATAAGTAAGGCCCCTGTTTGTTACATTGTATTTCACTGTAAGATGATGGTGGAGGTGGTGACAGCAAGTCCAGAGCTGAGGTGGTGGTAGCTAACTTTCTATTATGGGTACTTGACGGTGCATACTGCTGCAATCATCTGCTTGTTATGGCTAATCTGGCAATGGAGAGGGCACATCGTACGATTACTGTAACTCATTCTGCCCATGTTTCTGATTGGCATCATTAGTACGCTTAAAGACGCTCACACATTTGACATTATTGAATGAAGTCAAAATAAGAATAACTCAGAAATGTGTCTTCTTGATTTAAAACATTGAAAACCAAACAAAGTTTTAATCGTGCCGCATGTCTACAAGAAATTAAGCCACATTTACTAACAAACCCATATCTTGAAGGACCATCTGACACAGACCTGTGACATGCTGTGCTAAATTATTTCTCTTGTATATTTCCCCTGGGCCAAACAATTAAAAAAAAAAAGTATATTGTGCATATGTGACTTTGTCCTAAAATATATATCAGACCACTCTGCTGAGTTCTCATTACAGTGCTCTGTGAATTTATGGAATTTATGGAATGTATGCGTGCATGTCCCTGCATCCTAGCTCTGAGTTCATAATGCTGGTAGGTGTGTGATGGATAAACACTCTTACCTGTTCCTTCCAGAAGGACAGTAATAATAGCAACAAGCGACCTGTGAGGGATGACCACCCACACATCTCTGATAGCCTATTCCAATCCATATCATCATGCTGTTTTGACGAGAGTGTACACAGTTGATATAATTGCGCTGTTGCCAGGCATGTAAGAGAGGGAACCAGCAGCTGTGATAAGCAGTGTAAGCTAGTTACAGTCTGGATCTTCGCCCTTTTCATCTTCGCATTTGGCAACTTTGATTTAGAATCCAGAAGAATTTGTAATAATTCTCAGTGATTTTGAGGTTTCGTTATTTTTTTTGATGTACTTAATTGCATCACACATCAAAGCTGACTTCTTATTGACTCTTGGGAAAAAAGTAACGAATATTCCCATAATTTGGGTTGAAATATAACATTATGCTGCTCGGTGAGTTTCTTAAAAAAATTAAATTAGGAAAATTTAAAGATGTAATAAGGCAGTAAATGTAAGCAGCTGTGCAAAGGCACAGATTTTTCAGTAAACACATGGCGAAGGCATACTTACAATTATTATTATTATTATTATTAGCATCATTTATTTGTAATTTGGCAGCTGTTTCCATGGCATTAAAATTGATGGAGCATATTTGACCCTTAGTGTACCAGAGGTGTGGCACTAGGCACACCACCATTGGCACTCGATAGGTTAAGGTTTGTTAAGGATATTAATTGACTGGCTTGGTTTATTACATTTGAGTTGGTAAGTATTTATTGTGACTGTCATTTTAGGGTTACCATTGGTTTTACTAACTATAACATGGGAAATATTTATATATATATATCAAGTAATAACTTAACTTTTTTGAAAGTATCATTTTCTTTTTAAGCACGGTGTTAATGAGCACTATTAGTGTTTATTTTTTTAACTAAATGCATCATTGAAATCATGGTAAAATCAGAGTATCAGTTGGTGATGTTTTTCTGTCTTTTAATTATCGCAAATGGTGTCTGGTTTTATGTCGAATACGTGGTTCCTTGTAATGATAATTAATTCATGTGGATGATTAATTATTAAAGACTGATTGTTAATTTGTGGCAGAATGATGAAATCAAATTAATTAGAGGTTATTGATTTTATTTTGCAAAGATAAAATATGCACGCTAATATTCGTTTAAATGCTACCTTTGCCTGTGGCATACTCTCATTTGGTTTGCCGAAGAGTGGTTGTTTAGCATAATGGGTTTTGGTAATTTTTGGTAATCAATCAAACCGTCGTCCCCAGCCAAAACTCCTTGAGCTAGAGGCCCATTCAATTCCAACGTTTCCTAATTATCAGTATGGGCAGTAGTACTTTTGGATCAATAATACCAAGGTACTTGAGGAGTGTATTGAGAAAAAAATATTTTATCAGTTGTGAATCCCATACAAGTAAAGGCTACTTAAAATCCTAAAAAAGTCACAATTATGAAAATATATTCACAAACTTGTTACTGTTCCATGTTTACTTTTTTATGTGTACCATTTTCTTGCTTGTGTTACCTAACCAACTGATCATGTAAAATAGCTCTAATATTGATATTATTAGATACTATTCGACCCTGTAATTAAGAAGCTTGTTGAGACAATTATCAATGTAGTTTGTAACAATGAACTTATATGGCCTGTTTTAGTAAAAGGTTAGATTCACTTTGCAAAAGTAGAAGGATCGTTAAATCTCCCCATTAATTTCAACCAGAGATTGAGCCCTTGGTATGGAGACTGTAGGGGCTCTGCTGAAAACAGTAAACAGGATTGAATACAGAACAGCCGGCTTAGCATTTGAACTTAAGTTCTTGATTTATCTTGTTTTGGAACAACTGGAAGCGTCAACTAGGCAAGGCTTCACATTAATGTCTAAAGCTTTGGAAAACAAACATCTTACAGATTGCTAACTCTGTCCTGCAAAACTATTTTTTTGCCTATCCACAAGGCCGCCATCAAAAACTTTGGGGCCCTTAACACAACTCAAGGTCTGGGCCCCCAGGGACCCACCTCCAAGCCCACCCACAGGGCCCACCCCCAAATCCCGCCCACAGGAATACACACACAGACACAAACACACGCACTGATACAAAAGGACACAGATATACACACACAAAGGTTTCTGTTAAACTAGTATGGTTTTTACTGGAAGAAACAAGTGGTGGTGGTGTTGGGATGCAAATGGTTATCGTAGAATCTGCCAAAAAAAAGCATACATTGGGCATCATAAATAACAAACTGGATACAACCCTAAAATAATTTAAGATTTGAAGTTCAACAATTAAACGTAACTTGTCACAGAGTCGCCATTGATATATTTGCCAATATTGTATTTTATTCTAACTATTTCACGCCTTGTTACATTACATAAAATACAAATTAATAGAGTATAGTAAATGTATCTTCTCGAAAGACCAGCTGGCTGTGTGTCTGTTTCTCTTCTGGTGAGTAGCATGACAACTTACAATGACATTATGCACCAACATACATATACAAAGAAGAGAATTTTCCAGTCATTTTCTTTCCCACAATACATACCGCGGATTGTATTCCTGCATTCTCTAGTGAAAAGGTCTTGCGTGAGAATACACAGCAATCATTGGCTCTGCTGCCTCCAGGCTGCCAGCACAAAACCAATCCATATGGCCATGTTTTCAGAGCAGTGATCATTTTGTTCAAATGTGTTGTGAAAAGACAGTTAATTACAGGAGATAAAATAAGACTCTTGTTGCATCATAGCAGTTTCAGCTATAACAGCTTTTATTCTGGGCATTTTTAGTGCTAAGTGAGTGTTAAACCGGGCCTGTTGCCTATTATTACTCCGTAAACTCTTTATATTCTGCAATAATCACTATCTCCCTCATCTTCATTCACATGTTTAATCTCTGCCATTAGATTTCAGAGATACGGGCAAAAGTATCTTTATTTTGGACGCAAAGAACTTGTGCTGCGATGTTCCAAACCAATTATAGCCCTTTAAAGCCCTGCTTTATAGCACTTCATCTGTGTAGGGGCTGCACATTTTATTTTCCATAAAGCCAAAAACCGGTTGTATCCCTATCTCAGACAGTATTTTCAGATCTATGTTACCCTGTGTACTCCTCAGCCATCTCTCATTCACAATGTGTCTTGCACTCATCTCAATGTGTCTCATCCATCCCCTATATCTATCAGTTTCCCCAGTGTGTCCCACCAACCTCCTTTATTCCCAAGCCACCTCTACGTATCTCAGATATCCTCTGTATGTCTTAAGAAACCCAAGTATCTCAGCCTACCTATTGTGCTTCATACATCGACATCTATCTTTGAGTCACAGCTATGTGTCTTAGCCATTCCCATTTATCCCTGTCACCAAATATTTGTCAGAGTTAATTTCTATATCTTGTCTACCCATTTTTTTTCTTTGCTATCCAATATCTTTCAGTCATTGCCTTGTGTTTCCCTCACCAGAGTAACTCTGATGTTAGGGTTATAAGGTGGTTTTAACTGAATGTCTTTATATCGCTTGCATTACTCTGAAGATCTTTGTGTAATGGCCACTGATGGTCATTGGGTCACAATTCTATGAAACAAAAATGTAAAAAAAGCATCTGGCGCAAAAAAAACTACAAAAATAAAGCATTATGGATACATGAATCAAAGAAAAATTATTATTTTTTTGCACGTTAATGTAATGGATTACTTCCTATTTCTTAGAGAAATACCATAAAAGCTTTGAGCCTCTTTCTATGACGCAGAATGTTTACCTATTTATCTTATGGCATAGCACGCTCAAAACTGAGTCATTGCAAGGGGTATAAATGGAGCCAATTCTTCCTCACTAATGTATTAGCAAGCTCAGTGAGCACTGTCATGGCACATGATAGGAATCTCTTTATGCGAAAAATTACATTAAACTCAAAATCATTGGTAGTATATTAATTAATTATTTACTGAGCTTACGGAAATTAAATTGTCTGGAATGCCAGTTATGCCAATTATGGACCACTTTATACTGTGTCTGCTGTAAAAAAGCCAACAATATGATTACATTCATGAGTAGCTTGGGAATCCAAAACACTTGCTCTAAACCCCAAACCCATCCTTTATGGGAAGCTTTTGTCATTGCAGAATTTTTTTTTACATCTTATGAAATGTGGTTAAACAAACACGCACTGTGCTAATACTTACCAATCACTAACCTATACAATAATTCCAACACTGGTCCTACAACTGTGTGTATTTTAAAAACATCTGTGCCCAGAACAACCCTCAGAATAACTGGCATTATGAGAACCATGGTGTATATCAAGGACGCAGTAAGCATAACTATTTTCTGCACACTAAAATAAGATAATAGAAGACTGAACTTACATGACTTGCAACCCTTTGATTCCAATTTTGGAAGGCGACCATTTTGGAAAACACAGACCACCATGCCGGAAGAGTTGCTAATAATTTAATGTATCCTCTTCACATATGTAGTAAACAGCCTAAATGTTGCAATTCATATGATATTTAAAAAAAAAAACGTTTTCAGATATTATTTTGCAAAGTTTTATTGGTTGACCACCTTTGTGGTGAAATAGCTTTGGCCCATTTGTTGTAACTTTTTTTTTATAACTTTTTATTATCTAGTAGTACATTTCCTTTAGCATTTTACGTATGGTAATCGATTCCCAAGAACAAGTGTATGTTGTCGACTGTGGATGTTTTTTTTTTACTGACTCTGACTGCAGAAATGCAGTGTTGGAGCCAGCCCTAGTGGCAGAGAATGATACGCCAGGGGTCGTACAGCTGATGTGTGAATGATCTTAGAGCACATTGATGGGCCTGTCACAAGCTTTACCTGGTGCTTTCGTCAAAGGCACAGGAGTTTTGACAGCCTCCCCCTCTATGCCGTTTTGTAGCTGAAGTCTTGCCACTTTGTATTTGTTTGCATCAGAGACACTGTCAGATTGAGATCAGTGATTCGCAGTGACTCCTATGAATGAGAGGGCTGCAGTTTGACAGCATGCAAAGTGAGCATAATTCCATCTCATGGGAGCAGACACAGGGCGTTGCCCTGAAACTGGAATGTTAAATAGTAACATATAGGAGCAACATATAGGAGAGCAACAGCTGTGAACCTCCAGAAGTTGTATGTCGCTAGGTGTTCCTCTAGGCCTGTTTTAAAGAACAATCCTTATCCAGTCTTAAAAAGTTTGGCCCCAGTCAGCTGTAGTGAGTCAGATACATAGTAACATGGTTAATGGAGATACACTAAATCCAGCCAGACAAACCTTTCACTTATTCCTAACGCTGCTGTTGCTGTAAATATGGCTTTGTAAAACTCCTGCCCTCCAGATAACTCTCATGATTCTTTGAATGAAGCAGATATCCAGAGAGTCATGGGAGTTGTAATTCAGTAACACCTGGAGGGCCAGAGTTTGGAGAACCCTGATTTAAATTATATAGTATGTGTCAGACTTGTTTTGACCAATACCAGACTGCTGCAGTGGCAGCCGCTCCCCCGATTGTTATCCTCTTGCACGTCAACATTTTAGAGCTATAAACGTCACTCACAATGGGTCATTTTTACCCTGTTAATCACTGTGATATATCTACTGATATATATTCTTACAGTGTGCTTGAATTGCTGCTAACACAACGCCAAAATACATTTTTGATGTTTTGATCAGAAAAGGTTTGCAGCGTTCCAAGTTTGCAGGAATCATCATGGGAATCAGTGGAATTAGCGCCTTCATAAATCTAAGTATTGAACAAAAAAAATGCAACATTTTTACAAGTGATTTGGTGAATCACATTAACATATGAAGACAAAATGATCTTAAAGCCACTTATTTCACCATATGTTATATGCCATTTGTCTTGTCAAAGATATGGGTATATGTAATACTAAAATTACACTTTAATTGGGTAAACATTGAATTATATACATTGAATGCAGTCCTATTGCAGGAGGGAAAAGTGATATTTGTGCACCATTTCCTGTCTGTGTGGATTTTAGCTTCTAATGGGTACCACTGTATGCCCTTGGCTACTGGTATCTTTCCAATCACAAACCCAGAATTTAAGACAGAAACAAGGATCAAAAAGTTCTGATCAGTGATTTCTTTATTCCCGAGTAAGAAGATGACTTGTTAGATTAAATAAGTCAATATCGTTATAATCCTCAGTCTTATATGTGTGCATTAATGTTCGTTTAAACCTCTGTACAACAACAATATGCAATGTGTTACAAGTGTTACACATTACCAGCTAATAACCGGTGTTGTAGTCATTTGCTGATTTGAATAGACATACACTGCATAATTTTATACATTTGGAAAACCACGTATCGTACAGCAGTAAATATTTGCTTGTATGAAATACAGTGTATACTAGTCATTTTGTTCATTTGAAAAGCTATTCACTTTATTGTAGTCATTTTCTTATATGGAAATATATATGTGGTGTAGTAGTCATTTTGCTGATTTGAAAAGCCACGCATTATATAAGGAAAGATGCCGATGTGGAAAATCTGTGTATTTAGGGAACTGAATATTCTACTGCAGATTCTGACATGCTCGCTGCATTAATAAATACACAAGTTATTATGACTCCAAGGGTTAAAGCCTTTCTTGGCCTGAATTTCTAAATATAGATCAGGGTAGGCAGGGGCGCGTAGGAGGCATTACAATCAGTGAATCACACAGCAGCATTTGCCTGAAAGTCTCCTACAGAGCATACAATAATTCAGCAGCAATTCACTGGCATAGATTAAAAGATGCATCAGTACTGGTAACACGTTCCACTCGATTGCAGGCAAAAGGGTCAGGATTTCAACCCACTACTGTGCAATCTATAGACAATGTACACTATAGAAATGAGAACCATACACTTCATGCAGCGGGTCTTGGTATTAATCATTCTTTATATGAGTCAGGCTCTGAAATAGGGCTTTTTAGTGGACATCATAATAAGCTTTATTTAACATGGATAAAGCAGATATTTTATCAACTGCAGAACATTGAGTACATTTCACATGTACGATAATGATACAATATTCATTTACAACGTTCCGTGTTTAGGTGTGAATCAGCATCTCCATATGATATCCTCAGTATCCAAACAGATTTGCTGGACCGAAATTCCTTATTAGATCGGAAGGAATGTTACATCATTATCCTGCTAGGTGTCAGATTGGCATTTAACATATTACTTTGTGTTGTGATTTCTAGCCCTATATGCCTTTTCAAGAAGTTTAAAAAAAAATATTTTGATTTAAAAAAATTTTGGGTTGAATTGAAGAGCTGATTAATTGTAGACATCCTGCTTACTTTACCAGTCTCACTCAATCCTGTTCATTTGCTGATTGTAATTGCTTGCCAGGTATTTGATTGAACTCTGTACTACAGTTAATAGTGACAAAGCCACTCAGGTGCAGTTTGATTTTCTAATGTTGAGTGCAAATCGTATATCGTTTGGCACCTATCCTTGACCCCACAGTTTTGGGAAACTCTCAAAAATCTTCCAACACTAGAACTGGCATTAAGAGGGCAGGTGCATAAGGTTGAGTTTACTTAATTTGCTCATATTGACTTTGCAAAATGTAAGACTGCTGAAGCATGTTATAGTACTTGGATTTTGATGGCAAATAAAACTGAATAGCCAGTCTAGTCTGATTTGTTCAAAACTTTGCATGTCTAAACAACTTTAAAGGGATACTCTAAGCAACATAACCACTACAAAATGGCTGCCTTGTCCATCTTTATGTCAAACCTCTGAGGACACAGTTGCATTGGTAATGCAGAATTTACACTTAATTTTCTAATAATGCAGGATTACACATTATCAATGTCAAAATCATCCATCAAGAACGGCAGCGATTGGCTTAGAGTGCTGAGAATTGATTAGCTTAGAACAGCGGTTCTCAAACCAGTCCTCAAGGCTCACCAACAGTCCAGGTTTTGTTAGTATCTCCATTGGAATGAAACAGGGAAATACAGAAATCCTGGACTGTTGGTGGCCCATGAGGACTGGTTTGAGAACCACTGGCTTAGGGCTTTGAGCCAGTCTGTGTCATTCAATAAACACTGATAATACAGGAGCATACATTCTTCATAATCAAAATGACTAAAGAGGTGATGGTATCAATGTGCCTACACAACTTGATATAATGGGATGTCACCCAGACTCCCTTCAACATAACCACTAGACCAAACTCCATTGGATATGTTGCTTTAATAATGAATTACTTTTCAATTAGGAATTGCAGTGTATCTGGACCAAACCTTATTGAACTCCTCATCTGAATTAATTCCAAAAGTTGAAAGTTATTCATTCTATCACACTTGCCTCCCACCATTTTAAGGCCATTCTATTTACTCTGTTTTACATAAAATGTTAACCTCTAATAGATTTCTAATGTTATTACTGGTGTATATATATATATAGCGCCAACATTTTCTGCAGTGAATAAAGTTATACAATGGTTATTTAGGAAGTCATTGACAGACAGAAATGATGTTGACAGTCACACAAGGTGAGGAAGGTCATACTCAAACAAACTTATAACATCAACTTTAGCTTTTTTTCCCCTTGAATTTTCTTGAATTTTGTTTAGTGTATTCATATTTGTTTGAAGGAAAGGTCTGGATTTTTGGAGAAAGTAATCTGGGTGAGATTTTACATGAAATATAACATGATTCCAAATGTGGCAAGATTTAGAATTTTCAGGTAAAAAAGAGTTGCCCATTATGGACTGTCATCATCTAGTTGGATCGTTGGTTTTGGAATGAGCATGCAGTATGTTTTTTTTAATGAAGATAGTTAACCAAGATTTTTGCCCATTAGAGACGGGTTAAAAAACTGCTAGGTTCAATCTATTGATATTAACTCATTCATTCACAAAGGCAGTGAGGACATTGAACATTGCTTCTCCAAAGCGGTAGTGCTCAATGGTTAAAGATGTGGACAGAAAATGAATATAAAGTGATTTCCACCAGTAAGAGGGCAGGCATGGTATCTGCTATGCACTGATTTGCTCCTCTTGAGGGTTGGCGGCGATTGTCTCCCCACCACAACACACTTGGCTGGCACTGCGTAGCATCCACACAATAGCCGGCTGGCAGTCTAAGTGCTGTTATCTCCAGCCTGCAGCTCCATCCACAGAAAGGTGTTCATTACATATTCCATGGCCCTTTCACTGCCCTATTCTCTGCATGTCCTGGGCCATCAGTTAATGTCTCCTCTTATTATGAACCGTGACAAAGTCCAGACAGAGCAGTCCAGAATTACTTACAATGTTATTTAGTGTTACAGATACGTTTGACAATATAATTATACTTCTTGTTTCTCAGCTATTTTCTTGGGCTGTTAAAGTAACAAGGGCGGTGATTGTCTAAACCTGAATAAAATAACATTGCATTGGATACTAAATTACCATGTGTCTTAAACGTGCGACGCTTGTTAGAAGTAAATGAAGGTTTAGATGAGTCTCTTGTCCTGTGTGCCTAAATGTGAGTCTACTCAACTCAACAAGTATATAGAATAGTAAGAATTTAGAGATAAAAACTAAATCTATCTATATCTCTGTCTTTCTATCTATGTATCTATCTATCCATCTGTCCGTCCGTCCGTCTGTCTGTCTGTCTATCTATCTATCCAGGTCGTTGTGAAGAAAGCTTACAGATACAGATGATGGAAAGCCGACAGACTGAAAATACTGTCTGAATTTATTTGCATTTTTCGCATTGCACTCTGGTAGAGTTATATGAACATCGTTTTCTGAGCTGTTATGTCTGGGGTATTTTTTTTGGGGGGGCAGGAGATCTGAAGATGTCATGAGAATCGTTTTACATACTCTGATTTCTTATCATGTAGGGGTTGTAAAAGATTCATTTCTGAATCTGAGAATTGTACATGTTTCCCTTTAATTTTAATAATGTGCATGAACGCATTTTTGCATATTTGGTCAGATGGATGCATACCTGTACAAGTAGCATGGTTACATTCAATGGATCCTCGTGAAATATTTTCATCCGTGGTTGTTGAAAAGACTTGCTTTCGGGGAAGTTGTTGTTTTAATCTGGATTCAAGTCGTAAAACTCTTGGGATTTGAACTGGATTCGTGCTGCATGCTTGACTGGCCCGTCCTTGTATTACAGATTATGGAAGGCCGTGACATTATCAAGCTCTGCCTTGTGTCCCAGGCATAGTTAGCTCTGCTCGGCTACACTGCCTCGACTGCATGTCGTTTTCCTTGCTTGCTGTGTTGCACAATAAAAAGTCAGAGAGCCTTCATCACACCGCATTGTGCTGGCAATGTAAACAGCTAAATATCAGAAAGAAAAGCAGCTTCCCATTCAGTGCAAAACACCTGCTCCTGCTGTACCCTACAACACAGCACTATAATAGAGCCTCACCGCTGTTTGCGTGGTTAGGGTAAGGTAGTGATTTATTCACTAAACAGTGAGTTGGATGAACCGTAAATATACTTGTAAAACGTAGACCAAAATAGTAAAGTTTAAAGAAATAAATCCACAGTACCCCATATTTTCCCCAGCATAATTAGATTGCACTTATTTTAATTACTTTTTGTAAATTTATTTATATATTTTTTTTCATAAAGACATCAGTGGGACTCACAGGTCCCCAAAACAATGATGTCACAAGTGGACGCGCAGGTCCTTTGTATTGCAAACATTGAAACAATGTATCTCGTTATAACAGGTTAAAAAAATCATCCCTGAATTCTCACACATAGTCACTAAACTGCCATACAGGTATGGTGGGGAGAGGACGATTATATATCATGAGAAAGGAAGATAAAAAAGAACAAACTTTAAAAAAAAAAATCAAGAATCGCATGCTCTCCAAGCAGCATAGATTGCCCGCCCGGGGCCATGTCATCTGTCCGTTAGCCGACTGCAAACCAATGTTTAGTGAGTGCAACCCATAATTAGGGAACCACGCTTTTCTTTAAATTTCAAAAATGCTGATTTTAAAAATATATATTTAAATGTATACTGCAGGCACCCACACAACATCCAAGTAATGCAACGTTACAGTTGAATTAGATGGCATGTTTCCTTTAAATTTTTTTGATCATATTAAATAAAAAAAATACATTCATATGTCCCAAGTGTCCATCTTTCTCTGTTCCTACCTACACGCTGCAGCATTCCATATTTCCCTGCACTGATATGATGTCATCACAGCTGTCCAGATTCTCTCATAGTATTGCATGAGAGAGCTTACAAAGCTTCTGTATGCAAATGCAACCACCACTAGTTTTTTGTATGAAATAAATAAATGAAGTTTCATGTAAACTGATAGAAGTTGAGCTGCCAAAACCTCTTGATTTGATGCAAAAGCGGGGACTTCGAAGGTTACCATAATTAATTTTATGCATTTCTTTAATTCATTATATATATATATAGAGAGAGAAACAAGTGGAGGTCAGTTACAATGTGTGCATGAAAAATATGTTTTAGCAGCAGAACATGAGCTTAGATTTCTAAAAACACAGAACAAAATGACGACTTGAGGCACATTAAAATGAGATTGGACTGCAAATAAACATATTTCAAATGCTCTTTCTCATGAACGATGTTCTGGTTGGGTTGGTCTACCGTAATGATGTCTATGTGTGCTGACCTATTTAGTTTATGACCATGGGCTGCCACGTCTCACCTCATACAGTATGTGCTGATTACAATTCTAGTGATGCAGCCTAGGTACAATTGGGAATAGATGCAGCAGTCATTCATCTCCTGCCTCCTCTCTGTCATGTGCTGTGAGTCCCCTTTGCTGTACACTGGCAACATATCACCTTGCTGACGTAAAGACGTTCTTGAGCTTTTGCAGAACTAACCTGTCCTGCCATGTTTTGTCTTCACAGCTGATCAGTGGTGGATCTATTGTAAGTGCTGAGGCAGCATGGGATCACGTCACCATGGCCAACCGGGAGTTGGCGTTTAAAGCTGGCGACGTCATCAAGGTTCTGGATGCTTCCAACAAGGATTGGTGGTGGGGTCAGATCGATGACGAAGAAGGATGGTTTCCTGCTAGCTTTGTGAGGGTAAGTCGTATGGATTGTAGATTTTGCAGCCATGTTTGGTATGACGTAATATTTTGAGATTACATTACATTATGGGATTCATTGTCTAAAATTATGGGTTTTTTTTCAGAAAAGTTTTGTAGTATGTTCTGTTTTGAGTTATTGTTTTGTAATTTGCAATTTCATCAAGTTGGTTTCTTTTCCTGGATGTATTTTCAAAACATTATTTGGATTCACTTTCTGTGCAATTTTGATTGATGACAGAGATTTGCATAAGAACAGTTACCACTCAGATTAAATATAGTGTAATGAATTCTGATATGGCTTTTGATTGCCTTCAGAAAGAGAAGTCTCATAAGAAAAAATAATAGACTTGGGTGCAGCTGACGTTTTGGTTTTCCAGCTGACGAACTGAATAGGGTCATTCCTTTTTGGATGAAATTCAGACATTATTTTCGTTTAAGAATTTCACTAGTCCGAAAGAAATTCCGATCCTTGTTGCGAGCCGGGGCTGCATCTTGCAACCGTTTAGTAGATAACTCTCTAAATTGGTACCTGTGTGGGATTTCCATATTTAAGTTAAATAAATTAGGGAGCTGTTTAGTATATAGCTCCTTTTTGGTATCCTTATGGCAATCCCATAAGGTTCACAGAGCTATCTATTAAAGGGACACTATAGTCACCTGAACAACTACAGCTTAATGTATTTGTTCAGGTGAGATCTATAGCTCCCTGCAGGCAATCAAATGTAAACACTGTATTTTCAGAGAAAATACAGTGTTTACATTGATTGATAGGAATACCTCCAGTGGCCATCACTCAGACGGCCACCAGAGGGACTTCCTATCATGCAGGGCCCTAAAAAGGCCCTGTACACGTCAGATGTATTAAGATACGTCTGACGTGTGCAGGAGAGAGAAGGCACTGTGTGCGCGCCTTCTCTCTCCAGCCTGTCAGCAGAGGAGGGGGGCGGGCAAAGACCGCGAGCTGAGCTGTCAGTCAGCTCAGCTCGCGGCCGCGCACACCGCGCGCATGCACGGTAGCGCACTCAGGACTTCAGAGGGCGGCATGAATGCCGCCCTCTGAAGTCTGTGCGCATGTGTGGCGAAGTCGCGCATTCGCACAATTGAGCAATGACGCTTCTCTCAGAGAAGCGTCCTATTGGACCCCGCGATTTCATCATTTTGACGAAAAAGGGGGCGCGGCATGGCTGGGAGCTCGGCGCTGGGACGGAGGTAAGTTTCTAATATAAAAAAGCATCGAAAATGATTTTTTATATTTGAAAGTACATATAAAAGCAAGAAGGAAGGCTGGGGGACCTGTCTTTCTTGCTTTTATATGTAGACTATATTATTTATTTATTATTTATTTATTAAAAATTCTTAAGAAACGCAGTCTTATTACCCATAGGGTCTCGATGCGCATACCAGCAATAAAACAGACAAAACAATATCCAGCAAACAACAGCATTATAATCACATGCATTTGAACCAGGTTAAAAGTTTCATGTCATCCCATACGCCTGAGCAAATAAAACAGTTTTTAAGCTCCGGCGAAACTTCAGTAGATCATTCTCAAGTCTTAATGTCAGAGGCAGGGAGTTCCAAAATTGCGCTCCCTGAACATCACTCGTTCTCCCTCCGCACTTTTTCTTTTTAAAATTTGGAATCTTCAATAAGGCTAAATCAGCCGATCTCAAGGATCGACTGGGAGTATAGCGTGTGAATTTATCCTTCAGATAGTCTGGTCCCATACCATGGACTGCCTTATATACCAAACAACCATTTTTAAACAGAACCCGTTCACGAACGGGCAACCAGTGCAAGGCTCTTAATGATGGAGTGATATGGTCATTGAGGGCCACACCCGTAAGTAGCCTTGCAGCTGCGTTCTGTATCAACTGTAGCTTGTGTATGATGTTCTGAGGCAGTCCAATGTACAGAGCATTGCAGTAGTCCAATCGGCTACTGATGATGGCGTTGACCACCGAGATTTGATCGGAGGGGGCAATGAATCTGAAAATAGACCTCAGAAGCTTCAGGTGGTAGTGGCAAGAGCTTACCACCTGATTAATCTGAGGCTTCAGTGTCAACCTGGAATCGAGAATGACTCCCAGATCTCTGACCTTAGTGGCAGGACTCGGAGATGGAGAAAACGAGTCCGGCCATGAGGGAAAGATACTATTCACCTCCTGGTTACTGAAGATGATGCATTCAGTTTTGGGACTATAGAGTCCCTTTAAGAAGCTAAAAGACCAAAATTACAAAAAGCCCTTCCTTTTCACAACGTTGGTCTTTCAGACAACTTTACTAATACTAAATAAAAAATATACCAGAAATATATGCTAAATATATGCTAAAATTGTGCCCCAAATAAAGGGGAACACCAATACAGGAAATGCCTTCAAAAAGTCAATAAAAAAGAATAAAAGAGTTTTTTGAAACTTTTATTTAGACATCTCAATCCAAAATGATAAATAATACAGTGGGACCTCGGTTTACGAATTTAATTCGTTCTCCGGGACGTTTCTTAATGCGAAAATTTTTTAAACCGAAACGCGGTTTCCCATAGGAATGCATTGAAAACAAATTAATCCGTTCTGGAGGTCAGAAAAAAGTCAAAATGAGCTGGCATGGAAACCAACCTACAATGCAGAACAGGCATGCAAACGATGAAGATCAGCTCCCTACCTTTCCACAGCTTGAGAAATGCACCAAAAAGTCCCAAAACAACTGCAAACAATTTCCAAAATGGCTCCAAAACTCGATGCAAAAGCCACTCCAACACCTCCACACTCGACGCCACGTTCTATCCACAGGCTCCAGCATGCAGGGGGCGGTACTATAAACCACCCAGGTGCAATGCATCCTGGGGAAACTTGCATTGTATTGCGAAACAAAATTGTAAACCGAGGCATTATTTTCAGTAGATTGTATATTGAAAACAACACACACACAAAATAATGTGGTAACACATAAAACGCCAGCAGGTAATATCGGAGAAAGTATCAATGTCTAGAATGACCACAGGATATGGGGATATTTAATTACAAATGTAAAAGCTAGCTAGCTCCATATAGCGCGGAGAATCTGCTGGAGCAAGAGACAGTTATAGCAAAGAGCCAAATGTGTGTACATAATAGCTCATTTAAATGTTACAAAAAACTGATTCAACAAAAGGAGCTAAATGTGAAAAAAGTTACAAACGAACTAGAAACTATAGAAATACCCTGCATAGATAGTATTAAACTTAGAAAAATATACCAAAACTCATATATATCTGATAGACCAAAACTTGGATCCCTATATAGTGGACAAACAGTGGCGTACACCCAACCCATGGGGCCCCGGTGTGAAAACTGATGCGTGGGCCCCCCCAGCGTGCGCGCTTACTCTGCGCGGGCTGGGGCCGCAACACATGGCGGCGGGCACCTGGTCACAGGACTGCGACCGCGGTATGTACGCCAGTGCATGCATAAACACATACACTTAAAGGATCACTACAGACACCCAGATCACATCAGCTCAATGAAGTGGTCTGGGTGCCAGGTCTCTCTAGTTTTAACCCTGCAGCTGAAAACATAGCAGTTTCAGAGAAACTGCTATGTTTCACTGAGGGTTAATCCAGCCTCTAGTGGCTGTCTCATTGACAGCCGCTAGAGGAGCTTCTGCGATTCTCACTGTGAAAATCACAGTGAGAAGACGCTGAACGTCCATAGGCGGTTTGAATGTGCGCGTGGCTCTTGCCACGCATGCGCATTCGGAGCTGAGAGGCGGATCGGGGCGGAGAGATCCCCAGCGCCAAGGGAGTCCGGCGCTGGAGAAAGGTAAGTGCTTAAGAGACACACACACACTCTCATGAAAAGACGCACACATTTACTGACAGACACACACTCTAACACACACTCACTAACACACACTCACTAACAAACACACACACTCTAACACACACACTATAACACACACACACTATAACACACACACACACTCTAACACTAACACACACTCTAACACTAACACACACACACACTCTACCACTAACACACACACACTCTAACACACACACTCTAACACTAACACACACACACTCTAACACTAACACACACACACACACACACTAATCCCCCTCAGCCTCCTTACCTGTGGGAGAGCTGAGGGGATTCCCTGGGGTCCAGTGGTGTCACCTGGCGGGCAGGCAGGCTGGCGGGCGCGCGCAAGAGCACTCTCCCATGAGTGCTTCCTCTTCAGCTCCCTTCATCTTCCGGCTCCGGTATCAGTGCAGTGCGTGAGGGAGCTGAAGAGGGAGCACTCAGGGGAGAGTGCTCCCTCGCGCGCCCGCCCTGGTGATACCAGGGCCAGCCTCGGGGGGACCTGAGGTGGCCGGCTCCTGGGCCCCCCTGGAGAAGCGGCTGGCCCAGTGGGTACATACCGGGTCGCAGGGCGGCCGGGCCCTCTGGTGGGCCGGGCCCGGTCGCGGCCGCGCCCCCCGCGACCCCTGCGACCTTGGTATGTACGCCACTGTGGACAAACTAGTGAACTTTACTGGATTGTAGTGTCCTGAAAGACAGTTAGGTATGGGTGAGTGTAACAAACGTCAGCTACCTCAAAGCTCACAATGTAAGAAAGTAAAGTCTACATGGGTAAAACCAGTTACATGAATAGTAAGTATTGGTTCATGCCTTTGCTCTTTTAAAGGGACACAACATGTAACGAACTTGTTACAAAATGGTAAACCTTACTCTAGCACCAGGGATATATAATGTCCATCTCCTGAAAAGTAGCGAACGAAACGTGCGTCTGATATATTCTAATGCTCCTAAAGAAAACTTATCGCCAAGCTCTCTTAAATAGATGTACTGTCCCACCCACAAACTAGCTAGTAACCCATAGCTATTGTCAAATAGAAAAGTGAAATAAAAACAGAGTAATTCCCTATAAGCAAAATAGCCTGCAATCATATATTACTAACTGCCTATATGCGTATATATATTTGGACATACAGCCTTCTATAGGAAGCATCTTTGAACATTGATCATCCTAGATGAACTGATAGAAATGGAGGCTGTCTTGAATGAATAGATTAGAAAATAAATTGGATTTGAAAGAAGCATTTTAGTGTGAACCAAAAATGAAAGATTATGTCTAGCCAAATAAACGCCTGCATTAAAGAGTTCATAAAAGGTTACTCCAAGCATCATAACCACTTTAGCCTGCTGTAGTGCTTATGAAGACCCTGGCTTGGTTCCCGGGTACTGGAACAAACCATTACTAAATGGTTTTCCCTTCTTACTGTGGCCCCGCCAGGCTCTAAATCTCCTGGAATGGCTGGGTGACGCTACTGCTGTGCAGAAGCCAGAAGCTGATCCAGCAGCCAATTAATGTCCCGCTGCGCAAACGAGTGCACAGAATTGGCATTAGCCATGCAGATTCCAGAATTAGCCATACAGATTCCGGGCACCATGACACATTTGTATGTAGTTTTCTTGGCTACTTTAGTAGGGTTTATGTTATCCTTCTAACCTTTTGAATGCCAGATAGATACTCATTATACTTCCCTGTAGTGTATTTAAAACACACCCGGCACTCACAGGGTTAAAGCTGATTATGTATGTTTACTCTCAGTCCTTTTAGCACAATGTATATATATATATATATTTTAGTGCCAAAAAAATGCGTAGGTGTCTGGTTCAGCTTACAAGCATTCCTAGTAAAAGTGCTTTATGAGAGGTAATACTAATAAGATAAGCAATGACTTTCAGATTAATATATTAACATGAACTATAATGTTCAGTCCTCAGGCTCTAAAGGAGCTTAGAATTTCCTTAGTAAAGCCAACAACTGGTGCTCCTTTTATCCACTGCTCCAATTAGCACTCTCTAGTTTACATTATACTCCAGCACATCTATATTCAGACCACAGTTATTTCCATACACGCAACAGATACCACTGCATGTATCAATTATTCAATATACATAGAAAAGCACACATACCTATATACATGCAAAATAATATAATAATCCCAAAGCATTTTTCTAAGTCCTTGGTGCACACCACTGGTTATCTTAATATGCTCTTTTAACATTTATCATTATTTTCAGTGTTACTTGTTTTATGTAGATCCCTGTTGTGATGGACAATAGAGTTCCAAAATCCGTGAAATGTATGGGTCATGGCTTGAATGTAGTCCCAATTCACTAGAATCTGCACATATCCCTGTACCAACATGTCCCACAAGCATGCAATGGACAGGATCCCCTTGTGCCTTGTCTAAAAGGACCACTAAAGTCACCCAGACAACTTCATATCAAATAAGTGGTGTGGGCGCAGTGACCCTGCCATTTTAACCTGGCAGTGTAAACGATTTAGAAATGCAGGGTTAAACACTCTAATGGCTGTCTTCCGCTGCACTGACGAGACCTCTTATAGGAAAGTATTAATTTCAATGCTTTCATGTGAGAAGTATTGGATGTGCATGCACGATTCGCCATGCTGGCACATCAGGTCCCCAATACTCCTCTTTGAGAAGCATTGACTTGAACAATCACCGAAGGAGGGCATTTTCCCTAAATGGTGTTGTGGGAGATGAAGAGTTAAGCAGCATAGAGGGAGTATCAGCACTGGAAAATGGTGAGTAAAAAAAGCCAAGGCCTTGGATTTAACTAGGGACAGGGGCACTATAGCATTGGGAATATAGGCTTGTTTCTAACGCTGTAGTGTTCCTTTAAGTTAAGGGTCCAGCAACCTGTGAGCAACTTGCGACACAACAGTGTTAGTCAAGAAAGCATGCATAAGTCTATGTTTCCAAATATGGTTTACTCATAGGTTATCCGAGTGAGTAACAAAAAACAATAAACAAAACACTCTCACATAATAAGCATGCAGTCTAGTTCCATTTTCTACCATCCCTCTGATTAAATTTTATTAGCTAAATCCGCCTAACTCCCAGGCCATAGAAACAGGTATATGTCATATTCAGTGTACCTTACATCCATACAAAATATAAGCCATGCATAATACATAATATTAGTTCAATTGCTGATAAACGGTGTGATAAAGTGAAGGCAGAGAAGCCATTTAACCCCAGGGGGAGTATATGTAGTTTGTGTGTTGCACAACACAAAGCTTTGTTTAGTTATGGGCCCCTGGGGTGGAGCATTTGGAGAGAAGGGTGGGCCAATGCTCCACTCCACAGTTTAGTGGTTTTCTTGCGAGACATAGATCCAGGCCAGGGTTTTTTGGACTGTCTCCAACCCACTGCTCAGCTGCAGATAATCAGCTGTAGCAGTGGGAATAAACCACTCCCTGCTAGGCAGGTACAAGGGGGATTGCTGGCTTCCTCTCAGGAAGCAGGTTGGAGAGAGGGTGTTCTCTCCAGTAAGAGAGTCAAGGAGACCAGGCACTGGGAGTGCTGGCTTGAGGCACTGGGAGTGTTGGCTTGGAGCACTAGGAGTGCGGAAGGAAGCAGTCAAGGCTGGCTTGGAGCACTAGGAGTGCGGAAGGAAGCAGTCAAGGCTGGCTTTGAGCACTGGGAGTGCTGAGAGCAGACAAAGACATTAGGTTGGTGAAACCAATAAATTATGTTATAGTTTAAACCCTGATAGATAGGGACTCTGATGTGAGTTAGTGCTCAGACGAGCTAGGCTTTTTGTTATAGGGATTTGTGTTACATTATTTCATTTATGTTTACATTTGCTGCTGCCTCATGTGTAAATTTACGAATAAAGTTGCCGGGATTAAAAGAAAATAAAAGGACTGTGCATGTTTTTGCCCTAGAGGACCGTGCTATCTACAGACAAGGATCACAACGGAGAAAGAAGAGAAAACTAGGCTTAACTTTTAATTAGAATTAGGCCACTTTCATCCTCGAAGACCAAACACGCCAACAATTAAATAAAATATTTGTGGCGTTTGTCCAAAATTGTGGCATTCACCAAATGAGTATTTTTTGGGAATGATAGTACATCGGATAGGAGACAAAACAGATGAATTTAAGCTATAATTATGTAAACGAATACATATTTATTTTTAATGTTGCCAGATGCTCTGCCAGGTATATTTCTTGAGAATTACCATTTAAGTGATTGGAAACAAAATGTAATCCTTAATATCAACATATCAACAGCTTGGTCTGGCACCTATGTACATCTTAAGTATTCCTGGGAACAAAATCTTTGGTATTGTTTTCTCCCTGTGCACAAGGCCTGCATTAGCTGTGGCATGGAGAGTGACACATAATCGGGTCACGGAGAGTGACCAAAAAGCGGGTCAGGGAAAAAAGCACACAGAGGGACATGAAGAAGGACACACAATAAGACCATGTAGATGAGCGGGGACATGGATGGGAACACAAAACAAGGGCATGCAGAGGGGCACAAGGAGGATATAAAGAAGGACACACAATGAGGGCATGGACACAATCCCATGGAGATGTGCACACAAAGGGACATGGAGAAGGACACACATTGAAACCATGTAGATGAGCCCAAGGGGACATGGAGGGGAATACATAATGAGGCATGCAGAGGGGCACAAAGAGCAGATGAAGGACACACAATGAGGGCATGGAGACAGTCCCATCAAGGTGGACACACAAGGTGGTCATGGAAAGGGCACACACGAGTGGGGGCATGGTAGTGGTGAAAGATTTAGAAAACAGACTAGAGCAGGCTTTCCCAAACTCCGGCCCTCCATATGTTGCTGAACTACAGCTCCCATGATTCTTAGCCTATATTTTGCATTCATAGAATCATGGAAGTTGTAGTTCAGCAACACCTGGAGGGCCGGAGTTTGGGGAAGCCTGGACTAGAGTGAGCAACTTCTGTCAGCTTGCTCTGCAGTTTTTTTTTCATGATTTTAATAAGCAAACTTCCTTCCAAGATCTGAACTACGTATTTGCAGCTAAATATGTTTACCAACTCCCTTTGGAAGTAATTAAAGGATTGAACAATATAATAACTGGTTTGGTAAGCACTTAGCTAAGGTAATTTTAGCTATTTTGTTGCACACTTTTTAATGCGTTATCTATACAATTCATAAAAAATCACAATACATAAGAAAACATTTTGCATATATACTGTTTTATATAAAACATAATGATTATGTGTAGGCAGAGTGTGTCCCCCAAAGTGTCGCCTAGGGCACTGGTATGACCCTGCCAGCGCTTCTAATATACTCAAGCTAGCTGAACTGGTTTGCATTTCATAGTATTTTGTTTAATGTTAACATGGAAGAACAACAGATCTTAGTACTCTACGTCAATGCAAAGTCCCAGTATGGATGAGAAGAAGTAAGCAGACTTATTTACTAAACTTCCAAATTGTAGCATATTAAATCGAAACTGCAAAATAGGTAGAAAACGCTGTATACATATTAAAAAGTATATACATATACTTACCGTTATTCTCCGCTAGGAGAGTTGTGTCTGACGCCTTGTTATCTTGTAAAACAAAAAAAATCAATAAATATCTCAATTACAAAAAAAGTATATACATATAAATTTGTACATACACACTCACATACAAAGACACAGTCCCATACGCACATACATGCATGTTTATATTCAGACACATACATACAGATGCTCACATACACATACACACTAGTAAACACAAATATAAGCAGAAGCATTCTCACATACACCAACACTTAATATCATAAAGTACATTTGATACATACCTGAGCCAGTTCCTTCTAGCAGACACTAAACGATTGCACCCCTGTGTATGAGTGAAAAAAAAACAATCATTTACTTGGGGAACTCCTTCTTTATTAAGAAATCCAGCAGTTCAGAAAATGTCCCAGCATCAGCTCAAACTGTTCTATTTCCCTCCATCTCTCCATGCAGGGGCAGCAGTGACCTGGTTAAGCTTCCGAATTACCAAATCCCAAAAGAATAGCATTCTATTTTTGGAAACCCACTAAGGATTTAACCAAGGATTTCCATATTTATTTTTGTTTCTCTGCCATGATATCATATTAGCTGCTTATCTTCCATAAGTAAGTGGTTGTATCTGTCAATATAGCATGGGCCTCCGAGAATTGCAAATCCCAAACATTTGCATATATTTTATTATGCAGTACCAAGCATGAAATGTTCACAGCTCCAAAATGAATTAACCAGAGCCCCTGCTTGTCCAGGGGTACAATAGGTGTCCATATCTTACACACGTGTTATGAGTTTTACACTTGGGTTATCCTGCTTAACATATGAGGTTTCCTGCCTAGCCACAGTTTCTTAATTAATCTCTCTTTTAATTGAGCCATAAAATATTTACTCATTGGTTTTCTTTAATGTTCAGGATTACTTGCATAGGTTCCAGTTATCGTTTGATTATGTTACTGTGTTTCTATCTACCACCTAAGATGGGGTAGTTCTCAAAACTTTGTATAAAGTAAAATATCTTCAGAATTTCATCTAAATCTTTCAAAATCAAAACCAACATAAACAAATTCCTCTGTCACTACATTTCTTTATATATGTCATGCATTTAATTAATTAATTTATTTATTTCTTTATGTATTGTTTTTTTTTTTTGGTCTCCTCCTGGACGTAGTACGATGAGCAGGATTGAGAGCCTGTGTTCTATATCAAAGAGGACGGATAACAGTCCCAATGGCAAGTCCAATCACTAAAAACACTAAGAATTCATCAGTAGCACTAAAAAGCCCCTCTGGTAACAACCAAAATGAGAAAAAGTTATACCCAACTAACTGAAAAGCAATTCATTAAAGACACTTGGATCTTAAAGTTAATTGTTAATGTTTGTTGGCTCATGCCAAGGTAGGGAGTCAAAAAGATAGGATTGATTGTTGCACAATAAACTTGAAGGGACATTGAGAGGAGTGTTAAAAATCGAACGATGAAAGGGAAGATGTTCTGGTTGCAAGAACGCATTTCAAGAGGCTGGGTGATACCCTTCAGAGAAAAAGATTATACATTTAGAGACCTGTTCCAAGAAAAAAAAGAAAGTAGTGTGTTACTGGGTAGTTCCAAGATGTAATTAGATTGCTAAAATAGAGTATAGTTCAGACCTCACCCTACATGTTCTTAAAATGAAAGATGTAACCAGCTGAAGGAGATATCTGAAAAGGAGACACCAAAAGTTTATTTAGAGAAGTAGAATTAGAATGGAGAAATAAGTGTCACCGAAACCAAGGTTTGCAAAGAGCAAAAATAAGATTAAGTGAAGGAGAATTAGAAGCGAACGTTGCATTTAAAAACAATGAAATTGTTGATCATTTGGATTAAAACAGTTTCAATAAAGTTCCAGAGTGCAGATAAGATTGAAGAAAGCCAAGTAGAGACTTGACATTGAGAACACTTGTCAGTCAAGTAGTTACAAAAAGTCAAGTCAAAACACAAGTCAAACACAGCCCAGGCCAATCAGCATCTCCTTATATAGATGAATTGAATCAATGAGTCTCTATGAGGAAAGTTCAGTCTGCATGCTTATATGTTGTGATGCTCACCAGGCAAGACTGAGATAGGAAGCAGCTCTAGCAGCCATCTGAGGAGAGGCCAGTGAAGTTACATAGTTACATAGCTGAAAAGAGACTTGCATCCATCAAGTTCAGCCTTCCTCAAATATGTTGTTGCTGTTGATCCAAAAGAAGACAAAAAACCTAGTCTGAAGCGCTTCCAATTTTGCCACAAACTAGGAACAAATCCCTTCTTGAACCCAAAATAGCAGTCAGATGTCTCATTGGATCAAGCAGCTATTAGCCCCCTAATTAGAAATTGTATCCCTGTCTGTTATGTTTTTGTAAGTATTTATCCAATTGCCTGTAGTGACTCTGACAAAACCACCTCTTCAGGCAGAGAATTCCATATCCTTATTGCTCTTACTGTATAAAAACCTTTTCTTTGCCTTAGATGAAATCTCCTTTCTTCCAGCCTAAATGTGTGACCTCGTGTCCTATGTATAGCCCTGTTTATGAATAGATTTCCAGATAAAGGTTTGTACTGGCCCCGAATATATTTGTATAAAGTTATCATATCCCCTCTCAGGCGCCGTTTTTCCAAACTAAACAGATTACATTTTTTTAACCTTTCTTCATAACTAAAATGCTCCATTACTTTTATCAATTTTGTAGCTCGTCTCTGGACTTTTTCTAGTGCCATGATATCTTTCTTTAGAACAGGCGCCCAAAATTGCACAGCATATTCAAGGTGTGGTCTTACCAGCGATTTATAAAGAGGCAAAATTATATTTTCATCCCGAGAACTTATGCCCCTATTTATACATGACAAAACCTTACTGGCTTTAGCAACTGCAGATTGACATTGCATATTGCTGCCTAATTTGTTGTCTATAACAATTCCCAAATCCTTCTCGTGTGTGGTTATCCATAATTCACTACCATTTAGTGTGTAAGTTGCTTGTGCATTCTTAACCTCCGAAGTGCATAACTTTGCATTTCTCTACGTTAAATTTCATCTGCCAATTTAGTGCCCAGTCCCCCAATCTATCCAAATCCCTCTACAGCAAAGCAATATCCTGCTCACATTTTATTACTTTACAAAGTGTTGTGTCATCTGCAAACACTGATACATGGCTTTCAATGCCTATTTCAAGATCATTTATAAATATGTTAAATAGAAGTGGTCCCAAAACAGAACGCTGAGGGACACCACTTACCACTTTTGTGCAGCCTGGAAATTGACCATTAATTACAACTCGTTGTACTCTATCCTTAAGCCAATGTTCTACCCAAGAACAAGAATATTAATCTAGACCAATATCTTTTAGTTTGAAGACTAACCTATTGTGAGGAACCGTATCAAATGCCTTGGCAAAATCCAAGTAGATCACATCCACTGCAACACCCTGATCTATACTTCTACTTACTTCTTCGTAGAATGCAATTAGGTTAGTTTGACATGACCTATGTTTCATAAAACCATGCTGATTATTGCTAATAACAAAGTTCTTCCCAATTAATTCCTGAATATTATCCCTTAATAGCCCTTCAAATATGTTCCCAGTTACAGAAGTTAAGCTCACAGGTCTATAATTTCCAGGCAAGGATTTTGAACCCTTTTTAGATATAGGAACAACATCTGCCTTCCTCCAATCCTCTGGTACAACACCTGAAACAAAAGAATCTTGAAAAATTAAATACAGAGGTTCACTTATTTCCCCACTTAGCTCCTTAAGTACTCGTGGGTGAATACCGTCAGGCCCCGGAGCTTTATTTACATGAATTTTCTTTAATAGCTGTAGCACCTTGTCTCAAGTTATCCAATCACAAGTTATCTGCAAGTTTTTTGCAGCAATCTGGCAATGATTAGCTGGCAATGTGATGTTATTTGTGGCTGTTATGGTGAATGGGTGAAGTTGTAAAGGGAGATAGCTAGATCATTACACAAAAGGGTTAAATGGGCGAGAAGAGAGGTTTGTGAATATGGAAGGTCACTTATTCTGTGACAAAAATGTTGACTAGCAGTGTCTCATGGGAAACATAGTTTACATCTGCGATGCCAGTGGTTAGTAAATATCGCTCCTTTAACCCCTTAAGGACACATGACATGTGTGACATGTCATGATTCCCTTTTATTCCAGAAGTTTGGTCCTTAAGGGGTTAAGAACAGTAGCTACCTTTAGACGTGTTTCCTTTTTCATTGTTATTCTTAGTCCAAGAGTAGAAAATTCTAGCATTGAGCTTTGTTTTCTACTCTGAAATATAAAAGTAATTACATTTCTCAGAAAAGGATTGTAAAGAAAGCACATTTTATTTGTTACAAATATAACAATAAACCTTTTGTTGTTTAATCTTGCCTCGGGAACAAAATTTAAAGTGAAATCAACTTTTTATTTATTATTTTTGTTTCACTGTAAGTTAATTTTCTCCTTCAGAGGGACATTTTCCTTCTGCTTTTCATCAAAGCACAATGTTTAAGTGCTGGCTCCTGTCACATGAACTCAATAATGGCTATGTAAGTCTGCAGTGATCGAACCAGAACTCTACAATTAGAAATATACTTGTACTTTCACATTCAGTTTGATCTGCCCTTTTCTCTGTAATCTGAGTTTGCAGGTCCTGCAGTGGGTATGGTGATAAGGATAATATAATAAATATTGGGCGGGTTGTGTTAATATCTTGCCTGCATGGATGGTGCCGCCATTCATGCAATTACTTATTCTAATTATAACTGCCAATTGTACCTGCGCACCTTCTGGTAAAGAGGCAGGCAGGTAAAAGAGCAGGCAGGAGTCACTCCTAAAAGGGACAGATCTGCCCATAAAGTGTGCATGGACATCTGTTATGTGGGTGGAGCCACCCATTTAGTGGGCGGGGACATTCTTACGTGGGTGGCCAGGCTGTTTGACAGCTGCTGAAGCTCTCTGAGCAGGGTCTTAGTGCCCTGTCTCCTCCAACACCCTAAAATGTTCAAACTGCAGGTTAGCTCCTGCAGTTTAGGGATCCTTTTGATTGGCAGATCTGGGAGCACATGTCTTGGTCTATCTTAAATTATTGAAAGTTACACTTCTGAGCGGCCAAGGAAGCGAACCACGGGTTATGGCCAGTACAGGCGAACCCACGCGGCACTGGCATAAAGGTAAGTTTTAAACCTATGTTTTTTTTCAACATTTGTATTCCTGACCCTATAGTGTTCCTTTAACCCCTTCACTACTTGAATATTAGGCATTAACCCCTGCACAATAATACACTAAATATTAACCGCAACACTTAACCAGCGTTGTCACTAAACATTAACCTCTACACTACAATAACACTTACATTAAAACTAACATAAAATATAATTTAATATGAAAGATAAATAATAGTTAATCATGTTTTATGGGGTTAAAAATGCTGTTTTGGTGTTCGGATTTTCATAAATCACTCAATTTTTGGTCTTGTGAATTATTATGATTTCTCCAGAATCCATCAATGGCATTATTTTCCAATAATACACAGTTCATCGCTATGTATCTTCTCTCTTTCCGCTTTTACATACTGAAGTGAATGCCAACATAAAACAAATTAGCATTCGTAACTATACTAAAAAAAAACAAAAAAACACCACTTGATCCAGTTCAGATCATTTGTAGATGCAACGACTTTTAAAAAGTAAATACATTTTTATCTTTATAGTGTGTTTACCCAGTTGTATGTGTACCCGTCGATAAAAAGATGCTTTTTTATTTTGTTTTTCTTATATCTGTGTGTAACTGGTAGATAAATCTTCCTGTACACTCATACAGATAAAACCAGGGATTCTGCAATGTATTATGGAAACATGCCAGGTACATGGTGAGTGTGTGTGAATGCTTGTGTCAGGTTCGATCTAAATGCACCTTATGTGATTAATAAGTGGTATGAATAAGGTCTGTTGCCAGTCTGCACATCCTGAATTTATTTTATAAGCAAATTATAACGCTGCCAATGTAAGGGTTAAAAGGCTAAATATAAACATGTAGGATAAAAAAAAAAAACTAAAGGAAAACCAGGCATCATTTCCAACGTGTTGCTGCAAGTTCACATTTCGTGATTTATTATGTTCTAAAAATAAGTAGCGTTTCCTCTCTCCGCAAACTGGCGTTCAATTCCCCCGTGGTGAGATTTGAGTCTTGTAAAATCTAGCACTAACCGTGAAAGGACAGCTGGCTCTGTGCTGGTGCGCGGGCATAGTAATTAGAGGAGTAAAAAAAAAAGAGGGTGCTCATTAATTATGAAAAGATGCTGGGGAAGTCAGTAAAAAAGAACAAGAAAGGGGGAGGCTTGGTGCCGAGGGAAAAGCCGAGAACTCTTAAAAGTGATACCATTACAGAACTGATTCTTAAACATGCCCCCTCTTCCTAGCCTAGAAAAGAATGAGTGAACTGCAATAAATAGGTCCCTTTTGGCTCAATCTCATCATGCCTTTTGAAAAAGCCCAAGAGCAAAGAAGGATTACAATACATACATACATATGCAGCTATGAATACTGCATGCTTTTCCAGATCCACGTCAGACTTACTAAACTGAGCTAAAAGCAATGGTGTGTTTAATGCTTAGCCAGCCGGTTCAATCTGCTTCAAATTGTGTTGCAATGCATTGTGCACTTAAATGGTCAGTAAGTAAATGTCATGTTTCAATCTTAAATTAAGACTGAAAGCCAGTTGTTCAATATCCTATACACTATATCTAGAAATACTATTCACATAAATACTATAAATATCAATAGTATTCAAATAATTAATTTTCATTGTTCTAAACAATGAACTTAATGAGATACAATTCATTGATGGGAAGATAGTGGTCTTTTTTATTCAGTGCATCTCTTGGGACAAATGTAATAGGCTTGATTCTATTCTTGACCATTAAGACATTTGATAGCTAAATTAAGCTCATGTACGAATGCTTTTTAAAGTTCCAGTCCAATCTTACTTTTTCAATCTTCTCAATGAAAACGACTTAGGTTAGTAATTATATGACCCAGAAACCTTTGAGTGACCCTCAACAAGCATGAAGTCATGTATAGTAACAAGTTTGATTTGTTACAGTAGATACCCTACTCAGGATGGTTACTCCATTGCAAATCCCATACTGCATGACTCAGTTGCCATCAGAACCTACCAAGGCAGTGGGACCGTACTAGACCTCTGAATGGTCACCTCTGGTATCTCATAGTAGTGTTTACACATTTCTGTGGGCTGAATGCAGGCATACACAACAAAATAGGTTTAGAGCAATCAGAAAATGTATTATTATTTAATATTAGGCAATTATATGCTTAGCATACTAATAATAACGGTTATAAGTAAGTAGGGCTTGATTGATTATCAATGGTGTCACAATACTTCTTTTTAGTACACTTTCTTTGATGTTTCTCTTAATGGACACATTTACTGCTCCACTGTGGACGTGTACGGTAACCACCGTATCCTAGCTCTGGTCATCTCCATCCTGTGCGTTTTGTCACATGCAGGTGACCTCCTCTCCTCAGGGGCCTTGGTGAATGCAGTCAGCTACCAGAGGTCTACTTTTCTGACTTTTGCCGTTATTAGCATAGATTAACTGGAGCACAAGTTGGTATCCAGGTGCAGTTTGACCACATGGTGTCCCAGATCAGAAGTGTGACATCTTTTCGCAAGCCCTGTCAATCAGGGACTATCATGTAGGTACTGAATTGGTTAAAACCTACATAGCATACAATGCTTCTCAGTGCCAGTGAATGTAGGCCAGTGGAATTTATGTCCATAGGGTCTTACATAGGGTCAATACATATCATGGTATACATCAGTATTACACCGTACAGTAGGTTACCGGATAATTTTAATTTGATAATTAACACAGTTGAATACATAAAAAGACTTAGTGCATGTGTTTTTATTTTTTTTGAGCTCCAATAATTCTTGTTTCATGTGACGTTACTGGAACATTACAAAAGGTTTTGTCACCAAAAAGTAAGCTGTTCCACTTGATCTGCTTCTCTGTAGATTAACCCATCTAACCCAAATACGTCATATCACCACACAGATATTAATTGAAAGTGATTCACACGCCTTCTTATCAAAATGAATTTAACACGAAGAGCAAAATGAAAGCTCAGCTGATCTCTTCATCAGTAAGCTCCAATGACTTTTATGGGGACCTGAATAATTCCCAAATTTAGGACAAAATGGTTAGGTTGGAAAAAAGTTCAGCACAACAGAATTTATGAAATGTGGCTAGTGAAACCGAGAAATAAAACATATGAATACAATAAAAATAGAAAATGCATAGTGTTCTCTTGGAAAGACTCCTTGGGGGGAAATGCGTGAGAGCAGGATGACGGACAACAATATTCGAAAAAATAAATAAAAGTAACAACAAAGCTGTAGTCTGTTTCTGTGGCAAAATAACTGTGATTTGAGTCAATGTTTTATTAGCTGTAACTTGAAATAATATCTCTAATACAATGTGGTGCTAAAACTAATATGCAGCTATCAAGGCATAACATTTTTAAAGAAACACTCCGAGCATCAAAACCACTACAGTGCTCTGCAGTTGTTATGGTGCCAGGAGTGTCCTAAAGCCCCCTAAGTGTAAGTCGCTAAATTGTTTGCTAATGGTTTGACTTTTTAAAGAGTAAATCAGAGACCACTCCTTTACTTAAGTGCTACTGTAAATAGTCTTATTTAAAAACATCATTGTATAAATTGAAAATTAACACAGCTTAAAGTCTATTTGGCAAGCTAGAAAGTGTGTGTGTGTGTGTGTGTGTGTGTGTGTGTTTTCCAATTCTTATTTTTGCAATGACAGCAAGGTATGATACCTAACATTATGCACAGGAAATGTACATTACAAACTGGTCCTGTAAGAAACACAAAATATTTAAGATCATTAAGTGATAGCAATAAGTATATACCAGCTGTTGAAAAGGCAATAAAAGGTGCAAATGCGTGTGCAGTACACATCCGTGTGTGTGTGAATCAACCCAGCCATCAGAGTGTTTATTTTTCTATAGCAGGAAGTGAATAGGAAACATTGAAAAATGAATGTAAGTAGAGGAAGATAGAGAGGGAAAAAAATGTGGGGGAGGTTAGGGAGGGTGTCGGTTCAGCGGATACACATAGAGTTGTGTAATGGAGGGTAGTGCGAGCTGCCGGGAGGAGCTATGAGATAGAGATGTGTACACTTGTACATATTCGGTAGAATATATATATATATATTTATTCATTTATTTATTTCTTTTGAGGAAGGGGGGGAGGGAAAGGGCACCGACAGCACATTAGGATATCCATATGGTATGTGTCATCGCCTCCCTGACTCCACCCCCTTAACCCTCCATGTCGGTGGTGAGCCACGGGTTCCATATCTTATTAAAGGCGGTAGTCGTGCCTCTGACTTGTGCAGTCAAATTGTCCATTAAAAAGGTGTATTTTATTTTCTGCGTTACTGTCTCGATTGAAGGTAGGTCAGGTTTAAGCCAGAACAGTGCCATCGCTCGTCTGGCAGCTAAATTCAATTTATGTAGGAGATGTGTTTCTGTTCAGATGTGGGCCAGTCGTCCAAGGATCTGAATAGCAGGAGGACCCAGGGGTCAAGCTTAACTCGTATTTGGAATACCTTGAATAAGAGTTCTCCCACACTGCCCCAAAAGCCCTGGGCTTCTGGACACTCACACCACATGTGGATATAGGTACTCCTCTGGCCACACCCCCTCCAGCAGAACGTCCGGGGTCTTGTGCATGTGCAAGAGTTTGACGGATGTAGTGTACCAGCAGAGCATAGCCTTGCAAGACTGCTCCTGTAGTGTTACGCATATTGAGGTTGTTAGCTTCCCATATTTCCTGCCACTCAATGCCCTCCAATGTCTCCCCCAAGTCCGCTTCCCATAGATCTGTTTAGTGAAACTGGCCCCATTCCTTGGTGGCAGAACCAAGGTGAGAGTATAGTAGGGTGATCATGTCCCGTGGTACAGCCTCTCGAGACAAATTTTTTCATAAAACATCAATTTGGAAAGTGCGGCTTCTCAAACTATATGTTGTTGTGTATAATCTTTAAGTTGGAGGTAGCGGAAAAATATCAGCCGGTTTCAACTTATTTCTAGATTTTAATTCGTCAAACGTTATAAGGCTTCCACCTTCGTAAAGATGACCCACTCGCTGAAGTCCAGTGTATTCTATTCTTCTAAAATCATGTGCGAAAGTATGTGTTTTTATTGACTGAAGCTAGTTTTATGAATGGGGAATCACTAGTTGGCTGAGAGTGTCAACTGACCTGATCAGGGGTGCCCTAGCCCTACTCTTCCTGAAACTGAAATTTTACAAGCCGCATGCCACCTGCTGGGATTTCAGATCAGAGCTGGAGGTTCACTTTGGGGTTAAACCTCTGCAAGAACTGTTTAACCTCTTGAGATAAAAGTGCGCACGGGGGCCTCCTGGCACCTTACCAACTTTAATGATATGAAATTTTAGGGTGCCTGGAGTATTCCTTTACGATACAGAGGGTATAAGGACAGTAAAAACCAAAAGAATCAAAACAAACAACATGGTCACTTTAACTCATCAGATACATCAGACTATCACAACAGTAGACAATATGGTCCTTCCTTGACACTATTTATTTGAGCTGGACAGTTTTAATTTATTTGTAATCCTTCCTGATGTATTACTGTTTTTTAAACAAAATTCAAAAAATATTATTTAGTTTGCACATTATTTTTATAGAACTCTGATGACCATTAAATGTTAAATTGTATTCAATTATTCAATTGCAAATCTCTGATCATTTGAAACAGTCCAGTGAGAATCAGATGTCTGTCAGATTATTATTATTATTATTATTATTATTATGCTGTTTATAGAGCGCCGTCAAATTCCGCAGCGCTTTACAATGGGTTGACGAAAAGACATGTAGTTGTAACCAGACAAGTTGGACACACAGGAACAGAGGGGTTGAGGGCCCTGCTCAATGAGCTTACATGCTAGAGGGAGTGGGGTAAAATGACACAAAAGGTAAGGATAGTATTAGACTAGTGACAGTTGCAGAAGAGGAATCAGTTAGGAGCTATTAACAGTTTAATTGATACGCTTTTATGAAGAAGTGGGTTTTTAACGATTTTTGAAGGAGTGGAGACTGGGTGAGCATCTAACGGAGGAGGGAAGCGAGTTCCACAGGGACGGTGCAGCCCTCGAGAAATCTTGAAGGCGAGCATCAGAGGTGGGAGTACGGACAGAAGATAGACGTAAGTCTTTAGCAGATCGTAAGGGCCTAGACGGGACATACTTGTGTATAAGGGTGGCTAGATAGATAGTTGGGAGCAGCATTATGTAGAGATTTGAAAGCAAGAACCATAATTTTAAATTGAGCTCTATATTTTATAGGAAGCCAATGTAGGGACTGACAGAAGGGTGAGGCATGGGAGGTGCGGGCGGACAGGAAGATGAGCCTCGCCACCGCATTCATTATGGACTGTAACGGCGCAAGTTGGGAGCACGTAAGACCACTGAGAAGCGGATTTCTTTGAGTAGGTAGCATATATGGCCATAACCTATACTATTCAGATAAATGCAGACAGCATGTTTAAAGCAGGTCTGTCACGTATTTTGCAATGACACTGAAGGTGACATCTCCGATTAGGGTCCAGGGGCCATGGGGTGCTGTCAAAGGTAGGTCTACTTACATGAAACTGGCCCTCGCCGCCATTTTCATCCTCGGGATCCTCTGTAGCTCTTGTTGCTTCAGCCACATCAGTGAGTACAACAAGGTCTATGGAGGATCCTACAAAAGTAGTAGAGCCTCCATAAATCTCATCTCACAATGAGCAAGACAGTGCCTGTATCCTACTGCTGGATTTGGACAAAAGGTGACAGTGGAGCTCCTCCTCTTGCCAATGTTGTCAACCTTAGGCTTGTCCATAAGACAAAGTAGTCCCATTTCATTCCAATGAAATTCCAACTCAGTCAGCATTAGTATTGTGTAAAGATAATAGCAATATGAAATGCTAAAAAGTGACAGAGCCGAGCCTCACGGCAGACATACCCTGCGCTACGAACTGAGAGCATGTTACAGCTGAAGAACGGTGCAGTATACGCCTTGCCGATACCCTCACTTCTCCACTCCCCTGGCACTGTTGGCAACCCATACCTTGCTGGAGTTGGTTCCAATGTAAAAATATATGACCCAGTGACTTCCTGGACAATTTTTGCGCATACCTGCAGTGATAATATTGTTTCAGCTAACTGCCGTCAAGTTGCAAACCCCTACTGAGTGACGGTCCCTATAGTGCTTAGCTTGTTTGACTCACGATAATGTATGCATGTCTAGCCTAGTATGTCCTCCATTAATGTTAATATACTATATAAAATGGCTACCTGTGTCCAACAAATGGAAGGCCTAATATAAAATGGCTTACCCCATACTTTGATACCTGGCTTTACAGATCTTCATGCAGGCACTCCATGATTATCTTTTACTCGTGCACAAAAGCATACTGTTTTTACTATTCCTGCTAGCCCAGCCACGGTTTAGCTTTGTATATTAGCCTGCAGCTCTGTAAGCTCTACCAATAAGCATTATGTTCAGCGAGGTATGCGAACCAAGCGCCTCATACTAAGTTCAGAAATGGGTAACAAGGTGCTTTTGATTTTGTTCTTCTTGGATTTATTAATCGACAAATGCATACGTGCCCTAGTGTAAACGCCTGTAAAAATAACCCACCTTGTATATCCTATGATATGCTTCCATAGCAATTCTAACCTAATACTCTGTGACGCAGACCTCTTGTATAGCATACATTGAGCCTATCTCGCCTGATGAACCATGTCCCTAACGTCTAACCTATACACCAGATGTACCCCGCATATCTAACTTGTTCTCCCTTTATATAAAAATGGCTGTATGTTCTATGACCTTATCAACATAATCCCTATGTTCATGGATAAGGCTTTATGCCTCTCTTGCAATGTTAGGTCATGATATATAATGGAACTGTCACATATGTGCCATTGCATATTATTCAAGCCTGTTTATAATATGTTTTCGTTAATCAACATAAAAACAAAAATGAGGCATTAATATCGCGGAAATGTACACCATCAATGTTATTGCTGTATTAACCCTATATTGTGTACCACTTGCACATTTCCCTTTCTCTATTCTGTAACCCATCTTGCATGCCTCAATAAAAGAAAGATTGACAAAAAAAAAAGTGACAGAGATGCTTTCATTCTTGTCTTTCCATGATTGAGAATGTGCATGGTGACAATGTGATCATATACTAGATCTATCCCATTCCCACATTTATAAATTGAGAAGCATCTTTTTTATTTTTATACAAAAAATTTTAATGTTAACCTCTCCAGTCTTTCAAATCTTAAACTAATCAACAGGATATAAAACATATCCAAGGTGTTTCACTAAAGTGAGAATTCAAAGTTGATCTTAAATTTAATGTCAACATTAACAAACTGGAAGCAAAACTGACTTGGAGAATTCTTCCAGTTCTGCCTTTTTTGCCTTAAATTTGAAATTTGATTGTCAATAATTCTCCCTTTCGTGAATAACCCTGATAGCAACATATATAAATAATTTGTAATACTAATGAATTATCTATATGTTTTACCTGTGTAGTTTAGTTGTGAGGGCAACTTACCTATACTCTCCAATACACAAGTATGTCCCGTCTATGCCCCTACGCTCCACCGAAGACCTATGTCAATCCTCAGTTCCTAGTCCTATCTCTGATGCTCACCTTCAAGATTTCTCTAGCACTGCACCATTCCTGTGGAACTTCCTTCCATACTCCGTTAGAATTTCACTCAGTCTTCATTCCTTTAAAAAATAATCGAAAACTCAGTCTTCAGGAAAGCATATCAATTAAACTGTTAATAGCTTTCCCTCCGCGCACCGAGATTCCTCTTCTCCAACACTGTCATAAAAAACAAACAAAAAAAAAACACTAAGCTCTCAGTGAATACTTTTTTCAGTGTGTCCAACTCGTCTGGTTACAAATACGTGTCTCTTAGTCCACCCTTTGTACAGTGCTGCGGAATTTGTTGGTGCTTTATAAATAATAATAATAATATTTGACATGCCAGCATCATTTGTATAATGTGTTCAAATGGACGGGTGTTATTACCTACACTGTAGTGACCCTTTAATGGCAACAAGTAAGGATGCTCTGTAAACAAGATGCAACAGAAAGGAGATTTACTGAAGCTGTCAAAAAAGATGAAATAAGTCTTTCTAAGATGAGAGAGAAAAACATTTTACCTTCTAATCAATAAAACATGCTCTAAATGGGAGAGAGTGAAGGCAGAGATGTCATGCCCCACGTAATCAAGCAGAACAATATCAAGTGCAAAACCTGGAAATAAAACCAAATATAAGCATTTCTATTCAGCAGAGATCTCGCAGCAGTGTCAGACTTTATGTTCCAGGGACCTCAAATCTTCATCCACTTTGGGCTGTAAGAGTGTATGATGAACACAAACTGACAGCACGATTCTCTAAGCTCCTTTTCTGTTGAAATACATATAAGGGTGGCTCGGCTCTTACTACCCAGGCTTTGTGAGAATTCGCTATTGCCAGTTCCTTTTGGGGTTCTTGTGTATGCAAAAAGGTAGAAAATATTGTCTGCTACACCAATACTCCCCCCCCCCCCCCCCCCATTGCTATTTTTTCCATAGTCACCTCCTATCTACTGTGGTTACGAATCATATCTACTCTCTGCAGGAAAACCTGAATATTCTGAAACTATAGCTACATCAAGTTGTTCCAATGTGATATATTTTTGGGGGGATGATATTACAGCTTTTTATGAAGTATGTTCCCTGTACCCTCACATAGTTCAGGATATTGTTATATTCAGACAGGCTCATGTTGTTCAAATATCGAGGGAAGAAATATATCCTTGCACTTGCTCTTGGAAGCATTTCATGTGACTGTTCTTAGGGGGTTGCTATGAGAGACAGCAAGGAAGTGAAGTGCACTAACACACAAAGTTATCACTTTGGGGTCAAGAATGCACAAGCAACTTACATCCTAAATGGTAGTGAATTAAGGATAACAACACACGAGAAGGATTTGGGAATTGTTATAGACAACAAATTAGGCAGCAATATGCAATGTCAATCTGCAGTTGCTAAGGCCAGTAAGGTTTTGTCATGTATAAATATTCTTGGGATGAAAATATAATTTTGCCTTTTTATAAATCGCTGGTAAGACCACACCTTGAATATGCTGTGCAATTTTGGGCGCCTGTTCTAAAGAAGGATATCATGGCCAGGAGCGTATTAGCCGCGAGGCAAACAAGGCATTTGCCTTGGGTGGCATTTTCCAGGGGGCGGCAAAAAAAGCCGCCCCCAAACGCCCAGGGCAAATGCCTTGTTAGCCTTGCGGCTAACTGACATGCCGTGCGGGCGGGCGGTCTGCTGGGCAGTGCTGGCGGGCGGGCGGCCGGCGAGGGAGCACTTCCTCCGAGCTGTCTGCTCAGCTCCCTCGCGTGCCGCAGAGTGAGGCTGGGAGCCGGAATATGACATCATCTTCCGGCTCCGCCTCCCAGCCTCACTGTGCGGCGCGCGAGGGAGCTGAGCAGACAGCTCAGAGGAAGTGCTCCCTCGCCGGCCGGCCGGCCGGCCGCCCGCGAGCACTGCCCAGCAGCCACTGGACCACCAGGGAGAAATAGGACCACCCCCCCAGCATTCCCAAAGGTAAAGAGGCTGGGGGGGGGGGTAAATTTCAAAAAAATAAAATGTGTTAAATATGTGAGTGAGTGAGTATGTGTGTATGTCTGTTAGTGTGTGTGTGAATGTCTGTGTGTATGTCTGTTAGTGTGTGTGTCTGTCTGTTAGTGTGTGTGTGTCTGTCTGTTAGTGTGTGTGTATGTCTGTTAGTGTGTGTGTGTGAATGTCTGTTAGTGTGTCTGTGTATGTCTGTTAGTGTGTCTGTGTATGTCTGTTAGTGTGTGTGTGTGTGTATGTATGTCTGTTAGTGTGTATGTCTGTTAGAGTGTGTGTGTATGTATGTCTGTTAGTGTGAATGTGTGTGTATCTGCTAGTGAGTGTGTGTCTGTTAGTGAGTGTGAGTGTGTCTGTAAGTGTGTGTGTGTTTCTGTTAGCGAGTGTGTGTCTCTGTTAGCTAGTGTATGCGTATCTGTAAGTGAATGTGTGTGTGTGTGTATTTAGAAGGCGGGGCGGGGGAAGGGTGGGGGTGGTGCGGGCAGGGGGGAAGGGTTGGATGGGGATGGCGCGGGCGGGAGGGGGGCGCCTGAGTTTTGTCCTGCCTAGGGCAGCACAAAACCAGGATACACCACTGATCATGGCACTAGAAAAAGTGCAGAGACGAGCTACAAAATTGATAAAATGAATTGAAACACTTTAGGTACGAAGAAAGGTAAAAAAAAAAATGTAAATCTCTTTAGTTTGGGAAAAACGGCGCCTCAGAAGGGATATGATAACATTTTTCAAATATATTCGGGGCCAATTGAAACCATTATCTGGAAATCTATTCATAAACAGGGCTATACATAGGACATGAGGTCACACATTTAGGCTGGAAGAAAGGGGATTTAATCTAAGGCAAAGGAAATGTTTTTTTTACAGTAAGAGCAATAAGGATATGGAATTCTCTGCCTGAAGAGGTGGTTTTGTCAGAGTCTAGTTTGTTGCAAAATTGGAAGCGCTTCAGACTAGGTTTTTTGCCTTTTTTTGGATCAACAGCAAAAACATATGTGAGGAAGGCGGAACGTGATGGACGCAAGTCTCTTTTCAGCAATGTAATTATGTAACTATGTAACCTCAATTTAATATTGTTGGAGAAGATTTTCAAATTATTTCATATTTCTAGATAAATGTATAAAATTATATTTTCAACATATTTGTATTGTCTTCGAAAGACCTCTGAGGAGAAAATGTCCCCTACCTGTTGCAATAAAGAGTCATAAAGTGTTGATGGATTTATTTCTTTAGTTTTTTATAAGCTGGACAAGTGGTTCCAGTATCACATATTACACCGTTAATTTAAAAATGTAATATAATTTCAAAAGAACCGCTACAGACTGCATACTAAAAATACCCAGAATGTTGCACGCTGGTTTGCGATGTCTGTATTTACTGGGTGTTGGCATGCATGCGCTACATTTATGAAGAAGAAAACATGGATAAACTACAATCTATTCTATTTTAAAAAAGACCCAAGAGGGGGGCGGGGCCTGACCACAAAGCGGAGCAGTCGCATGTCGCTGCTGCTCCAGCTTTTAAACGTGCACACCGCCGATTACCAACGAACTGAGGCTGTCAACCACCTTCTTGTACCTCCCAAACAACTGGGGCTACCGAGACATACGTGTAGACACCAAGCAGAGTGATCTTTGCAGCGGTTCCGACCCGCCCGAGGTTGCGGCCTACAAGCATGGCGGCGGTGGGGGAGACGGCCGCTCTCCCGCCGCTGAAGCAAGTTACTAGACAAAATTTTGTGCCTCCGTTCCCCCCCCTATGAACCGGCGGGGGTTATCCCGGTCCCCACCAACTGGACACACGTAAAAGCAGGGATTGCAGCTCCCCACCCAAGCCTGGACTCCGGATGCCCCGGGCCCAGCCACATGGCGGGAACATCACAGTCCGCAGGACCTAAACCCTCACAACCACAACCCACAAGCCTGGACCTTATATTCCAGAAATTTTGGGATGAGCTGGAACGACTCCTCACAAGGCCCTCCTTGACACTTGGAGGTATGACACAGGGGTCGGGGAAGCGGAGACGGAACAGGCCCGTCCCGGGCACTACACGCCCTCCAGCGCCAGCACAACGCACCGCCTGCCCACCCGGGCCGAGGGTCGTCAGGAGATCAACTCCGCAGCATCGGCCACACCGCCGGAGGCCCAACCGCCGCGGGCGGCGGCAGACCACCAGGACCCATCACGGCACCCCAGCAGGGAAAAGCCCGGCCTCCATGAGTACCCGAGCCTGTGGCATCAGGATGCAGACCCGACACAAAGCACGGGGCCAAAGGAAAGCCTCACTGTCCTCGCAGCGTACCCACACTCGCTCCAGCAAAGCCCGGTGGGTGGGAAGGAGGCGTTGGACGACCCAACACAATCCCCTGAACCGCAGACCCAGACCAGCGGTGAGTCGTCCTACCCACCATCAGGTGCCACCCCTTTGCAGCCACACCACCCTATGGAAGGCCAGCACTCACCAGGACTAGAGCTCACACAAGAGGCAACAGAGACCCAAAGCGGAACCCCACTACACACTCACTGTGCCTCTGAGCAAACCTACCCAAGAGACTGACCTGACTCACATGAAGACGACCAAAGCGGCTCCCAGTCGGACGTCCTCACCGGCCACAACACTCCTGTGCAAGCGGGGCATTGGCTGAATCTGCCACACCACCGACGCATCAGTCAGCTACCCTGAGGTGCAAGTAGGTCGGATGACCAAGACATAAGCCTTACACAACCGCACACGGGGACTCTATCCTGCAGTTAACGCCGGTCTGATTGTTGTTCACTTGTTTATTGTTTATCGTATGATTATAGCACTTACCTTAACACATGCAAATGTCACCAATGAGCAAATAAGCCTGTACCTTATAATTCTGACGAGCTCATGACAATAACGTGACCTCATTACTTAACCAAAAAATTGTGCAAGTACCAATGAATACCCCATTGTAACTAATGTCTGAATAGCACAAGGATTACCTTTGGGATACCTGGTGCAAGTCTGTTACTCCATATGCACTGCAAAAATAAAACATTTAAAAAAAAAAAAAAAAAAAAGACCCAAGAGTGCATTTTTCTATTTGCTGTTATTTATAAATATATTTATATACATACATTTAGTCGCCATGTTAGATATCGCAGCCAACCTTAAATCTATAAACAATATTTCCCCACCTTGCTGTGCAGCTTGAACATTGAATTTTGTCAAATGTGATCTATATCAGCCGGAATGACTGCTGGTTTACAGAGTTAGGCTTACAATTACAATTTATAAATAGAAAACATCACTGACTCTAGCTTAAGGCTTATGTGTCATGAGGCTTTTATGACTATATATTAATATAGGCAAATTAATTAAGAGGTTCTGCTATATTATCATGCCCTCTTTGCTGATTTTAATGAGTAATAATAGGTTATGAACTATGTACTGTACATCACTAAAACCCAAGGGGACGTTCATATTATATCATTCTGCAGAATAAACATATTGACTTTAAAATTATATGAAGTCTTCAACATACAGTCATCTGTCCCTTATTGTAAGTGTGTATGATCTTACAGTTTCTTACAGTTCTTACAGTTTCGTATTTTTGTGTTCTGGCATCAATTTTTTCTGTTTTCCTTTGACAGCTTTGGGTGAATCAGGAAGATGGTGTGGAAGAAGGGACAAGCGAAGTCCAGAATGGGCACTTGGACCCAAGTTCAGACTGCCTTTGCATTGGCAGAACTCTTCAGAACCGGGATCAGATGAGAGCAAATGTAATCAATGAAATAATGAGCACAGAACGGCACTATATCAAGCACTTGAAAGACATCTGCGAGGTGAGAACAAGGTTGCTTAGTAATGGCATTGCATGATACAGCTATGCCTTGTTATGACAAAATTAGCACAAATCCTAGTATCGACTTCACTGCAGATTTTATACATTTAGGGTAAAAACGAGAACAATCCCAGATTTTTAAAAAAAAGAATTAGATGGCCAGAGAGGGAGCTGTAATTCAGCTATCTCAGTGGGGCCGGAGTTTGCGATGTCCACCTTAAAACATTTTCCAATATGACAAAACTATTTCTAGCACCTCCAGGCATATCTCCCGTAGAAATGTGTAGTGTTGTATGTTTCAATGTACTAAAACAGTATCCACAATGGCAGCTGTTATGGCAGAGGCCAAATATATTTAGGAAGATCCTTTACCATTGAAAAACCTGAACTTTTATTTCAATTGGAGTTTTCGTAAAATATGTTTGCTCCTGTGCATGTTGTAACTGATGTACAATAATATGTAGGTATTATAATTTTATTTCATTGATTATTTTCACCCATGTTTACTTAATTACATGCCAACATTGAGGTATCATACTCTGTCTAGCAGATGCAACGTTAAATATGTATCTTTATCCTAGCGTTTAAGATTTTAAGGACCTAAAAAAATTCCACAAACTTGCCAGATGTCTTTTTTGTTTGTCTATAGCAATTTATTAGAGTTGTAATATTGGAGGTCCTTTGTTTGAGTAATCCAGTGCATCACATAATACAATAATGCATACTGGACTACTATTTAACATTGCAGTTGTAAATTCTGTGAATACCAAATACAGAATATGATGATAAGTATGCCTGATGAGAATATGTGTGTAGCCTTAAAACAGGTTCCCAACTAATCAATACCGATAATATGGTTGAATTTAGTGTTACCACAGTCAAGTTAGCTGAAACATCCTTATTGAACATTTAAAGGGACACTATAGTCACCAAAAAAACTTAAGCTTAATGATTTCTGTGTATAGATCGTGCCTCTGCAGTTTTCCTGCTCAATTCTCTGTCGTTTAGCAGTGAAATCACTTTTTTTTCTTTTTATGCAGCCCTAATCATACATTTCCTTGCTGTAACCGACACAGCCTGTATAAAAACAAAATGTTTTTAATTTTCTAGTTAACTTGTTTCAGAAGTTTTTTTTTTTTATCTCCTGCTCTATAAATTGGACTTTAATCACATACAGTACACTCCTACATTGTCTAGCAAGCTAGTAACAGAACAAGATATAAGAAATTCTAAATTAAACATATTTTACAATAAAGGAAGTGTAAACATTAGATGACCAATTGCAGGATGTGTTAAGGAAGGCTGTGTAAGTCATATGCAAAGAGGTGTGTCTAGGGCTGCATAAACAAAGATATGTAACTCCTACATGGCAGATAATTGAGCAGTGAGAATGCAGGGCATGATCTATACACCATAACTGCTTCATTAAGCTAAAATTGTTTTGGTGACTATAGTGTCCCTTTAACTAATCTATGATACTGACAACCTACCCAATCTCTACAAGAACCACACCGTTTGGTTTGTAGGAACCCTATGTTTCTATTTCTTATAAAATCTTAAACATTTTCGTTAGTTGGTAGCCTGCATGAAACATCACAGGGGAAATCAAATATTCTATACATAGTAGCTCCAAATAATTGTGTGTCTGCAGCATACTGAGAAGGCCATAGGAATGTAAAAATGAGTATAAACTGCATTACCAGTATACGAAATTTGCCACATACATTCCTATTGGTTCTTTTAGTAGCGGCCTGCTATTTTACATATAGCTTTTTCATCTAAATTGCCCGGTCAGGTATAGTTGGTTTTACCCTTTTGGGACTCCTCAGCCTTTGGCTTGGTTCACATATTTCGTTTTAGTCCTCTTTTGCTTAACCCTTGGTATCACGTCATTCGCAGCTTAAAATATAATGAGCTCAGCCCTTCTTGATATAAGTACACTAAATCCCAAAAGACTTAAACTGTGAAGCCTTCCTGTTGCATTGCTTAAAACTGGCCCAGTTTCTGCTGATAAAGACGAATGCAATCAAATTAAAGAGAGATCTTTGATGCTGTTTGCTTTGCAAGCGCCCCTGAGACCTTGTGCTCAATTTGAAGTCACTTTGCTCATTTAATGTAGGTTGTTACACCGGCAATAATAATTCCAGCTATCCATGGTGACTGTAACTCGTCCTTCTGCTCTAACCACTGTAACTGAAGATCTCACGTATGCTTGGGCAGAAGGACTTTACAATGAAACTTCAATTGTATCGTTTTTGTTTTGGTTTGTTCCATTAATAACAGTAGTCTTAAGTAGCATTGAATTAGAAATCTATGGAAGTTGTTTAATAGGTATGGAGCCTAGAGCAGATCAACAGTTGTGTGTTTCTTATTTTTACATTACATGATATCAACTAGCCTAGAACTTATCATTATATTATATTATATAGGTTTTTTCTCAAAACATATTGGTTTGCCTTTAATGGCAGATGTTGGGTAGTTGTTGTGAAGTCCTTTCCTTATGGGTCCTTTCCTTCTGTAAAAATACATTTTAGAAGTGGGCTTCATTCAGAGAAACATAATAAAAACACTAGATAGAATAAAAAATAGCAATGCTTTTATACTGAGATTTATTATGATCTGAACAGAAAGTTCATAAAGTTGTACTTCCCTTTAATTAGTTTTGCACATTTTATGTGGATTACAGTGCTTGTTTTTAAAGGGACACTATAGTCACCTGAACAACTTCAGCTTAATGAGGTTGTTCAGGTGAGAACTATAGCTCCCTGCAGCCTCTCATGTAAACACTGTATGTTCTGAGAAAATACAGTGTTTACATTGAAAGCTAGGAACACCTCCAGTTGCAGTCACTCAGAGTGAACCAGAGGAACTTTGGAGTTGATGGAGGCATAATATGCCTTCATCCACTCAGATCTGCTGTCAGCAGAGCACAGGGCAGCACTGTGTCTCCTCCCTCTGCATGCAGACACTGAACTTTCCTCATAGAGATTCATTGATTCAATTCATCTCTATGAGGAGATGCTGATTGGCCAGGGCTGTGTTTGAATCATGCTGGCTCTGCCTCTGATCTGCCTCTTTGTCAGTCTCAGCCAATCCTATGGTGAAGCATTGTGATTGGATCAGGCTACCACATGTCAGCAGACTGCTTGTTTTTCTGAGTCTAACAGCATGCAGATTTACAGCTTCTGGCTTGAATACAGTAAGATTTTTACTATATTTATGGAGGCATGAGGGGCCCAGGGGGGGCTAGATGGTGGTGTTATCACTATAGGGTCAGGGATACATGTTTGTGTTCCTGACCCTATAGTGATCCTTTAAGAGTGTAAATGTGTTAAACGGACTGTACTTTCTCTGTATTTATTTCACGCAGTGTAGTTGGTGAGTAGGTCTGGGTCACTGTATGAGTGGTTGGTTCCACAAGCTACCGGTATATACTATATGCTTCTTTGGCTTATGGCATAATGCCCGAGATGTAAAAAGGGCAGATGAGGATAGACAACACTACACAAGCAATGCATAAGTCATACACCATATAAAGTCATCCTGCACAACATAAACTTAAATGGCTTTGTTGAATGAGTACATCATACAACCATAATTTGCTTTTGGTCCCCAGAGTGTGGTCCATGTTTTCCACGGTAGCATTCTTGTAGACACCACAATAAAAATTAAGCTGAGGAAGTTCTTTTTGGTTCTAACTAGTTTTGTATCTGTAAAACTAATTGGACAGTTTTTCAATAATTATTTTGATCTCTAATCCTCGAAGTGTAAATGTACTTCACTTTTTGTTTAGGTGTTTCCTCTGTAATTTTACTAGATATAGTCATTCACATAGTCCCACCGTTTATGTATAGGGGCAATACTGAGATACAAATTGTAGAATTCAGAAGAAATATTCCACTGGTTTCCATGGTGACTGTTGCTCTTTTTAGATTGACACCGAATTATTTCAATATACACAATTTGTTGTAAACCTTTGATTGCACCACTGTATGTGCTTGAAAGTGTTAAGAAATCATGTGTTTATGTGATAAAAGAACGCTCGTCATCAAGTAACCAAGACAGGGATTTCTGATTACCACCTCGTAGGATCCTTCTACGAAGTAAAACATTTAATTTGGAGCTTGTTTGTTTGTGTTTCTCTGCTGCTATAAAGCTCCTTGGTTAATGATGCGTATCGAACATAATAACATTCCTGATTAACATTTAGAGGTGGGCATTACAACACATGTCTTTGCTTCGATAGATAAATCATTATTGAAAAATATCTTTATATCGCGTCTTACACAGTAAAAGTCAAAAGATGGAAACCAGCTGTTTGAAATAATTTTCTTTCATGAGTATTTATGATTTCAACTGCATAAACTTGACTATGAACACTCAATATTTTTTCATAACATATGTGTACTAATGTAAGGTTTGAACCACTTGTGAATTTTATTAAATAAATATATAATTTAGTAAACTGAAAAGTAAATGTTTACCCAAAATAAAGATATTTTTATACAGTGTCCAATTCACTTACAGGGACATAAATGAGGAGAGAACCACAACCACTCAATCTCAATGTAATGGTTACACTGCAAGATACTTTTGAGTAACATCCTTACGTTTTCTGTTAAACCACTTTTTTTCAGATTGTGGCCCAAATTCTGACTCCACTCCGATTCACTGAATGACATTTACACCATAAAATAGGTCTAGCATTTACCAGCAATACAAAAAATACCATCAAACCCTAGCCAACGTCCCCGAGTCCTATCCAATGATACTTTAAAAAGTAACCTTGAAAGTAGGCATTTTCAGATTTGTCAAACAGAACCTATTGCTAGTCAGGGTTTAAAGGACCACTATAGTGCCAGGAAAACAAACTTGTTTTCCTGGCACTATAGTGCCCTAAGGGTTCCCCCACCCTCATAGCTCCCCTCCTGCCTGCCCTTACCTTTCTCCAGCGCCGGGCTCCCTCGGCGCTGGGAACTCTCCTCCTCCTTTGGACGTCATCGGCTGAATGTGCATGTGCGGCAAGAGCCACGCGCACATTCAGTCAGTCCATAGGAAAGCATTCTCAATGCTTTCCTATGGACGCTGGCGTCTTCTCACTGGGAGGAAGCGCCTCTAGCGGCTGTCAATGAGACAGTCACTAGAGGCTGGATTAACCCTAATGTAAACATAGCAGTTTCTCTGAAACTGCTATGTTTACAGCAGGCAGGGTTAAACCTAGAGGGACCTTGGTGGGTGCCTATAGTGGATATCACTGCATGAATACTGGTGAGAATGATTTTCAGATTAATTTGTTGAAGAGGTTGAAGAAGCATTAACTTACATAGAAGCCCTGGCATCTGTTTAATGCTTTACAAATGATTTCAATCTTTTAGAAATACTGGTTTATCTACAGAAATAACCATCAAAGCCTATGGAATGTTCGTAGATAAATCACTTGAAAAGTTGATGTTTTGAAAAGCTAATCCAAACAAGTGAAATTGAGGCCTTTGTAAGTACACTGGCAGGGCCAATGAATGTGTTTGCAAATAACCTCCTCCCAGGGGCGTATCTAGATCAGTGTTTCCCAACCCAGTCCTCAAGGCACACCTACCAGTCCAGGATTTAAGGATTACCCAGTTTTGTCTAAGGTGTTTTTAGAAAACAAAGAAAAAACACCTTAGACACAACTGGGTCACCCCTAAATCCTGGACTGGTAGGTGTGCCTTGAGGACTGGGTTGGGAAACACTGATCTAGAGCATTTGGCACCCGGGGCGGATCCTGTGCTTGGCACCCCCTTGCCCCCCCACCCCAAAAAAAACCTGTACAAATTTTTAAAGGTTTTCTTTTCTTTTTACAATTTGTAAACTTTGCAAAACCGCTGTCAGCCCCTCCTACAAAACCCCTGTCCTGCCCCGCCCCTCCTACAAAACCCCTGTCCTGCCCCCTTCTACAAATCCTGTACTGCCCCGTCTACAAAACCCCCGCAACCCCCTTCCACAAATCCCCTGCTTATCCCCCCTTATAAAGACTTCTGTCCCAATACAAAACCCCTGCCCCCTTCTACAAAATCCCTGCAGTCCCACACACACATTTACAGACAGACAGTCATGCACACAGTCACATGCAGACAGCCACACACACATACACACACTCACACACACACACACAGTTACAGGCAGACAGTCTCACACATACACACACACACACACACACACACAGTTACAGGCACACAGTTACACACAGACAGTCTCACACACACACACATACACACAGTTACAGGCATACAGTTACACACAGACAGTCTCACACACACACACATACAGTTACACACAGACAGTCTCACACACACATACACACACATACAGTTACACACACACACAGTCTCACACACACACACACATACACACACACAGTTACAGGCATACAGTTACACACAGACAGTCTCACACACATACACAAACACACACAGTTACACACACATACACACGCACACAGTTACACACAGACAGTCTCACACACACACACACACAGTCACACACACACACATACACACACAGTTACAGGCATACAGTTACACACAGACACACAGTCATGCACACACACTCCTACTTACAGACAGTGGGCTGGAGGAGGACTGGATTCCCTTAAGCCTGTGGGGAAGCATGGATTCCATCTTGCTGCACCTCCTAACAGCAGCGGGTAAGGGCCATATTAAACCCCGCCCCTGCTGCCGGTTTGGCTCCGCCCCGATGTTTAATTAGCCCCGCCCCCACTTTACCTCTGTGCGGCCAGTTCAGCAGCTCTTAGTGTGTGTGTGAGCTGTTCTGGCCTCACGGCACCCTAACTACCATGGGGCACTGTGCGGCCACAGCTCACACAGCCCCCTCCAGCTCCCAGACCAAGCTTATGGCACCCCCACCATGGTGGCACCCGGCGTGGACTGCCCCCTCCGCCCCCCCCCCTTGGTACGCCACTGCCTCCTCCCATTTGTAACACAAACGTTGCCTTATTGTGCATATAGGAATGTGTCAGGGTAGTCAGTTTGTGGGACATAGGTTTCCAGCTATACTTGTAATGTTTGTTATAAGTACCAGGAGATACATCGAAAGACTCTAAACATAATTTGTTTTATGGACGTGGGCCCTGGCCCTACCATAAAAAGTGCCAAACTAATCTGTGTGCCAAATATACCAGACACATCTACATTGTGCACTTTTAAATGTTTGTCAAGTGATCCGTAGTGCTTTAAATGGGCTCTAGAAAGCCAAAGACAGCCTGTAATACAACATATATCATGTTTAGGCATTTACATTACAATGTTGTACTTTTATTTATTTTTTAAATTTTTTGTTTGTTTGCTTTTCTTTTCATCAAACCTCATTTTATATAACAGTGCTTGTCTTGACTAAGATTTATGATGCAACAGTCTAGCTTTTTAACTATGTAGAAATTATTTGTAAAATTATATATAATGCGGTTGGAAATATTTTAAATGTGAGTGCCAATGATAAATTATATTAAATAACCAACGACACGTATGATATGAGTTCCTTTAGATTATTAAGTCAGCTAAGTGCTTTAAGTGGTGAAGAATACAAATGAAGGCAGCCATCTTGGATCTAATCAATTAGCACTAGAAATATGATTTATATACTTTTTCGTGATAGTGTTTCCAGCAGTACATGTAGATCAGTTAAATTTTTTTGTAAGTTGTCATGATATTTGTTCCTTTGCCCTTGTGGGATTCTGAGCCGAAACCATAATGCTTTGTAATGAATTATATACCATCTTATATGGAAAGATAAAAGTCTCATTAGTATTGCAGCCAGGGCCGCCATCAGAAATTTTGGGGCCCATAACACATCTCAATGTCTGGGCCCCCGGATGCCCGCCTCCAAGCCCCACCTCCAAATCCCGCCCACAGGACACAAAAGGACACAGACACACACACACAGAAAGATACACACATACTGAAACAGACACATATACAGACACATATACAGACATATACAGACAAATACATGCATAAGGAGATACAGATACACACACACACATACAGACACACACACACTGACGTACATACATACTCACATACTGACTCACACACACATACATACATACTGACAAACAGACATACATACAAACTGACATACAGACATACATAATGGCATACATACATACATACTGACATACACACACACACATGCAGCTAGATTTCCTGCTGACACATGCCTTGCCTTGCTTCCAGAACAGTGTTAATATATGCATTACAATCTCAACTTCTATAGTAGGTTACCATGTCAGAGATATCACACAAATGACCATGGGACAATAACTGGACCACAATCAGAGTGCTGTTCCCATTATGCCCTGCAACAGAAGCACAGAACTGTGCCTCATTCCCAGCTTCCCATAATCCACAATAAGTATTCTATAATTAAAGCAAAGAACTATGCTAATTGTAGTCCAATAAAAAAATTATGGAGCAGGCAAAGAAGAGCATAATTTGCTCCATGCTGCTGCCAAGGAAGCGTGGGAGTTTGTTTTAGTTAGGGACTGCAGAAAAGTGTGGTGAATTGATGAATTTCAAATATAAATCGTACAGTGCTGAATCAGATAAAACCCTCCAACTCAGTTAAATTTCTAGTTTGGCTATTGGCTATTTTGTCCTTACACCCTTGTTAGTGTCAGGTGCAGATTGCAAACGTTACGTTACATTACAAACGTTGCGACTTGCCATTTCTATTGTTTAAAGGTCAGATTGTCTTGTACATTATGTACTGCCCCCCCGTGCCCCCATCATTAGCGACCAAGCAAATAGTGATATTGCTGTAAAATAGTACTTTAGCAGATTGATGAGACAGGCAATACTCTTTTCTGTTGCATTTATTGCACTTTGATACCTAGTGATGTTTTTCTATCTGCAGTTGTCTACATTAGCTACATCAAAGCAACATATAATAGCCTTCTTGCTTGTGCAAGACAGGTGGGCTTTCTGATTACAGCCCCAAGCAGAGAGCTAGCTATACCTCGAGTGAGCTCTTTGGCAAACCGTGTAACAACAGCACAAATGCATAGAATGAGGAGTGTGACTGAGTAAGGCATTAAATAGCTAAAATAAGAGCCGCTTTTTTAGTGCGTACATGAGAATGCGTAGACATGAGAAATGTTTTCTGGCTTCTGACGTACATTATTGGCTTTTTTTTTTTTTGCCTTCTCTTTGCCGTAACTCATTCATTGCTGATTACTGATTCTCAATGCATCATGGGTTTTTTTGCTCAATGTACGAGGCATTCAGAGAATCCCAGCTCAAGACGCAGTGTGGAACAGAAAATCTCAGACAGAGCCTTGCTGTACACAAGTCCTGGGTAGCGTTCCACAGCCCTTATTTCAATAGAATCTAGTTCAGATTATTGACAGTTACAATCTGATTTTCAAGAGGGCCAGGAAACAGTTGGCAACAGAGCATGGGTTCAACACTGTGGGGATGCTGAGGTAGTAAAAGCTCTTCGTAGTAGTATGTAATATTTAAATTAAAAAAACTAAAAGCATCCACATACTTTAACATGAGTACTGCAGACAGGCATATTTTAGCATTTAGACCATTTCATCTTTAAATTAAAAATCTATCTCTAATTCATCACCGCTAAATAATCAGCTGTGTGTGCTATGCCAAACCAAATCAAACTGCTGAATTCTGCTTTTGGGATGTATCTGTAAAACAAGGCACTTTGCAAACTGTAGGCATAAACGATGTTCGCAATGATAGGGCATGTCGCCAAAACAGCACTGAATGCCAGTTGAAATTCTCGTGTTTACAATTGCATCCATACAGACTGTAATCCGAACTACATTCACAAAGTTAATCACTAAAGTGAGAATTGTCAGCATTTCTAAAATAATTTCAAATTCCAGGCCAAAATATGCAAACTGGAAACATTCTCAGAGTCAGCTCAGATGTGCTAACGGAAGCTCTGTACAGGAGCTTCTAACTACACCATGCCGTAGCAGTTATGGTGCATGGAGTGTTCTTTTAGACATACAGCATTTTTCTTAATTTATAATTCTTTGAACATCAATAGTCGGGCATCCATATAGCGGAAAAAACAAAAAACATTAGATATACGAGAAATGTCTCTCTATAGCAGGGGTGCCCAAGAGGTAGATCCCCAGATGTTGTAGTACTACAACCCACATGTGTTAAGACATGCAGTGGTTATGGTACTGCAGTCTTCTATTCCTTTCCCAACAGCTGAGCATAAGTGATTATAGCTGCAGCAGGGAGTAGAGGAATAGTAGAGATGAATGCAGTTTCCAAGACGATTCTCCCCAGCAAATAGAATATAAGCCTAGGGTGTAACAGGAATGATCTTTATTGAAAACAAGCTGGCTTTTATGAGAAATCCTTCTGCAAGAGGACCTCCCACAGCAAACAAATACATTGACCAATCATTATACAGTTTTGCACTAATACACGCCTTCCCTCTGCCTGGGAGATATTGAGATAAGTTATGGAATAAATCAATTATCTCCAGGCAGAGGGCACACAATTTCCCCAAAAGTTAGAACACCCCTTTCCCCACAAGGTATCCCCACAAAATGCCTATCCACTGATAGCCCCGATCTGGGGGACAAACATATCCAAATTTCACCCAGATCGGTTCAGGGGTTCTTAAAAAGTGTGGAAGTCATATTTTACTGACCACACACGAGGCTCCTGCCCAAAACAGTTCCACGAATTCAGCGTGTGCGGTCGGTCAATTAAGAAAAAGGCGAAAAACAAGCAAAATACCGAATAGATCCTCCTGGCTCATAGGAGCGATTGTTCCCCTTGTCTGCACGAACATAACTACCGAATGCCGCTCTTCTGGTTGTTCGGTAAGTAGGAGAAGCCGGCGTTCGGTAGTTTCAGCGGTGGTTCATGAGGTCGAGTGTCCGATTTTAGTTCCAGACACTCGACGACCAAGTCCCGCTGACTCCCCTCGTGCGAACAAGATGGCCGCCGTTTTATTTTCCACGTGGCGTTCGGCTATACGAACAGCGGACGCCCAGGGAACACTTAATCGACGGTTCTTTTGAACTTAATGAGCCAGGAGAGTGGTGGGTGTTCAGTAGTTTCAAACTACCGAACTAATATCCAATATTCATACAGTGAATGGAGAAAATAAACGAATACAGAAAAAAATGTCAAATTAAAGTCCATTTTCTTCACAACATGTTTTTAGAATTTCAAAGCATCATGGAAGCTGTAGTTTTAAAGCATCTGAGATGTTCCTTTTAGGCATCACTGCTCTAGAATGTAAGCTCATTTGAGTAGGGCCCTCAACCCCCTCTGTTCCTGTGTGTCCAATTCATCTGGTTACAAATACCTCTCTTAATCCACTCATTGTACAGGACTGCTGAATTTGTTAGCACTTAATAAATATTAAGGAAGACAATGTAATAGAGCAGCAGGAAATTCTAGCAGAATGATTGGTTTTATAGGGAGAGGTATTAGCAGAAGAAAGAGGGAAGTGCTCATGCCATTGTACAGAACACTGGTGTGATCTCATTTAGAGTATTGTACGCAGTACTGGAGACCGTATATCCAGAAGGATATTGATACTCAGAGAAGGGCTACTAAACTGGTTCATGGATTGCAGGATAAAACTTACCAGGAAAGGTTAAAGGATCTTAACATGTATAGCTTGGAGGAAAGACGAGACGGGGGGGGGGGGGATATGATAGAAATATTTAAATACATAAAGGGAATCAACACAGTAAAGGAGGAGACTATATTTAACCCCTTAATGCCGTTACGGCGTTCCATGCCATCGCGCTTTAAATGGGCTTTAAAGCCGTTGCGGCGGCATGGAACGCCGTAACGGCTTTCTGCCCCAGGAGCCAGGAGGTACTCACCTCTTCCGCGATTCCTCTTCAGGCAGCCCTCCCACGGCAAATGAGGCCCCCGGGGGCCATGTGATCGCTCTCAAAGAGCGATCACATGGCCCCCTATAGCTGGCTATGGATCTGCTAGCAGGGGGGCTGTCTGAAATATCAGACAGTCCCCCTGCTGGTAGGAAGAATAAAAAAAAAAATTAAACATGTGTAAAAATAAATTAAAAGTATTTTTATATATATGTAATTTCATTTAGAATTTCATTCTAACTGTATTTTGTTATTAATATATATATATATATTGGTAACAAAATACACTTAGAATTACATTCTATATATATCTATCTATATATAAAATACAAATAACCGCAAATATATATATATATGTAGATAAATACATATAATTACATAAACGATTACATTAGTATACACGTAGAATTTAAATACATATATATGTATATATATTAAAATTCTACATGTATATTTAAGTAATCTTTTAACGTAATTATGTGATTTGATTAATTAAAATTTGATTGACATGCCTGACAACACAGGGAGAAAGTGCAGAGAATTTAATTCGCAAGCACTATATTTGACCCTGTAACTCTCCAAGACACCATAAAACCTGTACATAGGGGGTACTGTTTTACTCGGGAGACTTCGCTGTGTGTATTAGTGTTTCAAACTGGTAAATTATATTACAACAATGATATTTTAAGTAAACGTGACGTATTTTGCATTTTTTACAAACGAACAGCACTTTTATGGACTATATTATTGTTGTAATATGTTTTACTGTTTTAAAACACTAATATTTGTGTTTAGTGAAGTCTCCCGAGAATAACAGTACCCCCCATGTACAGGTTTTATGGTGGTTTGGAAAGTTAGAGTCACAAATAAGGCTTGCATTTCATTTTTTTCACATTGAAATTTGCCAGATTAGTTATGTTGCCTTTGAGAGCGTATGGTAGCCCAGGAATGAGAATTACCCCCCATGATGGCATACCATTTGCAAAGGTAGACAACCCGAGGTATTGCAAGTGGGGTATGTCCAGTCTTTCTTAGTAGCCACTTAGTCACAAACACTGGCCAAATATTATTTTTTTGCTTTTTTCACACAAAAACAAATATGAATGCTAACTTTGGCCAGTGTTTGTGACTAAGTGGCTACTAAAAAAGACTAAACATACCCCACTTTCAATACCTTGGCTTGTCTACTTTTTCAAATGGTATGCCATTATGGGGTAATTCTCATTCCTGGGCTACCACACCGTCTCAAAGGTAACATTACTAATCTGGCAAATTTCAATTTGAAAATGGAACGTTCTATATTTGACCCTGTAACTTTCCAAAACACCATAAAACCTGTTAATGGGGGTACTGTTGTACTCGTGAGACATCGCTGATTACAAATATGTGCATTTTTTTTGCAGTAAAACAGTATTATGACATTCACAGCTAAAATGGCAGACGGAAATACAAATTAAAAAAAAAAATCTTTAATTTTATTCATAATAAATTATGTTCCATATATGAATAGTTATTGATAAATTAAAGCCCTGTTTCTCCTGAACAAAATGATATATAATAAGTGTGGGTGCACTTAATGTGACAGCGGTGAATTACGGTTGAATAGACATATAGCGCAAATTCCAGTTTTTGTTTACGTTTTGTTTTGATCAGAACGTGCACTATTGACTCCGTCCTGAAAAGAAAAACTACCACAACAAGAGGACATAGTCTTAAATTAGAGGGACAAAGGTATAAAAATAATATCAGGAAGTATTACTTTACTGAGAGGGTAGTGGATGCATGGAATAGCCTTCCATCTGAAGTGGTAGAGGTTAACACAGTAAAGGAGTTTAAAGCGGCACTGTCATGCCGAATTCCGTTTTTTTTTTAACCCCCTCCCGCCTCAACTACATCCAATCGACCCCCTAGTCATCCCCAAATGCCCCTATGCCCCCCACATTACCTATTTTGTATTCTTTATTTTCTGCCCGATCTTTATTCAGGGCGCCGCCATCTTTGTGTGGGTAGGTGAAGTCCCTGTGGGACACGTCATCTGCCCACACTAGACAGACTGTGAGATTCCCGCACATGCCCAGTGAAACACCTGGACATGCGAACGGGAATTTCACCTATTCATTCATTCATCAGACAGACGAATGAATGAATAGAAAAAATCAGACGAACAAACTAACACTGTGTATCAGTGTTAGTTTGTTCGTTCAGTTTATTACAAGGAGGGAGCTACCGGCGTGCAGCTCCCTCCTTGTAATATGTAACTATAGAAGCGGCAGGGAGCAGAGCTCCCCACCACTTCATAAGCCCCCCAGGTCCCCCCCTCACTCTATGGGGGTCAATATGACCCCCATAATAGCACAAGGGAGATTAAAATCTCCCCAATGCCCCTACTCGCTATATCGCGAGTAGGGGGATGTCCACTAAACAGTGAGCAGCCTGTGGCTGCTCACTGTAAAAAAAAAAAAAAAAGGGTAATAAGGGGGGGACGGGGGGCCTACTGTCCTCCCCCGCCGGCCCCCACCCCTGGACGGCGGGTGGGGGCCATAATGGGAATGAGGGGGGACCTACTGTCCTCCCCTCAGGCCCCCACCCCTGGGCGGCGGGTGGGGGCCATAATAGTAATAAGGGGGGGGGACCTACTGTCCTCCACCCCCCGGCCCCCATCCCTGGGCGGCGGGTGGGGGCCATAATAGTAATAGGGGGGGGGGGGACCTACTGTCCTCCAGCCCCCGGCCCCCACCCCTGGGCGGCGGGTGGGGGCCCTAATGGAAAAAAGGGGGGGGGACCTACTGTCCTCCCCCCGGCCCCCACCCCTGGGCGGCGGGTGGGGGCCATAATAGTAATAAGGGGGGGGGGGACCTACTGTCCTCCACCCCCCGGCCCCCATCCCTGGGCGGCGGGTGGGGGCCATAATAGTAATAGGGGGGGGGGACCTACTGTCCTCCCCCCCCGGCCCCCACCCCTGGGCGGCGGGTGGGGGCCATAATAGTAATAAGGGGGGGGGACCTACTGTCCTCCAGCCCCCGGCCCCCACCCTTGGGCGGCGGGTGGGGGCCCTAATGGAAAAAAGGGGGGGGGGACCTACTGTCCTCCCCCCGGCCCCCACCCCTGGGCGGCGGGTGGGGGCCATAATAGTAATAAGGGGGGGGGGGGGATCTACTGTCCTTCCCCCCCCCCGGCCCCCACCCCTGGGCGGAGGGTGGGGGCCATAACGATAATGGGGGGGGACCTACTGTCCTCCCCCCGCCCCCACCCCTGGGCGGCGGGTGGGGGCACTAAGTAAATTCCCCCCCCCCCCCATCAAGGTGACTAGGGGTGCCCAAGCCCCTAGTCACCCACCCCCCACCCAAATAAAAAATGCCCCTACCTACCCCCCTCACCCTAAAAAATAGTGAGGGGGGAATAAAATTGCTAACCTGTAAAGTAAAATTAAACTTACCATTCGACGTCTTCTTTTTTCTAAAATCTTCATTTTTCAGCCCCAAAAAAGGCCAAATAAAAAACCATCATAGCCGTCGAACTAAAAATAAAATAAAAAACCCGAGCGCAAAAAAAAAAACCTGACGAAAAAGAAAAAACCCGAGCGCACAAAAAAATAATCCATCTTCACCCATGGAGGGCTCCGCGCAGACTGAGCTCCGCAGGGCGGGGCAAGGCTTATAAAGCCTTGCCCCGCCCTGCAATTAGCCTAAGAACACTCTGATTGGTGGGTTTAAGCCAATCAGAGTGCTCTTTGTCATTTTACAAGCGTGGGAAAGTTCTTTGGAATTTTCCCACGCTTGTAAAATGTCACAGAGCACTGTGATTGGATGGCTTGAAATCCATCCAATCACAGTGCTCTGTGTCATTTTACAAGCGTGGGAAAGTTCTTTGGAATTTTCCCACGCTTGTAAAATGACACAGAGCACTGTGATTGGATGGCTTGAAATCCATCCAATCACAGTGCTCTGTGTCATTTTACAAGCGTGGGAAAGTTCTTTGGAATTTTCCCACGCTTGTAAAATGACACAGAGCACTGTGATTGGATGGATTTCAAGCCATCCAATCACAGTGCTCTGTGTCATTTTACAAGCGTGGGAAAGTTCCAAAGAACTTTCCCACGCTTGTAAAATGACACAGAGCACTGTGATTGGATGGATTTCAAGCCATCCAATCACAGTGCTCTGTGTCATTTTACAAGCGTGGGAAAATTCCAAAGAACTTTCCCACGCTTGTAAAATGACAAAGAGCACTCTGATTGGCTTAAACCCACCAATCAGAGTGTTCTTAGGCTAATTGCAGGGCGGGGCAAGGCTTTATAAGCCTTGCCCCGCCCTGCGGAGCTCAGTCTGCGCGGAGCCCTCCATGGGTGAAGATGGATTATTTTTTTGTGCGCTCGGGTTTTTTCTTTTTCGTCGGGTTTTTTTTTTTGCGCTCGGGTTTTTTATTTTATTTTTAGTTCGACGGCTATGATGGTTTTTTATTTGGCCTTTTTTGGGGCTGAAAAATGAAGATTTTAGAAAAAAGAAGACGTCGAATGGTAAGTTTAATTTTACTTTACAGGTTAGCAATTTTATTCCCCCCTCACTATTTTTTAGGGTGAGGGGGGTAGGTAGGGGCATTTTTTATTTGGGTGGGGGGTGGGTGACTAGGGGCTTGGGCACCCCTAGTCACCTTGATGGGGGGGGGGGGGGAATTTACTTAGTGCCCCCACCCGCCGCCCAGGGGTGGGGGCGGGGGGAGGACAGTAGGTCCCCCCCCCATTATCGTTATGGCCCCCACCCGCCGCCCAGGGGTGGGGGCCGGGGGGGAGGACAGTAGGTCCCCCCCCCCTTTTTTCCATTAGGGCCCCCACCCGCCGCCCAGGGGTGGGGGCCGGGGGCTGGAGGACAGTAGGTCCCCCCCCCTTATTACTATTATGGCCCCCACCCGCCGCCCAGGGGTGGGGGCCGGGGGGAGGACAGTAGGTCCCCCCCCCCCCTTTTTTCCATTAGGGCCCCCACCCGCTGCCCAGGGGTGGGGGCCGGGGGCTGGAGGACAGTAGGTCCCCCCCCCTTATTACTATTATGGCCCCCACCCGCCGCCCAGGGGTGGGGGCCGGGGGGGGGAGGACAGTAGGTCCCCCCCCCCCCTATTACTATTATGGCCCCCACCCGCCGCCCAGGGGTGGGGGCCGGGGGGTGGAGGACAGTAGGTCCCCCCCCCCTTATTACTATTATGGCCCCCACCCGCCGCCCAGGGGTGGGGGCCGGGGGGGAGGACAGTAGGTCCCCCCCCCCCCTTTATTACTATTATGGCCCCCACGCGCCGCCCAGGGGTGGGGGCCGGGGGGGGGAGGACAGTAGGTCCCCCCCCCCCTATTACTATTATGGCCCCCACCCGCCGCCCAGGGGTGGGGGCCGGGGGGTGGAGGACAGTAGGTCCCCCCCCCCTTATTACTATTATGGCCCCCACCCGCCGGCCAGGGGTGGGGGCCGGGGGGGAGGACAGTAGGTTCTCCCCCCCCCCCCCTACTACTATTATGGCCCCCACCCGCCGCCCAGGGGTGGGGGCCGGGGGGGAGGACAGTAGGTTTCCCCCCCCCTACTACTATTATGGCCCCCACCCGCCGCCCAGGGGTGGGGGCCGGGGGGGAGGACAGTAGGTCCCCCCCCCTCATTATCTTTATGGCCCCCACCCACCGCTCAGGGGTGGGGGCCGGGGGGGGGGGACACAATAGGTCTCCCTCTCTTATTTTACTTTACGGCCCCCACCCGTCATTTAGGGGTGGGGGGCAATATTTTTTTTATTTTTTTTCTACAGTGAGCAGCCACAGGCTGCTCACTGCTTACTAGACATGCCTCTACTCGCGGTATAGCGAGTAGGGGCATATTATTTACTAATACCAAGTCATTTTTACTTGGTGTTAGTAAATTTGGCTGAAAGACCAATTTAGGTCTTTCAGCCTTTTAGTAGATAGCTCCCTGATACCGTGGGAATTAGGGAGTTATCTACTAAGCGGCTGCAAGATGCAGCCACAGCAATGAATAGGATCGGAGTTTCATTCATTTGAATGAAATTCCGATCCGAACAAAGTACCGAATTGTATCCTAACACCAATGGAGAAACGGTGCTCATTCTGTTAGGATGCAATTCGGCAGTTTTGCCGGCGTTCTGTCTAAGTGACAGGACTTTCGGCAATACTGACAGGAAGTATTGTGGGAACTGGGAGGAAAGCTAGGGATCATGGGAAAATTGCTCTGACCAGCGGAAATGAAGCACACTTTGCTCCTCCGCTGGTCAGAGCTGGTCAAGCGGAGGAATCCCATAAGACAAAGAGTCCCTACTTTGTCTTATGGTTTTAAAGAAAACTAAAGAAGACAGGAAGAAAAGAATAACAGATCCTGAGAGAGGGGGAGAAGAGGAAGAGATTGAGGAAAGGTAAGTTCGGCATGACAGTGCCGCTTTAAGCATGCGTGGGATAGGCATAAGGCCATCCTAACTATAAGATAAGGCCAGGGACTAATGAAAGTATTTAGAAAATTGGGCAGACTAGATGGGCCGAATGGTTTTTATCTGCCGTCACATTCTATGTTTCTATGTTAATAATAATAAATGTAGAAAACCATGTTTTGAAGGGACTTTAATCAACAAAACATATAGATGGCAAACGCAGTTTCAAGAACGTATTGACATTTATAAGAAATAATGCCAGATTAGGAAAAATAATCCAAGACTCCAAAATGCAAACATGGATCTCAAGATTTACCAAAGTCCAGATTTTGCAATACAACTTTAAAAGTCATAGAATAGTGCAATAAAACATTTAAGTTAGTGCATTGTAACACATTATTAAAGCATTTATTCATAAAATGTAATCGCTTGACTATTATTTTAACCATTTGCTTGCTGTTTGTACAGATTTTTATAGTATTACCTGCAGAAAGCAAGTCAATTTATTTTGTAATTTTATCTTCTACCAGACCTGTTCAAAGTGAATCCAGATTCAAATTTAGAGTGTGATAAATATTTTATATATGATTTAGATGTGAGATTTATTGATTTTTAAGCAGACACCAGATGGTACCAGATTAGATGTGAAATAACCACCTTTCACCTCGATTTGCTTTAGCAAATGTGAAAATTGCAAATTTCGTTGATGTTTGCTCAGTTTAACCAAATGTTGCTAATTCAGACTGCATTTGGACTTCAGTGAATAAATCCATATCTTAAACATTATGATGTTAAACTTGTCCAGCAAATATACAGATTAAAAATATACTTACCTGGCTGGGGATCATTTCTATCCGTTTCAAGAAAGTAGTCACGGTGGATGCATCTGCATCCTTCTGCACCCAAATGATTAGTATTCATGATATTACAGTGTTTTCCTAACTATTTAGATTTAAATAAATAATGAATAAATAAAGAGATTTACTTTCCTTTAGTCCCCCAACGCGCTGGTCTCGGCACGCCTGCACCTTTCCTCTGGCTGAGATCATCGTTACGGATCATCTCAGTCAATCCAATGCTTTGGGGAGGGGGGCGGGAGGGGTAATGCACAAACACACCAATCAACATCTCCTTGCAGAGATGCATAGACCTAATGAAAGTACTGTTCAGAAGTGGGCTTTTATTGGCCGTCTGAGTGACATCAACTAGAGGTGACCTTAGGAAGTAATGTAAAACACTGCCTTTTCTCGGAAAAGGCAGTGTTTACATTACTGAGGCTACATGGAGAGCTGTAGTGGCTCTGGTGCTTAGAGTATCCCTTTAAATTTTCAAATGCTGTATCTCTGTTTTTTAGCTGATTTGCTATCACAATGTGTAGATGGAATTATCAGTGCATTAAAACAGCATTTTGGAGTTTATTCCCTAAACAATAAATTGTTGTGAACTGAAAGCCAAATTTGAAAAATTAGTCAAGCTGTGATTATAGCTGAAACAGAAGGATTTCCAAATTATAATTATAATTATTATTATTGCCATTTTATTTATATAGCACTAGCACTTTAAAATATAAAAAAATAAAGAAATTTAACCAAATGTTACAGGAACAATAGGTTAATGAGGACCCTGCTCAAACTTCATTTCTAAATATTGCAAACTAGTTTTCAGAAGTTTTCAGTTACTGAGTAAACTCCCGAGTGGTATTTTTCATTACATTATAACATCAAAATTGTAACCAACATTCGGTAAACTGTGCATATATCAAGAAAATTCATGTGCATATTGACACACAAAAAAGGACGGAAGCGACAAACACACGAGGTCAGGCTGCTCGAAGTGGTTCTACCAAATACATAGTCATTAAGGAGATCAGTTTAAGAAAATACAAATAGAAATCTTGTCCAACTGTATTATCATTGAGTATTTCCCTTGGGCATGTTGCAAATAATTTGTAATTTTATTAAATTATGTGAATAATTGTATCCATTCTCTTACATATAAGGCGTGTATGTATAATTCACTCATCCTGAACCTCAGATTTAATACGATGGCTCTGGAGGGACTTCAGCTATAAGCAAAATAATGAAGAGCCTTATCCGTAGACCTCTCCTTGCCAGCTGTGTATAACTGATTCTGTAAAGATACTTTTTTTAAACTAATTTGTTAAATGGGTAACCATCCACTTCAGACATTCATAGGAGCTGTTAATCACCTATGGAAGTTACCTGGTTTAGAATTCTATGATTTTGTCAGTCTTCCATTTAATTGAAACACGATTTTAATAGTACTGGGCATGAATGAATCATAACTTAGAGTTTAAAGCGTTGAAACAAGTACATGGCAAAATGAAGGTTATCACTGATACCAATGAACACGCAGTAAGGACAGGTATTTGCAACTTGGTGAGCAATGTATATTCAAGTTAGACCGAAACTTGCTAGGTTCCGCTTAGTTGAGCTTTACAGATCTTTGTGAATTAGACATAAAGTAAATTTGGGAAAATTTTATCTGAATAGTCCCCTTTGCCCAGGAGTGGGATTTTATGCTGGGAGACACCTGTAATTCATTCATTTATTATATTAAATACTAAATACTCACTCCCTCTCCATTCTATATTTCAATCCTAAAGACTGATAGGAGAAACAGTAATGTCTACGTCTTGGTTTCTTCATCTGAGAAATGTATTATGTTTTCTATCTGCACTAAGAATACGTGTGACAGAGGAAGAGACGTTTCAGATCACCGTTTCAGCTTTTTTGTGATATTTGTAGGTTCCATAAATTACATCCAATAGTGTTCTAAAAGTGAATGAGGAAAAAAAACAAACATTTGTGACACCCACGAAACTGTGAAAGTCTGACAGACTGATTCATTAACCTCGACATGTAGTGAATGTAAAACGTAGGCTAAAAAAGGCAAGCAGAACTTTTAGAGTTTTACCAGATTAGCTATTTCAGTATTACTGGACTGCATCATTTGGTAGCAGTCCAGCAATACACTGGTACAGCCAGGTTCTATTGCTGGACTGCCACCCTAGTGATACTAAAAGCAGGATCACCTTATGATCAGTGAGATCTGTGGTTCGCAGTGGTTTAAAAGATTGCTGTACTTTGTATGTCGACTTTTAAAAACTGTTTTAGTGACGGCAATGTAGAGGGCATATCAACCTACACACATCGAATATACATGGTTCGATTTTTCTCATGGAATTAAATAAATAATCAGACAGGACATATACTGTGAGCAATTGTAAAAGTTGTATGAAATGAATAAATCCAATAGAATATTTTCTATGTACCCTACCCTTACATTTTGGAAGGAACACAATAGCTTTGTTTCCCTACCTATGTAGGTGCTCCCCTCTTGCAGGGCTTGCTTTAAAAAGGTAAGATTTGCTTACCTCATATCCCGCAGTATGCTGGTCTCCATGCTGCTGCCCCTTCCATACTGAAGTAATCAAGATTGGTAATCACAGCTTATTCAGTACATTGGAAGGCTAGTGGACATGCACAGCGCAATGCTGCACTATTCCAACCAAATGCTGTTTAGTGAATATCTCTGATAGAGTTATAGAGTTCTTAAGCAGATGTTCTCTTTGTGCATATTGAGCGGCGGTACCCAGAGATACCATCACTATTTAAAGGGACTCTGTAGGCACCCAGGACACTTCATCTGCCTGTTTAACCCCTGCATCTTAAAACATTTCCAAGAACAGCAGTGTTTACATTGCAGGGTTGTCAGCCACTAGAGATGTTTCCTCCCCAATAGCCGTGCTATTTTCGGCCATTCAATCAGATGGTCCCATAGAGAACACTGTATTGGCGCAGCATGGCATTTTACCATTCATGCACACTAGCATCCAAGTGTTTTTTAAAGAGGCCAAGCGCTGTAATGGAGACAGGTGAGGTGAGGGATGATAGGAAAGTAAATCTTGCTTTTGAAACTCTCACACAATGGGAGGGGGGGACGGACACTTAAATAGGTAGTCAGAAATGATAGCTTTAGGAATACATGTTTGTATTGCTAACGCTGTAGTGTTCCTGGCTGATAATATGTCTCCTGGGTTCACTGTGTCTCTAGAAAAGCTGTTGCTGCTCTGGCTTTCATAGTTTGTGGGGGTTGGTTATTATCTGCTTATTGGTGACGTTTTGGGGAGCATTTTTGGGGGACTGACCACAGGTGTTTCACACCAGCCACACACCTACTTTAACCAGTACACTGCCAATTTGCTTTCACTGTTGTGCTGCAGGGTTTGTGTTGCGTATGGATCAGCACCACTCACTGCGTTTGTCATTCTACAGGGCGCCTGCATTGCTGCTGCTATCATTAATTGAGGATTTCTGCATCACTTGAAAATAAAGATATCATCATGTTTAATTAAGGCAAAACCTTTACAAAGTCTGTCAAAAACTGGGTAAACTAAAATAAGCTACATTGCTTGGGTATTGCTTCCCCTTAACTTGTGCACACTTCATATGAAAAGTAACAAATGTTTCCCGTGATGAAGGACATCATTCTAGAGCCTGGCAAAGCATCATGGTAGTTGTAGTTCTGCAACATGTGGGAATCTCACATTTGCTCACCTTTGGCGTAGACTAGAGTGAATAATCCTGCAAAGCCAGAATAGTTGTGAATTTCCAATTTTAGACCAAAATAGTCAAAATGAAAGCATAGTTGAGGTATTTTTCCCCCCAATGCAATTATTTTGGCATATATTGGTGTTATATAAATAATTATAACTGGAATTAATTGGAGGTGTATAATGAACCTTTTGCTGCATGCCAACTAAGTAAATAACTATATATAAATATATGTCTAGTAATAGAAGGTTTGCTATGGATACCCTCATAACCTGGCTAAAGGAACACTCCATAAACCATAACCACTTCTTTGTGGTTAAACCTTTTGTTAACTGTTTAACCCCTTGAGGTATGCTGGTGCCTCTGGGCCTCCTTGCGCTATAACAACTTATTTCCGATTAAGTTGTTATTGTGCCCACAGTGTTCCTTTAAATTGCAAATGTATACTTTATTAAACACATTTTTTACATATTAATGCAATACAAAAATCAGGTTACAGGAACAACATGCAAACTAAGAAAAGGAGAAATGGATGATTTAGAAATGGAAAGTTACAGGTATTGCCAAAACCAAACTATAAATCTTCGCAAAAATCATTCTCTCTTGTCCTGCTGCTATGCTGCTCATTATGCAAAAGAATACAAATGCGTCTAACCCCCTCCTTTACCCTGATGTCTGCTCCAGTTACCAGATACAGATACGTGAATAGATATATAATAGGTAAGGCTGCCATGTATACCACCCAACTGTTCCGATTTAGGAGGGACAGTACCTATTTGGGTCCAAATCATTCTGTCCCTCTTTTCTAGGGGCACATATGAGGCTGGATTAATGCAGAGATGCTAAAGTGATGTAATTAGTGGCAGGGACATGAAATGTGGAGGCTGACATTAATGATGTGGCCTAGGGGCATGGACACTAGTGGAAGGTTTATGGCAGATACACTGTTGGGGGTTTGGAGGGAGAGACAAATGGGTGCTCATCACACAGACTACACACAGCCAACCCACACTACACACAACCGACCAACACTACACACAGCCGACCAACACTACACACAGCAGGTGCACACCAATACCCAGCACACACTGCACATGTTACACACAACCTACACATGCATTACACTAAGTCTGCACACACACTCACTATGGGGGAACAGAGGGTGAAACACTCAGGGTGATTAACTAAACTTTCACAAATTAAATCTCAATGGAATACTGAGGCAAAGCGATGTGACTATTTCTGAGTTGGAGAATTTTTCTAGAGCAGCTCTTTTTTTTGCCTCAGTTTTGTTTTTTGGATTTAATTCACAACAATGTGGAGTTTAGTGAATAACCCTGTCTATGCCCAGGCATTTACCCCAATCTAAAATGTTGTGCATGTCAGGACAGGCAGATTGCCATGTTGGACAAGTAGATTGGGCTACCGCTTTAGTCCCTTGGACAAGTTGATTTTTTTTTTTTTTACATTTCCACAGCCCTGAATGTGTCTTCTTCAACAAATGCATTTAGAAATGCATGTCAGTTTGAAATGTTGACAGGTATACCCATGTACATGCACAGTTGTATGTGGGTAGAAGACAGATACCCCAATCATGAAGGTCTATGGTGCATTTGGTAAGCTACTTTTCCCAATCATTGGGTGAACGTTGGATCTATCATCTATAAATTGTCCTATGTGTGATTACTTGACCACCAGTGGTTTATTTACTGAATCTTTATTTGATGGTAAGCAGGGCGGTTACTACTGTAAAGCTAATTAGGCATCTGTCTAGATTGCAAGCTTAAAAGGGGTGTTCTAACCTTCTGTGGGCCAGGTAGGAGATGGCCTGTAGAGAATGTATGGGCCACACCTTCAGTGGGTGGACGTCATGGTTGTAGCTTCATTATCTAATTCTTCTTCTTGAATTAATCATCAATTATATAAAGTGCATAACTTCCACAGAGCACTGCAAGCAGCCTCCATTGCACAAACGCAACACTACAAGCCCCCCCATGCACACATACACACAGCTCCCACACACAACCTTCATCACACACAAATGTAGCCCCCAGACTCCCACACACATCTCTTATTATATACTCATCCAGTTACACACACAACTGGTGAATCTATGTTGTAGAAAAAAATAAGACACATTTAGATGGAATTATTAGCTATTCCCAATAGTTTATAATACATTTATATTTTAGTGAATTAACTGAATTAAAAAAGTTTGTTCAGTAATGTATGTACTTTTTTGGATAGATAAGAGAAATTGCCCATTTGTATTCATTTAAAGATTGAGACCAGGTTAAGGAATATATAGCTTATTATTTTCACAAACCGTAGATACTTTTTTTTTTTTTTTAAATAGTTTTATTTTTTCCCTCAGTTTTGTTTGCTGCCTCTTAATGGCATGCAGATTACATGAATTTCTACAACATATATACTCTGTTTTAATCCATAAAATAGCACTATTGGGGTCAGTTAAGTAAACTAAACTGTAAAACATAGGATCCGTCAAAGTGAAAGTCTGCTAATATTTCTGACGAATTAAGAATCTTTGTGAACGTTTCCAGACTGCTTGTGTTCTAATCTAAATTGACATCTTTAAATATAAAGTCTAACCAGGTACTGCTTTCCTAATTAGGTACCCTGCTTTATAGCAGTAAGTTTATCTTTTACTAAAAGACAAGCAGGCCGGTCCTATGTATCCACGGGTGGGTGAGTTATTGTGTTTTCCTTTGTAATCGGTGGTATCAGCTGGTAGACACAATGAATTCATTGCGTCTTTTACAGTAGCTTGTTGGAACTCTGGCGTTTAAATGCAGGTTCATATTCAAAGAACACAAAGCACAGAAACGAACTAATCTCTGATTTACACTGAATTTTCCACTGTTAATAATAGCTGCTGGCTTAAAAAAAAAAAAAAAAAAAAGACAATTAAAGGAACACTCTGAGCACCATAACCACTACAGCATGCTTAGTGGTTATGGTGCCTTTCCCCCATTTTAACCAGTCAAACAATTTTAGAATAATTTGACTTACTAGTGGACTGCTGCTCTTTTTCTCCACTACTTTAACCAGAAAACTGGAAGCTCTCTGTCTGAGTTAAGTGTGGCGGTGTAGGACTTTTTTCATTTGCTGAAAGTAAACGGCTTAGCTCAGGAGAGCTAATGGAAGTTATCTGGCTAAAGTAGGGGAGGCAGGGAGCTCGGGGGGAGGTGGGTGCCAGGGCACTTTGGGCACCATAACCCCAACTGTGCTCAGTGGTTATGGTGTTTGTAGTATTTCTTTAAGATATTTTGCTGCAGCTTGACTATTGAACTTGTGAGGCACCTATGTTCCTCCAGATTTGACTGTTCTGCCTATAGACAATTCAGAGTGCTGCCTTTTAAGGCATTAGAAAGTGCTGATCAACGTCCATGGCTATCTTTGCAACACCTGCTTCAATTTTACTCGATTTAGTGTGCAGCTAACTTGCAAAATATTGTGTAAACATTATTGATAGTTCACTACGGCAGTTTGTCTCCTGTAATCCATGTTTGTTCAGAATGATAGAAGAAAAAAAGAAATGAGCAATTGCTCTTTTAGGATTGAGTCTTCAAAATATGCAATACATTGTTAATCATTTTTTGTACTGTAACTTTTTGAAAATAACTGGTGGGGAGTTACAAAAACAATTCTCCGTAATATGTTCAGTCATGGCTTCCAGGTAAATATATATTTTTTTGTGTGTGATAACCATATCTTCTGTTTCTCTTGCAGGGTTATTTAAAGCAGTGTAGGAAGCGGAGGGACATGTTCAGTGATGAGCAGCTGAAGGTCATTTTTGGGAACATTGAGGACATCTACCGGTTCCAGATGGGCTTTGTCAGAGATCTTGAGAAACAGTACAATAACGAAGAGCCACATCTCAGTGAAATAGGACCCTGCTTTCTGGAACATGTAAGTTTCAGTGGAATTAAGATGTTTACATATGGTTTACTAACCAGAATTTACTGTCCATAAGCTATAAAGGCATTAACAAAATACGTTTAGTGATAGCTGACAAGTTATAATATTATAGTAAAAATAATAATAATGTGTGTTTGTATGCAATTATTCGTCAGCTGCTAGAACATTTTGAAATAAAAAGATAATTACACACCCTCTAAATAACATAATATTAAAGATGGAAGTCTGAGGTTTTTCATGTTGATGTATTATAACTTATACATTTTGTCTACTCCCTCATTGGTGCTAAGTGTAATTTAAATCACCAGTTGTCCAGCTTCTACCCTCTTTGCTGTATTTAAGTAGCTGGAAAGTGAAACTGCATATATCTGTTGATTGGAGCCCAGAATGCTATACACACTCCACATTTGTACATTGACAGAAGAACTGGTTATATTGATATAAGTAAGTAATGCAAGGCTTTAGCCTGATATAGTAATTATATCTACTTCCATTTATACTCTACGAGGGTGCAAAGTGCTAAGTGCAAACTTTCAACTCAACTAAATTACTGCAAATGATCATATACTACCATAAAGATATATATAATGATACTTTGCTGTGGCCCAGCATGATTAATGTGGTAATATAGAGATGTGCAAGAAAATTGAGAGATGGTCGGTATCACAAATACCATACATTCCATTGTACCACAAATACCATACATTACATTGTACCACATATACCATACATTACATTGTACCACATATACCATACATTTCATGGTACCACAAATACCATACATTCCGTGGTACCACATATACCATACATTCCATGGTACCACATATGCCATACATTCCATGGTATCACAAATACCATACATTCAGTGGTACCACATATACCATACATTCCATGGTACCACATATACCATACATTCCATGGTACCACAAATACCATACATTCCATGGTACCACATATGCCATACATTCCATGGTATCACAAATACCATACATTCAGTGGTACCACAAATACCATACATTCCATGGTACCACATATGCCATACATTCCATGGTACCACAAATACCATACATTTAGTGGTACCACAAATACCATACATTCCATGGTACCACATATGCCATACATCCCATGGTATCACAAATACCATACATTCCATGGTACCACATATACCATACATTTCATGGTACCACATATACCATACATTCCATGGTACCACAAATACCATACATTCTATGGTACCACAAATACCATACATTCTATGGTACCACATATACCATACCTTCCACAGTACCACAAATACCATATATTCCATGGTACCACATATACCATTCATTCCATGGTACCATATATAGTACCATACATTCCATGGTATCACAAATACCATATATTCCATGGTACCACATATACCATACATTTCATGGTACCACGTATACCATACATTATAAAAACATTGGTGACCCACCTTAAAACAGAGGTTTTGTAAAGGGTACTTTATTGATATTTGGCACATCCTGATGTACTACACCATAATGCAGGAGATAAACATACAAACACCATACTAGCTTAATTTCATATTATAAATAAAGATTGTGATGTAGTGTCTAGAATGCAAGTCCATAAAAAATGTAGAATTTCAAGTTGAGGCTGTTGACTGAAAGGTCGCCCAAATTTTAGGTACACTTACAGTTGACCCGCGTGGTCAAGTTTTAAATCTGGGTCGTTACTAGTTAGAAAGACACATGCCCACCTGCCATAGATCACAGCTATGTGGGAATGACTAATCCACAATGTAGAAATACTAAGTGCAGGACACGATTTAACACGAGAATTGCATTTAACATGTCAGTGCTTCTCAACAGTTTCCCTTTCTACTCTCAAAAAGAGGACACTTTATTGACGCTAAACACTGACATTTTAAATGTAACTTTCATGTTCGTTCTTTGAGTAATGTGTGAGTAATTGTTCACCGCAATCCATCCATTAATTTCCTATACAGTTTTCTATGTACTATATATGGAAAAAAGAAATTGCTTTGTGTTGCGTAATGTAGTTTGTTGCTTCTGATGATTTTTTTGTATCATACCCAATTTATCTTTCTAACAAAGACGGAGACGTCACGGGTTTTGCAACCTTTTAACCTTTGAGCAACAATATAGCATTAGTTAGTTACGTACTTAGTTAAATCAAGCACCCCAGCACTAGCCTTTTATCAAATAAATCTAACAATCTGCAGCAATGCTTGTATGACATGCTATGTATTTTTGAAATGTAACAGGTAGTGAAATACCCCCTGGGCCTGTCAGAAGTACTTTATGGGGTACACATACCACTGAGAAGCCCAACTAGAGATGACGTCTCACATCACACATCACATTTACTACTTTATCACTTTAAAGGAACAAATGCAAACTTAGCTGCACAGTTAAATGTGGCCGTGTCTTGTGTGTGTGTTTTTTTTTTTTTTTTGTTCTGTTGGATTATTATTGTTTATACTCTTTCCCTACCACATACATATTATTTAGATTTTAAAAAAAAAATCTTGTCCCTTATCTCAATATCTGTGTGCAGCCATTTTATTTTATTCTCCTCTGGCCACGATGCCTCCTGTTTGTAATTCTGTGAGATTCAGTAAATAGAAAAAACAGAGCCTAAATAAAGATATGAGAGAGTGGTAGGAGAAAAATGGGGGGTAACCCCTAAGTGGCTAACTAGTGGACATGACAAAAACAAAAGAAAAAACTACCAATACGTGTCACAATATAGAATCAGTATATTTTTCACAGTGGAACGTAACTTTTAATAAGTATACTCTAATAAGAAGGATAATAGTAAAAACAAAAAGCACAAGGCTAGATAATGTCCTGAAGTCTAGCTTGAGCTAACACTGAACTCTCAAATGGTGAATATTGCAAAGAGAGTGGTAGTGAAAAAAAGATACTTAATGAGTCATGATATAACAGTTGCTACAAAATGTGTAGCAAAAAAGTAACAGGAGGGAGTGTAGTGTGCATCCATCTATTCTATAGACTCTCCTGCAGTAAAGAGTCTACTCGATATGAAAGGAATGCCTCCTGTGTTCAAACTACCGAATAGCTATATAGTGCACCAGTGGACAGAGAAATAAAACAATAATACTCCAAAGGTGATAAGGAGGTGCTTATAGCACAGGAGGGTTTAGAGACAGTGAGAGGAAACCGCTAGGATTAGTATGTAACGATCGATGCAAACATATATAGAGTGTAACAGACCTAGCGCTGGCTGATTATAACAAATCTAAGTGCCTTTGAGGGCACCCCTTATCAAATGCCTACACTGCCTCTCTGACCCCCCCGCCTCCCCCATAGTTTAGCAAGTAAGTAGAGAACAGGACTGATAAAAAGAACGCCTAGGTAGAGGAGCAATTTTAGCTAGCGAAATAACGGCTGTGTTGATGCAACAGCACAAGTACAAGCCGACTAAGCGTTCAGAGCCCCTGACGCGCGCGTTTCGTCTGGGTTACTCATCAGAGGGGAACTGAAGACAGGTAAGTATCGGTATTTATGTGTTAGGTTGACCAATGATTGACCTCTATGGTCAATCATTATTAAAAGTTACGTTTTAAGTTATTATTAAAAGTTACGTTTTAAGTTATTATTAAAAGTTACGTTTTAAGTTCATTCCACTGTGAAATATTCTGATTCTATATTGAGACACTTATTGGTAGTTTTTTTATTTTGTTTTTGTCATTTCTGTGAGATTCATTTTACTAATGGGTTGTGGGTAAATTCGATTGACAACTGAAACAGAACTGTGCTCAAGCTCTACTTATGTGTTGCTATATATAAGGGAAAGTTGTTCTTCGTTATCTTTATGTATTTTATAAAAACTAAATCGTTCAGGAAAAATGTATTTTAAGAGACATGGGGCTATATAGAATCAGATTTGATAAAGTTTATTTTTGGTGACAGAGCAGCTTTAAGTAGTTGAATCCATGTTCCAAAAGCGCATTGGTTGCTCTGCTAACTCTGTCACTTTTGAGATTTATGTATTCCACTTCTTCGGCGGTCAAAGAGTTAAACGTTCTACATACTCCCCTCTGCAAAGACGCAATGAATCATCTTTTCCAATCACTCAATTACTCTTGTACACAAAAGCAGGTGTCAGAGAAAATACAATGCTACCTATGGAATATAAATAAAAGGACGTTTTGAATAGTATATGGATAGATATTTCATTTAACTGCAATCTTAATAGAATTTCTTCTTTTCACGGTGCAGGAACCATAAATTTGTACCAGATCTAGGTAAATTAAGGATTGTCGAATATCTACAGCGAGACGTGTTTTGTTTGTGGATCGGTTGTGTCATTTAGCAAATATGAATATGTCTCTTCATCTCTGTCAGTCCTTGTTAGCAGAACACATCCATCTCTTCTCCAGTCAGACTTGTCTGTCAAACATGCTTAGATTCTTCAGAGCCCATAAAAGGTGCCAGTCTGTGAAATTCCAGTGATGTATTGAGTTTTAGAGGGTATCGGAACTCTTTGGGTTGTATTGTGAGTACATGAGTGCATGTGAGGGTTAAAAATCTGCACAGGTTTTTTTTTTTTTTCGGATGCTGAAAATGGCTTTGAGTGTGCTTTCTTGACACTGCCTAAATGACAGCAGCTGAGCAGTAAAATGCGCCGGCCCAGCGTGCAGAATGAACATTACACTTCAGTTGACTAAATGCCCGAGGGCTTTAGCCTAGTTTATCATGCTGTTACATAAGCCACACAGGTCTGGCCTTCATCATCTGTGAATATGTCAGGAAACGTCAAGAAAATTACAATTCCCCCTTTTTTAGATTTTTATCCAGAATGAAGAGACTGCTATTATGTAAGAGCCTTTTGGGCACAGTCCTGTTTAACAAGTGCAATCTGCACTGCCTTCATATTTTAAACACTTTTTACATTTTTTTCCCATGTAGCAGCTTAATATTTTTGGTACATGCTGGATCAGATGATAGTTTTGTGCTATGGACATCACGTCAACCATTGCAGAGCCCAAAATGGCCTACAACATGTAAGAACAGGTTTGCATTGTCTATTGACACCACTAATCTCTCTAACAAAAGTGGACCAGTATAATGCTGAAACTGTTAGTTAATAGGGGATTTTATCGGCAGGATATATTTGTGAACCTATGCAATTAGAAGCAAAAAAAAGTGATTTTCAGAGTCAGACCACAATAGCTAAACTGGAAGAAATCTCTAAGGCAACTATGTTTTTAGTTTGGCTAGAATGTAAAATAACTTTGAATTGACTTTCAATTCCTGACATTTCACACTTTAGTGAATAATTCTGAAAGTTTAGGCTTTGTAATGACTTCTTTCTGAAATGATTTTGACAGACCATCTTAGAGTTAACACAGAATGATATTTTATAAACTTTTCAGTTTTAATTGTAGAATATTTTGTACAGTATCTTCGAGTAGGTTTACATTTCATTTTCTTATATTATTTTGATGCAGTCAATGAAGCAAACCATGACTTGCTATGCTGCCTAGGATTTTTCATTTCTAAACAACTGGACAGGTTTGTCTGACATCATGAATCAGCTCTGAATAGGAGTAGGACCTGACTCCTGCCTATATACCACAGATATAGTAAAAAACGCATGCACATCATCGAGGCGATATTTGCTTGAATAAGAGCAAATCTATAATAGTAATGGGAATACAATCCTCCATGAACGGTTCTTATTGAATGTTTATAAGTAGACTATTAGTGTGATCAGACAGCACTGACCATGTGATACCATGATACCTGCCTTTACTGATGGTAACGTTTCCTTATCTATACAGATAATCCCGGCTTATGACACCATTACCATTTAGTCATAAATGCCATATAGTACTCTAGGAATCATAGACGTGATGTAAAAACAAAACATATACAGGGTTATTCGCTAAAGACCAGATTTTGTCCATGGACAAATTTGAAGTGCAGATTTACTAAAGCCTAATGCGGTCAGGACTGGTCGGTCCAACCGATTCTGTAACATATTTCATTTATTCATCTAGGTCTGGATTTCGGTGCCTGAATTACAAAATCTGGACGTTGATGAATTCCATTAACAAAGTCCAGATTTTGCAGTCCGAATGGCCCCGTACACAGCCGGATGGTTTTGGTTTGGGTCCATTTGGAATTTAGTGTATGACCCTGATAGATTTACTTTGCCTTACAATGAGCATCAAATTATTATTATTATTATTATTATTATTATTATTTTCATTTATTGTTCATTAGTAAATGAACTGAATGCTAATGTGTGGATGAGATGATAAGAAAACAAGCATAGCCGCAGTTTTCCTTATGGATTATAAGGAGCCAATCTTGACTAACATATGACTGATGAGGACTAGACTGCAAAACATGGGACTGTTTAACATGAGTGTATTCATATGATATTTGGGAATGTTGTATTTCAAAGAGAGAGGATGTGAATTATCATGTGTTATTCACTAAAAGTACCCACTCAAATGAGCTTTAAATCTTTGTATTGAAAGTAAATTCCAAGTTATAACTAAAAATGAGTGGGCAGCATAGATCATTTTTCGAATTTAGCAATGTGGACCTACAATTGTAAATAACATTTGAATTACTGGCAACCTTGTAATAAATATATACAGTTTTTCTAACTTGTGTATCTCCCTGTTTAGTGAAAATAATGAAGGTGTTAATATTGAATATTATGTGTATAGTCTATGCTGGGATCTAATGTGGTATTATGAGCTTACAGTTTGTGTTAAAAGGTTTGAGGGAAACTAAATGCTTACTACACCTCATATAATATATTATGATGTCTTAACTCAGTTCTGTTTTAAGAATGTCCTTAAAAAGAAAACTGTGGTCGAAATGTCAAAACAACCATAGCCAATGATAAATTAGTTGTACTCATGTGACTAAATTTAAAACCTGCACTAGGGGGGATAGAATAGGAGCCAGCACTGATGATGGGGAACCACCTGTCTCATACCAACCACTAAATTACTTATCTTGTAGGGAAAGCAAATCTATATGAGATTTAGATGATCTATCAGCACGTCCAAGTCATACAGAGCTGTGACTGGACCCTGCAGACCGTGTAGAGTCAGATGACCGGACTTGCCCTTAAACCAGTGACACTTATGAAAAATGTATCCTGCGGGGCAATAATAATTTGAATCCAGCCCCACGGCACTCATTTTTCATAAAGCAGAATTCTTGCCACCAAGCGCACACACATTTTCAAATGTTAATTTTACCTTTTTTGAAACCGTTTCGTGTGTGAAAGAAAGGTCACGGTGAGCCTTATGATTATCTCCGTTTGTCTCGGAGGCAACATTCCAAATTCTGTAAGTGCTTTCATATTATATTCCTCAAGGACATCAGCAGGGTATATTGACAAACATTTATCATCAGCAGCAATGAATTATCTTTGTCAATAGCAGTAGAAGGGTTAAACTGGTAAGTAGGGGGCAGAGATTCAACTTAGCTAAAACGAGCCCAGGGAGGCAATAGCTCTTAATGAGGGATCATTACTGTTCATTTTTCATTCTTGCAAGACAGGCTGCGTATGTTGAAGAGGATATAGGCAGTCAGGGAGTGGACAGGTCAAATCATTTGCATTTAATCAATGTGTCTCATTATGGGGTATTAGCTGCTGCTGGAGAGATGGCTCATTTTCCCTAATATTATTGAAAAGCACATCCTTTCCAGAGTGAACCAGTGACACCTTTTGCTTGTAGATTTCGGACTGGATGTGACTGTTCTGAAGAGTAAATGTAAGGTTGGAGTCTGTTTCCTACTGTTCATCTTGAAATTATTAAAAATGGATAAGCGTGTAATAGCATGCATCTTCCTTTATAGTGTCTGACGCAATACTCGCTAGTTAGTTGGGATCTCCGAGTTTCATTATGGATGCATCCAGTATCTTCTAAATTAGTCATAGGGCACATGGATTAGCTGTGCACATGCAAAAGACGGATGCAAAAAATGATGTGCATTGAATCTTTTTCATAGTGCAATATTTAATAAGACTCTCGTTCACTGTGTATGGATTTAATTGATGTATTGTCTTAATGGGTAATATAAAATTTAAGAGTTTAAGTAAAGGCATCTGATTATAGGAATATGTAGCAATTAGGGAATACACAAATTTAAAACAGTTGCTTCCAATTGTGGGCTTCATTATAAATACATTTATTAATCTGTGTCATCTCTGTCTTTTTTGATATACATTCCCTCTGCAATATTATTTTTTCTGTTCGATTGAGCATATGTGTTTATGTTGGTTTGTGTGTGTATCACTCCCAACATTGGAGGGTAGGAAGTCGGGATCGGGGGTTGACAGGCCTTTTTGGGCATACCAGAAATGCCGCTTGCATCACTGGCAATGCCCAATACATTGATCCTGATCAAAAAGGGTGCGTACTCTACCTGACAAAGGCCCATGGACAGACCTCTGCCATGGTCAGCCGCACTTAAGGGAACAAACCCAGGACAGTCAGACAGGAGGTAAAATCCAGGACTGTCCTGACAAACTGGGGACAGTGGGAAGCTTTATGAGTATGCGTGTTAACATTACAGTGATTAACGGCTGATGTCGCACACTATGCAGTACAGAATTTGATAACACGAAATGCATGTTGAAATAACTAGACTTTTTTGTAAAGTGTTGGAAAATGTATACATGTCAGAAGTGATAGAAGTGGTAATTTATATAGTATGGAATCATAGTTCAATTGTAACTGTTGTATGGTATGGCACAAACAACACACAGCATTTTGCCCGTTTAATCTCTAAAAGCAGCTACACTGTTCAGTAAATTGCAACCACATCCCATGACCCCGGTGCGGAGCGAAAACCAGAAATATTTACAGAGCAGAATCTTGATCCTCCGTAATAAATGCATCTGCACACTTGTAGGTCTGATTGCAAATGCGATCCCATAGAGATGTAGTCACAGCTGGTGCTCCTGCCTGAAAACGAATGCTTCATGCAGCGTTTTCTAAATACAGCTCAGGCAGAGCAGAGGTTAAACATCAACCTTTTTTAGTTGCAGCAGTGCATGTGCAAATCTGCCCATACTGTAACAACGTAATCTAAATGCATGAGAAAAAAACAAATGGGAACAGCAAGATGTGAAGGGACCAGTGTGGTTCAGTGTGATGCCTTTTTCCAGAATAGTTAGATGGTACACTGACTGTTCAATGTGAGAGTGGTAATGCCATGTTAATGACATGTAAATGGAAAAATAGCATGATGTGTGTGGGTGGGTGGGTTTTTGGCATGGTTGATATTTCAGATGTTGTATATGTGATTAAAAGACTAAAGACTGCAAATTTTGGAGTGAAACTAAGCATCAATGGAGTTATATAGAGTTAGACTTAAAAGGACATGCCAGAACACTCTGGGTACGTACACAACAAAGAAAATTTGCATAACTCTCAAAATGGGGGGGGGGGGAGGGCATAGATTCTGAATGCTCTCTTCAGGGGTGCTGTCTATGGGAGGAGAGGAGGAGAATATAGTACAAGGAGCAGAAGGGAGTACTATCTATGGGGAAGTGGAAGAAAATGGGTTACTATCTGTAAGAAGAAAGGAGAACGGGTTACTATCTGTGGGAGAGGAGAGTGGTGTACGATTTATAGGAGGAAAGGAGAAGAATGGAATACTACCTATTTGGGGGTAGAGTAGGAGAATAGGTTACTATCTTTTGGGTAAAAGACGAATAAAGTACTATTTATGGAGGACAATGGGGTACTATCAATGAGGAGAAGGAGAATGGGCTCTAGATATTTGGGGGAGAGACTGTAAATGAGTTACTTACTGTGGGGGAGGGGGAGGAGGAACATGGGCTAATAACAACCGGGGGCGGAGAATAGGCCTTTACCTATGGCATGTAGGAGAGAAGAATGGGCTGCTATTCCAGTGGTTCCCAAACTTTTAAAGTTCCAGGTGCCCTTAATATTTCAATATTTTTTTAAGGCACCCCAATTCAAAATTTCTAGGTTGTATATCTGCGCTGTGGCATTTACTGGTGCTATAGTGTAATGTACAATGTTGGTGTTTGAAGGGGTGCTAGTATATAGTTTGTGTTTTAATACAGGGCTGTGTTTGTGTGTAATGTTCACTTTTTAATGCGGGTGTACATTTGTGTGAAGTATTTGTGTTTGAATGCAGGGGTGTGTTTGTATGTAATATTTGTATTAGATTGCAGGAGTGTGTTTGTATGTTGTGCTGGTGTTTGACTGCTTGGATGTATGCACACACTACCACATACATACTTACACAGATATACATGCACATTAACACACAGATACATTTATACACACCGACACATACACATAGTTTCACACGACACCTACACACACCTTTACATACGCATACACCGACATATACACACACGCATCCTGACACACACAAACATTGATACATGCACACACCCTGACACATAGTTTCACACGACACCTTCACACACCTTTACATACGCATACACCGACACAGTGGCGTACGTACCGCGGTCGCAGCTGCGACCGGGCCCGGCTCTCCAGGGGGCCCGGCCGCCCTGCGGACCCCCGCGACCGGGTAGCAGCTGCCACGCTTTGCGGCCCCGGCCCGTGCGGCAAACCGCCGGGGCCGCATGTTAAGGGGTTCATCGGGTGGCCCATGATGTCAGGGCCACCCGATGGACATGGATTGTAAGGGGGCCCGGTCTGCGCTGGGCACTTCAAGAGCGCGACCGGGTCCCCTGTGATTACATCATCACGGCTGGGAGGAAGTGACCGCACGTCACTCCTCCCAGCATACTGAGAGCCCGCGCGGGAGGAAACCGAAAGGAGGAGGGAGTCAGAGTGGGAACTCTGACTCCCATCAGGCTGAGCCACCACTGGACCCCAGGGAAAGTCACACATGGTAGGAAACATTTTGTGTATTTGTGTCTCTGTATGTCTTTGTGTCTGTGTCTCTGTATGTGTGTGTGTCTGTGTCTCTGTATGTGTGTGTCTGTGTCTCTGTATGTGTGTATGTCTGTGTCTGTGTCTCTGTATGTGTGTATTTATGTGTGTGTCTGTGTCTCTGTATGTGTGTATGTCTGTGTCTCTGTATGTGTGTATGTCTGTCAGTGTCTCTGTGTGTGTGTATGTGTGTGTCTGTGTCTCTGTATGTTTGTATCCGTATGTATGTCTGTGTGTGTGTATCCGTATGTATGTCTTTGTATGTGTGTGTCTGTCTGTGTCTCTGTGTGTATGTATGTCTGTGTCTTTGTCTCTGTGTGTGTGTGTATCTGTACGTATGTCTGTGTATGTATGTTTGTGTCTCTGTGTGTGTGTGTATGATTGTGTGTCTGTGTCTCTGTATGTGTGTGTCTGTCTCTGTATGTGTGTATCTGTATGTATGTCTGTGTGTCTGTGTCTCTGTATGTGTGTGTGTGTCTCTGTATGTGTCTGTGTGTGTCTCTGTATGTGTCTGTGTGTGTCTCTGTATGTATGTGTCTGCATGTGTGTATGTATGTATGTGTCTGTCGGGGGTGTGTGTATGTGTTTGTGTCTGTATGTATGTGTCGGGGGGGCACAGTCAGGGGGGAGTGGGTCAAGGTAGGGGGGGCCCACGGATCAGTTTCGCACCGGGGCCCCATGGAGTGTGTGTACGCTACTGCACCGACATATACACACACGCATCCTGACACACACAAACATTGATACATGCACACACCCTGACACACAGATGTGTACACACACACAGATGCACATACACAGATGTGTGCACACACACAGACACACACACTGACAGAAGCACACTGACATATATATATAAACACACACTCACACTTATACACACACTCATACACACACACAAACACACTCTCACACCCACACACACACATACTCTCAGACACACTCATACACACACGCACTCATACATACACACACTCACACAAGTGATATTTTTTTAAATCTCCAGCCAGCCTCAAGTTAGCTTACCTTGTATGTCCAGGAGGGTGGCTTGGAGTCCTGCTGGCTGCTGTGTGTGAGGGGTCTGTAGCAGCTCTGGACTGCTCCTCTCCCCTCATGCTGCGGCTGCCTCCTCTCTCTCCCACGCTGTCTCTCTGCATGAAGCTGGGAGGAAGTGACAAGCTTTTACTTCCTCCCAGCCAGCCGGCATTACAGGGGCCATTCGCGGTCTCAAAGGACCATGGCACCCGACCGGCCCCTGCTCAGCAGTTATGTTTCCCGGCATTATATTCATAGGACCAGTTTGGGAACCGCTGTTTTATACAATTTGTGCCTGTAATTTAAAATCATCCACCTTTGTATAATTTCTCCTCATTCTTGTACCTTAAGTCATGTTTTAAAATGACTACTTTTATTATGAATGTAATTGTTACCATCATTTTTTTCTAAAAAGCATTTAGATTTCAGATTCAACAAATAAAGTTACATCAAAAATGTATCTCTGTATTTTGAAATTCTGGAGTACATTTAAGATTGAAAATGTTATTATTTATATAATATATGAATTTTTCAAATACAGATCCCGAGCCCCTCCCAATAATAATAACGTCATCTATAAACCTCCGCCATAGGACCAAATTTAATGGTTCCTGAGGAAGCCCAACTAGGTGGAAACGTTTTAACTTGGAATGATAAAAAAAAGAAAGAAATGTGTTGGACCAGTATTTTGTTATATTTTATTTTATTCTTTATTGTTTTAATTACATTCTGCCTGCTTGGCTCAAGTCCTTAGCTACAGCAGAGCACAACTGAAGGAATTGTGGGCGCTAGCCCCCAAGTATCTGGGAGACACCCTTTGCTTGCTATAGAATTCCTATTCTTTATATACTACACTATGATGTGTGTTTTTGTACCTATCATTTTACATATCAGCTGTATCCGAAAACAGTTGATTTATAAAGTAACTCAAGATGCAAAATAAAAACTCCTTCTTACCTGCATTCACACACCAATATTCGCCTGCACTTATTTACACAGGCACCAAACACGAATATAACTTTGCATTTACACACATACAGCCACTCTGCAAAAACATACACACATTGACACAAAGACTGACTCTATAAATAATCTGATGCATTCACACACTGATACATTGCTCAAAAACACTTGCGTTTACACACAAATGTACACCGGCAAGTCATACAAATACACCCCTTGCAGGAGTGTGGACATTTAAAAATATCTTTACAATCCTCAATCCTGTCCCAGTTTCTCTAAGCTTCTGCTCTGTTAACCCCTTCAGCCCCATATCCTGCCCCACTCGAAAAAAGGATCTACATTACATGACACCCTGACACTTTATTTTTCAGGACTGTTTATCTGCACCTTAATGTGTTAGTGTATGAGTTTGACAATGATCGTTTTGCACAAATTATTGTTTGATTACTGTAGTTTTATTTAATTTAATAGTTATACTTATATTGCACTTACAAGTTTAAAGGAAGACTATTGTCACCCAGACCATTTCATCTCATCTTAAGTCCAATATGACAGCCACTAGAGGTACTTCCATGGCACGGACCAAGGAAAACATAATGCGGAAGCCCCAAATAAAAGCGTTGATTTCCGTTGGAGGATGGGACTTGAAAAAGAATAGGGACAGGAACTCTAATGCTATAGTGTTCCTTTAATCTCTTTGTTTAAGGGTTAATAAGAATGTGATGTTGGGGGGGCGGAGCCTAGCTTCCAGGCTGAACAGACGTGCAGACACCAAGCTCCTGACCAAAACTGCCATATGGGTGAAATAAAACCCAAATATCGAGCACGTCCACGATCTGGAGGAAAACCAGCAAAAAGGGGACACCCGGGGGAACACTCTGATACCCGACTCAAGCTTGAAACTAACCGGGAACCCTGAAATCCTGCAGAGGCCTACCTGGGACCGAAACGGGGAGAGGCGGCCGCTCTCCTCGATAGAGAACAGGCCTACAGACTGCTCTCACCTCGCAACTCATACCCCCCCCCCTTTGGACCGGCAGGGGACATCCCGGTCCAAACAGGACGCCTGGAACATAAGCTACGAATCTAGAGCCAAGAGGCCAGAACGGGAAAGACTGGTGAGCCACGCGACACCTCAAAATGGCCGCTGCGACACAAACCCAGTGCGACCCTGCAAGCCAGACAGACCAGAGCTGGACGGAGGTCTTTGAAGCCCGCTTTGATGCTATTTGCCAAGCCTTTTGGGACCGCATTGCCAAGCGTGAATCCCTGCCTAAACCTCCCGAGACGGAACTCACCGGCCAAGCAGCAGCGGACTCCTGTCCATCTTCTGGGCTGGGAGCCCAACCGGAGAAACCTCCAGGCCGCAGTCCAACCACCCGCGGGGAAGACCACAAATCGGAAACCCCAGGGACCCACGATCCAACCTCACGTCGAAGGCGGATCCACGGACGAAGGGCGATAGCTCCCTTAACAGCCCGGAGCTGTAGGGACGGAGACCCATTCTGCTGCACACAGCGTCTGCACCACGAGCCCGGCAAACCACACTCACGCATACCGGAGAGAGGCATCGTTATAGCCGACCGGGAACCAGATTTTCCACGATGGAAGGCACAGGGCATTGGCTGAGGACGGCTAATTACATACTCAACGGCCCATCTACTGAAGCCCAACACCGGTCTGGACTCTGACAAACCTAATGTGGACACTGTTAATCTATGTAAAGTATGGCTTACACACACTCACCCACACTATAGACGGCGAGGATAACTCCCCACCATAACCTTTTGCTTTATTATTATTGTTTAAGCTGACACCCAAACCAGCGTACTCCTAAAGCCTGAGAACACTACCTTAGAATATTTCACAAAAGGTACTCCACGGAACGAGGCTACTCGCATTAACTAAACTACCTAGCTCGTAGCTGAGAACTCACTTAATCTTAGACCGTATTCCCCCACTCAGCAACTATTGATAAGCCTCTACCACCAAACAAAGTAAACACAAATCACTTAAATAGAAATGCCACTGATGTTTATGATATAAAAATTGTGCTGATATTTCCTCATGCTGACCAATTGTTACCATATGTCTGATTATATACTTGCCAATGCTGTTGGGGCATGACAAGCCTGCTTGTTCTATTTTCATGCACTCCAAAAAAAAAGAATTAAAAAAAAAAAAAGAATGTGACGTTGGAGGTATTGGATGGGTGGAGTGTGGCCAGGGAGGGGCGCTGTGAAGTTGTTTCGCACAGGTGGCTGTACATAGGAATCAGCCAGTTATGGTTATGAAATTATTCTAATACCAGTCCTTGTGGGTATGTTACTAGTTATTTCTACAATACAAAGGCACCAATTAGAGGAGTTCAAGTGTCATTCAATGAGTGCTGACTATGAATGAGACGATAAGACTATGTGACCCTAGGGATCTTACCATATTTCAGGTGTCTTTTTTTTCATAAACTACAATGGATATTCTTTTGCTGGGTATTGCTACATTTTTTTCCTCCATACTGTAATTGTAGTAAATATCTTTTTTGTTTGCTAAACATTTACATTATTACCTTTTTCTTTCTTTTCATATGTGATTTGTTTGTATACGGTCAACTTTATGCTAGGTATTCTCTATTCTTTATTTATTTTTCTTTTGTTAGTTGTTCATTAGTTGTGTCCTTGCAGAAATGCACACCCTGATTAACATGTGACGCTATTTGGATATGCTATATTATTTTATTTTTAATTTTATAATTTTATAACCTGTGGATTGGTAGCATTCCAAACCATGGAATTCATGGTCAGATCCTGAGAATTACCAGGGGTACTGGCACTAGATGTTTCTTTTCATTTTTTGTATGTTTATTGTAAATTATTCATCTCGGTTTGATATTGCTATTATGACTTGTTATGTATTGTCTGTCTCTTTTTCTGTCTGCAGCAAGATGGCTTCTGGATTTACTCAGAGTACTGTAACAATCACTTGGATGCCTGCATGGAGCTCTCCAAACTGATGAAGGATGGCCGGTACCAGCATTTTTTTGAAGCTTGCAGGCTTCTTCAGCAAATGATTGACATTGCTATCGATGGGTTCCTTCTGACACCCGTACAGAAGATCTGCAAATATCCTCTCCAGTTGGCGGAGCTACTAAAATACACAGCACAGGACCACAGGTAGACATTGTCTCTCTTTCTTGGCTGTTTTGATGATGTATTTGATAGCTCCAAGTCAGGGAAGAACCAGCTCGGCTAAATAGAAATGATGTATTGCCATTTTAAATTTAAGATAGGAGTCCAGCTGCTTCACAGTCCTCACAGTTATTCCAGGTGATGTTGTTTTATTCTTTTATCTATTAAAGATGATGGCTTGACAACAGCCCTCCTTGTCAGGCCCGTGTGAGTTCCAACACTCTTGGGTGCATTGTTTATTGATTCTGGCATGTTTTACAGCTACGATAGCTCACTGTGGAGCCCAAATTTTAATCCGTTAGAGTGAAATGGTAGAAGAGATTTGCAGTTGATGTTGCAGAAGATTGGGTCAACGAGTCAATGTCACCATGTTCTTGTTTGATTAGATATATATACAGTGATCTCACCCTAGGGTGTATGTCACCCTAATATTTCATACACAAGGACGTTCTGTGATGTTTTATTATTTTGTTAAACACTTTACAAGTCTTTAGGAATTTCCCCATCTGAGAACCAGTCTATAAAATGAAATTTCTAGCTGAATAATATTTTCTTTGTTTTATGACTTTATCTTATATGGCTTAGTCATACCTAGAACCCAGAGGGACACCATATAAACTGAAGCACATTGGGGCTCTGAATGTGCTGTATCTTTGATTATTATCTTATATTATTTTGCATTATTATCTACTGTCCACTTCTCTATCCAAACAACATTGCTGGATTTTTTTTTTAATATTGTGCCAGATAGATCAGTATGGAGATGATTCATTTTACCAGTATTCATTAAGCTAGATTCCTTACACCATACATCAGTTGCTGTGAAAGGCAAATAGGTATTCTAAGAATCTTGGCCCAGTTATATCAATGTCATGTGCCATATTTTCATAATAGTACTTTGCTGTAAGAGTTTCTTGATTTTTAAATATAATATGGAATATAAATGCCTTTTTAGATAAGTAAACAGCCATTCAATGAAATTTATATATAATTGTTCTTTTGAAGGTTTTTCAGTTTCCAATTTCAAGAAAAATATTAGGAATTTTAGCATTAACTAATTTCACACATTTCTACATGTCTAAGCATAATAAACCCATTGACAAATGTACAACATAGTGTAGCCTGACTTAACATCCACGGATCCAGATTGAGAATTGGGTACTACTTGCTCTGTCCCCTGATTACTGCCCTATGAATGGCTAGTGGTCATTGTCAAAAGATACATTACCTGAATAAATTGGCCTGTGGAACTCTGTGCTTTAACTGCAGGCTCCTTTCTCCCTTTCTCATTTATCTGTCTTTGTGGTATATGATGTGTCATTTAACAACTTTTTTTTTTCAAGTGCACCTTCTAGTCCAGGGGTAGGCAACCTTTTAGTAGTACTGTGCCAAATGGAGATTTTGAAGTCCATTGGTGTGCCGGTACTATTTTTTCGAATTGAGTGCGTATGTTGCCGTATTCTGCTTGTGTTATTTGTGGTCTTGATTTGTAGCATTTAATTTGTGCCTAGGTGGGCTGTTACATTGGATAGAATACGTTCATGAGTAGTTTGTGGCATTGTGCATGATTGTGCATGATACAAATGTATATGGGCTAAAGAAAAATGTTTTACCTGCGCTCTTTCCCAAATCCATATGCATATTTAAATAAATGGAGGTTATTTAGTAACTCCAATGGCCATTATGTATAGGGGCTGCTTGTGGAATTGTGTGTGGATGACATGTCACATTGTGTGTTCCAGGGGGGGGGCAACGGGGCAATTGCCCCCCCCCCCCCCCCGAGATTCTCCCCTGCCGGCTAATGCAGGGCTGGCATTGTCCAAGTGCCAGCCCTGCAATGTGCCTGCGGACCGGGGAGGGAGATCACTGATCTCCCTCCCCGGTCCGCAGGCACATTGCCAAAAGCTAGCAGGGAGCGAGGGAGGACCCGGGAGCTCAGCCTGCAGCTCCTCCGGGTCCTCCTCTCGCGAGCATGGAGCGTTGCCGCGGTTACCGCGGCAACGCTCCAAATCTCGCGAGAGTGAACTCTAGCCCTGAAACGTGGGCTAGAGTTCACCTCACCACTAGGACCACCAGGGAACCCCCACCGGACCACCAGGGAACAAAATATGTCCCCCCTCCTCCCAGTTAAGGTAAGAAGGGAGGGGGGACATGAATATTTGTTTTATTTAAATAAAAAAATAAAAAAACACATGTAAGAAGGGGGGGCTTTTTATATTTGTAATATAATATGTGTTGTTTTAAAAAAATAAAAATAATTAATATGTATGGGGGCAGTGTATGTGTTTGTGTGTGGGGGGGAGGGATGTGTGTGATAAGAAGGGTAGGGGGCTTTTTTATAATCACACACACATTGCTCCCCCCCCACACACACACACTGCCCCCCATCCACACACACTGCCCCCATACACACACTGCACCCCATACACACACACTGCCTCATACACACACACTGCCCCCCATACACACACACTGCCCTCCATACACACACACTTTCCCCATACACACACACTCTGCCCCCATACACACAAACACTGCCCCCATACACACACACTGCCCCCATACACACACACTGCCCCCATACACACACACGGCCCCCATACACACACACGGCCCCCATACCCACACACGGCCCCCATACACACACACAGCCCCCCATACACACACACACTGCCCCCCACACATACACACACAGCCCCCCATACACACACACACTGCCCCCATACACACACACTGCCCCCATACACACACACTGCCCCCCACATATACACACACTGCCCCCATACACACACACTGCCCCCTACATATACACATACTGCCCCCATACACACACACTGCCCCCCACATATACACACACTGCCCCCATACACACACACTTCCCCCATACACACACACGGCCCCCATACACACACACGGCCCCCATACCCACACACGGCCCCCATACACACACACAGCCCCCCATACACACACACACTGCCCCCCACACATACACACACAGCCCCCCATACACACACACACTGCCCCCATACACACACACTGCCCCCATACACACACACTGCCCCCCACATATACACACACTGCCCCCATACACACACACTGCCCCCTACATATACACATACTGCCCCCATACACACACACTGCCCCCCACATATACACACACTGCCCCCATACACACACACTTCCCCCATACACACACACTTCCCCCATACACACACACACACTGCCCCCATACACACACACTGCCCCTCCACACACATTGCCCCCCACAGATACACACACTGCCCCACATACACACACACCCACACACTGCCCCTCCATACACACACATTGCCCCACACTCACACATACACTGCAATCCTCACACACACACAAACTGCAAATATCACACACAAATACTGACCCACACATACACTGCCCCCCTAACACACACACTGCACCCCTGACATATACTGCCACCCTCACTCACACACTGCACCCCTTACACTTTGCACCACTCACACACACCACTGCTCCTATGCCCTACTACAGCCCCATTTCCCAGCAGACCTCGGGTAAGTTGTCAAACTGTTATTAAACGGTTTGACTACTTACTCTGGGAGGGGGTCCTGGCACTATTGACACCATAACCGCTACACTGAGCTGTAGTGGTTATTGTGTCTGGATTATTTCTTTAAATAATCTACAAGTGCCCCTCCCGAGATCAGGCTCTGGATCCGCCACTGGTGTTTGTATGTGTAAGTGGATAGTCCATAGTGTTGTGTTTGTGGGGACTGTGTATTTGTGTGTGAACTGTTTCTATTATTTGTATAAGTGTGAGACTTATTCTACAGCTTTGTGTTTAACTAGCAGTGTGGGTGATTTCTTGGGGATCCAGTAGTCTAGCCAGGTACAGGTCAAGGGCAGGAGCTGCAATAGTTGTGGTGGGTTGCTCTACTCCAGTGCGGGGTTTTGTTCACAAGTGCTGGGATATAGTGATCTGAGATCACTTCCTCTAAATGCCGCAATGCGTAAATTGAGGATTGCCCTTCACCACCTGCAATCACCACTCTGTTTACACTAAGGACTCCTGATAGGCCGTGCCTGTTTGGCTCTAGTAGCCTTGAGTGCCGTACAAAGGCACTCCCAAGTGCAATACATGGCACACGTGCCGTAGGTTGCTGACCCCTGTTCTAGTCCAAAGATTCAGCATATCTGATAACAAACCTCCCCCACCACACTGCTACTTTGTCCAAAATATCTGTTTGCACAGCTGAGACCATAATGTCTAATTTCACTTTGCCATTCATTAAAAGTCCACTCTGCGTTCTAGTTCATTATACGCCAATGGCAGGTGCCCTGATGCATCCTTCTCATTAAAATAAGCTTTGAAGTCTCGTGGAATGGAATGAATACATAAGTTTGAAATCAATAACTTGACTGAAGTATCTTTCCTTGAGAAGATAGATCAGTGCACCTCACAGCCAATACAGCAGATGATGTTTTCTATGTATATAAAAAAAAAGTAAAATCAAACAAAAAAGGTCATTATCAGTTTAAAAGTTCTTTGCCTTTTGGTGCAACATATAATATTGTGTGCTTTATATGGCACCCAAAAGGCAAAATGTATCCTGTGTGTGGGTGTGTTTATATATATATATATATATATTTTGTATTATGAAATTAACCATCTGGACATCTGATTAGCGTGACAGGACCACTGGTTGCAGGTTAATTAAGGGCAGGTTCAGTGCACTGTCTCTGCATCTAGATATTACCTGTAGCAGCTTCAGTTGCTACTTATTAACACTGCCCAGCCCTATGTAGCCTACACTAGGCTGCTGATCACAGACACAAAGAGACAGGGCCTGCCACCATAGCATGACAACCGTGACAATTGTCACAAACCGGGTGGTCCTGGGGGGCCCAGACTGCTTCGGGCAGGGCTGCCATCAAGGGAGTGCAGCTGTATGGTCCCCTCACCATATACACACAATGTGCATATTTGTAGCGATTATATGCAGTTGCAGGCCCTGCTGGCTTCAATAGTAAACAAGGTGCCAGCAGACTCCTAATTGTCGCTCTGCCTGTGTCATCTCGCAAGCTCCAGCTGTTTGAGTGTTGCCCCATGTTGTCAGCGCAGCACGCATGCCGGACTTGAGAAAGGGGAAGGAAGCTGCTGCTTGACTTCTGGAGGTGAAAGATGGAGTCTGGGCACCTGCTTTAGTAAAAAAACATGCAGATTCCTGCACAGTTCCACCAAACCAAGGTGTCCCTCAGGGTTCTGTTTTAGGACCCCTTCTATTTAACATGTTTAAAAAATGATCTTGAAGAAAGCATTGAAAGTAATATTTCAGTGTTTGCAGATGACACAAAACTCTTTAAAGTAATACAATGTGAGCAAGATATTACTTTGCTGCAGAGTGATTTAGATAGGCTAGGGGACTGGGCACTAAAATGGCAGATTAAATTTAATGTAGAAAAATGCAAAGTTATGCACTTTGGCAGAAAGAATGCACGAGCAACTTATACCCTAAATGGAAGCGAATTAGGGATAACAACACCCGAGAAGGATTTGGGAATAGTTATAGACAACAAACTATGCAACAATGTGCAATGTCAATTAGCAGTGGCTAAGGCCAGTAAGGTATTGTCATTAAAAAGGGTATTAATTCTCATGATGAGAATATAATTTTGCCTCTTTTTTAAATCACTGGTAAGACCACACCTTGAATATGCTGTGCAATTTTGGGCATCTGTTCTAAAGAAGCATATTATGGCACTAGAAAAAGTGCAGAGGCGGACTACAAAATTAATAAAAGAAATTGAACTTTTAGCTATGAAGAAAGGTTAACAAATTTAAACCTCTTTAGTTTAGAAAACCGTCGCCTCAGAGGAGATATGATAACATTATACAAATATGTCCAGGGCCAATAAAAACCATTGTGTGAAAATCTATTCACAAACAGGACTTTACATAGGACACAAGGTTATGCGTTTAGACTGGAAGAAAGATTTTGTCTAAGGAAAGTTTTTACCGTAAGAACAATAAGGATGTGAAATTGTCTGACTGAAGGAGTGGTTTATCAGAGTCTGTACAGATGTTTCAACAGCAACTAGATGCATACTTACAAAAACAGAATATTCAATGATGTAATTTTTCAACTGTAGGGTAATAGCTTCTTGATCCAAGGATAAATCTGACTGCCATTCTGGGGTCAGGAGGGAATTTTTTTTCCTAGTTTGTTGCAAAATTGGAAGTGCTTCACACTGGTTTTTTTGCCTTCTTTTGGATCAACAGCAAAAAGCAAATGTGAGGAAGGCTGAACTTGATGGACACATGTCTCTTTTCAGTCTATGTAACCTCCCTTCCTGGCCACAGGTAAGAAGCAGGGAGGAAGGAATAAAGTAAATAATATAAAAAAAATAAAAAAATGTTTAAAGAATGTGCTTACTGCTCAAAAGTCCACATTTTATCCCAGAAATTAATACACACACTGCATCCACTACAAACACAATGAATCCTCTGCACACACTGCCTCTACTACACACACACTGCATCCAGTATACACACACTGCATCTATATTACATACACTGCATTCCATATTATTCTCATATAAGCAACATTGAATGTGCAAATTAGTATTTAAAATATTTTAGAAATAGTAAGAATTGTATGATTCTAAACATAGCTGATTGTAATCATGCCGGTTAGCACATGTGCATACTACCGCGATGCAATAATCCCAGAATCCCTTGCACAATCACACACAATACAATGTATGATGTCACTGAGTGCGTTATGGGTGCATGCACAACCCACGTGTCATGCGATTTAGCTACAAGGCTTGCAAATTAAAATATATTTTTTTTTTTATCGGAGGCACAATATATCATCACATATTTATGAATGACAGCTCCACTGTAAGCTCTGTTTCTAAATTTACATCATAATCCAATGCTGAACTCTTGGGGGAAAAAAATCTCATTTTCAATATTCTTTCTGTAACACAAGACAAGCAAATTTCACTCTAGCAAACAGACAAGACAATGAATATAAATTAAATAAAAGAAAAAAAGAAAAAGCAAACATTACTGGGTTGGAATATGAATATATGTTTCGGTAATGAAAGAGGCATGATTTGGTAAACATGTCCTAAATTGAGACATTGAAAGCTATGGTAATGTAAGAAAGTGATTTTAAATTTTAGACTATGTGCACGGATAAAGACCAAAAAAAATAAATGTTTTTATTTATGATTTGTCTTTTCAAAATGATACATTTGTCTTAAAGATATATATTGTTTTAAAATTATTTAGGACAATAATGCCTTTTTAGTTCCTTGGGGATTTAAGCAAGATAAAGATCGAATTCTAATCCATTCACTTAAACAAGAGCAGAGTATAATATTATCAAGGGGACTCATGGAAGATGAAATTGACATGAAATATCTTTCTTTCTGGTTCATTTTTTAAAAATACTATCTAGCAATAATGAATAAGACTTTAATTGACAGGTTCTGACATGGAAATTAAATGCTTTCATGAGCCGTTGGCTGTTCAATGGAGCTTCAGCAGATTACGCGGTTCTTTCTGTAACAAAGTGGGTTAAAGGGTAAATTTTAGAACAAAAGGTGTTACAGGGTAAGAAAAAGTATTAATATAAGCTTTGGAAACAAGTAGACTTTACTGAGTTATACAAATTGCAGCTCCCAGCGCCACGTCTTGCTCTGTAGTTTATTTGTTGTCAGACAGGACTGGGTCATTCTGATGTCTGCAGGGCAGAAAGATCAATGTGTTAATATGAGGAGTTTCTAAAATCGGATAGTACATCTGTAATAGAAGCTGATATGATGGACTGGGGGACTCTTGTGGTGGTGACAGGGCATTCTTCTTAACAGTGCAGTACTACAAGTTATCCTGTTGCAATGTGTCATGTGTAAGTAATGTTTAGATTAAAACCAGAGTGCTCTGGAGGAGCATATTGGGCATCATCTAGTGGAGAACAGCCCTGTCATCTGAGGGACATTATTTGTAGCTGTTGTGTCTCTCATATATTTCATTCCCATAATATAAGTTTGCGCGTATGCTTGGACTGTCGTACCAATTCCGAGCAATGTGTGGGTTTTATTTATTAAATGATGTAAAACCTCTTGCCATAGTCGATCTGACCACAATCAAAATGGGAATTACTAGCACGTGCTTTGAAGTGTTTTGCTTAGGGAAAAGAAAATAGAGTTCTATCAAAGCTGGGAAGGAGGGGGATGGTAGTGGATTTCAGAAGGAATTATTTCCCTTTTTGTGACATAATTGAAAATGGCTACAATTGTTTTTGGTTTTCTTTTTGCCTTCTTTGGTATCAACAGCATAAAACAATAGGCCTCAAAGGTTGAACTTGATGGACTTTAGTCTTTTTTTAACCTAGATTACCATGTAAATATGTAGTGAGTCCATCTCAGAAGGAGTCCACATGACGACAGTGCCACCATATTTCCTTCATTATACCCATAGTGGAATAGTTTCTCTAGCAGTTAGTCAGAGGTCAGATTCATTATTGCTAGTTTATCAAAGGCAGAGTGTCATCTGTAGAGGAGCTTTCTAAAAGTTTCTGTATGGATAATGAATTTGGTGATCATTTTGAACGTAGATACACATACGCAGTTTGATAGATCCCTTAAGAAAGGCACCTAAGCCTGTTTACACGCTGGGATTTGATGTTGTGTCTCGCTCTGGTAGGCTCTTGGTTTAATGTATGCATCATTTTAATGGACTATTTCTAACCGTATCAATTATTGTTTGTTTGTTTCTTTCTTTTTTTCTTTCTTTATTTGTGTGTGGTATACATTTATATGTTGTATTGTCTTGATAAATAAAGTTGAACTAATATTTAATTGTCATATTGGTTTGCATCTTGTTTTTTGTATTAAAAAATTAAATTGTTACCACATTTCTGGTATTCGGCCACAAGTACTGTGTTCCATGTGCTGTTGAGTAGTCTACCTCAGAGTAAAGGCAGTGTTTACATTGCTGCCTAGGAACACCTCTAGTGCCCACTCCTCAGATAGCTACTAGAGGTGCTTCCTGGGTCAGTGCTGCACAGTGTGCTGAACGTCTCTATGCTGAACGTTCCCCATAGAGATGCATTGATTCACACAGGGACCTTACATGTGTTTTTAACACTAGTGTCAGGAATATACATTTGTGTTCCAGACCCTGAACATTTAAAAAAAAAAAATGCATTTCATAGTGAGCTTTGTTGTGACCTATTGGCAATTAATAGTATTTTCTATTGCATAAGAGGTCATTTTTAGTTAATAACCAAACTAACATATGCAGCTAGACAAACAACCCTCTGAGTAGAACCCAGTAGGTTCATAATGCATCAAGTTGCAGTATCTCTGAATTTTAGAAATAGTAGTAACATAATAACTGGAGATAGGCAGCTTCACACAAAGTTCTGTTCTCATCGTAATTGATCAAATTATTATTGATTGTGAGTTCTTAGCTGCCATAATAAAGGACTTTAGCAATTCAAAGTTACTCAATATAAAATGGATTTAGTTCAATGACAAAATAACAAAAGACATCTGCAGTATATGATCACTTGTACTAATATGATATTATAGCAACTTGATAGAGAAAAATATATAAATTCACTGGAAAACGTTTAATAACATCAAACATTCCTGAGACAGCAAAACTGATTTTTTACCCACTTGTGCTCCAAAATCATTATGATATGATGGGATTTACCTAATTGCACGTTATGAAAGGGTTAATTGATTTATATATGGATAGTGGCTTTTTGCTTGCTCCATGATTTTTTTTAGAACTTTCAGGTCGATAGCCGATAACTTACCGATACCGATATTCTGTACATTTGCCATTTAAAAAAAAAACAACTATTTCTACACAAATCTACTGTTAATTGAACATGTTTATTATTTATTCATTTGCAAATCTTTTGTTTATTAAGGTAAATGCACAAAATATACATGCCAGTCAGAATTTTTATGTTTTCAAGAATATATCTGTGTGTAGTGGATGCAGTGAGAGTATTTGATTTGTGAATGCAGTGTTTGTGTAGTGGATGCAGTGGATGCAGTGTGTGTGTTTGTGTAGTGTGTGTATCGTGAATGAAGTGTATGTTTGTGTAGTGGCTGCAGTGTATGTGTTTGTGTAGTGTGTGTATAGTGAATGCAGTGTATGTTTGTGTAGTGTGTATATAATGAATGCAGAGTGTGTGTTTGCATAGTGTGTGAATAGTGAATGCAGTATCTAGTGTGTATAGGGAATGCAGTGTGTTTGTGTAGTGTGTGTATATAATGAATGCAGAGTGTGTGTTTGTGTAGTGTGTGTGTATAATGAATGCAGTGTGTAGTGTGTGTCTAGTGTATACAGTGTTTTTGTGTAGTGTGTATATAATGAATGCAGAGTTTCTGTTTGTGTAGAGTGTAGTGTGTGTATAGTGAATGCAGTGTTTGTGTAGTGTGTGTATATAATGAATGCAGAGTGTGTGTTTGTGTAGTGTGTGTGTATAATGAATGCAGTGTGTAGTGTGTGTATAGTGAATGCAGAGTGTTTGTGTAGTGTGTGTGTATAATGAATGCAGAGAGTGTGTGTTTGTGTAGGTATGTAAGGTGTGTAAAATGTGGGGGTGGGTGCATTTTTATTTTTTTTAATTATTATTTTTTTTATTTTGTTTTAGTCCCCCCTCCTGCTTATTATCTGGCCAGGGAGGTGGGATATGGCATTCCCTGGTGGGCTCACCGCGGTCCTGGGGGGGGCCAGCACACTCTTACTTACCTTCCCAGCAGCTCCCTTCAGCTCCCCTGTCTACCTCTCGCGGCCTGTGTGCTGCACAGAGTGTTGCCATGGTAACCCGTGGCAACACTCTGGCGGCCGCAGGACTTGCAAGAGTTAGACAGGGGAGCTGAAGGGAGCTACTGGGAAGGTAAGTAGGAATGTGCTGGGCGCCCCAGGACCACCGCGGGCTCCCTCCAGGACCCTGATGGCGGCCCTGGTCTCAATTATTGCCAATATCGGTATCTTTATTGCCCGATACCGATATTGATGAAAATACAGAATATCGGCCGATAATATTGGCCAGACCAATAATCGGTCGATCCCTAATTCCTTGAAGAGTTGCTGCTACACAGCTCATGTGAGTACAAATTATACTCCACTGGACAGAGATCTTTAAGATCTCTGTGGTTCTAGACTACATTGCTATTTAAGGAATGGACTGTGATATATATGCCCAGGTTGTGATGTCATCCATGCTAATATTCACCTTATTGAGCCAATAATAGTGCATTGATCATCTCCGGGCCTCACTCTTGGACAGAAGTGTGACATACATGTCTACCCGAGAGTAGTAGGAGTTACTCTGCCAAGCAGAACCTGCCACCGCTTTATGGCGGCTGCTGCCCAATATTGTAATTCCTGTTAATCTCAGTGCATGCATACATGTTGGTGTCTATAAAATACATGTATTTGGCTTTAACATTGTTAAATTGACTCTCTCTGTATACATCATTGTCGTGTAACATCTGGGTCCTTTTTGTCTCTGCTTTAAGGAGAATTCTTGGACTATTTAGCAATAAGCCAACATGCCTTGCTGCTCTGACTCACATCCCCATGGGGATGTTGTTTTATTTCCACAGCGATTACAGGTACGTGGCGGCTGCTCTCGCTGTCATGAGAAACGTCACTCAACAGATCAACGAACGCAAGAGGAGACTGGAAAATATTGATAAGATTGCTCAATGGCAAGCATCAGTGCTGGACTGGGAGGTGAGCAAATTCCACGCACAGATGGGTTGGGCAAGAGCTAGTATTTAGAGTTTCTGCAGGGAGGATTATATCCCCATTACCTACAGGATAAGTTGCCGTGTGTATATACATACGTAGCAATGTGTTTGACGTGGCATGTATGCAGCAATTCACAAAAGCAGTAGCATTTATCAGTGGCTTGACATTTGTATTTTATGGTCACCCACTGTTACTGTAAAGAGAAACATTTGGATAAAAAAAAGCCTTCTTGAAAACAGCAACTGCTGTGATGGTTTCACAATTGAATATCTGCAGTACAAAAAAAATAAAATAAAAAGCATTTTAGCTTTTGACACTGATATTGGGCTTGTTAACTTCTGACCTAAAGCATTAGCAATACCAGCAATGACTGGGAAGCAGATGTTTTGGTATCAGGTACTAAATGTATCCCTAAAATAAATTACACTTATTAAAAAAAAAAAAAAAATTACTTTCCTTTTTTATTTTGAAGCCTGGCTTAGGCTATTCTCTCTTGTGAAATATATGGATTGTGAATCATTATTATTAGAATCCCTTCGAGACACAGCTGTAAATATGATAGATTGGGGATATATGATGAACTGATTGCTTTTCGTTTGCTATATGGAGGCTGAGGTTACCCTGTTAGAAAACTGTCACCTTTGTCAATCTCCTTCCCTCCTGATTGATTTCCTGTTTATTCCTACCAGAGATCCATTTAGTGGCAGGGGTGACCCTTCTCACTTGTGCACCCCTATACAGTTATAACAGCAATGGTATTCAGTGAATTTTGTTTTGGCATTGTAAATTAATGAATCTATGGGATGTCATAAGGAGAATGAAATATGGTTTCAATGTCAGTCATTTATTGCCCTCTTTAAAAACATGCTCTACAGAGGATTTAAGAGTATTTAACCAGGAAAGGTACAATTTTAGTTCCCAAGTATGCTCTGGGGTTTAGATGTTATTTCCCAATTTAATGGTAGGTATTTTATCAACCTTAGAAGGAGGCTGATTATGAAAGGAACACTATAGTCACCTAAATTACTTTAGCTAAATTAAGCAGTTCTAGTGTATAGATCATTCCCCTGCAATTTCCCTGCTCAATTCTCTGCCATTTAGGAGTTAAATCACTTTGTTTCTGTTTATGCAGCCCTAGCCACACCTCCCCTGGCTATGATTAACAGAGCCTGCATGACCAAAAAACTGGTTTCACTTTCAAACAGATGTAATTTACCTTAAATAATTGTATCTCAATCTCTAAATTGAACTTTAATCACATACAGGAGGCTCTTGCAGGGTCTAGCAAGCTATTAACATAGCAGGGGATAAGAAAATCTTAATTAAACAGAACTTGCAATAAAGAAAGCCTAAATAGGGCTCTCTTTACAGGAAGTGTTTATGGAAGGCTGTGCAAGTCACACGCAGGTAGGTGTGACTAGTGTTCATAAACAAAGGGATTTAACTCCTAAATGGCAGAGGATTGAGCAGTGAGGCTGCAGAGGCATGTTCTATACACCAAAACTGCTTCATTAAGCTAAAGTTGTTCAGTTGAATATAGTGTCCCTTTAATTACAATTGGTTTCCTCCACTGGAATTTCTGGAATTCAAAATAACTTTCCTAATGTATGCCAAAATAACTGGAAGAACTCTCCCAGTCAATTCACTTTGAATTCCTGACATTCCTTCACTTTAGTGAATAAGCCTCGTAGGTATATTGACTAAATACCAAATTGAGCTGAAATCCAAAAAACAATGTGTATGCTATTTAAGGCTCAGTTTTGCACTTTTGTATTCATTCCCCTTGAATTGTGTGAGCCATTTGCAATTCAGATCAGGAATAAGTTAGGGCATGTACCCCGGTGATGACAATAAGCTGATCGCGCAAGGCATTTCTATAAATAAATTTCAAATTCATTAAAAAAAGCTGATGATTGTTCAGGTTATATATTTACCATGGAATCCTTAATGAACATCATCTAAATATCAACTCACAAGAACAAGGTATGAAAATATTCATATTATAAATATCTGTAACTTATATTATGCTGAACTTGGACGTCTCACTACGTACAGTACAGAAGGTTATTACATACTGAACGAGAGAATTACAGGGACTTGTGTATTGGTACACCTCATTTATAGGCAGATGAGCTTAAGACTTGTATCATTTTAATGCAAGATACATTGAATTATTGAGACCACAGTCATGCTTGCATGTTTTCTTTTTGCATTGGCTTAGTACATCCATTCATTCAATGGAATAACCATATAAATAGAAAGTGCTATTCAATAGAGCATATCATGATTATTATATGCTGTTTGTGTTAATATTAAAATTATTTTATTGTGTTAATTGCAAGCTAAAGAGATCAATGTCTGTTACCCTGCTCTCAGACACATGGGCTATAGACTAGACTTCCTGTTTTCCTGTTTTTATTCTAAGGCCCAAGTTATAAATTTGTCATTACCCACGGACATAATAGCCCCTATGAGAATTAATATTTGGATCTACAGGTCACCTTGTAATAGGTTTTTTTGGCCCTTGTACTGTGATCCTATGTTGAGTGAAAGTCATAAGAAGAGGCAGAAAAGAAAATCATTGATTTGATTGATGACAGCCTCACATCTTCTCTGTGTAGTTAGGGCGTCTGTGGCCTTACAAATAGAGTGCTCTGTTAATAAAAATAATGTTTGCCTGTGGGAAGTGGCCCTCTGTTTCTTAGTGCCATCACTAGCACCATGGACAGCAGCTATGTATTTCAAGCATATTAGTTACTTATTTTTAAAAGGACACTGTGGTCAACAAAACAACTTTAGGTTAAAGGACCACTCTAGTGCCAGGAAAACATACTCGTTTTCCTGGCACTAGAGTGCCCTGAGGGTGCCCCCACCCTCAGGGACCCACTTCCGCCGGGCTCTGGGGGAGGAAGGGGTTAAACTTACCTCTTTCTCCAGCGCCGGGCGGGGAGCTTTCCTCCTCCTCTCCTTCTTCCTTGCGACGTCATCGGCTGAATGCGCATGCGCGGCAGGAGCTGCGCTCGCATTCAGCCGGTCGCATAGGAAAGCATTTACAATGCTTTCCTATGGACGCTTGCGTGCTCTCACTGTGATTTTCACAGTGAGAAGCACGCAAGCGCCTCTAGCGGCTGTCAATGAGACAGCCACTAGAGGTTTTGGAGGCTGGATTAACCCTCAGTATAAACATAGCAGTTTCTCTGAAACTGCTATGTTTATAAAAAAAAAAGGGTTAATCCTAGAGGGACCTGGCACCCAGACCACATCATTAAGCTGAAGTGGTCTGGGTGGCTAGAGTGGTCCTTTAATGAAGCAGTGTTGGTGTATAGATCGTGAACTTGCTTCTCTGCCATTTAGGGATTAAATCACTTCGTTTTTATAGCCCTAGTCACACCTCCCTGCATGGAATGTGTACTGTCTAAACACTTCCTGTAAAGTGAGGTCTTATGTTTACACTTCCTAATTACAGAGTCTGTTTAATCTAGAATTTCTTATCTCTTGCTTATTAATAGCTTGCTAGACCTTGCGTGTCATCACAGTTCAATTTACAGAGTAGAAGATAAAAACTCCTAAAGTAAGTTAACATCTGATTGAAAATCAATTCATTTTTGTTCATGCAAACTGTGTCAATCACAGTCAGGGAAGGTGTGGCTATTGCTGCAGGGACAGAAACCAAAGTGATTTAACTCTTAAATGGCAGAGAATTGGGCCCTGAGACTTCAAAGGCATGATCTATTCTCAAAAGCAGCCAGCTTCATTAAGCTAAAGTTGTTTTGGTGACTATAGTGTCCCTTTCAAGAAGTCTGCACCCCCCCCCCCCCAAAAAAAAAAATACCCTAACTAAATACTTTTAGTTTTGATATTTCCAAACATTGTCCAGGACTGTTGATGTAGATTATTATTATTATTATGTGATGGAGGAATATCCTCTTGAAACCGTATGACGAGGGTCAACGTGGCCGGCAGTGCGGAAGATCATAGCTTCTCCAGGCTTGTGAACACAATGTGTTCCAGACTGCATCTGTTATCTGACTGTGCCAGTCCCCTCTAAACAAGGAGTCACAGCTGTGTGCTTCACTGAGCCCCGAATAATCCTCGGCTGAACTGATAGGGAGCAATGACTGGCGACTGAGAGACACGGAGAACCTAATTGAAACAAAATTGCATACTCTGCTACAAAAACAAGTGCCACAGGCATGCGTTATTGGTTGGCCTGTGCCTGGCTGATTATATTAACACCATGTAGTTTGTTAGTAATTTAGTGGTTTTCACGTTGAAGTCGCAAACGAACAAAAAAATATTTGTTTTTCCTCAAATTATTTCAAGGAGATTTCCTAGATTCACATGGTTGATCCTGGTGATGCCTGATGTTTCTATTCCTGTAGAACATCCAACTCTCCAGCCATTCAAAAAGCTAAATCCAGGCCACCTATGATTATTTGTAATGATAGCAAGTTATGATGACGTAGGTGCATTGCTCATCTACCAAGTGCTTCATTCAAAGTTCTTGGTCTGCATTTGTTCCCTAACATAATCCAATGGCTGTCAGTACTGTCCATAGGCTACGGGTGAGGAATTCTATACAAAGAATTTAGAAAACTGAGACCAGGCTTTCCAGTGAAAATAAGTGACACACCTGTGATCACTCAGGGGCTACGGGACAGCTATTTGTCTCGAAGGGATACAATTCTCCACTTCTGCCATAGAAAATCTTTCAGTCAAGGGCTGCACAGAGCTCCTTTGAGATGCCATTTCTAGTAGCAAAGGGTTAACTTGTTCTCTGCATAATAGAGGAACTGCCTACATAGCTGTCAACTCAGATGCTTTCATGTGTGTTCAGATTCTCCAGCAAGGCATTGAAACTCACATTTAAAAGCCCTTTTTTCATGCCTTCTCACATCAAACGCTGGGCTGAAAACCGTGCATCGTGCCGCTAAGATGCTGTACTGGAGACAGGGGCAGCTTGATCAGCAAATCTCTTGAGGAAAATAAAGTCAGAGAGTACAACAGGCTTTTCAAACAACAGAAAAGCATCAAAAAAAAGGAAGCCTGGTGAAAAAAAAAGACATTGCTTCTGCTTTTCCTCTCGTCTGATCTCCCCCTTGCCTGCAGTGCTAATCAGTCTGTGAGTCTCTAATTAGAACACAGCTATGCTACTCACTAAATCAGGAATTACTGAGCCCACTCCACAAGTAAATAACTCCCTTTCATACAATGTGGCTGAACAATGTTATTAGTAATAGATCGGTTTCGTCTTTATATTTACTAAGCTGTTATTTCTGACGTGGACATGGAACCACCTCTGGTGTGGGATTCTACACGCAGGGAAGTAAAACAGGGTGGCATCTCCAATCGACATTCGAAAACATTCAGCATTTTAGCCATGAGACAAAACACCTGCAGTTTGTGTTCCTGCTGCATACCATGGATATCGAATGTGCTAAATAACTACATTCCACATGATGCCGAGCCAGCCTAACATATGGCTGAGCATTATGGGAAATACGGTTTAGAAGTTTCTGGTTAAGTAATCACAGTTTTAAATCTGAGCATGGTGGGCAAATATTGAACCAGAATCAGTATCAAAAACACCAGAAAAGATATTGATGCTCAGTTCCAGGATGCTGTAAATGATTTTGATTTTGACACTGTATTAGGTTTTGCAGTTTTCAAATTTGAGTACTTGAATAAAAAGTTAAAGGGACACTATAGTCACCTGAACAACTTTAGCTTAATGAAGCAGTTTTGGTGTATAGAACATGCCCCTGCAGCCTCACTGCTCAATCCTCTGCCATTTAGGAGTTAAATCCCTTTGTTTATGAACCCTAGTCACACCTCCCTGCATGTGACTTGCAAAGCCTTCCATAAACACTTCCTGTAAAGAGAGCCCTATTTAGGCTTTCTTTATTGCAAGTTCTGTTTAATTAAGATTTTCTTATCCCCTGCTATTTTAATAGCTTGCTAGACCCTGCAAGAGCCTTCTGTATGTGATCAAAGTTCAATTTAGAGATTTTTTAGAGATACAATTATTTAAGGTAAATTACATCTGTTTGAAAGTGAAATCAGTTTTTTTTTCATGCAGGCTCTGTCAATCATAGCCAGGGGAGGTGTGGCTAGGGCTGCATAAACAGAAACAAAGTGATTTAACTCCTAAATGACAGTGAATTGAGCAGTGAAATTGCAGGGGAATGATCTATACACTAAAACTGCTTTATTTAGCTAAAGTAATTTAGGTGACTATAGTGTTCCTTTAAAATAAAAAAAATAAAAAACACTGAAAAAACTATTTACAGAGCAATTTACATAGCAGGCCAGGTGTCATGGCAGGCCACAGAGTTTGAGAAATAGTTACAACATGCAAAAGTTGTAAGATATCAGAGCAGCTTAGAGTGTAAAAATCGGTACACTTAGCAACTTAGTAAGTAATCCAGTGATAGAGAGAAATCTATTGCATAGACAATGAGATATTATATCAGATATCCTTAAAAATATGTGAAATTGGATTGGATTGGAACTGGTCAAGGCCTTTCCACAGTTGTGGATGCTTTTACTGACCCTTGCAATACTCATCTATCTGTAAATCCATTTTCCTAGCCATATACATGTAAGCACAACAATGGGTAGCTCCTACGTATCCCTAATTAGACAGGAACCTAATTAAAACAGAATATATAAGGAACCCCTCCAACCTCTCCCACCCTCAGTCTTTTTGTTCCCCTCTTATCCCTAGAACAGACTTAGTCATTTTTTATTTTTTTTTGGCTTATCTGAAGATTGTTACCAAGTGACCCAAGAGGGGAAATGTACTGAGAATTAACACTTTCAATGTATGTGTGGGGGTAACACATTCCAGGCATTTCAGTGTGCCCTTAAATATAGCATAGCAAAGATTGGTCTCAATCAGACTAAAGTAGCTTCAATCAAGTTGAATGTATAAAAGAGTAAGTTGAGGTTTGTCTACACATAATCAATGTAACCATAAGGGCAGGACAAGCCAAAACCTGTCCCTGGATATATTAAACTACATAAAAGCAATTTCAAGAGCTTGAAAGCTTTTCTTTTTTTATCTTAGGGCACCTTTAATTAAATAACTGAATATAGTGGTACCTGCAAAATTTAGGTCAACACACACACAAGTTGGAAAAATATCCATTCAATTTAGTTGGCGACTTACGTAGTTATTTACTAAAATGGGAATGGTTGGGAATGCAAATTGAATTTCTGATTGTAGGGCAAAAATAGCAAAACAGATGACATGCAAAGTTTTTTCCAATTCACCCATGTGGCCCAAAATGAAAACTTTATTTATTTTTTTCCGCTTGATATTAGATCACCATTAGCTTTTGACCTGAAGAAGTCCATTTTGGTGATATGCTATGGCCTTTTACTTCCTTTCGTTCTCTCCTGCAGGGCCGCCATCAGAAATTTTGGGGCCCCTGACAAAGCACAAGGTCTGCCCCCCCGGGCCCGCCCACGCCCTACCTAGTCCGCTGACAATGATGCGGGACTGAATGTGGTGTGTATAGTGGAAGTGAATTAGAATGTGTGTAATGGATGTAGTGTTTGTGTGTATTAGATACTGTGATACTGTGATACTGCAGTGAATGCAAAGTGTGTGTTTGTGTAGCGGATGCAGTGTGTATAGTGAACGCAGAGTGTGTTTGAGTAGTGGATGTAGTGTCTGTACAGTGATGTAGTGTTTGTGTGTACTAAATGCAATGTGTTTAGTGGATGCAGTGTCTGTAGTGGATGTAGGGTGTGTATTAGATACAGTGTCTGTGTATACTGAATGCAGAGTGTTTCAATGTGTGGTGGATGTAGTGTGTGTACTGTGAATACAGGATGTTTGTGTAGTGGATGCTGTGTTTATAGTTAATGCAGAGTGTGTGTCAGTATAGTAAATGCAGTGTGTGTTAGTGTGTAATGAATGCAGTGTGTGTTAGTGTGTAGTGAATGCAGAGTGTGTGTCAGTGTAATGAATGTAGTGGGTGTGTTAGTGCAGTGAATGCAGAGTGTGTGTCAATGTGTATTGAATGCAGAGTATGTGTGTTAGTGTAGTGAATGCAGAGAGAATGTAGTGAATGCAGAGTGTGTGTTGTACTAGTGTATGCAGAGTGTGTGTTGTACTAGTGTATGCCGAGTGTGTGTCAGAGTAGTGTATGCAGAGTGTGTTGTATTAGTGTATGCAGTTTGTGTTGTATTAGTGTATGCAGTGTGTGTGTGTTGTACCAGTGTATGCAGTGTGTGTGTCAGTGTAATGAATGTAGTGTGTGTCAGTGTAGTGTATGCAGTGTGTGTTAGTGTAGTGTATGCAGATTGTGTGTGTCAGTGTAGTGTATGCAGTGTGTGTGTTGTACTAGTGTATGCAGTGTGTGTGTGTCAATGTAGTGTATGCAGTGTGTGTGTGTCAGTGTAGTGTATGCAGTGTGTGTTGTACTAGTGTATGCAGAGTGTGTGTCCGTGTAGTGTATGCAGTGTGTGTGTGTGTGTGTCAGTGTAGTGTATGCAGTGTGTGTTGTACTAGTGTATGCAGTGTGTGTGTCAGTGTAGTGTATGCAGTGTGTTGTTCTAGTGTATGCATTGTGTGTGTCAGTGTAGTGTATGCAGTGTGTGTTGTACTACTGTATGCAGAGTGTGTGTCAGTGTAGTGTGTCAGTGTAGTGTATGCAGTGTGTGTCAGTGTAGTGAATACAGTGTGTGTGTCAGTGTATCTTGGTAAAAGAATACACTTTAATATAAAGGCACACTTACAATGTTGAAGTGGCAAACAGGCATATAGGATCAACCGGTCTCAGGATCACAGGATGAAACACAGGATCAACTTTATCCAGTCGAAATAGTTAGAATAAATAAAACAGCCTAATACAAACAATAAAAACTCTGAAACACTATCAAAAGCCCTACGCGTTTCGTTCAAATGTCCTTGAACTTCCTCAGGGGCAAAAACGTCCTTCTGTGTGTAAGTATAATCGTCCATGTAGTGCTGGTGGCCCTTTTTAAATCCATCTAGTTGCGGCACGCCCGTAGTCTCCTCCAATGGTTTATTCGCTTCCGGGTTCGTCCGTCTGCAGTATTTCCGGGTGCGCACTGATGACGCAACCGGATATGCGACTCACGTCTATCTTCCGGAGTCATCTGTGTTTTCCACCTGATGTGCGTTCCACCGCTCGTTAAAGAGCAGGAAGCAGCCATAAATGAGAAATTGGTTTAACGATAATATGTAACAATCATAATAATGTTTAGACATGATGGTATTTTCTAAAAGGGATGAAGTCCCTCACATCTATCTATAAGCCCTTAATAACAATATAGAAAAAATAAATAAATAAAATTAAAATTAAATAAAATTGCAAATGAAAATACAATTAAAAGTACATTATGTTCCTCCATGTTTATATATACTTGATGTTACCTCATTGACACATCCTATATCAATCATTATTCAGGTTAAAGGCAAAAAAGGTGCAAAAATGTATATAAAAAGATATTACTTAAAGGAAACAAACCAAATCAAAATCAACGTTAAGTCCCCTGGGTTGCATAGTTTGCAGGGTATGTATACATGTATACATACCCTGCAAACTATGCAACCCAGGGGACTTAACGTTACATAGTTACATAGTTAGATAGCTGAAAAGAGACTTGCGTCCATCAAGTTCAGCCTTCCTCACACCTGTTTTTTGCTGTTGATCCAAAAGGCAAAAAAAAAAAAAAAAAAAAAAAAAAACCCAGTTTGAAGCACAATTTTGCAGCAAGCTAGGACAAAAAATTCCTTCTTGACCCCAGAATGGCAGTCAGATTTATCCTTGAATCAAGCAGTTATTACCCTACATTGAAAGATTATATCCTTGAATATTCTGTCTTTGCAAGTATGCATCTAGTAGCTGTTTGAACATCTGTATGGACTCTGATAAAACCACTTCTTCAGGCAGAGAATTCCACATCCTGATTGTTCTTACAGTAAAAAAACCTTTCCTTTGCCTTAGACGAAATCTTCTTTCTTCCAGTCTAAACGCATGGCCTCGTGTCCTATGTAAAGTCCGGTTTGTGAATAGATTTCCACACAATGGTTTGTATTGGCCCCGAATATATTTGTATAATGTTATCATATCCCCTCTCAGGCGACGTTTTTCTAAACTAAATAGGTTTAAATTTGTTAACCCTTCTTCATAGCTGATATGTTCCATTCCTTTTATTAATTTTGTAGCCCGCCTCTGCACTTTTTCTAGTGCCATGATATCCTTCTTTAGAACAGGTGACCAAAATTGCACAGCATATTCAATATGTGGTCTTACCAGTGATTTATAGAGAGGCAAAATGATATTCTCGTCCCGAGAATGAATGCCCTTTTTCATGCATGACAATACCTTACTGGCCTTGGCCACTGCTGATTGACATTGCACATTGTTGCATAGTTTGTTGTCTATAACAATTCCCAAGTCCTTTTCGTGTGTTGTTATCCCTAATTCACTTCCATTAAGGGTATACGTTGCTTGTGTATTCTTTACGCCGAAGTGCATAACTTTGCATTTTTCAACATTAAATTTCATCTGCCATTTGAGTGCCCAGTCCTCCAGTCTATCTAAATCCTTCTGCAGCAAAGTAATATCTTGCTCACATTGTATTATTTTACAAAGTTTTGTGTCATCTGCAAACACTGAAACATGACTTTCAATGCTGTCTTCAAGATCATTTATAAAAATGTTAAATAGAAGGGGTCCCAGAACAGACCCCTGAGGGACACCACTTGCCACCTCTGTCCAGCTTGAAAATTTACCATTAACGACAACTCTTTGTATTCTGTTTTTAAGCCAATGTTCTACCCAAGAACAAGCATTTTCATCGAGACCGATTTCCTTGAGTTTGAACACCAATCTTTTGTGTGGAACTGTATCAAATGCCTTGGCAAAATCCAAATAGATCACATCCACTGCAACACCCTGATCTATACTTCTACTTACTTCTTCGTAGAACGCAATCAAGTTAGTTTGACATGACCTGTGCTTCATAAAACCATGCTGATTTTTGCTGATAACCATATTCTTCTCAAGGAATTCTTGAATATTATCCCTTAATAACCTTTCAAATATTTTACCAGCCACAGAAGTTAAGCTCACAGGTCTATAATTTCCAGGCAAGGATTTTGAACCCTTTTTGAATATAGGAACCACATCTGCCTTCCTCCAATCCTCTGGAACACTTCCTGAAAGAAAAGAATCTTGAAAGATTAAAAACAGAGGTTCACTTATTTCTACACTTAGTTCCTTAAGTACACGTGGATGGATACCGTCAGGCCCTGGAGCTTTGTTTATATTAACTTTCTTTAGTTGCTGCAGCACATTGTCTTGAGTTAACCAATTACAATTATTCTGCAAGTTGTTAGTAGCAATCATTTGCACATCTATTGCCATGGGTTCTTCTTTAATATATACGGAGGAGAAATAGTTATTTAGAATTCCTGCCTTTTCGTTGATTTTGATTTGGTTTGTTTCCTTTAAGTAATATCTTTTTATATACATGTTTGCACCTTTTTTGCCTTTAACCTGAATAATGATTGATATAGGATGTGACAGTGTAGTGTATGCAGAGTGTGTGTCAGTGTAGTGTGTGCAGAGTGTGTGTCAGTGTAGTGTATGCAGTGTGTGTCAGTGCAGTGAATGCAGTGTTTGTGTCAGTGCAGTGAATGCAGTGTGTGTGTCAGTGTAGTGTATGCAGTTTGTGTGTCAGTGTGGTGTATGCAGTGTGTGTGTGTGTGTGTGTGTGTAAATGTGCAATCTCTGCGGAGGGGGAGGGGTGGGGAAAGGGGCATTTTCAAATTAATTTTATAATTGTACATTAAATTAATTAAATGTTTCTCCCCCCCCCCTCCCTGCTTCTTACCTGTGTCCAGGGAGTGGGGAGATTTCATCCCTGGTGGTCCGCTGGCATGGTGGGGCCCCCCGGCTCCCTGTTACCGCAGAGGGGGGCCCAGAACACAGCTTCTTCACATTCAGCTCATTGCCTCCAATAACTCTTGCGAGACCCGCGGAGCGTTGCCATGGCAACTGGGTCTCGCGAGAGTTATTAGAAGAGAGAAGAGAGGAGAAGAGGCAGTGTGCTGGGCCCCCTCTGCGGTAACAGGGAGCCAGGGGCCCGCGGCTGCACACATAGATAGCGATATTCACTATCTATGTGTGCAGAGAGGGAAAGTGGGGCCCAGGACTGCCAGAGCAGTCCGAGCCCCCCAGGGCCGCCGGGCCCGTGACAACCGTCATGGTTGTCACCCCCTGATGGCGGCCCTGCTCTCCTATCGTTGTGTCCTTGCGATAGCCATTTATCCAGCTTTTCACGTATTATATTATTATTGTTTTATTCTTTTTTGGGGGGGGGGCTCTTGTGCAGCCTCTGCCCTGTTTTGGTCAACTAACCTCATCTCACTATTTAATAATGTCAGACATATTATGCCAGAAAATATGAATATTATTAGTATCTACTAAACACACTACAGGTCACAATTAAGAAAAACTGTATCACAGCCTTTTTTGTAGCCATTTAAAACCAAAATCCACTCATATAGTTACAGGACACACTTTTATCACACACACACATATATATTTATATATTTACAAGTGTTTATACCTAAATGAGAATCTATTTTTAAAATATTTTGAATGAGTGACATGTTTATGTTTATAAACTTCTAACCAAGACATGGTCACTTTACCATGGATTATATGCACAGGCAAATTTAGTTATTTGCAATATTGTCTGGAATAAGGATCATAGGATTAAACATATATATATATATATATATGTCCAAAGACTAATATAAATACTTATGTACATGTGTCAGCATAATTTTAATTACCGTAACAATTCCAGGAAATTGGAATAAATTAAAATTGTTCGAGACATCCACTTACCTGCAGATCAGCCCTCAACCATGGGAAGACGCTCACAGAAACCTCTCTCAGGTACCTCAAGCGAATCCCAAGAAATAGGGGCCCTATTACAGCGCCAAACCCTGCCCAAAATGGCGGCCCCAGTCAACCAGCAGGCCTTAGCAGACCCTCAGACCCAAACACCTGACTACCCTCAAGCACAAACCCTGCCACAAACACCAGAACACACAGCTGCAGCCTTACCTGATATATCAGCTCTGGCCACCAAGCATGATATTAAAAATCTCTTCACCAAATTCCGCCAGAAGCTAGTGACGAGTCCGTCACCATGGACGAAATGCCCCACTACCTGCGACGACTAACAGTATATAACAGATATACTGACCCTAGCCGGCACAAATATCTGAACGCCGGGGTCACTCATGTGACCCGGCATTAAAGCTACAGCACAATAATCACAGTGGGAGGTATAGATATCCCCAACGTGTGATTGTTAATTCTGATTGGAAGTTATCCAATCAGAATTAAGCACAGGATTTAAATGCTTACCTTTCCTGTCTCTCAGTGCCCTGTTGTGGTCTTTGCTACCTGTATTTCTTTTTGCTCGTGTGTCTCTCTGGTTACCGTATATTTGGCTTGTTATTCCGATTCTTCTGCTTTCTCCATTCCTTTGACCTCGGCTTGTTTCTCGTTCTCCTGTTTTCTGGCTGCCTTTACTTGGCTTGTCTCCTGACTATTCTTAGTGTGCTTAACCCGGCCATTCTAAGGACCGGTACTGCACCCTATCTGTGACCTGTTAGCGTGTTAGGTTCCCGAATCGTGACACATACGATGCGTGTGTACATAAAACTGAGATGTTAAAGAATTTGAGATATAAAAGGGAGCTGACTGAACATGCAGTGTGAACGTTGTGTCAAGAAGGATCAGCAGCAAGAAAGCTATTATCACAAAGCCTTGGAGTGGTGAAGAAGCGAGGGATTGAGATAAACATCTCAAGCAAGTTGCAGAGACATCGCAGTTGGAAGGAGGGTTGGACTAGATGCATACTTGCCTTCGCTGAGCACCTTTTTTGGATGGGTGAAGCAGAGTATCATTGGAGGAAGAAGGTGGCATTTTGGAGGAAAACCAGCACTCGATTGGATTTATGGGCAGAATGTTATCAATGACACTGAGATGCAGTGGTGCAGTAGAGACATCTGGACAAGTCAGGAAGTGTGGGCTTAGTGAGAGCATACCTCCAAGTGGCCACTCCAGAAAGGGGCCGAGCAGAGAGAGACAGTGGATATAGGAAGGCAAAAGAAGATGAGCTGTCCTAGCTGTGCAGCTTTAGCTATTGGGGCAGAAGAGGATTTTGATGCTGATGTCCAGGAGTCTCCTGAGGTGGAAGAAGCTGGCTGTTTCAGCAAAGTACAAAGTAGCAGTGGTGAGTTAAGCTTTTAAAAGGTCTAATAATGACCTGTCTAGTCTTTAAATGTATTAAATGTGTTAGGCATAGGTACAGCTGAGTTTAGCAATGGGGTGTTGGGAGTGGGTCTTCCTCTGTTCCTATTAACGTTACTAATTAGATTTTTATTAATGAGCACTATATGAAAAAGAAAGTCTTTAACCTGCGAGATATCCCTTTAGGTTTCCATTTTTCTGCTAGTTTAAAGGAAAACATATGGAGAGGGAATTATATTTATATTATATCTCTTTTACCATCTGCCAAGGAATTTCATGAGGGCTAAAATTACTTGGATGATGATAGACATAGGGCAATTCCAAGATCTTTTATTAATTGGCATCAGACATTTTGCTGCGGTTCTAGGAGAGAAACGTCCCAGTAAATGTAGCGGTTTATTTCAGCATTTGGTATCCATACTGAAAGCCTATTAAAATTTTTGGAGGCCTGGCATGGTTTCAATATGATGAATTATTCCTACAAAATACCGAGTGCACTCCAAAATGTCTTGCCGTCAAAGGATGTCACTTTATTGTTAAATGTACTGTTAACGCAGAGGAATTTTAATTCTAGCAGACCGATTTCAAGTGTTAAAAATGTAAAGGGGGCAGTGGGCCGTGGGAGGATGAGGTAGGTGCGTCTGCACATGCGCACGTATGAGGGGGCGGAGTTACGTACGCTGATCGTGGAAGAGCGTGGTGGGAAGCAAATGTACGAGCGTCGGAGTGGGGAAGCTGTGAAGCGGTGAAGCAGCGAGGAGCAGAGCAGGTTATTCTGTGGCTGTACACTCAGAGGGCATCCGGTATCTCGAGCGTTGTTGCAGCACACGGACGGACGGAAAGTGAAAGCTGGTGGGAATCCGCTACCGGAGACAAAATCATCCAGGCAGATAAGTGGCATAAGTGTTTTATGAAAGAGGAGGTCATAATATAATAAAAAAATATATAATATAATAAAAAGAAAGAATATATATAAAAAGAAGGATGGAAGAAAAAGGAAAGAAAAAAGAGAAAGAAAAAGGAAGGGAAAGATAGGGGAAAGGAAAAGGATAAAAAAGGGGAAGGAAAGAGGGAAAAAAAAAGGAAAAAAAAAAAGAGAAATCATACTAGCCAGATCTGCTATTAATCCCAATTAAGGAACAGTTTTACCTTAATAACCACATCCTTTTCCCAGACAACAACTATATCCTTTTCCCAGACAATAACTATACCCTTGTCTCAGACATGTTTTTGAAGAAATGGCTTCTAAAACACAGGAGAAATCAACCCTAAAAAGGGATAAGAAAAATTCTAAACCTGAAAGGGAAGCTTTTTTCTCACCAGTTAATAAAAAAAAAAAAACAGAGGAGGACTCATTAATGACATCGAGGCTAGAACAGACATTAAATAGCTCTGAAAATTCTCTGAGTAATCAAGTTACCACAGAGTTTCTGGAGAAATGTCTAAACACTCAGTCAGAAACATTAATGAAACAAATTAATCAGAATTCAGAGGAGATCTTAAATCAAATGAAACTCCTAACTGAGAAAATAAACATGGCTGAAGAAATAATTAATTGTTTGGAATTTCAAGAGAAACTGATGAAAGATCAAAATATCCAACTATTGGAAAAAATTAAGGAAATGGAAACAAAAGTGGGCGATTTGGAGGATCGCTCGAGACGCAATAATTTGCGTTTAAGGAATATCTCAGAAAAGATAACTCAGGATAAGATCCCAGAATTCCTGTTAAATCTATGGAAAGCCTGGGGGATAGAGACAGAGAAATTCAACTATTGCCCAGAAAGATACCACAGATTGTACAGACCAAAAAATATTCCAGATACCAAAGCAAGAGATATAATCTGCTGTTTTCAATCTTTTCAATTTAAAGAGGAAATTCTAAAAGCAAGTAGAGCTAAGAAACCACAAGGAGAAGAATTTAGAGATATAATTGTATTCTCAGATTTGTCTTTCTTTACTAGAATGCAAAGGAAAACTTTTGCACCTGCTACAGCTATACTAAGAACCCATAAGATAAAATATACATGGGGATTCCCCACCGCAATAAGAACCTACACAAATGACCATCTTGAGATCTTTGATACAGTAGATAAAGCTATGGCATGGATAAAAGAGAAAAAGCTGATGTAACAGAAAAAGCCCTTTAAAACTGAGAGTCTAATTCTGTGGATTTTTTTTTTGGATTTTTTTTTTTAAAGAATATTTGGCACAAATCGAGGAAGATTTTTGTCACTGTATTTAAAAGAAATTCCTTAGTAAAATAAGATATGTACACAAAATGTATATATTCGTAGAGTAATAAGCAAGATGCAATAGGGCACACGAGGATGTTAGGTAAGCAATTCAACACGAGTAAAGATGTGAATAGTTTTAAGCATGATTAACACTTGCACATAATTTAAGTACATGGAATTAGTTAGAAGTTGAACAGCATCACGTAGATATAAATATATAAATAATATTTCACAAGTCATATACAATATAATATAAGATATTTTTTTAAATATATTTAGCCAATAAGAGGAAGATATTCACTAGCACAAGTGTACATTCATAAACAGTAAAGTACATTATAATTGAACAAATGTAAATATTTAGGCACTTAAGAGACTTTTTTTTTTTTCCTATGATTAGAATATCGCACAATAATGAAGGGGTCATCAGAGATTCCAAGCAATAACCAATTAAGAATTATATTGTAATAATAGAGAAATGAAATTGTAATTATATATAAGTTTGGTGCTTCCTTTTCCCGCCACCACAACTGATCAACGTACCCCGCCCATAAGTTCTAAGTAGAACTTAGTGATTGCCTTGACAAGGCATCAAATTATGTATGAAAGAAGGTCTCTTGGAATTAGAGACCAACACAAAGATGATAGTACGAATGTGTATAAATGGTGGATGAGTATGAATAGTACAGTTGCGTTAGCATATATAGATTATGCGGCTATTTGTGGGGAATTGTCAAACTCTAGAGAGATAAGAAAAGGGTATGGTTAAATTCGCCTCAATTAATATCCAAGGTCTAAATCTCCCACATAAAAGATGGGCCTTTAACGATTATCTAATAGCAGAAAAAATCCAAGTAGTCCTCATACAAGAGACTCACTAGACCTTAGGAGATAGTACTAGATGGCTTGGCAAAAAAATTCCATTATTATCAATCTCCTCAAAGAAAGATGAAAAGAAAGCTGGAGTGGTTATTTGTTTTTCGAAATCACTTCAAGTAGAAATAAAACATGAGGACATTGATACAGAAGGTAGATTTATAATACTGATTTGTGAAATTAATGGGGATCTGTATTCTGTACACAATTGTGAATGTATATTTGCCTAATTGTAATCCGATGAGATTGTTCTCCTATATTTTAGAACGAGTTGAAAAAGTTTCTATGGGGTATGTGATAATACTAGGGGATTTTAACGGTGTTTTGGACACTGTATTAGATAAATTTTATAATAATAAGACAACTTTGGACAAAAATGGCGTAAGAAATGCAAGTACTTTCCACAATATAATTAAAAAAAAATAACCTCTATGACATTTGGAGGGTTCGGAACCCCATGGCCAAAGAATATACGTTTTACTCTTGGCCGCACAATTCATATTCAAGTATTGATTTTTTCCTAGGAGACCCAAAAGTGATAGAAAAAGTGACTAATATAACGATCAAAATAATGATTTGGTCAGACCATAACATTATTTTAATGGATCTAAAAGATGGAAAATATATTTATCCTAGAACTACCTGGACATTAGATGATTCAATATAATTTAGCATGGAAAACCAGGGGTTATTAAAAGAACTGTCACAGTATTTCTTTGAGGAAAATAGACCGGAAGATACTTCAGATTTGATTACCTGGTGCACATATAAAGCGACTATAAGAGGACACTGTATAAATATTAAAAAGAAAGCCAAAAAAGAAGAAGGAAAAAGACTATCAGAATTATATATTCAATTATTTAAAGTTGTTAAAGAATATAAATTAAACCCAGATAAAGAAGGGCAAATGAAAATAGCTAATATTAAACAGATTATTAAGAAAAAAATATCAGAAAATATAGAAAAGAAAATAATGAAATTAAAAATTAGATATTATTATCGACAAAATAAAGCAGATAAAATTTTATCAAACCAATTGAAAAAGAAATTAGCAGACAACCGCATAGATAAAATTATACATGAAGGTATAACATATAGAGCTCCAAATGAGATAGGGGAGACCTTTAATCAATTTTATAAGTCCCTTTACAACTTGTCCAATAGACCTACGGATGAATCAATAGATAATTATATAAAAGATCTTGAAATACCAAAAATATCCTTAGATCAACTAGAATCATTAAACAAGGCCATCACTAAAGAAGAAGTAACAGAAGCAATAAATAAATTAGCCAATTTTAAAACTCCTGGACCAGATGGCTTTAGTAATAAATAACAAACACACGGACACCCGTGAACAAATGTGAAAATATGTAAAATATATAAATACACAAAAAACTTAACTTATAGGCACACGACTTCCCAAGGTTATCTCCCAGCTGATAACCATATAACAAGGTATGTATGATAGATAGGATATTTTGGGATTCTGTAAGTGTACCTATAATAGAGGACAAAACATAGTGCAAATATTGCTTTAAAATTAAAATGAAGCTTCCAATGATTAGAATGCACTCACATATTCCAAGACAAATAAAGCGTGTTATAGGTGCCTCCCCTTGGTGGAAGAAAAAGGGGGGTATGTTCCTTTAAAAGCTCCCTCCTCGAGTGATAGCCAATGGGGTATCCGGGTCAGCTAGGAGATTCACAGACAGCAGACCAAACGGAGTACTTAAATGGCAATTTATTCACTTGTAGAAAGGTATATGATAAAAATCATAAAAACAAATTAAGATAACGATGCTGGTCCTACGCGTTTCGTCCTTGTGCAAAAGGACTTCCTCAGGGACCTCTTTCAATGATCAGTAATCAGACAGGTACATAAAATCACAGCAGCATCCTAAACATACTAACAATGAAACATCTTATATAGGGCTAGTCCCTTAGAGTCATTGGTGGAATAGTGGGTGTCTTCAAATCCTGCAGTTCTAATTCGTCAGGGTGTTCTCCTTCAGGTGTATTCACTTTGCCGAGATGAAAAAAGCCGGGTCCGTTTCCCTTGTCGGCTACTTCCGCATTCGTCATCTGTGACGCGTGCGTCACGTGTGTCATCACGTGATCCTCATGCGTTCCATGCTCGGACCAAAAAAATGGCTGTGCGTTCCACAGCATAGAAAGCAGCCTAAGGGAGAGTTTTTCTTATACCAGATATTTATATATACGTAGCTGCAAGATAGAAGACTGTTAGAAACCATCTTTTCATCTAAAGTATATAAAAAAAGGTAATGATGTGTCCTCTATATAAATAAAAAAAAAAAAAAACTGATTATTCGTTTTTTTATTTATACTGATTATTCGTTTTTTTATTTATATAGAGGACACATCATTACCTTTTTTTATATACTTTAGATGAAAAGATGGTTTCTAACAGTCTTCTATCTTGCAGCTACGTATATATAAATATCTGGTATAAGAAAAACTCTCCCTTAGGCTGCTTTCTATGCTGTGGAACGCACAGCCATTTTTTTGGTCCGAGCATGGAACGCATGAGGATCACGTGATGACACACGTGACGCACGCGTCACAGATGACGAATGCGGAAGTAGCCGACAAGGGAAACGGACCCGGCTTTTTTCATCTCGGCAAAGTGAATACACCTGAAGGAGAACACCCTGACGAATTAGAACTGCAGGATTTGAAGACACCCACTATTCCACCAATGACTCTAAGGGACTAGCCCTATATAAGATGTTTCATTGTTAGTATGTTTAGGATGCTGCTGTGATTTTATGTACCTGTCTGATTACTGATCATTGAAAGAGGTCCCTGAGGAAGTCCTTTTGCACAAGGACGAAACGCGTAGGACCAGCATCGTTATCTTAATTTGTTTTTATGATTTTTATCATATACCTTTCTACAAGTGAATAAATTGCCATTTAAGTACTCCGTTTGGTCTGCTGTCTGTGAATCTCCTAGCTGACCCGGATACCCCATTGGCTATCACTCGAGGAGGGAGCTTTTAAAGGAACATACCCCCCTTTTTCTTCCACCAAGGGGAGGCACCTATAACACGCTTTATTTGTCTTGGCTTTAGTAATAAGTTATTTAAGGTTATGAAAAACATAATTGTGGAACCGTTAACCAGAACTTTCAATGAGGCTGTAAACAGAGGATAATTTCCACAGAAGATGTTGAGGGCCAATATTCTGCCAATTTTGAAGACAGGTAAAATATCAACAGATGTAAAAAGCTATAGACCGATCTCTTTAATAAATGTAGATGTCAAGATTTTCGCTTCAATTATTGCAAAGAGATTAAAAACAGTCTTGCCTGAAATTATTAATCCAGACCAGGTTGGATTTGTCCCTGGAAGAAATGCAGGAAATAATATCAGAAGGTTAATAGATTCAATTGATTTGTCAGATAAGAAAGGGAGTCCCCTGCTGATCCTGTCATTAGACGCAGAGAAAGCGTTTGACAGGGTCAGCTGGGGATTCATGTTTAGGGCTTTGAAGGCCTTTAATATCTCGGGATGGGTGTTAGATGCGATAGGCACCCTGTATAAGAAACCGGCAGTTAGGTCCATAGGCCAAAATATTTGTTCAAATTGGTTTGGCTTGGAAAACGGTACGAGACAAGGCTGTCCTTTGTTGCCAATTTTGTACATTATTACCGTTGAAATATTTGCTTCAAAAATTAGACAAAACACGCTAATTAAGGGTTTGCCTATTTCTAAAGGAGACTTAAAGATCTCATTATATGCAGATGACACTCTCTTGTATGTCGCTGATCCAGAAAATTCTTTGCCATATGTGATGGCAGAAATCGAACAGTACAGTAAGGTATCCAACTATAAATTGAACTTATCCAAATCTATTGCAATGTATAAGAATATAGCACCAGATATAATAGAAAAACTACAAAATAGATTCAACTTTTCTCAATCAGAAGAATTTGTCTACCTAGGAATTAGAATAAATAAAAACCTAGAAAGAATAATGGAAACAAACTTTATGCATCTTTTGAAAAATACAAACAAAGACTTAAAAGAATTGTGCCATTTAGAAATATTGTGGTGGGGTAAAGTTAATACTTTGAGATCTTATGTTCTGCCTAAGTGGATTTATTTGTTTAGGATGGTGCCATTAATTATTCCTTTACCATGGCTAAAAATGATCAAATCTTCTTTTGCTAATTTTGTTTGGAGGGGGGAAAAGCCTAGAATAAAAATGAATACTATGAGCTGTAATATAAATAAAGGGGGATTGGGCTTCCCAAATGTTGAAAGATATTATGAAGCTGGGATAATGTATCATATGGCAATGCTGCAAAAAGAGATATATCCAAAAGAAGTATGGTGGAGGATTGAAACAGATCTATGTCAAACTAAAAATCTGTCTAATATTATATGGAATAATAAGGTATGCGATTATTCATTATCATTTGTGTTGAATCAAATAATTCCCATATGGGACAAAGTAAAAAAGAAAATAGACATCAAAAATAGGATCTTGGGTTTCCAAGATATAGAATGCCTTGAAACGGATATAATGAACATATCGCTAAAAGATTGGAAAGCTGTAAATATTAGAAAGGTTGAAGATCTAATGGCGAATAATGAATTAAAGACCTTTTATATTTTAATCAGGACAATGTCCCTTCCAAATCGAGAGGCTTTTTCATACCTAAGAGTTAAAAACTATTTGAAGAACAAATCAATTATGAATAATGGAGAATCATACCATATATTAAAAACAATCTTTAATAGGAAAGATTCAAAGAATCTTTTCGCAAAATGTACAAAATTACTCGATATTACAAAAACAGAGAACTTTCCAACAGCAATAAAAAGTTGTGAAAAAGCTCTGAACTGCCCTATATAACTAGAAGAGTGGTATGAAGCAATAATCAAAGTAAATAAATATGTGCACAGTCTCTCCTTAATGGAAACTTTTTACAAAGTGATCAATAAATGGTATCTAGTACCCTCAAAATTGTCAAGAGTGTCACAAGACAATAATGATCTATGCTGGAGATGTGGTGAAACTAAGGGGGATTATCTCCACATATGGTGGAGCTGTAAAAAGGTATTACCCTTTTGGCTTATGACCAAATCATTACTGTATAGTTTAAATGATATCAAAAATAAAAGCTACACCAGAAATTATGTTGTTGCACTTGAGATGGCCTTTCCTTAGTAAAACGAATCAAGTTCTGACAACACATTGCCTGGTAGCGGCAAAGATTATTATTGCCAGGAATTGGAAAAATACACAGCCATTTAATGTGTTACAGCTCATTCAACAATTGAAATATCAGATTCAAATGGAAACAGGGCTGAATAAAATAAAAAATCAATATAAGGACTATGATAAATGGGTAAATTGGCTAAAAAACTGGAGCAACTAGAGAGAGAATTATTAATAATGTCTTAATAAGCCCTAGAGAGATAAGAATGAAATAGACATTTCCCCCCCCCCCCCCACACACACAGTTTGTCTCTATGGTAAGGAGATACTTCTTAAGAAATACCAATAAGAAAGAGAATACATACATTTATAAAGTTTAAATAAATTAGGACATTTTCATTAATTAATAAACAAAATAGAGGAGACAGGGATGAGCCAGTAAATATTTATGATGACTAATATACCAAGCCATAAATGATGAAATATTCGAAACGATAAAACGGCAGGTATGGTCTGAAATATAAAAAAAAAAAAGAAAAGAAAAAAATAAATGTAAAGGGTTACTCCAATCCTTTTGAGTGCATTGTTTTCTTTTTTTTTTTTTTTTTTTTTTAGTCACCACTTCCCGTTTGTTTTCTAATAAAACCTATTGTTGCAACGCTGAGTAGGCAGACTCCTACCATCATGACAACTTCTAAAAGCAAAAGTGATCATGATAGTTGAAGTATCCATTTAAAGAAAGGAAGTTGGTGGGCAAATAATGAGAGCCAAAGCAAATGGCCAGACAATTGTAAATTGCGCCAGCTGCCAGTCAATCTTAGGAGCAGTTGTTCAAAAGTCGGTTTGTCCCAAGGTTTTTATATGCCAAGAACTGGTTGTATTACGTTTAAAGGAACACTATAGGGTCAGGAACACAAACATGTATTTGACCCTATGGTGCTAAACCCACCATTTAGGTGGCTTGCTTCCCCTTAGAACCCTTAAAATGAATTAAAGGGACACTATAGTCACCAGAACAACTACAGCCTAATGAAGTTGTTCTGGTGAGTATAATCATTGCCTTCAGGCATTTTCATGTAAACCCTGCCTTTTCTGAGAAAAGGCAGTGTTTACATTGCCCCTTGCTACACCTCCAAGTGGCCACTCGTCAGATGGCCACTGGAGGGGCTTCCTGGCTCAATGCTGCATAGTAGGCAGTACTGCTATTCAGCGTCTCCACGCTCTGCATTGGGACGCTGAATTTTCCTCATAGAGATGCATTGATTGCATTGGAGTGGCCACTTGGAGGTGTCCCAAGGGGGGTGTAAACACTGCCTTTTGTTTGAAAAGACTGTGTTTGCATGGAAATGCCTGCATATAATAATTATACTCACTAGAACAACTACATTATGCTGTCGTTGTTCTGGTGACTATAGTGTCCCTTTACAGTTTTTGAGGGATTCTATTACTGTTGTTAAATAAAAAAAAAACAATTAATTGATTTTGATAGAATTAAATGTTTTTTTCTGTTTTTCAGTACTTTCCTTTGAAATGTTTCATTTGTCTCCTTCGGGTTTAGTAGTGAAGATTCTAGTTCATTTTATCTTACTCATTTTTTGTCTTTCACCTCGGGTGCTTTTTTAAATAATGAATTTAATAAGGATTTATGTTCAGTTAGCTACGCATTTTTGGATGATGCATTACATCAGGTTAGGTTTCATCAGGTTAGGCATAGTGCCCTTTTGGCTAAAGTTGATATTGAATCAGCTTCTAGGTTGCTACCTGTTAATCCAAAGGGTTTTAATTTTTAGGTTTTTCTTTTAAGGATCAATTTTATTTTGATTAATGTTTGCCTATGGGCTGTTTTTATTTTGAAGCATTTTCCACATTTATTGAGCATGTTGTTAGTCTAGGAGCATAGAGGTTTTGTTTCCAAAGTGTATTAGTTAGACAATTGTTTTATTAATTGGTCCAACAACTAATGTTGAGTGAGCAGGGATACCGCTGGCTAAAGAAAAAACATTCGATCCAACTACATTGACTTAGGCAATTGACCCCAACAAGCACAGCACGAGCATCATTAGACACACTTGGATTATGCTCAGATTATGCTCATTATGCTCAAGACCTCTACAGAGAGCACTCAAACAGTACTCCCTCCTGAGTGTGCCACAGTGGGCCGGTTTGGGTGAGGGGCAGGTAGGATGACCAGGCAATCCTTCAGCTGGACCTGCCCCCTTTTTGGGATGGTTCCAATAATGCAATTGTGTCACTTGCCTGCCCCCATACCCTTCTCCGGCCAACGTCCCAATTCACAGAATGCTGAAGTTGGGAGGTATGACTTGCTCAGGCAATATTTAGTCCTGAAATGATTGGTATGATTTCCATCTAAAGATTAAAAATGCCCCGTTAGTGGAAATTTAGAGCATGCCATGAGTTTTGTCTTCTATATAATGGGAAAAGGATGTTGAGAGAGCAACTTATAGGAATTGCTAGGGTTAGAGAGTGAGGATTCAGGTTTATTTTTTTTTGATCATGTGCATTTGTCTTCTAATGGTGATGATATGTTGCTATATCACCTTTTGTTCTCACTCGGCTGTTGGGGTAAAGTCTTCCTCTGGTTTATGGTTTAGGGAGGTTGGATATAGTTATTGTTTAAAGGAACACTATAGCGTTAGGAATACAAATATGTATTTCTAACGCTATAGAGCTCTAGTCACCATTTAGGTGACTAGGGCCCATCCCGCGGCGAATAAATGGTTAATTAACCATTTATTTGCTTACCTTAATCGGCACTGGTGACCTCTCCTCCATTGACGTAAGCTTCTGAGTGGAGCCGAATGCACATTTGCGGCCAGAGGTGCGCATTCAAACCTGCCCATAGGAAAGCATTACTCAATGCTTTCCTATGGGGATCTTTTTTGACGAATAAGTGTGATTTACTGTGTAAATCGCAGAAGTAGCCTCTAGTGGCTGTCAGGGAGTTTCTCTGAAACTGCTATGTGTTCAGCTGCAGGGTTAAAACTAGGGGGATCTGGCACTCATTGAGCTGAAGTGGTCTGGGTGCCTGTAGTGGTCCTTTGAACTAAAAAGTAATTCTGGCTATTGTATGGCTTAGTGACTTATTAAAGTGTATATATGTTAATGACAAATATTCAGCATAATTTCAACTTAAAAATGTGTTCAATATTAGCAGATGTCTTTCTGTTTGAGAGTTTTAAAACACACACACACCAAACCAGGTGATTGGGAATTACCATGCTGAACGCAAGAGGTTGGAACTCTTGAATTGAACATGTAAGGGGGGCACCTTAACATTCTCCTATCCATTGAAATGATTAAGGTGTCCCTTTTAATGAAGCAAAACTGTTCTGACAAAGCTAACAAGCCTGACACAGTGCTGGATAGAATGCTTTACCAGATGGCCAATGCTAAATTATTCATTCGCTCCTAAAAAAATAGGGAGGGGCTTACACATGATCCTCAGACCATTTCTTTTTTTTACAAATTGAATTTTTATAAAATTTTCAGTAAATATAAGCAGAGCACTGACACATATGGTTGGCAAATAACAAGATTCATCAAGAAAATACTGAAAACTATTTTGGAGAAACAAATGTTTAAGCCCACAAGAACATTCCTAAATGATTACAGATAAAGGCCTATAAAGGCCAGAAGGGATTGAGGGAGCAACATCCCCAGATTACTTAAGTGTATCGGGCAATCTACCCAAATCACCGAACCAGTGGAAGAGCTATGTGAAGTAAAATTAGTGAATAATGTTTAAGAGTAGAATAGAAGAGTAGAAAAAAGAAAGGCTGAGAAAGTGAGGGAGGTGGTGGAGGAAGAGCCGAAGGAGAGGGGGGGGGAATAAAGGGAGTGAAGGAGGACTGCAGACCATTTCCGATTTTTAAAGAATTTTATGAGGCATTACATGATGACATCCATGGTTAAACAAAGGACTCAGAACAAGTATAACACCTCCTTTTTAACCTCTTAAGGACCAAACTTCTAGAATAAAAGGTAATCATGACATGTCACACATGTCATGTGTCCTTAAGGGGTTAATGCATCTGTGAAATTGCTGTATTTGCTCACTTTCACTCTTGATACAGACCTCTGCTATCGCTACAGCCCAAAGAGACATATATTAATTTGTTTGGGATGGTTAAGAGGGGCAGACTTACACAGACTCGAATGCACAACAAAAGGCCTGTGTGGGCTTTTCTCCTTCACAACTATTAGAATATTGTAATGCTGCTCAGCTTGCCATGTTATAGCAATTAAATCTTATGGGTTGCCCATGCATGTGGGTTTGGCAGATGCATGAGCAATATGTAAACTTTTTTGGTTGCATTCTATGGTGCACTTTCATAATAACCACACTTTACAGCCTTACCTCAACCTTTGGAGATGATCCAGAAAGGCCGTTTGCTTGCCTCCCTGTTTTTTTCTAAGCCTAGAATGTAAGCTTGTTTGAGTAGGAAAAAAACACAAAAAGTCACCTGTGCTCTTCCCAGATCCCTATGCATATTTAAACAAATGGAGGTTATTTAGTAACTCCAATAGCCATTAGACGGATGCACACCTGCCACATCAAGACAAACCTCTTAGGTGGGTCCTACACTGATCTTTCTCCTTGCTTCCTTGAGCTTCAGGCAAAGATATATCTAATGAGACAGAGTGGGGTATTTTTCTAAACCCCTACATACTTATTAACACTTAATAGAGAACACATTTTGAGTAGGGCTTGCAAAATCCTCTGTTCCTGTGTGTCCAACTCGTCTGGTTGGACTTTGTTGGCACTTGATAAATAATAATAATAAGAGTATGTCATGTCTGAAAAAGTTCTATGGAGTAATTTCCTTTATTATTGTGATGCACAGAGTAGCTGCATTTTGTGCCCTTCTATATCAGTATGTATGAAGGTGTGAGTAATACATTTTGGAAGGCCACTTTCATGCTGCCTTAGTAGATACCAAGGTTATTGTGTGTAATCTATTCTCAAGAAATCTATATCTCTTTTTCACAGTAAACTTTACCATGGTTAAATAGGACATGGACCCGATGGATACTTTAGCTTGTGAGGACTGCAAAGATATTTATGAAAATACATTTAAGATTATCGCTTGTACCTCTTTTAAAAAGTGGTTTTAAGGAGCTCACTAGCGGGTATTGTCATCCTATGGCATTGCACAACATTTACCTTACTAAATATTCTTCCTGCCCTCAAGGCGGTTGAGAGACCTCCATGTGTGCTGGTTGTGTTCATTTATACAATCACTGTGGAACTCCACATTTACAGCCAGCGCCTGATGTTTCGGTAGTGTTCCTAAACCAAGACTACGAGGACAGTCAAATTGACATGGCAGCCAACAAATTATGATTTTATATATTAGAATTGCAAAACTTTAGAAATCTCTTCGCCCGCCCATTCCCATGTTTAAATTAATGCTGAAACATTTCACATTCTCTCTATGGAGTTATTCAGAGCTTGGTCCTGCTTGTGATTGTCGTACCTTTTGGATTTAGCAAATATAAATTGTTCTCATTCTGAATGTAAATATTTCCTTTGTTTATTGGAAACTTTAAATACTGTCTGTCTAACTACTGGAAGTACAATAGCTATAGAATAGCTACACACAAAACAACCATCAGACAATTTTTTCTTTGTCTTAATAAAAAATGTTTTTTAAATATATAGACATATTATATCATTGTAATATAAACATATTGTTGTCTGTTGGTTAATATTACCTTTCATGATTCATAATTCAATAACAGAGAAACAAAATGCATAGGGACCCATTCATGGAAGAAATTCAGAGATTTTAGAATAGTAATGCAGCATAATGCCTTGTGTTCACATTTGTGAGTGGTATGTTAACATCCAATAAGCAGTCTAGTTTGTCAATGATCTTTGTACAATAGTTCAATGTTCCAATGTACAAAGACCTGACAAATGTTGTCTCTGCCCAACAGGGAGATGATATCTTGGACCGAAGCTCCGAACTTATCTACACTGGAGAAATGCAGTGGATTTACCAGCCGTATGGACGCAACCAGCAGAGAGTTTTCTTCCTCTTTGATCACCAGCTGGTTCTCTGTAAAAAGGTGAATGTAACAATTATCTGGACAGAAGTATGTTAGCAATTCCATTGAGTGTGTGTATAAAACACGGTCAACGAGGGGTACTTGGGAAATCATAGAGGACCGTCATAATAGGACCATCATTATATGTCAATAATACGTTTCCCTATCATTGTTATGTATCTTGCATATTACATATTTTCACTTATTTAGAATTCCAGGTACCATGAAACACAGATACATATAAAAACAAAGACATACACACTCAGATACACATGCATTCACACAAACACACACATACATACACACACACTATCAATGGTGCTTCTTTGATGCTTAGTGCTGCATTGGGACATACTTATCCCAGAATGCCAGACATTTAAAGAAGTGTATTCCTTAATCTGCAGCTGTATTTATTCATTTTATCCCTCTCTCATTGTTTGTGAAGGGTGATGATCTCTTCCCTTAACTTTGTGGACCATTCTTTTGACTTGGGCATATTTCTAACATGCTTTCAAACATGACACTCAACAAACCCCTAGCCAGATCAGGTATTTCAAGTGTCCAGCTCAAGCATACATAATGATATTCCATGAGAAGGTGGGAAGATAGAGGGGTAATGTGTTCCATCTACCCAACCTCTCACCTGGCATATAAATAAGAGAAGAGTCACAATATTAATGAAGGCAACAGCAAACTGCATCATCCCTATCCCATCATCAACTCCATCATCCCTATAATTGTGTGATGTGGCCAATACAGTAAAGACAGCTGTCAGGCCCAATTCAATTTTCTAATTTCAGAGTGATCATTTCATAGTGTAGAATCAATAAACATAAAAATTGAAAAGGTAATTGTTATGATTCCCTCTGGGCATGCATCTCACTGTATACTAGAGCAGACATAGGAAACCTTCGGCACTCCAGATGTTTTGGACTACATTATACTACATTGGATTATGTTGCCAGCATTATGGGTGTAAGAGCATCATGGGGGATGTAGTCTACAACATCTGGAGTGCCGAAGGTTGTCTATCCCTGCACTAGAGAGTGCTTAACATCTTGCCCTAGGGCATATTTCCAAACCATCTTTGGGGCAAGCTGTGCACCATGGCCTTCCCAACAAGCCACTCAATTACAGATCTAATACATATGGTTACATGTGATATAAATGAAGAACACGGATACTAACCATCAACCAGAGACTGGATTTAAATTTGGAGAGATAATAGCAGGTAGGAAACTTAAGCAACAAACTTGGGAAACAGTCGTTAACTAGCTGTTAATACATTTCAAAATATACCTTTACTCCATCAAAAGTATTAAAAGTCAATTTAATTAAAAGTACATTCAAATAATATTCATTTCATTTGATTTATGTGTTAATTACTATTAATGATAATTTTAATGCATTAACACGAGCATGATCTGTTTATTTAATTTCAGTACAGTATGTGAAAGTAGATTACAATTGAATAAGGTCTGCCTGTGTGGTGTTTTATAATCAAAAGCTTTAAAAAGCAGTGTTATGGCATTTATCTGTAATTATCAGATTTACTCTCTTAGCCTTTCCAACACCAGTCCCCAATGCACCATTACTGCAGATATAAACCCCATTAATTATACCTAGATTATTAAAAGTCAGGAGAGAAAGGAAAAATCCTTTGATAATGTGTTTTATAAAAAAAATTATAATAATGCCAACATAGCAAACAATGCATGGAAATATATAGGTACCGTATATACTCGAGTATAAGCCGACCCGAATATAAGCCGAGGCCCCTAATTTTATCCCAAAAAACTGGGAAAACTTATTGACTCGAGTATAAGACTAGGGTGGGAAATGCAGCAGCTACTGGTAAATTTCTAAATAAAATTAGATCCTAAAAAAAATATATTAATTGAATATTTATTTACAGTGTGTGTATAATGAATGCAGTGTGTGCGTATGTGTGTGTGTATGAGTGCAGCGTGTGTGTATGAGTGCAGTGTGTGTATGAGTGCAGTGTGTGTGTGCATGAATGCAGTGTGTGTGTGCATGAATGCAGAGTGTGTGTGCATGAATGCAGTGTGTGAATGCAGTGTGTGCAGGGCCGGTGCAAGGATATTTGCCGCCGTAGGCAAAACATTTTTTGCCGCCCCCTCCCCCCCCATATGTCCTGACTTCCCCTCCTCCTCCCTCAGTGGTCCTTACCTCCCCACCCCCGTGTTCCTTCACTCCCCCCCCCAGTGGTCCTGACTCACCCCTCCCCTAGTGGTCCTTACCCTCCCCTCCCCTAGTGGTCCTTACTTCCCCCTCCCCTCCCCTAGTGGTCCTTATCCCACCCCCTACCTCTCATAGTGGTCCTCATCCCCCTTCTCCCTCCCATAGTGTTCCTTATCCCCCCCATCCCTCCCATAGTGGTCCATATACCCCCCCCCCTCCCTCCCATAATGGTCCTTATACCCCCCTCCCTCCCATAGTGGTCCTTATCCCCCCCTCCCTCCCATAGTGGTCCTTATCCCCCCCCTCCCTCCCATAGTGGTCCTTATCCCCCCCCTCCCTCCCATAGTGGTCCTTATCCCCCCCCTCCCTCCCATAGTGGTCCTTATCCCCCCCCTCCCTCCCATAGTGGTCCTTATCCCCCCTCCCTCCCATAGTGGTCCTTATCCCCCCCTCCCTCCCATAGTGGTCCTTATCCCCCCCCTCCCTCCCATAGTGGTCCTTATCCCCCCCCTCCCTCCCATAGTGGTCCTTATCCCCCCCCTCCCTCCCATAGTGGTCCTTATCCCCCCCCTCCCTCCCATAGTGGTCCTTATCCCCCCCCTCCCTCCCATAGTGGTCCTTATCCCCCCCCTCCCTCCCATAGTGGTCCTTATCCCCCCCCTCCCTCCCATAGTGGTCCTTATCCCCCCCCTCCCTCCCATAGTGGTCCTTATCCCCCCCCCTCCCTCCCATAGTGGTCCTTACCCCCCCCCTCCCTCCCATAGTGGTCCTTATACCCCTTTTTTTTTTATTATTAATTTTTTTTTATTATTTTATTTCTTATTTTATTTATATATTTTTTTTTCGTCCCCCCTCCCTGCTTGATATATGGCAGGGAGGGGGGCTCTCCTTCCCTGGTGGTCCAGCATTGGTAGTTCAGTGGGGGGAGAGGGGGGCTGGCAGAGCTGTACTTACCTTTCCTGCAGCTCCTGTCAGCTCTCTCCTCCTCCGCGCGGTCTGTGCAGCTCCCTCTGTCAGCTCCCAGTGTAAGTCTCGCGAGAGCTGCGGCTCTCGCGAGACTTACACTGGGAGCTGACCGAGGTGCTGAACGGACGGCGCGGAGGAGGAGAGAGCTGACAGGAGCTGCAGGAAAGGTAAGTACAGCTCTGCCAGCCCCCCTCTCCCCCCAGTCTGTATTATGGCAATGCAAATTGCCATAATACAGACTCTGACTCGAGTATAAGCCGAGTTGGAGTTTTTCTGCCCAAAAAATGGGCTGAAAAACTCGGCTTATACTCGAGTATATACGGTATATTGCATTGTACACATGCAAACAATTGTGCTAGGTAATTACTGCAATTAAACAAAATAGTCAGGTAGCGCCTAAAATACTATTAGTGTGTATATATATATATATATATATATATATATATATATATATATACATACAGCTAAAATAGCAAATATAAAAATAATATATCTGTAAAAATTAAGTCCAAACTTAGAGGTGCAACCAATGGGGAAACAGCAAGGTGTCTTCATAAAATCAGAAGAATCAGCAAAGATTCTGGATCGTGGTCAATATAAAAGAGAAAACAAAAGGAAAACTCAAATGGTATAGTATATAATTTGGTAATATTAGATGATACGTAGGTTTTTGTAGTCTTACTCACATTTATCTGAGCTAAAACCAGCTCTAGTGATATGCACATGCAGTGGTGTTGATCCTCCACTGATAGAATATGCGTGAGAATACGGTTGACAAATCTCTCAGCAGCGTTATGTTCAGAAGACCAAAAATAAAGAAGAAACAACAATAGTGCTCCCTATATGAACCAATCCAGGAGTAATAAGAAGAAATAGACACACATGTGTTTGAGCAGAACAAGACTGCTCAATGTGTAGGCATAGGTGGTTTTATCCCTACGTGGGATTCTTTGTTGAGATCTTCGCTGGAGCAGTAGACCAGGGAGCCACTTCTGAAGTATTCTCAAAAGGTCCATGCAACTGATATTTCAGCAATTATTTCAAAAATTATAATAACTAGATTTTAGGATACTTATGTGAGTATTTCACTGTACAGGGGGCCAGGTGTTAAAGTATAAAAATAAATAAAATACTACTGAAATAAAATAAAGATCAAAAATAAATAAATAAGTCAATGAAATAATAAAATAAAAATAAGTATAAAAATTATAAATAAAACTAAAAATGAAAGGTATATGACACACTCATAGGGAAAAAGTAGCCAATATCCCTTATTGAAACAGTAATTAAAATAAACCACAACGCGTTTTCGCCAACACAGGGCTTTATCAAGTGGTATCAAACAGTCATAACTGACAAACAGAAGTATTTATAAGGAAAACAAACATAGAGATTTAAGTTTGGCACAAAAATGACATCATTAACATGCGCCAGTAAGAAATATAATTATCTTTTAATATAAATAAAAATACTTTTTAATAGTTTATTAATAATCTATAGGTGTCTTTAACCCTCCATGTATATTTGGGGTTAAGAAACAAAGGTTATCAAACAATTTTAAAAACAGTATAGATTGTAAATATAGTGGTCACGTGGACCGCGACTGTAATGCCGTGTCATGTGACCGAACGTGGTGGATTGAGGGAAATGTAGGCATAGCACAATATAGATGTGCTAGGCAGCTGTCTAACTCCCAGCTAAACATCAGCTAAAACCTGTGTGAAATTGGTCTTTGTGAACTGGTCCATGCGGCCGGCACATGAGGGGGAGGAGAAATGTGTGCATATATCCACAACGGCATAGACCCAAATGAGTGGCCATGCTGGACCAATCAAAAGGCCCAGTGGCCATATTGGTTGGGGAATATTTAAATTGGTAGGTGTATTGAAATCAATTTGATGGTCTTAGCAACCATATTTGTTGGGGAATAGTGAACACGAATATATTATGAAACTTTTCCTTATATGGGAGAGTGTTTCTGCAATTTAAAGCGGCACTGTCATGCCGAGTTCCGTTTTTTTTTTAACCCCCCTCCCGCCTCAACTACATCCAATCGACCCCCTAGTCACCCCCAAATGCCCCTATGCCCCCCACATTACCTATTTTTTATTCTTTATTTTCTGCCCCGATCTATATTCAGGGCGCCGCCATCTTTGTGTGGGTAGGTGAAGTCCCTGTGGGACACGTCATCTACCCACACTAGATAGCCCTGAGATTCCCGCACATGCCCAGTGAAACATCTGGACATGCGAACGGGAATTTCACCTATTCATTCATTCATCAGACAGACGAATGAATGAATAGAAAAAATCAGACGAACAAACTAACACTGTGTATCAGTGTTCGTTTGTTTGTTCGGTTTATTACAAGGAGGGAGCTACCGGCGTGCAGCTCCCTCCTTGCAATATGTAAAGACAGAAGCGGCAGGGAGCAGTGCTCCCCACCACTTCATAAGCCCCCCAGGTCCCCTCCTCACTCTATGGGGGTCAATATGACCCCCATAATAGCACAAGGGAGATTAAAATCTCCCCAATGCCCCTACTCGCTATATCGCGAGTAGGGGCATGTCCACTAAACAGTGAGCAGCCTGTGGCTGCTCACTGTAAAAAAAAAAAAAAAAAGGGTAATAAGGGGGGGACGGGGGACCTACTGTCCTCCCCCGCCGGCCCCCACCCCTGGACGGCGGGTGGGGGCCATAATGGGAATGAGGGGGGACCTACTGTCCTCCCCTCAGGCCCCCACCCCTGGGCAGCGGGTGGGGGCCATAATAGTAATAAGGGGGGGGGGGACCTACTGTCCTCCACCCCCCGGCCCCCACCCCTGGGCGGCGGGTGGGGGCCATAATAGTAATAGGGGGGGGACCTACTGTCCTCCCCCCCCCGGCCCCCACCCCTGGGCGGCGGGTGGGGGCCATAATAGTAATAAGGGGGGGGGACCTACTGTCCTCCACCCCCCGGCCCCCACCCCTGGGCGGCGGGTGGGGGCCATAATAGTAATAGGGGGGGACCTACTGTCCTCCCCCCCGGCCCCCACCCCTGGGCGGCGGGTGGGGCCATAATAGTAATAAGGGGGGGGGACCTACTGTCCTCCAGCCCCCGGCCCCCACCCCTGGGCGGCGGGTGGGGGCCCTAATGGTAAAAGGGGGGGGACGACCTACTGTCCTCCCCCCCGGCCCCCACCCCTGGGCGGCGGGTGGGGGCCATAACGATAATGGGGGGGGACCTACTGTCCTCCCCCCGCCACCACCCCTGGGCGGCGGGTGGGGGCACTAAGTAAATTCCCCCCCCCCCCATCAAGGTGACTAGGGGTGCCCAAGCCCCTAGTCACCCACCCCCCACCCAAATAAAAAATGCCCCTACCTACCCCCCTCACCCTAAAAAATAGTGAGGGGGGAATAAAATTGCTAACCTGTAAAGTAAAATTAAACTTACCATTCGACGTCTTCTTTTTTTCTAAAATCTTCATTTTCAGCCCCAAAAAAGGCCAAATAAAAAACCATCATAGCCGTCGAACTAAAAATAAAATAAAAAACCCGAGAATTCTCCCCCCTCCGCCCACCCCAATTTGCCCTTGCTCTCAATCTCCCTGTCCAGTCTGCACTAGTCTCCCTCCCAAGTTTATTTCTGTCCCAATATCCCTTCCTTCCTAGATTGTGTTCTTTGACCAGCTATCTTATCACTTTTACCTGCCAAAATATTAATGGATCTCCCGGGTTCTAATGTCCGTGGTCACGGGAGTAAGACAGTAAGACCCTTACTCCAGATAGGTTGCATCTTATTAACCTGCCAAGCAAAAGCTGTCCATGTCTGACACTGTGGGAACATCACTGAGTATTAATATTCCTTCCTTATTTTGTTTGAATGACAGCTTTTGAGCTGTTTCTGCTATTCATCTCATGACTACTTTATGACTCTGTGTCTCTAATCATGCATACAGGGCAACACTGGCTTATTTCATTAGCTGCTGTTCTTTGTTTGATATCTTTGTTATTCCTGCTCGGCACCGTTAGGAGTCGTTTAGCCACCTTGCTATCACACGGACATTCTGCATCGTCCTTGGCAATGTCTAAAGCAGCAAAAGCCTTTACTCCAGATGGTCCCTTGCAGCCTCCTGGACTTAGTCCAAATCATTGCAGCTTCAGCTTCTCCGACCTCCCCAGCAGTAGGGATTTTCCTTCTTCCAGTTTTACAGTGTTTCCTGGACAGCCTGGCTTGCTCTGCTGGCAATTGGCAAATCACCATTCTGTTCTAGTTATTCTCTGCAACTACTGATACTGCGTATCTAACCCCTGTGGGAGGTAACATTTAACCAAAGCTGGAGGCATCAACATTGCTAATGGAATGCACACCTCCTACCCAAAAAGACTACAATGGATTTCCTACCCAGTCCTACTGTTTCCGTGAGATACGTGCATTGCTCAGAGCAAGGACTGGCCGGCCAGCTGTCCTTCTGCAAAAGACTGTCACGCTTTTTGGAAACATTTATCCTGATAGATTCTTGCATGTCTTTATAAGTCCCCTGAAGTAAAGTTTTTGGATTCGATGAATCAGTGTTTCACCAGAGTTGGTATAAAAGAATGATTAGTCAAACTATCAGAATGTCATATATTTTAATCGGCTGCTGCTGTTCTCATCCACTGAAGTCAGGAATCTATATTTTTATCTTAGATCACTTAATGCGTCACAACCTGTTCTTTCCTTTGATCACTAATTTTCCACCTTGTACGTAGTATACTGCTTTACAAAAGACACAATACAGTTGTAGCTTCACTATGATTATAGAAAATGTTAATTATAGCATGTATTAAATTGTTTAATGATATCAGCTGATTTTATTCATTCTCACATTGATCACCTGCCAGTTTTGTTAACGTAAATGTAGGTTTGCACAGTATCCACTATTCTAATAATTGCAGCGACAGGGGCTATCGTTTGTAAACGACATGTGACCCAGGAATTCTCTACCTCCTTGTCATACCGGACAGTGATTTCCAACACAGTTCTCAAGTTCCATAAGCAGTCTTTTTCTCTTTTTTTACCCTATTAATTATAGCAACGCCATTGTTAACAAAATTAGGAAATGCCCAAATTCTGGACTTCTGTCTATTGATGCATCTCTTCATAGCTTTTTATATTTCCCCTGGCATTATTCGCTATATACCTGCCTAGAGAAATCGAAGTTATAATAGTTGAATGTCAAACATCTGCATTCCCATGGACCAGCTAAATCCACTTGTAAACTTTTATAGCAGTTGCTGTGAAAATTCTATCCTATACCTCTATTCTAATAATATAACCAAGATGTAATAAGCAATATATAGAGAGTAAACATAAATCTGCAAATGCATTAATGAACAGACATGTAGCAGACGTATGATGCAGAAAAAAAAACCTAAATTCCCTTTGTTCAACCTATTGTCTACACAACGCAACTTGTCAAAGAGACAAACAAAATGATTGTTTCCACTTCATCTCCTTACTTAAATATAAATCATGACTACTGCTTGAGTGACTATTCAATTGTGGTATAAGCCCTTACATGCATGCAACCCACGATCATTATATTTGCGGCCCAGGGCCAGACTGGCCTACCGGGATACCAGGAAGTCCTGTGTATTATATTGGGGGGAAGGGAGGGGAGGGCAGTGTAATAAATTGGGGGAGGGAGCAGTGTATTAGTGTGATGGACTGGATGGGGCAGTGTGTATTGTTGTGGTGGGAGGGAGGGGGCAGTGTATTAGAGTGGTGGGAGGGGGCAGTGTATTAGAGTGGTGGGATGGAGGGGGCAGTGTATTAAATTGGGGTGAGAAGTGAGAGTGGGGGCAGTATATTAAATTATGAGGAGGGAGGAAAGGCAGTATATTAAATTAAAGTGGTGGGGGTGGGGGCAGTTATTAAATTGGAGTGGTGGGGTGGGGCAGTGTACTAAATTGGAGAGGTGGGAGAGGGGACAGTTTATTAAATTAAACTGGAGGAGGGGAGGCTGGGAGGGAGGGGAGGGAGGGGAGGCTGTGTATTAAATTAAAGAGATGGGAGTGGGGCAGTGTATTAAATTAAACTGGAGGAGGGCAGCGTTATGATTTGGGGAGGGGGGTAATAGAGTGGAGGGGCGGCGCCACAGGAGGTTTTGTATTAGATTGGGGGGGCATAGTAAGTAACTTGAAGTGAAGCTTTTAAGTGAATTATATATATGTACCCAGGATTCCATATTGTTTGCATGAGAAAGATACAAGTAATTTAGTTTGTGTTGGTCGAACACTTTTTTTTCTTGCAGCCCACATAAACTTAAACCTTGTTTATTTGGCCCATGTTAGCCTTTGAGTTTGACATGCTTGCCTTAAACAGAAAGGTTAATTTGCTTAGCTTAAAGCACACGAAGAACACACATGCGTGTCCTATCTTCTGGGCTGCAAACATAATAATTTTCTGCATGCAGTTAGGGTATATTATTTTCCAGTATACACTTCACCCCTGATCCAGGATGGCGACGCTTTTTCTTTAGTTCGTTTTTTTATATTTGTTACAGAGTTTTACAGCACGTAGGTTGTGTGTTTTTTTATTACAATATCCATGAAAAATGCAGAACTGATTAAAAAATGGTAATAAAATGTTCACTGTTGATTAGTGTATATTATTATTCCTGGTTCCAGAGCCATTATTGTATTGACATCCATCATCTACTTAGGGCCTAGTGTATGCTGCACATCCCAGCAATTTAATACCAAATTAAATTTCCATTCTGAAAATAACATAGATCTGAGTACATCCATAAAATTGTTCTTTGGAAGGATGAACATATTGACCATCCCTTTACGTCCAATGCCTTTTTTTATACAATTAAAGCTGTTAATCTGTCTCATACAAAACAGTGCACATCTATCTTCTATTTGCTACAGATAGTGGAAACTACATTAATAGTATTTCCTTTACATAGGACCTGATCCGAAGGGACATTCTTTACTACAAGGGTCGAATGGACATGGATAAATATGAAGTGATTGAGGTGGATGATGGACGAGATGAGGACTTTAATATTAGTGTGAAGAATGCATTTAAACTGCAAAACAAGGAAACAGACGAGATGCATCTTTATTTTGCCAAGAAGTTAGAAGAAAAATTGAGATGGCTACGTGCTTTTCGGGAGGAGAGGAAGATGGTGCAAGAAGATGAGAAGATCGGTAAGGCATCCCTGTACATGAAATGTTCTAAGTTCTGTTAATTATTCTTGACCAACACCTACTCCTTGAATGAAATATTTGAACTCATGTGATGTATGTAGTATGTTACTACTAGTCTGGAAAGTATTTTAGAGCTATAGCCCAGGGTGAGATTAGGGGACAAGGTGTTAAATCAAAGACATTAAAACACGACCATGCCCCTGGGTGTTTAGGATGTAAGTGATGTAAAGGAAGCATCGTAGACACATTTCCTTTAAAAGATAAAGTTGTTGATGTATAGATCTTTAGTTCGGAACACCTTAAAATTAGATTTGCTGGGGTGGGGGGTGAGCTTGCTGAATATAAAGAGGATTATATGGAGGGGTGCATGAAGAAAGGAGATATGTTACTGGCCCAGGCAAAGTAAAATACGCCTGAGTATAAATTGTATCGGAGGGAGCTGAAAGGCAGAGAGGTCATATTAAAGAACTCTTCGAAAATCAATACAGCAGAGAAAGGAGAAATGCATTAATGAGGATTACTTTGAAGGGATGATAGACAGAGAGAAGTCCAATATTACTCGCAGGTTATATATTTGTGAGACTAGATGAGAAGTCTTCTAAATAATTTAGGAGGGTGTCAGTATAAAGAACTGCATGTAGGAGATAATTGTAAAGGCTTTCCATCTCTAAATTACAAATACTCCAGTAGTTTATGTCCTACTGAATGCACAGGTAGGAACAAAAAGTTTGCCCAAATTCCACTACCAGAAAGAGCAATAAAATAGATGTGTATTCGATTTTAAATAAGAAATAATGTGATTGATCATTCCTAGGAGGGTGTTCTAAATTTACTGGTAGCGTATTTATAGAAAAATCTGTCCAAGTAAAGTATATTCATTTCATTATTACAACCTTTATAGGATTAAATGTTTCTACTTGCTTTTTTTATTCTTGTAATGCTTTTTTTTATTATTGATATATATTTTTAATATTTCTGTAATCAAATGAATGGAATTTTAGGATGTCTGAGTTGTTCTCGGGCAATTCCAGTAATAAAATTCCAGCAAACCAGACAAAAATGTATCCAATTTTTTATTCCCTTTTCAAAATCTACAGTCTCGTAAAACTGGAGCTCTAACCATCTGTCTGTATTTAGGTATATCCTTCCTTCCATTCCAATTCATGAATTAATGCATTTTATTGTGAGCATCTGTGAAAGCACATGAAGACACATATTTGTAAGGAATAAAAATAAATAAAAATATATTTATATTCTCAAGAAATTCAAATTATATATATATATATATATATACATATATATATATATATATATATATATATTTACAGACAACTTTGAAGGAATCAATTGAATTATCACGTTTTGTCCTTTTCCACATAGTTGCAATTAATTATTAGAAACTTTTTTTTGTTTTTTTTTGTACTTAAAACGCTATATTTTGCTTATTTCCAAATCGGAAAACACTGTGATTTCACAGAGCAATGGTGCGTTGAGCTTTGCCCAATTTTTATGATGACTAAGTTAACAATGATACCTTTAGCAACTTCAGCAGAAGATTTTTTTTCTTGAACTGCCCAGGTCTATCTTAGGTTGTGAGAAACCGTGTTGATTTCTCTACTCAAGATATAGTGAGAGGTGAAGTGCTAATTGGGACTGTCCCTGGGATTCTCTACCAATTTGCAGAGTTTGTTCCAAAAGGCTTGAGAATTCCTTGCTTTCAACAAGTTGCATTATAATCTACATTTTGTTTCCTTTCTCAGGATTTGAAATATCAGAATATCAGAAGAGACAAGCGGCAATGACTGTGCGAAAAGTCAGTAAGCAGAAAGGTAAACTGATACAAAGGCTGAGAACAATATGATAGTTGCTTAGTGTTATTTTGAGTTTATATGTATGTATACAAATGGATTTCCTGAATAAAAATGTATCATGTCCATGCTAGTCCTTTAAAGGGTTACTCCAAGCACCATGATCACTTCAGTGTTTTGAAGTGGTCATGGTGCCTGGAGTTTGTATGTGCAGCGTTTCAGAATGCTAGTGCCAATTCTGTACAAAATTGGAATCAGACGCAAGCACGCACAGCATGTTGATGCCAGGCTGCCAATGGTGGCACAGCTCTCTCCTCTGTGCCACCCCTATCTTCCCCTCAGTCCTTACTTCCCGCAATCCCCTCTGGCGAGTGACATCAGTCAAGGGCGATCAGGCTTTAGGAAGAACCTGGATTATTTTTTTTGGGGGGGGGGGGGCTGGGGGCAGACAATTTAACAAAGGGTTACTCTAACCAAAACCAATGTTTTACAAAAATAAAAATTAGTTGCTGTATCCCTTTCAGTAATAAACAGGTAAGGGCTTATTTACTATACAGTGCATTTTAGTGAATTAAACAAAAAAATCTTGAAAATGCAAGACGGAATAGCTGAGTTTGTACCAAAGCACCACAGTTTATCTAATTTAGTCAAAAGTTTGCAATTTGGTATCTAATTAAGCACAGTCCCCCCTTGACAGAATACAGTGTTTCCCCGAAAATAATACTGGGTCTTATATTAATTTTTCCCCCGAGAAACCCACAAGGTCTTATTTCGGGGGAAAATGTGTGCTAGAATGCAGGTCTATGTTCGGGGGACTTCCCCCGAACATAGACCAATTTACTAGGGCACAGAATTGTGCAAATCTATGTTCAGGGTCACTTTTCCGGACATAGATTAGCTTATTCACTCATAGAATATCGCAAATCTATGTTCGGGGAAACTTCACTGAACATAGATTAGCTTACTTGGTAATAGAATATCGCAAATCTATGTTTCGGGGAAACTTCCCAGAACATAGATTAGTTCAATCACGAATTAAATCTTGCATATCTATGTTTGGGGAAACTTCCCCGAACATAGATAATCTTACTTGCGAATGGAATTCCGCAGATCTATGTTTGGGGACAATTCCCCGAACATAGATTAGAGAACAGCTAGGGATTATTTTCAGGGTAGGGCTTATATTCAGGGGATGTCTTATTTTCGGGTAAACACGGTAGCACCTTGAGTGCAGCACAATATAATTTTTATTGTCTTTTGTCTTCAAATAGCTGAAATGTTTTTCATTTCTAAACATATTAATGCCGGAGGCTTATAAAAAAAAAAAAAAAAAAAAAAGCATGTGGACTCCAGTCATTGTAGTCAGAAAAGAGCACTCACACCGGTCTGCTAGTAATGCTGGGATTTGGCAGATTAAAGGTAGAGTAAAAAAAAAAAGCTTAAAGTGGCAGACTTCAATATTTATCTGAGGTAATGTAAGATTCTTTACAGCTAAACCTGCAATACTTAGTTTTAACACATGCAAAGGGACGACCATTTTTGGGAGTCTTAAAAACATAAGAATGTCCTCAGCAAAGTTTGCATGAGGCCCCTGAGCAATGTAACTTGAACCAAGTCACCATACGCGTTATTATAATTATTATTACAATTTATATAGCACCAACATATTCCGCTGTGCTTCACAATTTTAAAAGGGGATATTTATAGGTGAAGAGAAGCTTACAAGCAATGCAGATTTGAGGTAAGTGGATATATATCATCTAAGTTGGCTTGACCTGGTTTTGAACATGGGTTTCCCAATTCTTATGTTAATAAATGTTTCATCATTATATATCTTTATTTCCCCTAAAACCTGCTTCACTGTTTGTGACTTTTATTTTGATGACATGATATTTTTAGGCATGGACTAGTGTTAGGGTTAGTGGTAGTGTTAGGCAATTGTTAGGAAACACGCATACCACTTGATGTCAAACTGTGCATTATTTCCCATTTAAATTCTACCCCAGTAACCGCAATTTAAATTATTTCATTATTTATGACATATCAGGACTGTCATGATATAAAGTGATTTGCGTTAGGAATCAGGACCCTCCTCTGGCAGAGTTTTACCCAAAGGTTACAGACAGTACACATTACCGTCCATGTTACAGTACACACGGCATTCTTAAGACAGTTAATGTTTTCCTGACTGCATAGTGATCTAAGTTAAGCATCAGATTTAATAGCTTTGAAGCTATGATCTTCATCGGAAATCATATCATTCAGAAAAAGAGTTTCTGAGGCTGGATTATATTAAAGCTGTACTATACTATAGTGAAACATCCATGCCTAGACTTCTTCTACCAGGATGTAATACATCTAACGCATGACTCACAAACACTATTGTGAATAGATTTTATGTATATATTCTGAACCCACGAAATGAAAACTCCTGACAACATTTTACCTTTCCCAACGCCAAGTGGATGGTTAGAAGAAGCAGGAGATCATTTGCAAGTTCTCTTTTCTTTTGCATTTTTTTTTTTTGGGGGGGGGGGGGGAGAAAGCATAGTTAATGTATTTTAAGTGTACTACATTAAAAAGGGGCCGTCTATGTAACATAACAACCATTCCTCAGTACTGTACAGCGGTAATGCTGACAGGAGTTTATGGGTGTAACCCATCTTTTTTTTTCTTTTTTTGTTACATTATTTGGAAGATGTTTGACAAAAATGGGGCCCAGGCTTTTGTGTGACTGGTGCCAAATGATTTTACAAAAAACAGGGAACAATAGCTATTGACCCTAAGCAGCATAACGTCTACACTGGGAGGTGATGGTTAGGTTGCTGAGACTGCCCCTTTAATTGTAGCTAAGGATGTAGGGGTCAGACCTAGTTGAAAAAGCTGCATTACAGCATATCTCATGTCCTTGATTTTTCACAGCCTGCAGTATTTATTAGGGAGATCTGCTTGGGTAGCTGCTTTCTGTATGAATACTGAAGGCACGTGGAGATCACATGTTCGGGAGCAAAGAACTTGGCAGTACTGGTTGTATCTCATGAAAGTTTAATTTCCTACTGGGAAAACTAAGGCTCGTTTAGGGTTTTTCTTTTCTTTTCATAGAATTCCCCAATTATACTCGAGAAACATTACTTTACTTTACAGGCAGCTAAGGTGATGTGATGTAGCCTAGTGCAAACTTTGCAAACGGAATTCTCGATACTTTGAACTAAACATCTCCAAGGTTTATTTATGGGGGGAAAAGACAATTAGCAGTTCATCCTTTATACAATATTCTGATTGATTCACCGGATAACATCTGAGAATGAGGTCTATTTATTTCCTATTTTATCTGCTTTTACAGTTCAGGCATCCACGTCAGTCAAAAAATGCTTATTTGTGTTTGTTTGTTTGTTTGTTTGTTTTTTTGAGTAAACATAATTTTTTTTATATTCTGCCATGGACAGTGTTGACTATTAGAATCCATCAATCTTCCAAACCACCTTCCCTCTTGTGTTGCTACTAAGTATAGGTGCAGCCTATTTTTTCCGATTAATTGTTATAGCTCTACCTCTGAGTTTTTTTTGTTAATGTTTTGTTAAACATCTAATAATTTTTTTTCTATTTTTTTCCTTTTTAGCTGGTGTCAGCTGCCCTCGATCAGTTCCTCCAGCATACCCACCCCCTCAGGAGCCAGGGGCCATTCAAGGACAGTATATGGTGACCGACGGTATATCACAACCACAGGTTTTTGAGTTTACTGAACCCAGAAGAAGTCAGTCACCATTCTGGCAAAATTTCAGCAGGTTGACGCCTTTCAAAAAATAATACTGAGATATAAATATATAAATATATATATTGAGAAAGGAGAAAAAAAATAAAGAAAATTATATTTATAGATGGACATTTTTTCGGAGAAGCACTGTTGCCACTAAACTATGAAAGGACCAAAAAAGAAATTAAAAAAAACAACAAAAAAAACAAACAAACAAGACAGGAAAATGAAAAACTGTTTTAGTTTTTTTTCCCTTTAAAATAATTTAATTTATTTTTTTTCCGTCGGACAACAGGAACTGCTCTGCTTGGAAAATTTCCACACAGCTCACTTGCTTACTCTTGCTATAGCATTCGGTCATGGCCACTGAACTTCCTCGACACGTCACTCAAAAGACTCTTGGATTTCTGTTTTTCTTCATGTTTTTTTGTTGACCTGTTTTGGTGAAAATTGCACATTTGCTTATATATAAATAGGCAGACCATCAAATAGGGAAAGGGGGTGAGAATTGAAAAAAAAAAAAAAAAAAAAAATTTAAAAAGTGTACCAGCTTTCATTTCATGACTTTCACACTATAAACATCGTAACCTCAGTGGCAACAGCAGGGTTCTCAATGTATCAGAAGAGCATCTGACAGTGCGGAGGGGAAGGGGGTCACACTCAGCTCATTTGCATTCTTGTCACGTGATTAAAGCTGCAGCCATTTTTAAAGTGGTAAAACTCACAAGCAGAGCACTGCTGCACAACAACAACAACAACAACAACAAAGTAGAAGTGGGATTTGAGAGTTCTAAATGGGTTTTTTAAGGCCATGTCAAAATAGATGCACATGGTAGGACAGCACCTAAAGCTGTCTGTGTATTTTTTAACTGCTCTTTTTCCTGTTAAATTATATGTGTTTATTCAGACGTTCAAGGCAAGTAGGTTATCCAGAAACAATTGCAATTGCTTTCTTGCCAGCCTGTTGATCCTCCCACTGATTGGGGCTTTACCTGTTCAGGTGAGAGCTCTGTAGCTCACAGTGAATCATACCAGGTACTGTGTAGTCTTTCTATTGCTTTACCTGTTCTCTGGATATTCTGAGACCAGGGAGGAGAATAATCAAACAGGGATCATTTCATCTATATTTAATGGTGACTTTATTTTCCTTCCAAAGAGTATCTTTTATTCATTTGTTTTATTTTATGGGTCTTTTTTTTTATATATATATTTGTTTTATTTTGCTTCGATGGTTCAAGAAACCACTAAATGTGTATGTAAGGGTGTGTGTACATATATATATATATATATATATATTTTAGCAGGATTTGTTTTCTGGTCACTGTGAGCTGTGTAACACTACAAGACTATCTTAATACAGACTCGTATCTGCTGCTTTATCACTCTTCATTTTTGGGTAATCCCTTTATGCTGCGGCCTGATTACTGCATCGGTGCTGCGCCCTGGAAAGCCATTTTTGACTGTAAGATCCAGCCACTCTCTCAGATGCAGTGATAGTGAAAAGGCAATAATGCTTACGGTGTTGAATCTTGGAAGAACACAACGTAACATGCAGCACCTTAGCTAGGTGGACATGCCTATAGAACTGTCAATCCAGCGACGTATGTTACAACAATTGAAGAAACTTGTTGCAGAACGATTCCCTTTTGCATCAGATTTTTACATCTCATCAAAAATTCATATTATGTTATTCATTGCGTGCTTTTCTTCTTAGTTCTAACTTTACATGTCATTAACCCCCCTCTCTTGCCTTGGCTGTTCCCTCTTTGCATCCAGTTCATGTTTTCCATTTGCAGGTGTTAATTTTTTAGTTTGTATGTATGGCTCGTATCCCATTCTCTTGCCTCTGCCTTCGTGCATACATCTGCATTGTCTCTGATTTTATATGCTGTGCAGCTCCCTGTTTTAGAAGATCTAAGCTCCTTCATTTAAATGGCTCTGTATTCCCCGTGCGCAAGAAGTAGATGGTGTCATGGCTTATTTAACAGGGCACTTTCTTTTATTTATTTATTTTTCTTGACAGCTTTCCCAAGGTGCTTTACTTTCTTTGCAGTATCTGACTTGTTTACCCAATCAACTCACCATGCTGCTAAAGTGTATCTTGCATCGAAGCATTTTGATGATTCCCATTACTTATCACATGACCCACCTCTCACTCTGCCGACTGATCCTCGTCTTTGTGATTCAAGGCTGGCTTTTTATAGATCACCAGCAAAAGCTAATAATAACAATGAGAAATTGGCTAAAATGTACGTTTAAGGTGCATTCACTCTTACTAATATTGACATACCGTGTCAGCCTTTACTTCTTTAAAGACCAATAAAAATCCGTGCCAAAAGAGATGGTAAAGAAAACAATCAGAATAAAAATATTTTTGCCTTAAAAACAAACGCCCATTTATTTATACATTTTTTAGTGAGTAACATTTTTTTTAATGAGTAAAAGTAGTTATTTTTCTGTTTGCTGTCTGCCAGTAGAAATATTTTGTTATATGACCCACAATACTTACATTTGAAAGAATTGACATTTTAACAATTCTACACGTTCTAGATAATCATTCTAAATTAAAACAATGAATCATTCTCATTTACCTATGAAAACTCTCCAATGAATTTTATAAGAACAGAAAGAAAAGTTAAAAAAAATAAAATAAAACAAACAGTGACATATCAGAAAAAAAAGGAACAGAGAACAGACTTGTGCATTTTTGCTCACATTTATTGTACAGCCTTAAACCAAAAGGTGACTACACTCACAGCAACTTGATACCACATTATTATATTCTCGAGAGCAGCACACAAAATAGATTTTGGTGCAATTCAGGCACAAATAGTAGCAGACTTCCAGGACACAAGAAAAATGGAAAAAAAAAACAAAATAGCACTGCACATACTGCCACTGGAGAGAAGTCTCTTGTCTTTGGCAGGGATATTTTTTAAAATATTGATTGTCAGGAATTTGAAGTTGATTTAAAATTTTATGCCATTTTATAATTTGGAAATGTTTTCCAATTCGCCTAATGTGGCCTAAAATTTGAATTTGAATTCCTGAAAGTGCACACTTTAGTGAATAATCCAGTATTTATTTCCTTACCTTTGTTTTATTATTTAACCTTTATTTTCCCAAATAGTGCATGCAAGATTCACCGAATATAATCCCATACCCCAGAATTCTGTATATTTGATTTAATCAATTAGTTTATTGCAAATTGATTTTGCACTCGTTTATGGTGCATAAATGTATTGTAGTGCTGGCTCTGCTGTGACCCCCAGCAACTGCACAAGCGGGTGGGTAGATCTCTTACTCGGTGCAGATTGCCATGGATGCTTCCTTGCAGTCAGAGACCGTAAGGGACAATTCAAAGGGGTATGCACCCTGCCTGAAGTGCAGACCTGCACCGATAGCCCATCGACCACCACGAAAACCACTGGAACACCAGGGTTCTAAGGCTTAATCTGGTTAATCTGGTTTGTTCTAAGGCTTAATCATCGATATAATAAATTTGCTGTACACATGACAGTTCAGGTATTCAATAAAATGCAAGATTTTGTAGCAAATGATTACACAGAAATATTTGAAATTATAGCATGTAACTAGTATACTCCTTTTGAATAAGATATTTAAAAGGAACATTGTAAAATATCATGTCAAAATTATCCATTTAAGTTCTATAGGATATTCACATTTTTGTTTGTATATGAAAAAAATAATCTATTTACTCCAAAGGTTGCGATGAAGTGAGAAACACCTTGAGATAGTTGAGTGTGAGAAAAAGAACATTTCCGTTAAACTGAAGATTTGTAAACTGAAAATCTTTTTATTTTTTAATTTTTTTTTTACCACATATTGGTACATTTAATAAAGTTTATCAACAATTTTAAAATACATTAAATTACAGAAAAATAATTTGAAAAAAATACATTGAATTGTAAAAGGCTTATTACTTTGAGAATGAATGCACCTTTATAAAACTGTATATTATATAATGTTTTTAAAATTCACACGTATATATTCTCAAAAAATAATAATATATATATATATATATATATATATATTTATTTGAGAATTAATTGTATGATAACATTATGCAGCCTTAAAGCATATATATAGAATAAGCTTCAATGGCATAATAAAATAGTATTTAGAATATAAAAATGAAAATCATATATATATATATATATATATATATTTTTTTTTTTTTTTTTTTTATTTTTTTTTATGAGTGGGTGTGACTGACATTAACTCATGATAACTTGTCACATGGTGTGCCCTCTCAAAATTTGCTAAATTGTTGCCCTGCATATATTCTTCAATACCCATTCATTTTGCACCCACATATCTATAATGCATGTTAGAATATATGTTCAGATAACTTTCCTGGCTATATATGCATCCTCAAATTTGTCCGTTTTTTAACCCATGCAACCTAGTATCATAATAGACCCTGACATGAAATATGGTCAGTTATTCATCCCCCGAACACTTCATTATTCCTGCAGTAAGTTAAGAGAGGCTCCCAGCGTATATAATATTCTGATAACATTATTGGTTAGCCTGCCTGTTGTACAGGGGAATGAGTAAATGAATTACCTAGGAGAGTAGCTTTTATACAATTTGGTTCATAGTGTGTCAAGGCAGTATAATGGAAGCTAAATATGAATATTGCTTTGTCCATCTAAGCTTACTGATTCTTCAAAAACATGAACCTATTGCTCCTTCAAAAGCTCTTTATTGCATTATTTTCACTAACACTTGATAATATTTTTAGCAGCTGGGATATATTAGATTTTACAAATTGTAGAGGATTCTGTTATTTCAGACATGTTAACTGTGAAGGTGACACCTCAGCTGCCAATTCATTGCTTACCACTTTAAAAGGAACACCAGCAAAGATGTAAAGATATACCCTCTATATAGCTCTGTAATTATGCAAGGCTGGCATTTAAATGCTCGCCTTTGTGTTTGTCTTACTTGCCCCTTCCAGCACCCTCGCTTACTATTTGTCCGAGTACCATCACTCATACATGCGGCAGGACATAAAGAACCATTTAAATGGAATGCTCGGGGTAACTATGAGACACAAAATATATTTATTCATAACTATTTAAATTAGAGCAACTATTTGTGAGAGTACAAATCAATAAAAAGCCTGCAACGTCATGGTTTTAAATGTGCCAAAAAAAAAGCATTGTGCCACATGTACAGACACAGGTAACACCCTCTTACTCCATCTGTCAGTTTGAAATGTTACATCATAGTACAACTTTTCTAAACCATGACTTCAGAACTGCTCCCAGAGAACCTTAACCTGCTTAGCTCATGAATTCCAATTTTGTATACAGCATAATAACGAAGCAGGGTGTTAATCCAAATATGGTGCTATCCTCAGGGGGCATTTAAACGTAGTTTACAAGCTGCTGATCACTAAGCCACCCGTCCCCTGCTTCTAACTATGCTGAATTACAGTCTGGTTTATGAACAGATATTCTTGATGGGTTGTCCTCGTGACAAAGCATTGGTCTTACATCTCTTTAAATATTGACAGAGGAACTACCTGTGGCAGCAGTATGCTTTACTTTATCAAAGACTACCTTCAAGATGCTATAGAAGGGGCCACCTTTACATTTTGTGCCAACCAATGCTACACTACACTTTGCATTAATGACAAATTGAATACAATAAGATTATGCAGTACATTGACAAATCCAAGTATTGTTCTGTTTAACCATATGTCGAGGCATTGGTACATACTTTCACCTTGGGCTCCATGCATTAGTCAACATACCCATTTTTTTTTACTTCCGTTTTTATAAGTGTTTACAAGATGATATTGGGTAATTTAGTAGCTTCATTGAAACTTTCAGATCACTGCATTATATGCTCTGAAACGTATAAGATCTCTGAGCACATTCAATGTTTCTGTTTAGGTAAAACAGATAAATGTATAGTGTGGCTTTTCGGCAAATTGTACAACTGGAGTGGTGCATTATGGAAAAGGTTCCTACATACTAGTGAGAAGAAATAAAAATCCTGCACACGTAGATAAAAACACTTTATACATTGATGTGCCATAGCAATGTCCCATCTACAGCAGAGTCTGCTTACCAGTGACTGCCTATTCATGTATTCATGAAAGAGTTCATTATCCACCTAAAGACTCCATCTATCTGTGCCAAAGTTTCTGATGCTGTGTAATGTTCTCATCAAGAATTCTATGTGTCCAATTTATCATTTAGTGGCCTTTGGTAAATAATAACACATATCTTCTTTTTTACGAGTGTTCAAACGTGATTATCCAGAATACACAATCTATATGGTGATAGTAATGGTTAGAAGGAGAACCTTAAATTCTGATAATCAGACACAGATTCATTGTTTTCCATACAAGCGGCAATTTAAAATAATTTTGATATCATGATATCCCCCATTTTGTATATTCAGTGGGCCGTACTCCGGTCTCCCATCATATTTAAAAAAAAATTTTCCACCATTCTCCTATGGGCAGCGTAAGTTTTGTCTCTCTGTAAATGAATGTGAAACGAGAAGTCACAGGAAGTGTAGATAGTATAACAGGGCCTGCATTGGAGCTAGGCATATTTTTCTAAGAGTGATTGCACCTTTAGATGACTGGCTCCTGTAAATAGCGAAAATTCTAAACCCAAATAAAACGTTAACATCTCTCATAACAATAGTAGATGCATCCACCGTTTGTAAATATAATGACAACATAGAAAATTACATTCGAATACGTTTTCTTTCAGTTAGTTGATGAAAAATTTTAAATCCTCTCTGTATTATCGATTCCTGTACTTGTGTTTTTTATCACTATTATTTTAACTTTAACATATTTGGTTTTAAAAAGTGTTCAGATCTATCGTTTGCAGCTGCAAATCAGGGAAACTATAATCTCTCGCAGCTACAGTGACTTCTGCATGATATCACACTTTGGTTGTTTTATTTTAATATTTTATTTTTTTTAAAGAGAAAAACAAGCAAAATGTACATGGGTCAATATCATTGTGACATTCGGAGAACACAGAAATGAAGGTGGTCTTCACTTCTTGTTCTAAGCCAAAAAAACCTTGACTTTACTGCTCGGGTTTATTCAAAGTCAGAACAAAGAGGTTTGTTATTTAACTACTGTTTCCAAATGTGTTGTCTATTATGTTCTGTTTATAAGGGGTTGTTTGGCAATGTCAAACAAGTGTAACATTTTTGTGTAAAGGAAAAAAAACAAAAAAGTGTTTTAAAGAGTGTTATAAGAAAACACTGAGCCTTATGAGAAAAAAAAAATATTTATGGAGATAAATAAAAATGGAAAAAGGCATTTTTAAAGTATTTTTAAATATTTTATTTATGTAAAAACAAAAGTGTTGGATCTTATTGCTCTGAAAAAAAATAATATGTGCATCCTGAAATGTTTTTTTTAAATGTCACTAATAGCCCAGCTTCAATGCCTAGGCATCTGTTTTGTACAAAATAAACTGTTTGTTCATCTGTTATGTACATCAAGACGGTTACAGATATTGTCTGTCACTTTAGGAGCAAGCCTGAGCATGAAGAAGATGATAGAGTGTAATAATACTACATATGGAGATATATATATATATATATAAATATATATATATATATTTATAGCACTAACAAATTCAACAGTGCTATAAAGAATACCTAGAGAAACAAGCTGATTCTGTAGATTTTTAAAGTTTTGTCTGCAAGCTTACAGTGTCTGTTTGTCTGTCTCTCTGTGTGTCTATTTAGCTATTGTGTATCAATCTAAAGATAACATTTAACGACATAACACCTTATCAGATTTTTTTTATAGGTAGTCTTTTTTTGTGGAATCCGTAACACGGTTTTGCTTAACACAGTTTCGTGAAAGAGTTTTAACCCTTATATGACAAGATGTAAGCAATGACAAATCCAACATACTATTTGCCATTGCAAGATATCTAAGCGATCTTCTTAACTGCAACAGGATAAGTTAAAGCAGTTTCTTTCAGGTTTTTTTTTTTTTTTTTTTTTAATCATGTTGGCTAGACTTCCTGGACAGAAAAAAACAGTCTATTGCTTTTATATGAGCATCATATGTCAAAACTATAATTATGAATTTTTGCATGGACTGATTGGAAGAACTGTTGGATTAAGCTGTTGATGTCCAACTCATTTTATAGAAACATTCCTTGGTGTTTATCTTCTTACACAAATAGAAGCGGCTGTGTGTGTGAATCATTATTTATACAGATACACTTTCTGATGGGGATGTATAGTCTCAGGCCATGTCAGGAGGTTAAGGAGGTGCAGCTTGATGGCAATATGTGTTGGCAAACAATACATTATAGCGACACAGCAATGACATTTCTTTATAACCCTGTTTACCTCTAAACACAGCTTTAAATGTTTAGATATAGATTTGCCTAAAACTGTGAGCGCTTGACAATCATTCTTTTACAAACTGATTGTGTTTGACAGTTGCCACTATTCTGTTAGCAAGCCAATTAAAATCTTGTTGTACTGTATTGATGTGAACGATGTAATACACAGGTTGATGGCTCTGCAAAACCACACTGTATTTTTTATTTTATTTTTGTAAATGGTAAATCGACAAAAAGCACAAACATACAGGGCAACATAACATTGAAGAAACATTTTAAATTTTTTCAGAAGAAAACATCGTGGTAAAAAAAAATTACAATTGAGAAACATGAAAGTTCTATTAGGTTAATGAAAAAGTCCCTTTAAAGGCTGATGAAAGGGCAGAGTTGGGACAATTAACTCCAAGCTATTTTCTTTTGGCTATGCCTTAATTAAGTTTTGTTGCAATTTTCACAGTTTTGGTCTCATGTAGATCTGTACAAACCAGAATGGAAATGTGTAAATATAATTAATGTGAAGTTTTCCTGTGTGCCTGGATACATTGTGGGTGCACTATTAGCTGCGGTAATTGTTATACAGCAATGAGCAATGGTGTCACAGTAACTTGCATTGGATTCAAGGTTACATGTGTATGTGACATCTGCTATCAGCAATGAGTGGAAGCACCACATTCTAAGTTACAAGATCCATCTATTTTAATGTGTATGATTAAGGCATTACAAATAGATCTGCATTTACTATTTAAAAAAAAAACAATTAAAAAAATTCTAATCTCTAAAATCCTGCCTTTCGTTATCTGCAGAACTGGAGTTTGCAACTAGTAAAGGTCCATCCCTTATCTGCCCAGCACATTGACATTATTTGTGTTGGGGATTGTCCGATCATAATGAAGCACAGTGCACCAACTGCGCATGAGCAGCAATTCATGTAGTCCACCTGAGCCGAGCAGGCAAGAGACTGAAGGGATTTGTTGGAAAGGGATTAAGCTGTATGTGCACCAGCCCCAGGCATGCAGCACTGGCCCACAGCACAGTTCAGTGCCTGCAAGTAAGCTATGCAATTGGTGTGTGCTATTGCCGATTGCAAATGTTGGACAAAATTGATATAGCCAGTATGGGGTGAAAAGGGGTGGCACCAAATCAACAACAAAATCTAACTATCTTAGAATCCTCCTTGAACCATAATTACTTTAGCAAGAATAAGTGGTTTTAGTATTTAGAGTAAGAGACCCAAGTTATTAACTGATGGCTCCGGGATCCCAGGTCCAGCATTCATTTAGAAAGTTCTGTAAGAGCAGGTACCTATGGGGTTGACTCTAGCCTGTGCATGTCTTCCCAAACACACTCTGGTTTATGCATGCATACATATCCACAATCATCATAGCTGCATACACCCTGCTTAATACCTGGACATATCCACATTATTCCTCATAACGTATCTTTTACATCCCTCTTCAGTTCCATATCTCCATCATATATTTAACATATATGGCCACAAGATAGTAACATGGAATTTCTTATTCAGTTGAGACATCAAAAGTTGTAATGATTGGGACTGTGACAGGTCCAGTTTATTCTTTAAGACATCCATTTAAAACATCAAAATGTCTGACCACTTCCTCTGTTTGTACAAGTGTAGCACAAACCATTTGAAGGATTTAAGATTTTTCTCAAAGGTTTTGAGGGCCATTTAGAATTTCTGAAGTGACTGTTTCATCCCATGATTAATGGGTAACTTATATTGCAACGCACTGGCACTTTGAATACAGGCATATAACATTTGTTCTAGTAATTATTGATATTTATTTACATCGATAATCAGAGCAGGAGTAACAATAAGGTGACCTTAGGAAGTTGCATATGGGTTAGACAGGGGCCCTGGAACCATGAATTTACTTGGCCCCAATTACTACCCCTATGTAGTTAATGAATGGGGGCCCAAAACCGTTAATCTGCCCGGGGCTCTGTAAGATATTAATCCTTCTCGGCCTGTGATATGAAGTCTTATTAAGCTGTAACTACATTAAGTGCAAACATTTTACGATATCTGTAACATAATGTTAAACACGTACGTTATCTATCACCGACCAATGCTCTTTTGTTCCATAAAACCTTGTGTGTTTGCTTTGACATACCTGGTGGCATCACTGGTATCACTGGTATTATAAAAATAAACTTGGTACATAATATCTTTAAAGGGACACTATAGTCACCCAGACAGTCCATCTTATTGATATGGTCTGGGTGCAGTGTTACTGTCCCACTTGGTCTTGAAACGTAAATCATTGCAGCTTTTTTTAAAACTGTGATGATTACTTTGCAGCACTAAGACTGCTTGTCTATCAGACCGCCACTAGAGGGATTCTAAGGGACTCTGAGTACCTTAAACATTTAGCAAAGCTCTGCCTGAGGACATCCAGTGTCAGTGAAATCCTCATAAGAAAGCATTGAGGCAATTCTTTCCCATGAGGAAGGCCTAATGCACTCACCGCACATGTGCATTAGGTTCCCCCTTTCGGAGGAACCCTTTATGTGCAGGGGTACAGGGGGAGATGGGACCAGAGGGCACTACTGTGTTAGGAATACAACTTTAAATTCCTAACACTATAGAATCCCTTTAACAAAATTTTTTTGTATTTGTTAATGAATATAAAATTTCTGTCACTCTACAATTTTATAACACAACCTCCCCCCAAGCCCCTCCCACAAATCTTACTGTGCTTACATTTTATTGGGAATAAATAAATCCATGTCTCTATAATGCTAGAATAAAACAGTACAGGAGACCTCAAAACATCCCACAGTATGTTTTTACATGATTAACAATAATAATTTTATCTACTTAGTACATTTTTCCAATGTGCTTTGCATTTCCAAAACTACAGGTAATAACAGAGAAGAAAACAGATTACTGTGAGAAAAGAAAGCAAGTTGAACTATGTAAGATTGCTGTAAATCGACAAATATAGGGTATAGGTGCTCATTATATCTTAAGAAATGGTTGAGGGCAGCAGATTATCACACAAGATTTCCCCAACCTTTTGATGACACAAATAGAACAAAACAGAAGAAAAAAGAGAGAATCCACGCCTGTGGTTTCGTATAGCCACAAACACGTACAGACAGGGGCGTATTAGCCGCGAGGCAAACAAGGCATTTGCCTTGGGCGGCATTTTCCAGGGGGCGGCAAAAAACGCCGCCCCCAAATGCCCAGGGCAAATGTCTTGTTAGCCTCGCGGCTAACTGACATGCTGGGCGGTCGGGCGGCGAGGGAGCACTTCCAGAGGTGTGTTTCCCTGGTGGTCCAGTGGCTGCTGGGCGGCGCGGCCGGCGAGGGAGCACTTCCTCTGAGCTCTCTGCTCAGCTCCCTCGCGCGCCGCCCGCAGAGTGAGGCTGGAAGGCGGAGCCGGAATATGACGTCATATTCCGGCTCCCAGCCTCACTCTGCGGGCGGCGCGCGAGGGAGCTGAGCAGAGAGCTCAGAGGAAGTGCTCCCTCGCCGGCCGCGCCGCCCAGCAGCCACTGGACCACCAGGGAAACACACCTCTGCAGAGACACCCCCCCCCCCAGCATTCCCAAAGGTAAGGAGGCTGGGGGGGGTGTTTAAATAAATTAAAAAATTTTTTTTAATGTGGGTGAGTCTGTGAGAGTGAGTCTGTGAGTCTGAGTGTTATAGTGAGTCTGAGTGTGAGAGTGAGAGTGAGTCTGTGAGTGTGAGAGTGAGTCTGTGAGAGTGAGTCTGTGAGAGTGAGTCTGTGAGTGTGAGAGTGAGTCTGTGAGAGTGAGTCTGTGAGAGTGAGTCTGTGAGTGTCTGAGTCTGTGAGTGTCTGAGTCTGTGAGAGTCTGAGTCTGTGAGAGTGAGTCTGCGAGAGTGAGTCTGCGAGAGTGAGTCTGCGAGAGTGAGTCTGCGAGAGTGAGTCTGCGAGAGTGAGTGTCTGTGAGTGTGAGTGTCTGTGACTGTGAGTGTCTGTGACTGTGAGAGTGTCTGTGACTGTGAGAGTGTCTGTGACTGTGAGAGTGTCTGTTAGTCTGTGTGTGTGTTTGCCTGTGAGTGTGTGTGTCTGCTAGTGAGTGAGTGTGTGTGAGTGTGTCTGTTAGTGTGTGTATCTGTCAGTGAATGTGTGTGTATTTAGAATGCGGGGCGGGGGGAAGGGTTGGGTGGGGTGGCGCGGGGTGGAGGGGGGCGCCTGATTTTGTCCTGCCTAGGGCAGCACAAAACCAGAATACACCACTGCGTACAGATATATACATACAGGAATACAACAGAATCTTGTTGATAGGGGAATCTCTTAGAAACAAAAACAGAGATAACACACAATCTAAGTGTAATAATTTTAAAACATATAGGGTGGTAAATTGAAATGAAGGCTCACTCACACTTTCAAGAGCTATATAGAGCTCTGCTGTAAAGGGCGTGGACAGTATAATCCCCATCTAAGTATATGTATCCCGCAGTAATGATGGTATATTCAGCAGTGATGATGGTATTTTTCTTAGTAAAGTGCTGTATGTGAAGACACAAAGAAGAACATCCAATAGCGTAATATTTATAGTACACTCTTTCCTTCTAGAATATGATGGTATTTTACTAAATTTTTTTAGAGCTTGAACCTGCTCTAGTGTGGTGGAGCGTTGGTGGTACAATCCCCACCTAGGATATGCAGGACCAGATGTGTAGTAAAATTCAGGAAGCCAAGATTAAAACGTAAATACCGAATAAATTTAAATTTAAAAGGGTAAACTTTATTAAACAAAAAAGCTATATATCAAATATTATAAAATCCGAAATGGGTCAAAGCCCTAGTGTCACACTTCTGATGAAACCCCATGGTGAAACGCGTTAAGTGTGCTTTGACCCATTTTGGATTTTATAATATTTGATTTATAACTTTTTTGTTTAATAAAGTTTACCCTTTTAAATTTATATTTGAATTTATTCAGTATTTACTTTTTAATCTCTTTGGCTTTCTGAATTTTACTACACTTCCGGTCTTGAATATGCTAGGTGGGGATTGTACCACTACCACCACACTAGAGCGAGTATATGCTCTAAAAAAATGTGAGTAAAATACCTATCATATTCTAGAAGAAAAGAGTAATATATATATTAAGCAATTGGATGTTCTTGTTTATGTCTTCACATACCGCACTTTACTAAGAAAAATACCATCATCACTGCTGAATATACAATCACTACTGCGGGATACATATCCTTAGATGGAAATTATGCCTTTCACAACCTTAACAGCAGAGCTCTATATAGCTCTTGAAAGTGTGAGTGTGCTTTCATTTCAATTTGCCACCATATGTGTTTTAAAATTATTACACTTAGATTGTGTGTTATCTGTTTTTGTTTCTAAGAGATTCACCTATCAACAAGATTCTGTTGTATTCATGTATGTATATATCTGTACCCGTTTGAAGATTGCTGTAAACATTACACTTTGCTATTAAAAGCTGCATAAACTAAAAAACACTAAAAAAATGTCCTTAGTTTCTTTGTAATTTAATAATAATGTGACAACGTGACTAGAGGCTCAATAAATGCTGATATGGTAAGCTAGTTATAAGCTCTGATTGGCTACTTTGGGCATATGATTGTTGTGGGAGCCAGTCACAGCGATTGCATGCCTTAATTTGACTACTGGAGCTGTTATTAGTTCTACTGTTATTGTTGTACCCACAAATAGCATCCAGAAATTGACTGGACAGAAAGTACTAGACGGTATGGTATGTCACTGATTCACTCTCTTCTTTCTCTCAACACTTGGATTTCTGGCAGAGAAAAAGATCTGACTTAAACCGGCACTCCACATACCTAAAACACTTTAGTGTGTTTTATGTGCGAAGAATGTGTCCCCTTTTTTCATATTACAAAAAGTGCAGATTTCAATAGAAAATATATAAATTAATCTCGTTACACCAACTTGGCTGCCAATCAGACAATCGGTCCTTTTACTTCCTGGTTGTTTAGCTCAGTGAAGCATCTGTCTTGCAAAGCCTTCTCACTGACCTGCATTGGGAAGACTGAGCTTGGACAACCACGGGAAGTCTGGGCTGGGGAAGAAAGGGAGAGCTTGCAAAGGCAGCAGACAAGAAATCTGAAGCTTCTGTCATTTTTTTTTTTTTAGACATACCACCAATAAAAAAATGCATAATTAAATGCATGCATGTTTTCATTAGGGGTATATGTAATAAATGGCTAAATTAATTAAAAAAAAAAAATTCCGCTGCAATGATCCTTTGAAGTGGCACTGTCACCTTCTGGTAACTTTCCAGAATTTGCAAAGACCTCTGATGGTGATATCACCACTGCTGGTGGCTGAGAGGACAGGCAAATGTGAGTTCTACTTACCCGAACTTGTACCTCGTGGGGGCCGACATCTTCTCCCAGTAGGTCCTCTTTAGCGTGAGAGTACAACATTAAGGTCTATAAAAGATCCCACAAGATTATGGGATATTTAATAGATAAAGCCAATTTCCTGCAGCCGTCACTGATGACAGCTGATGACACTTCTAGATGGCAGTAGCTCTGCCCAGTGTCAAGCATAGGCAATATACAGACAGAGCAGTCCCTACTTTGTCTCAGTATATCTGTTGATTGGGTTGGAATTTCAGTGAAATTCCAATAAATGCAATATGAGCATTTCATAAATATTCTCTTTGTGAAATATTGATTTTTATTTCTATTTAAATGTTTATTTAATATTAATTTTTCATGTAGTTGTTTTAGATTCCTGCATTTAAAGCATTTAAAGCCTCACCGTACCAAATATTACAAAGGTTTAGTTAAACAGTTAAGTACTCCTTCTAATATTTAACCTATAACTGCCTACAGGATGGGACAGGGATAACAATAGGTCAGGACTTTTCATGGCACAGCAGACAATTTTAAAAATTATGGGTGTAAGGGTTTTCTTGCAGGTTTTCTGGATCTAAAATTTTATAAAAAATACCTCATTGTCACACACAGGTCCACACATATAGGCACTGCAGTCAGTCAAAGAGAGACATTCATATATACATATTTAGAAACATACAGATACACACATACAAGTAAATGCTCACATTCCATAATTTGCCAACTTCTTATAAAACCAGAATATTGGTGCCCTGCTCACTGTCTGTACCACAAACTTCTTGTCTTCAGACTCTAATTCCAACATGGATCTGATGACAAGTAACTTTAGTACAATAAGAGATGGACTCCTTTTAGAGGCCAGAGAATGTGCTGTGTTTCGTGGGTGGCATTCAACTAACTGTTGCTGAGCTGGTGGTCACAAGCCTCTCTCTGTATTGCAAACAGAGTGAGAGAGAGGAAGCAGTGGGCCAATGTGGCCCTACAGAATTCACTGTGGGTCCTCTTGTGTCTTACTGCTGATAGGCAGGTAGAAATATTGCAGCCAAGCACATTCCTGCACAGGCCATAGAATAAAGCCATTCACAATTAAAGTGGCTCTGTCATGGCATAGTTACCCTTCCTCAATCAATTCTTCTTTTCTTCCCTGTTTTCCAATATGTTCTTTTCTCTTCTACTTTTCTTAAATACATAAGCCAGGTATTATCCCTCTGCTTGACAAAACTTTACAAAGATGAGAGGGAATGAGTTACTGGGCTGAGATTGGAATCGCTAGAGGAAAGATGGCGGCCACTATAGATGGCGCCAGGTGGAAAGAATATCACATTCCATAAGCAAAGTATATTTACAAGGCAAAAACAAGGGTGCATACATTTACAAAATATGGGGATGCAAAAAGAGTCGAGCAGGAATTAAAAATGAAAAATACCCGTGCCCATGACAAAGACATTCTAAAGGCCAATTGCATTTACCTAGTGTGACCAATGGTCAGTGTGGGGCTGGAATCTTAGGCATATGAGGTATTCTAAAAATCAGGACCAATAATTTATTTATATTTTTACATTTTTATCATCTATCATAGTTGTGCACAAATTATTAAATGGAAAAACTATTGAAATTAAATGTTTTTTTTCCGTCTTATTTCCACATTGTTAAAATATTGTATTTAAATGAAATGTTGAGTAATATAAGTGCACATGTTATCGAAAGAATATTCTATCTACCTTAAAAAGCAACATATATCTAGCTGCACAGGAACCGATGTCTTGACTGAATAAACACGCAGCAAAAAAACAAACAAACAACTAAATTAGTTTTGTCATTATGTATCAAAACCAAATGAAAAAAAATAGGCCTGAAGGAGTTAAAGTATACAGAATCTACGATTGCTTCTATGATTGTAGCTGTCAGAGAGATGCAGAATGTCGGTGTTGGGAAAGCTCATGCTGTAGAGGGGAATAAGGAATAAGAAGATTCCCACCTGCAAAACACAGTGGGTGCTTCGACATGTATCTTCTTAAGGTAGCCGGCCGAGCAGTGCTTTATATGGAAGCATACCAATACGTGTATGTGCTGCATCATAGGAAGCCAGTATAGAGCCCAGAGGACCGGAGTTACGTGGCAGGAACGTGCATTGTTTGCTAATAACCTGACTGCAGCATTCAGGGCCTGCTGAAGCACTCTGTTAGAAGAATTATATAGAGGCAAATGCAGATGCCCAGGTATGGTAATGCCAAACCAATGTATGGAGGTCTTCAGATGTTAAGGCTTCAGGTGGAAATAGTATATCCCTTAGATGGGCACATTCAAATCTTATCATGACGGACACTTGATGTTTGAGTGTCACATGTCAATCTAAATCTATTCCAAGGTTCAACATTGTTATTGATTTTGCCGGTTATAATTTTCAAGTTTACGAAATACTACGTTTCATGGACTCAATGATTTTTGGTAAATTGTGGTGGTGCATTAAGTAGCTTCTGTCTGAATATACACTAAAGTCCCGGCAAATCCACTCTGTGTTAGATAACACTCGGTATTAGATATACACATGGGGATATAGTGTATATTCAGACAGAAGAAGACTTGTGGATATTGTTTATTTTTCTATGGTATTTGGCTTGTTTTTATTTTATCATTATTTGGTGTTTTTACTTTGTATAAATAAATATATTTATTACCTGTTCCACTCTACGCCTGTATACCTGCTTCCTTCTAAAGGAGGGTTGGATCCTCCTCCATTGGCACACTAGGCATATACACTGAGCGCTAAGTTTACCTGGCTGTTCAGAAGGCGAGCAATTTTTTGCACTTCTATATTCATCACTGCACTTTTGATTTACACTAGGAGCTTTGCCTCTCTTTTGTGCTATTCCTTTTTTGCGTTTCCATTATATAGAAGACAGAAGAGGTCCTGGATCACCAGAGTATACCCCCGCTGTTGAGATCTGAGCCTGTCCTTGTGTGGCTCTAATCTATGAGAATATATTGAACATATTACACTATATATACACCTTTCTTTTCTAGCATATTCAATCAAACATATACCTACACCTTTTTTTAAAGGGTAAGTATTTTATTTAGGTAGCACTCCACTGGGTTTATGTGAGTGTACCACCATCACTCAATTCACTCTATTGTTTGCATAATTTCAAAATGGCTGCCTTGATTCCAAGTGATGAAATAGCATCCTCTTTTTCCTAACGGACATCTGCATGCTAGGAATTGTGGGGTGCTAGTTGTGTCATGGAGGTTGACCAGTTCCACTCATTTCATGTTACGCAAGGGTGAACAGGTATATTCATTTTTTAATCTATAAATAAAGAGGCAATTTCACCAGCAGAGTCTGTAGATTATATCTATACTTAATATGATGTACACATTATTTGTGGATGACAGGTTCACGTTAAGGTTCCCTGAAGACCCCAAAGAATATACTCCAACTTTGTTTACCACATTTGTAGCTTTATTGAAAAACACATCAGCACAATAGGGAGACCTAGAGAAACCTCCCCCTTCCACTACACACCAGGAACTCTTCACTTCTCCAGTGCATTTGTCAAGAAAAGATGGGCAAGTTGGCAAAGTCCTCTGATAAGCCCAACGTCTATTTGGCCAAGGATGGGGAAGGTAGAGAGCATTTTAGAATTATTTAATTTAAACCATAATATGCATAGATAGAAGCATAGCACTAAGATTTCTGGATAAGGCTTTTTAGCATCTGTCAGGTTACCTTGTGTATCAGTCAGGGGCATGTCACAGCCTGGCGTCACATTGCAGGGCATTGGGGACACTCCTACCAACTCTCAGCTTGTCCCCAGCGATTCTCACGCCAGCCACAATAACCCCACCTCATTTTATGAGGCGGCTAATTAGCACCGACGACATTACGCTAACAACGCTACGGCCCGCCAAAGTGTTTGAACGAGAACATTTTGGGGGTGTGGTTACCTACCTAATTGAACACGGTATTTAAAGAGAAACCAGGGAGAGACTCATTGCCCTGTTGTTGTTCTTGATAGACCCAAGAGCGCGTATCTAGTATTGGTATTCTTGTATTCTGACTTTGGCTTCCTTTGACTGTTCCTCCTTCTGTGTTCCTTTGACCTGGGCTATTGCATTATTGTTGATCCTGATTTCTGGTACCCCTGACCTCGGCTCACTATTGACTATTCTTTGTGTATGTAGTATAAGTCCGTCCATCTTAAGTTCCGGTATACATTACTAGTATTTGCATTCTGCGTGTAGGATCCCTGAACGTTTCTGACAGCATCACACCATACTTAGCCATAAAGACTACATATAAGCTTTGATATTCACTTGTGAATTACAGCCAACTGTCTTCATTAAGCTAACAGCTTATTTCAGTGAATTGATTTTTGTCACTCATTTTAGTATACAGTATGGTACATCCAAGGCTGACCAATGGTACATACAGGGCCTAAGTGGGTCCATGAGACCCAGGTGAAACTTTTAGGGGTGGCATCATGTTAGGCATTAAAGGGGCAAAGAACCCTAGGAAATAAGAGAACCTTTACATGTGTGTATGCCTGAATAAATGAACGAACGTCCCCCACCTGTTGGAATAATATTACCCATTGAAACTTTTTTTACTGTTTAGAAACATGTTATCAGCACAGTTGCAGCAATTATATCAGTACTACAAAAATGCACCAGAGGGTGCCAGATACAAGTATATAAATGAACACATACCAAAATCCTATACAGGCTGGTAATCATTCCTAGGGTAGAAGTGAGGGTGAGTAAGACTCTTTGGACTAAATTGTATGCAAAATGCATGAAAATAAAAATTTTCATACTGGTGGTTAAGCAAAATAACTTGGGAAAAAATTCCCTTTGCCTCTAGCATTTCCTGCCCCTGGTGCGTTTAGACAGAGGTGTCTGGAGGTGTGGAGGTCCTGATCCAGGGCTGGCAGGGGGATTTGGAAGGACCTTTATGAGGGACTCAGAGGTTACTAGAGATCCTGTGAAGGAATCAGCAAAAAGTGTTGGGTTTCAGTCTACCAGTACATCCTGGCTATGGTGGTAATGCGTAAACTCTACAGACCCAGATGCCACCTCGTTGTGCACATTTATACTGCTTGGGGATAGCCACCACCACTTGTGCAAACATGGCCACGTCCTCTCCTTATCCTACTCCCCCTTTCCTGACTCCCATCACAGTTGAATTGTGCATGCATGGGATGTGCCTCTGTGGTGAAAGTGACCTCGCCACTGGTTTTTGGAGGCGCCTGTTTGCCAGCCTCCTACCCTGTGACTATGGCCCCTTTAAATTATTGTGGTTGAGCGACCCTATTTGTGTCTATTGGAGCTTTAAACCATGGTTCTTCGAACTCCCGAACAGTCGAAGTGGCCGCCATTCGACATTCGAACACGTGGTGGCGACCATCTTGTTCACATGGACAAAAAACGTGAATAGGCTTCAGGGGGACTTAGCTGCGAATGCCCTGGAACTATGTTCGCGATGAAAACCTTGCGGTTCCCGGTCGGTCCTCAAGCGGCATTTAGCTGGATTCTATGGAACTATTTTGGGCATGAAATCCTGTGTTTGCCTGGGCAAAACTATGACTTCCATAGAATTTCTGAACCCCTGATCTGATCAAGGTGATTTTTGGATATGTTGGTCACCCAGATCAGAGGATGTAAGATTTATGGGGATATGTTGTGTTTTGGGGTACTTATTGGACTTTATAAAAATTTGTTTTTTCTGAGTGGTGATAATTAAGTTAATGCTTTATCTGCCTTAATTATATCACAGGCAGAGGGGAGGGATTGTATGTGTGTTATGGGAGTGTTGTACAGGTAATTACGGTTTTCATTGGTTTATTCCCTTTGTGTCCCTATGCCCAACAAGGTCCACCTGGGCGTTACCTTTGTTGGGAAACCTGCATAAAAGGCAGTGTAAAAGGCAATACTGAGTTCTGTCTCTTATTGGGGGAAACTGCTATATCACTACAAGGGATTGCTATGATCATAATACTCCCTTGGATAATCACTAGCTCTTGTAAGAGCTGTTCCTGCTACGCTCTCTGAAGGAAAAGAGGTTCACCCACTGGAACCTGGAGCCTTGTCGTAGGTCCAGGGTGGGTAGGAGACGGCGAGATCCCAACCAAGCTGCGGCGGTTCAAGGGGTCTGCAGTGCTTATGTTTCTGGAGAAGTGCTCGGATTCCTCTGTGAGCAGGAGGAGCATCCGCCGGCGGAGGTACCCAACCGGGGTACAGAAAGCTCTGTTACACCTTATTTATCATACAGTTGTGGTTATCATGGTGACACCATTGAAAGTGGAATTTTTACTATGTAACACACGAGTTAATAAGAAGCTACTGTTTAAACACAGATTGTGTTAGTAGGAGTGGACATTAATAACAATAGGCTAAATCCTGGACAGTTGGGTTGAAAACCTGTTAGTAATTTGTAGAGGCTAATATCTACCAGGTGTTGTTAATTAACTCTGATTATGGCAAATACTTCCAATATTAAAACAAGCTCCGAGTTTATACAGTGGGCACCTAAACCACCATTGCTATCGCCCTAGCTAACCAATACGAGAAGAATATAAAGAATTTCATGTCAGCTCTTACAGTTTAAAAGGGAAATTGAAAAGTATGGAATGTAAGAATTGAGATCAGTTCCCATGAGAGCTCTAAAAGCAAGCTTTACTATCAAATACCCCTCGGTTTTCACTGCAGGTTATTGTTTATAACACGCATCCATACTTGGATCTATATTTGTATTTACATCTCTTGTTTAACACATTTGTCATGAATTATATGCCAGGAAAATGCAGGTTTCAGCAAATATAAGAAGTGTGAATACAACTTTTAGGAGGAGATGCAATCCACAGGGATTTCCTGGGACATTTCCATTATGTTAATGGGCTTACTCAGGTGCATATGCAGTATGTTTTTTTGTTTTGTTTTTTGCAGTGGTTAGATTCTTTGTTGTTTATTTACTTTTTAATGAACATATAATATAGTAAGAAAACAGGTTAGTATTTCCAGATTATTGCAGTTTTTAAAATTAATACATAAATAACATTGTACATATAAATACGCATACAAGACATACATATACACATTACTTGGACAAGGAAAAAAGGAAACAAAAAGGACACCAATGATGTGGTACAGGATCTACTGAAGGAGAGAGAGAAAGAAGGGGATGTATCCAACATGCATATGAACATGAAGCTGTCATAAACCATCATCTGACGGGTCCGGCTTGTTTCATTCAGGGGATTCCCCAATTGATATCTTCATATTTACTGGAGGATACTTCCAGGAAGTCAGGTGCCGTCAGAAATCAATCTTTGTATATATAAAATTCCAATTTATCCAACCATGATTTGTTATAGATGAGGTCTCTTTCTCCATCTTCAATTGGTAGGAGATTTGTCTTTTTAATGTTTCCCAGGTTGTGATCTCACTCTGCCTCCAAAATCTGGTGATATTGTTTTTTGCTGCCATCAAAATGTGTGTTATTAAATACCTGTCTGTAAGTCCCATTTTAGGCCAGTCTAAATGCAGAAGGCCTACTAGAGGAAAGAAAGCCAAAGATATTCCCATTGTCCCTTCAAAGATTGCATACACCAAATTCCAAAAGTGGTAAGGAATCAAAAAAAGAGTGAGTGAAATGAAGTTCCCAATTCAAAAAAAGGTTGCCGCAACTTTGAAATTCAGTATATGTATAAATCTACTAGTCCAAATAATCCTTGATATAATGTAATGCATGCAAATCAGGGTTACCTTCTCAGTGCTGGAATCCTCCCCGTAATTAGGTGATGCTTCACAAAGAACAGGTCACCCCCCTGGAAAAGAGTTAGTAGAGCCCTGGAAGCGTTTCACACCTCTCCTGGTGCTCTCTCAAAAAAGCACCAGGAGAGGTTGACAAAGCACCAGGAGAGGTGCGGAATGCATCCAGGGCTCTACTAACTCTTTTCTGGGTTGGCTTACTTGGTGGTCTTCCCCCTGTCCAGCAGCTGCGGGTGGTCCTGCACTCAGATTTTTGATTCTTTGTATTTCGTGTCATTCACAATTTTATCTTTCCATTTCTATATGCTTGGACCAATACAGCACACATCAGGACTGCTGTCTCAGTGTTATGCCGTGTTCATTTTTATTTTAGATTTAAATAAAGGTGCTTTTTTTCTATGTTTTTTTTTTTCTTTGTATTGTTGGGGATTAACCACGAGTGCAGAACAACAAATCTGTTCTTTGTGAAGCATCACCAATCTCCAAAAGACTTTCCATTCTTTTACAACGCCTACATAATGCAGAAGTTGTGGGGAACATCCTTTTATTTTCCTTAGGACCAAATAGCATCTTGTTATAGTTGTATATTGGAGCTCTATATAATGTTAAGGCAATGTATACATTTCTTTACCTCTGGTATAATTTTGAGCCACTCTGTTGTACTAATCTGAACATCCAATTCATATTTCCATTTATTTATTAAAGTTGAGACATGTTTACCTGATAATACATCTTGCTCCTCAAATAAAACACTTTTCATTAAAGCTCTGGTTTTATTTTCAGATTTTAGTAGACAATCCAGTCCATCTATTTCTTTATTTATCTTTATCTTTATATGTTGCCCACTCAAAATATCGTTAAAAATAGATATACATTTTTCATTCCAAGTATGTATGCCTAGGTCTTCCATATTGTATTCTAGAAGACTAATGTTGCTGTTGCTTCAAATCATATTTTCCCAGCTCAAGTTATGTTCTAATTTAAATTTAGTCCAAAATTTTAAAATGTAAATGCTGAGCTTGTTTTCCTCCTTAACATCTCTTCTGCTATCCCTATCAGTCCCTAATTTAAAGGGATTTATCCATAGCAGAAGGGATAGGTCTGATACCTCTAACATATATTTTTCGATGAGTCTCTAGGATCCTGTAGGTCCTGTTTGTAGCCATTTTGAATGATGTTTAAGGATGGCGGCATCGTGGTATTTTTTTATATTTGGAACAGTTAATCCACCTTTGTCCATGCAGTTATCCAATAAATGTAGGTTTTACCTTGGCTTTTTTTCTCTCCATATACAGTTGCAAGAAAAAGTATGTGAACCCTTTGGAATGATATGGATTTCTGCACAAATTGGTCATAAAATGTGATCTGAATCTGAACATCTAAGTCACAACAATAGACAATCACAGTCTGCTTAAACTAATAACACACAAATAATGAAATGTTGCCATGTTTTTATTGAACACACTATGTAAACATTCACAGTGCAGGTGGAAAAAGTATGTGAACCCTTGGATTTAATAACTGGTTGAACCTCCTTTGGCAGCAATAACTTCAACCAAACGTTTCCTGTAGTTTCAGATCAGACATGCACAACGGTCAGGAGTAATTCTTGGCCATTCCTCTTTACAGAACTGTTTCAGATCAGCAATATTCTTGGGATGTCTGGTGTGAATCGCTTTCTTGAGGTCATGCCACAGCAGCTCAATCGGGTTGAGGTCAGGACTCTGACTGGGCCACTTCAGAAGGTGTATTTTCTTCTGTTTAAGCCATTCTGTTGTTGATTTACTTCTATGCTTTGGGTCATTTTCCTGTTGCAACACCCATCTTCTGTTGAGCTTCAGCTGGTAGACAGATGGCCTTAAGTTCTCCTGCAAAATCTCTTGATAAACTTGGGAATTCATTTTTCCTTAGATTATAGCAATCCGTCCAAGCCCTGACGCAGCAAAGCAGCCCCAAACCATGATGAAACCACCACCATACTTGACAGTTGGGATGAGGTTTTGATGTTGGTGTGCTGTGCCTCTTTTTTGCCACACATAGTGTTGTGTGTTTCTTCCAAACAACTCAACTTTGGTTTCATCTGTCCACAGAATATTTTGCCAGTACTGCTGTGGAACATCCAGGTGCTCTTATGCAAGCTGTAAACGTGCAGCAATGTTTTGTTTGGACAGCAGTGGCTTCCTCTGTAGTATCCTCCCATGAAATCCATTCTTGTTTAGTGTTTTACGTATTGTAGATTCACTAACAGGGATGTTAGCATTTGCCAGTGACTTTTGTAAGTCTTTAGCTGACACTCTGGGATTCTTCTTCACCTCATTGAGCAGTATGCGCTGTGCTCTTGCAGTCATCTTTACAGGAAGGCCATTACTAGGGAGAGTAGCAGCAGTGCTGAACTTTCTCCATTTATAGACAATTTGTCTTACGGTGGACTGATGAACAGTAAGGCTTTTGGAGATACTTTTATAACCCTTTCCAGCTTTCTGCAAGTCAACAATTCTTAATCATAGGTCTTCTGAGAGCTCTTTTGTGCGAGGCATCATTCACATCAGGCAATGCTTCTTGTGAAAAGCAAACCCAGAACTGGTGTGTGTGTTTTTATAGGGCAGGGCAGCTGTAACCAACACCTCCAATCTCATCTCATTGATTGGACTCCAGTTGGCTGACATCTCACTCCAATTAGCTCTTGGAGATGTCATTAGTCTAGGGGTTCACATACTTTTTCCACCTGCACTGTGAATGTTTACATGGTGTGTTCAATAAAAACACGGCAACATTTCATTCTTTGTGTGTTATTAGTTAAAGCAGACCGTGATTGTCTATTGTTGTGACTTAGATGATGATCAGATCACATTTTATGGCCAATTTGTGCAGAAATCCATATCATTCCAAAGGGTTCACATACTTTTTCTTGCAACTGTAAACTCCAGAAATCTTTTCTGAATTTTTTTCAGTTGTGATTTTTGGAAGACCACACATAAGATAGTTCCATACAGGTAAAATGTAGGATTTGAAGAGGTTTATTCGTGCAATTCATTAGACTTCTAAAGGTTTCCATTAATTAAATTTTTTTATTGCCTGCATCTATATTGCTTCATAAGTAACTCTGATCAAGTAATTTAGATTGGATGTGATAGTTTTACTGCACATGCAGTATGTTTATAGTAAATTACAAATCAAGGAAGAAGCAATGCAGCATCGATGTTCCAAAACATCTTTTCCTAGTTTTTCAAAAGGATTTGCACGGCATTGGATCTACAGAAATGCCATCACTATGATATTGCAGATGATGGTGTGCTAGACACAGGGTAGGACTAGGGAGGTTAAATACCTATTTGGTTCAGTGTTGTGAGAGAAACACATTAACATGGAGCACAATGATGTGCCAGAGGTTCTTTGGTACTGTGACTTTAAAGGGTTAAGGGCAGGTGGGAGTGTCAGGGTTTTCTTTGCTGTTTTAAACAGCAACCCTTTTCTGTTTCAGTGATTGAGTTTCAGCTGCAATCACTATGAGCTCCTTCTGCTCGTTGCCACGGTTACTCACCTGTGAGTAGTAATCAACCCTGCTGCTAATCAGTTCTGCCTATTTAAGCAGCTAAGCCCAGAACCTCCTTGCCCTTGCGTGGTTTCCTGTTCCCCAGAAGTCTCCTTGTTCCTGTGTTTCCTGTTTGCTCCTGGTTCCTGACTCCGGCCTTGTTCCTGACTCCGCTGCTCTCCGTGCTCCTGATCCTGGCTTGTCTGACTACCCGCTCTGGTGACTGACCCCTGCTTGATTCCTGGACTTTGCTTTTGTTATTTATTTGTTATTTATTAATAAAGGTGTGTTTGCATCTACTTCTGTCTCTGTCTGGTTCCTGGTCCCTGACATTACGCAAGGGCCATGAATACAGATGGTACAGGCAAGACACCTATACCTAACCTATTAACCCGGTGGGACCAGCAGAACCACCATTTGGACCAGTATGCCCATCTGGATCCAGTACCCGGCCAGCCTGCGATTGCGGCCGCCTCTGCCTCACTTCCTGTTCTAGCACCGGTTGTAGCCTCCAAACCTGTAGCGGCTAGAGAAATGACTGGGTCTGTCCCACTCCCTCAGTATTTTGGGGGCAACCCAGCACAGTGCAGAGAATTTATAAATCAGGTTAAAGGATACCTTGAAACCCTGCCCCAGGCATTTCCTACAGACAGTGACAAAGTTCACTTCATGATTTCTTTGCTGTCTGAAAAGGCCCTAGCTTGGGCAAAACCTCTCTGGGAGGCAGAGAAGCCTATTATTTACAATTACCCTGAATTTGTTGCATCCTTCAAAAGGGTTTTTGATATTCCAGTTCGCTCCACCCCTACTGCCGAACTACTCATGTCTAATGCTCAGGGCACAAAAACTATTGTCGAGTATGCCAGTGAATTCCGTACCATGGCAGCAGAAGGTGGCTGGAACAACAAGACTCTCGTGGCTGCCTTTGCACAGGGTCTCTCCGATGTGTTTAAAAATGAGATTGCAGCCAGAGAATTACCTAAAGATCTCGAGGAACTGATATCATTTGTCACCCTCATTGACATCAGACTCCGAGAGAGATCCTCATCCAAGGAGCGCCTGCGGAGGCCTCTTGTAAATTTGGCACCGAGCTTTTCTTGCCCACTCGAACCTCCCTCACCTCCCATGCCTCCTGGTCCTGAGTCCTCTGTCTGTGTGGAGCCAAGGCGGTTAGGCTTATCACGCCTCTCGGTCGAGGAGAGAGCCTTTAGGAGGAGGGAGGGCCTGTGCCTATACTGCGGACACCACGGTCACATGTTAAAGTTTTGCCCGATCCGTCCGGCAAAGGGTCCGCACCCAAGATACTGTCAGGGGCAGATCTTGGGTGGTCTTTCTGCAGACCCAGAGATATGTGTGGGCAAACCCTTGGTGCCTATTATCCTCTCCTGGCCTGATTCATCCATTGAAACCCGGGCATTTCTTGATTCTGGGGCCGCAGGCTTGTTTATAGATTGTGCATTTGCAGCAAAGCACTCTATACCCTTACAGTCTCGCAACTTCCCACTAGCCTTCGAAGCCATCGATGGCAGACCAATACAGCCAACCCACGTGACCCAAGAAACCGTGCCCATATCTATGGCTGTAGGGGCTCTACATCATGAGACGATCCAATTCCAGGTAATTTCCTCTCCATATTACCAGGTTGTTTTGGGATACCCTTGGTTACAGAAGCATAACCCCACAATTGATTGGCGCAAAGCTGAGATATTATCATGGTCCCAGTGTGGCGAAACCAGCTTCGCCACTGTGAACTGGAGAGGCCTGGCTGCTAGCCTCCTGCCCTGCGACTACGGCCCATGGACATATTGCTCTATAAACACTATATTTGGGCATGTAATAATTTATATTGCTGCTACTGGCCCTTTAAAATCATCTATGAACAGATTGGGACTTTTGGGACTACTGTCCCTTTAAGACTGTGAAGCATATTCTAGTGTACTGCCTGTAATATTGTATATGTATTCATGTGTTAAGTTTAACCTGGGTGATATGTATGCAGCATTCACCTGATTGTTCGGTAGAATCACTCCATTCATTATATTGAGTGAAACTACCGAACAACCAGACCACCCAGGAATAAGTGTGCCTCCAATTACAGTTTGCAACAATGTTGCAAACGGGTAATTGGCAATCCAGGTAATGTATTCTTTGTCCTCTGGGTGGCCGCCATTCGGGAAACAAACACGTGGCGGCGGCCATCTTAAACTACCGAACAGCGGTGTTTTGCTGTCGAGTGTCTGGAACTAAAATCGGACACTTGACTAGGCAAACACCGCTGAGACCTCCATACTTCCAGAAATTCGTATGGAAACTACCGAATGACCCGCCGTTCGGTAGAAAGAACCCCACAAACAAGGGAATTCATTCAAACCCTCTCCAGGCTCTATAACACAGGCAATTCGTCTGTTTCATTCACTTGTTTGTGACCGACCGCAGGGCCAAAATGCATGGAACTGTTTTCGGATACTTTACCCATGCGGTCGGTCAATACTTTAAAGTCCCATAACTCCCGAACCGTTTATCCGAATGGGCTGATTCTTGCATATGTTGTCCCCCTGAATAAGGGCTATCAGGGGATACCTGTTTTGGAGGTGTAGCCTATGTATTTGGGGTACATCCAGGAATTGGGGAAAAGGGTGTACAGTATAATTGTGTTAAGTGTTAATCTAAGGGGAGGAAATGTGTGGGAGGTACATCCATGTGATTGGTTAATTTCATCCTCCCCCTGGGAGTGTCCTGTATGTACTTGGTTGTAATAAAAGCCAGACTGGGTGTCCCAGTCTTGAGTTCTTGCTTAACCCTCAAAGCGATGTGTCGTCTCGGTCTTTGGGGGAATGGGATTGTATGCTGACTGCCAAGAGTGTAAGCCGATGTCTGCTTTTCTTGTTCAGCTGTTCCAGTGTTCGTGTGGTTCCAGTCGGGAGAATGGTGTTTGCAGTAGCTGCCTGTGCATCTGGAAAGGGGATTATCGCCTAAACTGGGTTTTATCCTCTTGTAAGTGAAACGGTCCGTTACACCCAGCAATGCACATTGTCCTGTCTCCAGAAACCGGTCAAAGTTTTGGGCGCATGTTCTGCCTCTTCCTTACCCACTGAGTACCAAGAATTCCAAGATGTATTTGACAAAGGTCAAGCCAGCGTTCTGCCACCACACTGTCCGTATGACTGTGGTATCGAACTCCAACCGGGTACCAATCCTCCCCGGGGCCGGATTTACCCACTGTCTGTAGCAGAGAATCGAGCCATGGAGGAGTATGTTACCGATGCACTGTCTAAGGGTTTTATTCGGAAGTCATCTTCTCCTGCCGGGGCCGGCTTTTTCTTTGTAAAGAAAAAAGATGGCGAGTTGAGACCCTGTATCGACTATAGGGGTCTCAATCGCATTACTATTAAGAATGCCTACCCCATTCCATTAATCACGGAGTTATTTGACCGCCTCAAGGGAGCAACGGTCTTCACCAAACTTGATCTGAGAGGGGCATATAATCTCGTCCGGATAAAAGAGGACCACGAATGGAAAACCGCATTTAACACCAGGAGCGGCCATTACGAATACCTAGTAATGCCCTTTGGTCTTTGCAATGCTCCGGCGGTTTTCCAAGAATTTATAAATTACGTCCTGCAAGATATGCTGCAGCAATGTGTGGTGGTTTATCTTGATGATATTCTGATCCATTCCACATCTCTCGAGAACCATCACGCAGACGTTTCTCGTGTTCTACAGAGACTTAGAGAAAATAATCTGTTCTGCAAATTGGAGAAATGTGAGTTTCACTGCAAACAGGTCACATTCTTGGGATATGTTATCTCAGATGCTGGATTCTCTATGGATCCGGAGAAACTTTCGGCTGTACTAAAATGGCCTCGACCTACGGGTCTTCGCTCTATACAACGTTTTCTGGGCTTCGCCAATTATTATCGGAAGTTCATACGCAACTTTTCTTCCTTGGTTAAACCTCTCACGGACATGACCAGGAGAGATGCTGATCCACAGCATTGGTCACAGGAAGCCATTACTGCCTTTGAGTCTCTCAAAGTCGCCTTTGCTGCTGCTCCTATACTGGCACACCCTAACCCTGCCTTACCATTCATTCTTGAGGTCGATGCGTCTGAGACAGGAGTGGGCGCCCTCCTGTCTCAACGTCCTAACCCAGAGAGCTCCAGGCATCCGTGCGGGTATTTCTCGAGGAAATTGAACCCGGCGTAATGCAATTACCAGATTGGTGATAGAGAACTTCTAGCCATAATTTTAGCTCTCAAAGAATGGAGGCACCTTCTTGAGGGTACTTCAGTGCCAATCCTCATACTCACAGACCACAAGAATCTAACATATCTTTCTGAAGCTAAGCGACTTTCCCCCCGGCAAGCTAGATGGGCTCTCTTCCTATCAAGATTCAATTATGTGGTTTCTTACTTGCCCGGTACTAAAAACATTCGGGCTGATGCCTTGTCTCGACCGTTCTCCCCTCCATCTAGAGAGGAGATAACCCCTACTCCTGTGATTCCTCCGGACCATATACTGGCAACCATCCGTACTAACCTCACCTCACCCCTAGGCGAGGAGATTCTGGCTGCACAAAGTAATGCTCCTCCAGAGAAACCTAATGGGCGTTGTTTTGTACCTATTAACCTCCGTACGAAACTATTGAGTACATACCTCGACCCCAAAGCAGCTGGACATCCAGGCAAAAAACAGTTAATCTGGTCCGTCTCCCGGCAATTTTGGTGGCCTAGTCTCCGTTCGGATGTCACCGCTTTTGTAGCTGCCTGTCCTGTGTGCGCTCAAAATAAAACCCCACGACGCCCTCCAGTGGGTCTCCTGCAAACCATACCTAATGGTGAACGACCCTGGACCCACTTGTCTATGGATTTTATCGTAGATCTTCCGGTCTCCCGTGGCAATACAGTCGTTCTCATGGTTGTTGACTGATTCTCGAAGATGTCGCATTGCATTCCCTTGAAAAAACTACCAACTTCCCAGGAACTTGCAACAATTTTTGCTCGGGAGATCTTTCGTTTGCATGGGTTACCCAAAGTGATAGTCTCAGATAGGGGTAGCCAGTTCGTGTCCAGATTTTGGAGAGCTTTTTGTACGCAAATGGGAATTCAGCTTTCCTTCTCCTCGGCCTACCACCCGCAATCCAATGGTGCAGCGGAACAAGCTAACCAAACACTGGAACAGTTTCTGCGTTGCTACATTTCTGACCACCAGAACAACTGGTCTGATCTGCTACCCTGGGCGGAGTTTGCCCACAATAGTGCAATTAATGCCTCCTCCCGGCTATCCCCATTCCTGGCAAACTATGGGTTTCAACCGTCCATGTTACCTGATACGTTCTTGCCACAGGGGATACCGGCATTGGAGGAACATCTCAGGGAACTCCGTTCCACTTGGGTGCAGGTTCAGAATTCTTTGCAACGCGCAATGCAGAACTACAAACTCCAGGCCGGCCGCAGACGCCTTCCTGCACCTACCTATCAGGTCGGAGAGAGGGTCTGGCTATCTTCCCGCAACCTACGCCTCCGCGTTCCCTCACAAAAACTGGCACCCCGATACGTTGGGCCATTTCGTATACTTCGAAGGGTCAACCCTGTAGCTTACGCACTTGACCTTCCTGCTAACATGCGCATCTCAAATGTTTTCCATGTTTCCCTCTTGAAACCGTTGGTTTGTAATCGCTACACCACCTCAGTGCAACGTCCACGTCCTGTTCTGATTGACAATCATGAGGAATATGAAATACGCAGCATCATTGACTCATGGGTCTTCAGAGGACAGATCCAATACTTGGTGCACTGGAAAGGATACGGTCCAGAGGAACGCTCCTGGGTTCCAGCCTCTGATGTCCATGCACCATCCCTGCTTCGTTCCTATCACGCCCGCTTCCCCATGAAGCCCGGACCCACCAACAGAGATGGGGGAGTCGTTGAGGGGGAGGTACTGTCAGGGTTTTCTTTGCTGTTTTAAACAGCAACCCTTTTCTGTTTCAGTGATTGAGTTTCAGCTGCAATCACTATGAGCTCCTTCTGCTCGTTGCCACGGTTACTCACCTGTGAGTAGTAATCAACCCTGCTGCTAATCAGTTCTGCCTATTTAAGCAGCTAAGCCCAGAACCTCCTTGCCCTTGCGTGGTTTCCTGTTCCCCAGAAGTCTCCTTGTTCCTGTGTTTCCTGTTTGCTCCTGGTTCCTGACTCCGGCCTTGTTCCTGACTCCGCTGCTCTCCGTGCTCCTGATCCTGGCTTGTCTGACTACCCGCTCTGGTGACTGACCCCTGCTTGATTCCTGGACTTTGCTTTTGTTATTTATTTGTTATTTATTAATAAAGGTGTGTTTGCATCTACTTCTGTCTCTGTCTGGTTCCTGGTCCCTGACAGGGAGGTGGTCACTGAGAAAAGGGGCAGAATTTAATCAAATGAGCCTGGTGCCCTAACACCACCAAAAAACAGTTACCACTGGAACAATGCTATACACCTAGAAAGTAGATACCTGATGCTAAACATTTTGATGGGGCCCACTCCATGGCCTTCATCAGAGAGATGTCCAGGTGTTTTAAAACTGCAGCTTTAGAATGCTTTGCCGTTGTAAAGTCTTTCCAAAGGCATGCGAAGCTCCACGGGAGTTGTAGTTCTACAACATCTGGGGATCTACGTTTTTGGCACCCTGGTCTACATCAACATATTGCTGAAGGATTTGGTTAATCATATATCAGGGGTTAATTCACTAAACACCAAATTGCGATGAATTGAAAACAGAATGGCACATTTAGTTGCTACTGTGTCCGAGTTGGACATTTATTCCAAATCAGATGTGTTTGCTTACATTTTGGAATTCGGATTTCAAGTCATTAGAATTTGTTTTCTTTCTTTTAGCGAATAAGCCCTGTAAGTCTCCTTTGCATTCTTTTGATCTAATTTTGAATTTCTTTTCTTGTTTCCAGCATAATCACAGTCTGACCATGGTTTGAGATAATGTCCATAAATGATTTAATAACTTAACCTTTTTTATGTTGCCCTACCTTTATGGTGGTCAGAGCACTTAACAAACCGCATAGCCAATTATTCATCTGCCACGGCATACGTAACTTTCATCATTGAGACTACAACCACTAATTTATTTTCTTTTTTTTTTGTAAATTATTTTTATTTATTTTGTTGGCATATTAATATGATACATATAACATTGCAATAAGAAAGCATGAAGTTGCCTACGCAGAGGCTAGTTATGCATGATAAGTGCACAGTTATGAACAGCAGCCAGATACAAACATCACTAAATTATCTAAGTCTGAGGCAGTTCAAAAAGTAAATATTAACATTACGCAATTTTGCAGTGCACAGTGCTATTGACTGTGCATCATTGGAGAACCATGTTGTGGTACCCTAGCCATTGTTTGACAGTTTTTAGTGCGTTTGGTGCTAGGCTGGGCAGAGGTTCCTGTGTGACTCCGCTTATCCGTCAGTCAAGTGTCTGTCGGTGTAGGGTAGGGTGGGTGGATGGGGAAGAGAAAGAGGAGGGAAGGGGGGGGGGATATCCTCCCGGGGCCTGCTGTCGGGGTTCGGTCGTCAGGCTTATCTTCCTAATGTGTACTTCGTTGGGGCTATTAGTCTAGTGCTTCCAGGAATTTAACTCCTGATGTCGTCAGGATCCAGTGTGTCCAGGTGTCTAAGTATCGCTGTGCCCTGTCCGTGGCCGTCAGGTGTAAGTCTTCCGTCACCCTGAGGTCCTCCATTTTCGCAAACCATTCCCTAAGGGTAGGGGGTTCAGTATCCCTCCAATGCATGGGGATGAGTTGTTTTGCAATATTTAATATCCTTATGGTCATTGAACGTTTGTAGGTGTTGCTAGGTACTGTAGTGTGGTGTAGGAGCATGGCTGCCGGTTCAAAGGGCGGAGGGTGGTCTGTGAATCTCTGAATTAGTTTGTGTATCCCTCGCCAGTAGGGTTGTATCTTTTCGCAGGACCACCAAATATACATGTGTGTCCCCGTACCTGTCCCGCAGCGCCAGCATTGTGCGTCATGGTCTGGGTATATGTCGTGTAGGGCGTCCGGGGTGCGGTACCACTGTGTGAGCAATTTATACGCGCTCTCCTGATACCTGCTGAAAACCGTCAGTGTACAGATTTTGTCCCATTCCCCCTCACTAAGTTTTTGGTTCAGAGCCGTTTCCCATTTTCCCTTGAACCTAGGTGTTTCTACCGGGATCTGTCTTTGTAGCAGGCAGTATAGTTTGGAGATCCCGTGTGTGAGTGGTTCTGGATCGAGGCATAGCTGCTCGAACTCCGTGGGGGTGCGCCGTAGAGCTCTACCTTGGGGCAGGGTCTGGAGATAGCTTGTCAGTTGCGCGTATGTGAACGACTGTATGAAGGACGGGGATCGATTTCCCGTGAGGTCTGTGATGGTCTTCCGTCCCGATGTCGCATGGATGTGATGGAGCCGAGGTAGTTGGTCTGGGAGGATGCACCTAAGGGTCAGCGGGTCTAGTCCCGGTGGGAAGTCTGTGTTATGTGTCAGGGGAAGTAGGGGTGACGGGTATGGGGTCAGGCCCGCTTTGCCCGCTATGTTGTACCACACTTGCAGGGTGTTCCCTACATATGCGGGTGTCTGACCTCGTCTCCCTCTGGGTAGCCATGGGGCCAATGCTATGGGGATCTGGAGGTCTGCTTCCTCCACTGATTTCCATTGTTTGTGGACGTTAAAGGGAAACTCCAGTGCCAGGAAAACAATCCGTTTTCCTGGCACTGGAGGGTCCCTCTCCCTCCCACCCCCCAATCCCCAGTTGCTGAAGGGGTGAAAACCCCTTCAGTGACTTACCAGGGGCAGCGACAGGTCCCTCGTCGCTGCTTCCTCCTCCCCCGCCGCTCCTCCTTCTGCTTACGTCGGCCGGTGGGCGAGACTGATCTCGCCAGCCGGCCGAGGAGACCTAATGCGCATGCGCGGCAATGCCGCGCATGCGCATTAGCGCACCCCATAGGAAAGCATTGAAAATGAATTTCAATGCTTCCCTATGGGGAATAGAGCGACGCTGGAGGTCCTCACACAGCGTGAGGACGTCCAGCGACGCTCTAGCACAGAAAACCTGTGCTATAGAGCAGGAAGTGTCCTCTAGTGGCTGTCTAATAGACAGCCACTAGGGGAGGACTTAACCCTGCAAGGTAAATATTGCAGTTTAATAAAAACTGCAATAATTACACTTGCAGGGTTAAGGGTAGTGGGAGTTGGCACCCAGACCACTCCAATGAGCCAAAGTGGTCTGGGTGCCTGGAGTGTCCCTTTAAGTTTCGACCATTCTACTATTCTAAGGAGATGGCAAGCTATGTAGTATAGGTGAAAGTCTGGTAATGCCATGCCTCCCTGATCCCTGGGTTGTGTGAGTTGTGAAAATTGTATTCTGGGTTTCTTCCCTTTCCATACGTATTCTCTCATGGTCCTGTGTAAGGTCGCGAAATATGTCCTAGGGATGCATAAGGGTATAGTCTGCATCAGGTATAGTAGCCTTGGTAGGAAGTTCATTTTAATAACCTGGACCGGCCAAACCAGGAGATGTGGGGATATGACCATTCCCCCGCGTCTCTCTTAAGTATGGTCAGCATCTGGGAGAAGTTCGCTGAGAAAAGGTCAGTGTTGTGTCTTGTGAGCCAAATGCCCAGATATCTAATTTTAGAGTCTGCCCATTGGAACGAAAAGCTCTGGCGGAGATGTGTTTCCCGCTGGTGGGGTATGGATATGTTAAGGATGTATGATTTAGTAAAATTGATTTTCATGTTCGAAATCTCTCCGTAATCACGGAAGGATTTAATAATATTCGGGAGGGAGAGTTCAGACCTAGTGACAAAGAAGAGAAGGTCGTCGGCTTAAGCCGCGACCTTATGCTGTGTGGTGCCCCTATTTATCCCTGTGATATCCTGGTTTGATCTAACTGCTTGTAGGAAAGGCTCGAGTGCTAGGACGAAAAGGATTGGTGACAGGGGACAGCCCTGCCTTGTGCCGTTTTGGATAGTGAAGTCATCTGTGGGAATCCCATTCACTAGTATCTGGGCTGTGGGTTGCCTATACAGTGCCTCAATCCAGCCTCTCGTGTGCTCCCATGCCGAGGTGTGTGAGGGCCTGGAACAGGTAAGTCCACCCAATCCTGTCGAAGGCCTTCTCCGTGTCTGTGGATAGCAGGAGAAGGCCCCCGACACCCCCCGCCCCCCGTGGGCTATTGACAGAGCCCGAATCGTGTTGTCCCTGGCCTCCCGTCCCATCACGAACCCCACCTGGTCCGGGTGCACCAGGGTGGGCACGTGCGGCTGCAGACGGGCCGCCATGATTTTCGCTAAGAGCTTCGTATCGCTATTTATGACGGAAATGGGTCTATAATTGTTACAGTAATCGCCGTCTTTCCCCTCTTTTGGAATGAGTGTGACGTGTGCGCGTAGGGACTGCGGAGGCAGGTGGTGTCCCTCCCGGATCGCGTTGAAAGAGGACAGCATTGGTGCGCACAGGGTCCCCACGAAGCATTTGTAGTAGCGTAATGGGAGGCCATCCGGGCCCGGACTTTTGCCCATTTTGGAGGCCTTAACTGCCCTCGCAATTTCTTCAATAACGATGGGTTCGTCCAAGGTGTCTGCGATATCTTGTTCCAATTTAGTGTGTGTGTTGTTGTGTAGGAATTCAGTTATCCGGGTCATGAGGTTGGCCCGAGAATGTGTGTCTTGTGGGCTCGGTAGGGAATAGAGATCTTTGTAGTATGAGCGTATGATCCTGTGTATGTCGGCAGGCAGGCGGTGCGTTATTCCCTTCCCGTCCTTAATTCTGTCTATATACGTCAGCTGTCTACGCTTGGCCAGCATTCTTGCTAATAATGTCCCACTTTTGTTACTATGCGCCTCAAAAAATGCTTTTTGTCTGGCAGCTTCTCTATGGTGGCTGGCGTTCAGGAGTATGGACAGTTCCCTTCTCAGCTGGAGTAGCTTAGCCTGGTGTGTGGGGAGGTTGTCCTTTTTGTTACATTCGTCAGTTGCCCGTATGTCCTGTACTAGGGACGTGATTCGTGCCTCTCTCTGTCTCTTAAGCAGTGATCCCTTGCGCATAAAGTATCCCCTAATCACGCATTTATGCGCCTCCCAAATGTATGTGGGTGACGTTTGGTCTGGGGTATTAGTCGCGAAGTACTCCTGCAAGATCTCATCAGTCTCTGACCGGGCGTCTGGTAGGGAGAGTAAGTAGTCATTCAGTCTCCACTTAGTCGCCCTTGGCCTATACAGTGGTGAGGAGAGGGTGAGGGATACCGGTGCGTGGTCGGACCATGTCGCCGTGCCTATCTCTGTTGTCTTCACCAGGGCTAGGTGATGGTGTGTCGTGAAGAAATAGTCTAGTCGTGAGTATGTGTTATGTGGCTGAGACAGGAAAGTATAATTCCTCTCGTCCGGGTGGTGTGCTCTCCAGCAATCGATCAGCTGCGAGCGTTTCAGTAGGGCTTTTATGTGTGCTAGGTGTTGCGTCGGGACCCTGGATGACCCGGAGGACGAGTCCCAGTTAGGGTCTAGTGTCAGGTTGATGTCCCCACCCAGAATCAGTATGCCCTCCGTGAAGGATTGCAATGTGCGTAACGTGCGCTGGAGGAACATGTAGTGCCTTTGATTAGGGGCATATACGTTTGCAAATGTGTATGTGGTCTCGGCTATGGTGCCCTTCAGGAACAGGTATCTCCCGTCCGGGTCAGACAAGGTTTCAGTTTCACGGAAAGGTATCCGTTTGTGTATCAGTATGGCTACCCCTCTTGATTTGTTTTCCTTATAGTCGCTGTAATATCCTTTGGTGTATCTATGATTAGTCAGTTTGGGCCGCAGCCCCTCTTTAAAGTGCATTTCCTGGATATAGACCACGTCTATTCTGGATCTGTGGAAGTCTCTTAGTGCGCCTGTGCGTTTCTCAGGTTTGTTAAGCCCCCTTGCGTTTATAGTGGTAATGTGGAGGTCTGTTTGGCAGATTGCCCCGGTGGGGCCTTTAGGGGACCCCAGGGTGACGGTCTGGGGAGGGTCGTCTAGGAAGAAGAAGTGGGGAAATAGGGATAGGTATACTGTCAGAAGTGAACCAGCGTCTGTCTGAGCGCTGTCTAGGAGGTGGGTTGCCCGGGCAGGGCAAGGCGCCCACCCACCAGGGGTGTGAGTTGGCCCCCTTCCCATGGGTCGGTAGCCCCCTCCTTTACGGGGGTCGAGGGAGGTCACGAGTCTCGTGACAGCACTTGTGAGTGAGTGGACTGTTGTGGGACTAGTCCCTTTGGTCCTGGGGTACACTTCCCATATCATCCCCTGTCGGTTCGTTGTGTGCAGTAGTAGCCTGTATATTCCTCGCTGCTTAAAGCGTGGCCCTAGACCATGCAGCTTTGTTGCGTGTCGAGTCTCTAGTGAGTTAGTGTGTAGTCGGTATAAGTGCATTCACAATAACCAGCTAACATTTAAACCTGTAAAACGTAATAGGTGTAACAAGTAAACTTTGCCCTATCCCATGCCCGGCCCCCACCCGACATCATGTGCCCATGTCCCCGCCACCCCCCCCCCCCCCACAGCCAAAATCAGCCTTTTGTGCCCACCAACATTTCGCTCCTTCACGGGTCGTCACGCACCAGGGCGGGGGACCCCCCGACCCAGCCCGCCCGGGGGCACAGACCCCTGTACATCTTCTTGCTTCACATCACATCGACCCCCCAGTGCTCCGGGCCCCCCCCCCCCAAAGCGGCTCCGCAGCCCCTTCAGTCCCGGTCAACTGGGAGAGCCTTGATGTTGGTGCCGTGTCCCACCAGCCCCCTGCGGAGTGGCCCCTATATGGCAGGATGGGGCTCCGGTGGTCCGCCAGTAGTGTCAGTGCTGGAGGGTAAGCCAGGCTAAGCCAGACTCTTCATCTTGTGCCCTGTTGGCATCGGGAGTGTCACGTAAGTACTGTGGATAGCATGGGGCCCGGAGACTGTGTGTCAATGGGCGATGGTATCCGGGGTCGGGTGGACCGCCCCAGTGGGATGTGGGGGGGCCCGAACCCCAGCGGGGCCCAGGCGGCATACCTTGTAAGTTATGCGGAGGCCCCGGACGGGCGCATCACCTGTTGACGGCCCCGTCGTTGTCTCTGCGGTCTCTGCTGGGGTAGCTGGGTCGCAGGGGCTGGCAGATAAAAAGCCAGCGGGTCCGGCCATAGCATCTGGATCGGGGGGAGTTGTAGCTCCTCGGTCAGCTCCGGCAGATCCCCTGCCTCTCGCACCAGGAAGGGACCTGTCGGCGTGAAGACTTGTAAGACGGTCGGAAAGGGGTCCAGCGGTAGCGGTGCTTGTTGATCTGCAGGATCTTTGTGAGTGGGCGCATGGCCCTGCGATAGTCCAGTGTCGCCGGGGAGAGGTCTGGGAACAGCTGAATCAGGGCTCCGTTTAGTGGTATGCGATCCATCTCCCTGGCTCGTTGTAAAATCTCCTCCTTCAGCGGGAAGTTAGCGAGGCAACAAACAATGTCTCTGGGGGGGTCTTCAGGTGTCCCCTTAGGGCGGAGAGCCCTGTGGGCTCTTACGAACTCTATTGTAGAGGCCTTAGGTCTTCCCAGGATTTTATTGAATAGGCCTGTCAGGATCTCTTGTGTCGGTTCCGGGTTTGCGGCGCTCTCAGGGACGCCCCGAACTCTAATATTTTGCCTTCTGCCTCTATTATCGAGGTCTTCAATATGGTGGGCCATTTGCCTGAGCTGGGTTGCTTGCTTGGCTATGGTGTCCGAGGTCGTCGCTTGTACTGCCTACACGTGGTCGGAGTCTGCCTCCAGTTGCGAGACTCTATGGTTGAGGCCTTGCAGGTCCTCCCTCATGGCGTGCAGTTCCTCCGTGATGGAGCGTTGCAGGGCTTGGTTTGCCTCCTTCAAGTCCGCCTTTGTAGGGATGTTGCTGATCATCCTCATCCAGTCTGGAGGCATCGTTGGTGCCCCATATGGGGCCGGCTCACCCCCCCCCCCGGTAGGTGTCTGGGTGAGGTCCGCGGCCTCGGAGTCGTTTGAGGCCTGTGAGGCGAGGTCCGCCGGTGTGGTGAGGTAGTGCCTGATAGATGGGGCCGGGGACCCCCTCGGGGTGTCGGCGGGTTTGGCGGCTTGTGATGCCCTGTGGGATTTCCCCATTATTGCATTCGACACTCTGCTCAGCGAGGATAAAAGCAGAGCCTGTGGGGAGCTCACCGTCTATGCTGCCATTTCTCTCGGTGTCCAGGCCACGCCCCAATTTATTTTCTTTTATATAGGCACTTGGTTATAGCAATGTGCGAAGTAGGTTTACAACATCATTTATTTTGTTTTTAGCAACATGTATGGTATTAAGGAGGGGTTTAATTGTTAAAAGTGTGGCTTATAGGATAGGAATAACAGTAAGAGTCAAGAAGAAAAATTATATTATAGATAGCTATAGATTGTCTGTGCATGATTAAAACCAGTGCATTGCTATGGCAACACACTCATTCACGAAGCAACATTTTATCACATCGAACTAAATCAGATTGAATGAACATTTCCTGGAAATATAGATTGTAAGTTACATGAAAGTATTTGACCCTTTTACTTTTTATTTATTTATTGTTTATAAGAAGTATCTGAAAACACATCAAGCAAATGCAATGCAATAGCAACGCTTTGCAATATTATAAAGGGGGGAATTTAACAAGAAATGAGACAAACTGTTAAAAACTTTGACTGAAACCATAGGTTGATGGCCCTGCTTGAGGAGCTTACTCTTGGTGAGACCAGATCCAGCAACATGGGTTTCATTCGTGTTGCTATCAGTTTAGCGTAAAGTTTTGTGTCCGCATTTAGTAGCGAAATGGGTCTTAGATTTGCGCATTCTGTTGATGGTTTGCCGGTGACTATATGAGCCAGCAGCATCTCCTCTTGCATGGTCCCCGAGTTTTTAAAGTGGTTGAAAAGTTTGGTAAGATGTGATGTAAGTTGAGCTTCGAAAACTATATAAAAATAATTAGAGAACCCGTCTGGACCCGGGGCTTTGTGTTTAGGGAGTTTACGGATCACGTTTCTAACCTCGTCTTCAGAGAATTGTGCTGTTAGGTTTAAGCACTGTTCCGGGGTCAGTCGGGGTAGGTCTACTTCTTTCAGGAATTTAGCTTTTTCGTCTCTTGTAGGCTGGTGTGTGTTAGTGTCGAACCGTAAGTTATACAGCTTAGTGTAAAAGGATGCTAATTCCTCAACTATGTCCTGTGGGTTGTATATTTTGGTGTCGTTGTTGTTCGCTATCATATAGGGTAATTTGGACTGTAAGTAACGGGATTTCTGTTGTCTTGCTAGCATTCTGCCTGCTCTATTTCCCTGCATATAGTAGGACAGTTTTAGTTTCCTTAGTTGTCTTTCCATTATAGTTGCAGAGAGTGCCTGTATTTCCAGTTTAATTTTAGTTATCTTTCTAGTTAGTTGTTTTGAGGGGTTCAGTTTACTTCTGGCTTCTGTTGCGGTGAGATCGGATGTAAGTTGCTTCTATCTTCGCATACCTTTTTCTTATGGATTGATCCCGCTTGAATAAGAAGTCCCCTTATGATAGCTTTAAGGGCTAACGACTGTGTGTCTATGCGTGAGGAGTCCCTGACATGGTCATCATAAAACCACTGGATTACTGTGCGTAGTGTTGCCACCAATCTGGCCTCGCCCAATAGAGATTCATTCAGACGCCATGTGCTCCTGCCCCTAGCCGCGTACAAGACTCTAAAGGTGACGATAACCGGTGCGTGGTCAGACCATGTCCTGGTGCCTATAGTCACGTCTGTCTAATTTAGTATAGTCTTTTTATCCACTAGGCACATGTCTATGCGTGAGTAGGTGCAGTGAACTGATGAGAAATACGTATAATCTTTATCTGATGGATATAAGCTGCGCCAGGTGTCATATAGGTCGTGTGTATGGAGGAGTTTGGAGAACTTGTGGCTGAGAAGGGCGGCCTGGTGAAGCGGGCATTTCTCTTTAGACCTCTTAATGTCCAAGTCCGGGTCCAACGTGCAGTTAAAGTCCCCACAGATTATGGTATGTCCCTTATGTAAGTACGCTATCTTATTCAAAGCTCTAGTCAAAAAGGAAGATTGAGAGTTCTTGGGAGCATATATTGAGGCGACCGTGAGTTGCATCCCATTCAGGGTGCCCACCACAATCAGCAGCCTACCCATTTCATCCTTATAGATTGCATCTTGTTGGAATACCCAGTCAGTATGGAACAGTATAGCTACTCCCTTTGATTTTTGTGGGGAAAAAGCATGGAAGATTTGGGGGTATTTGGCCTGCTTGAAGGCGGGGGGATTACGTTTGCACAGATGGGTTTCTTGTAAGCATATGATGGCTGCCCTCGACTGGTGAATTTCTTGAATCGCTGAGCGTCTCTTAAAAGGGCTGTTTAGCCCATTAACATTCAGCGAGAGGCATTTAAAGTGATGAGTCATAGTGTAAGTAGAGCATCAGTGCTACATAGTTTGTTGTAGGACCAGTATAATGAGCAAGGGTGAGCCCTTCATCAGAGCCTATTACAGTGGTTTTCGTGGATCGTTTGGGGACCGTGGTTGAGGGAGTGTTGGTATAGAAATCTGCTGTTACCTGGGAGAAAGGGATGTGGCTAACTTGGGGAAACATGGGAAAAACAAAATAAAGTATATACAGAAACTCTTGGGGTAGAGAGTGTAATGTGGAATGGAATGGGAAGCCGTTACATTTAACCTCCAATAAACTTCCCATGGGGAGGTTGTGCGGAGCGAGCCATGCTCCTGAGCCAAAGCCTGTGCAGTGTTGTAATATTTTTTTTTTATAATGTCGTAAAGCTGTGGGTTAGCTGATGGGCTGGGGTATGGGTATGGGAGGTATAGAGAAAGGCCGCCTCTAGAGTGTACGTGTGGTCATGAAAGAGTGGGCGGTTTCACCTGTATTCGTTGAAATAATGTGTAACGGACCGTTTCACTTACAAGAGGATAAAACCCAGTTTAGGCGATAATCCCCTTTCCAGATGCACAGGCAGCTACTGCAAACACCATTCTCCCGACTGGAACCACACGAACACTGGAACAGCTGAACAAGAAAAGCAGACATCGGCTTACACTCTTGGCAGTCAGCATACAATCCCATTCCCCCAAAGACCGAGACGACACATCGCTTTGAGGGTTAAGCAAGACTCTAGACTGGGACACCCAGTCTGGCTTTTATTACCAACAAGTACATACAGGACACTCCCAGGGGGAGGATGAAATTAACCAATCACATGGATGTACCTCCCACACATTTCCTCCCCTTAGATTAACACTTAACACAATTATACTGTACACCTTTTTCCCCAATTCCTGGATGTACCCCAAATACCTATGCTACACCTCCAAAACAGGTATCCCCTGATAGCCCTTATTCAGGGGGACAACATATCCAAGAATCAGGTCATTCGGATGAATGGTTCGGGAGATATGAAGTTCCAAAGATTTGACCGACCGCATGGGTAAAGTATCCGAAAACAGTTCCATGCATTTTGGCCCTGCGGTCGGTCACAAACAAGGGAATGAAAACAGGCGAATTGCCTGTGTTATAGAGCCTGGAGAGGGTTTGAATGAATTCCCTTGTTTGTGGGGTTCTTTCTACCGAACGGCGGGTCATTCGGTAGTTTCCATACGAATTTCTGGAAGTATGGAAGTCTCAGCGGTGTTTGCCTAGTCAAGTGTCCGATTTTAGTTCCAGACACTCGACGGCAAAACACCGCTGTTCGGTAGTTTAAGATGGCCGCCGCCACGTGGTTGTTTCCTGAATGGCGGCCCCCCAGAGGACACAGAACACATTACATGATTGCCAATTACCCGTTTGCAACATTGTTGCAAACGGTAATTGGAGGCACACTTAATCCTGGGTGGTCTGGTTGTTCGGTAGTTTCCTCAATACAATGAATGGAGTGATTCTACCGAACAATCAGATGAAGGCTGCATATATATATATAACCCAGGTTAACTGCATACAAAAATACATACATGACATGAAAGTATTAAAGGCAGGATTACTGTACTACGCTCCACAGTCTTAAAGGTACAGTAGTCCCAAAAGTTCCAATATGTCCATCGCTGCTTTTAAAGGGCCAGCAGCAGCAATACAAATTATTACATGCCCAAATATAGTTTCTAAAGTGCAATATGTCCAGGGGCCATAGTCAGCGGGCAGGAGGCTAGCAGCCAGGCCTCTCCAGTTCACAGTGGCGAAGCTGGTTTCGCCACATAATGTCTATGCACAAGTCCGTCATAGGGTCCCTGAGGTGTCACCTTGTTCCTTGTGGCCCTATCCCCACGTCAGTATAACTATCCAACCCAATTTGCAGCAGGTCACAGGGGTACGATGTAATATGCTATTAAGTGGCTAACATATACCTCTACTGAGTCATCAAGAGCCATCTGTAGGCTAGCCACCTGGAGGGACCTCGTGTCCCCGGCCCCAAGTTCTCCTGTAACATTGTGGGCACTTGTAGTGGCTAGTAAGGTGCTACCCTCCTGTTCTTGGCATTAGGGACTAACCATACCAACATGGGTATTTACCCCTGGGACGCCCATGCCCCATAAAATCCCTTGCCTGACAGTGAAGGAAACATATATACATTGAAATTGAAATTGAGGTGCCCGCTAAGCGAAAAGAGGGAAAGAGTTGCAGCATGACACCCCCTTCCCGTGATCTGTGGAAGTTTACTATTATGGCCTTTGTGGGCCTGCTAAATACCCCTTTGGGTACATCTCTCACAGTTGGGCTTGCCCTTGAACTTATGGGGAACATTCTGTTGGCCATAGTTGTTTGTAGTATACAGTTATTAAACGGGGGTACTATGGTTCATATATGACGGCATGTCTCAAATATTTACATTTGTATACATTTTACCAATCTTGTTGACTGCGGCCTTCAATCTTGCAATGGGCTATGTCACCAGGGTATTGCACTAACGATCATGTAGGTGTACATGTCGTTTTATAGATAAGAGCTTCATATAGTTCATGTCTGTGGTACACAGTGTCCATAGTAAGGCTGGTGAATGTCCAGTTTGAATACTAATAGTAGTCTATTCGGGGTTTGTTTGATCCGGAAACTGCCCATCCAGATGGGGTCTTAACGTGGTGGTTGGCCCGCCATCATCCACTCTGGCCGGATCTTCTTCGGAGAAGCTCTCTGGAGTCTGGAGTATTCCATATTCCCCATTCCTTAAGAGTGTTGAGTCCGCCATCTGGGTCAGTTATAATGTTGAGTTTTCCATTCCGCCATATTAGTAGTTTAGTAGGAAAACCCCAGCGGTATGCCATTATGCCGTTATTTCGCAGCGTTTTAGTGATGGTGGAGAATTCGCTCATGTTTGCGATAGTTAGGGCCGATAGGCCTGCAAATATAGATATTTCAGTGTATGGTGCCAGTAGCGACGGAAGTGCTCTGGCAGCCTTGAGGAGTGCGTCTTTAGATTTAAAATGGTGGAAGCGGACTATCACGTCGCGTGGCTTGTCCGCTGTGAAGCGAGGGGGCCGTGGTAGTTGGTGTGCCCTGTACAGCTTCCATGCCACGTCCGTGAGCGATGGTTCTAAGGTTGAGCACATTGACACAATAAACGCTTGGAGCAGATCAGCTTGTACCAATTCTGCTACGCCTCTGAATCTCACATTATTGCGGCAGAATCTGTCCTCCATGTCCGCCACCTTATTCCAAAGTTTCGTGTTCTCCTCCTCCAGTTTATGGAGTTTATTGGTCACCTCATTATGGGCGGTGCATAGATCATCTGTTTTTTGTTTGAGGTGATCTGTGCGGTCACCAAGCTCTGCCAGCTCTTGATGTACGCTGGAGGTGATGGTTGCAAATTCTTCCCCTATTGTGTCCCTTAGGTCTAGGAGCACTTGTTTCAGGTAGTCTTTAGTGATTTGCCCATCCTCTGTAGCGTGTTGTGAGAGGTCCGTTCCCATCAGACTGTCTGTATCAGGTGAGTGGGCCCCAGCTTTGGCGCCATCTTGGGCCTGTTTTTGTCATTCTTTTCTGTTTTGTCGGATCTGGTCTGTGAACCCGCTTTAGGGTCAGTTTAGGACCCGCTCTAGGGGGTCTGTCTTGACATTGGCAGGCGGGCATTCCCTCCAATGGCCATTGGAGCAACTAAATGACCTCCATTTGTCTAAATATACATAGGGATTAAGGAGAGAGAGCGCAGGTAACTTTTTTCTTTTCTTTGGTTTTTATTATATATTGGGACTGATGTGTACTGTAGTCATTGCTGCAGGCCCAGTAGTGATGGGAGTGAGCGCAGGACTTATCTTTTTGTATTTGTTATAGTTAATTGCTTGTCTTGTTTTACCTATTGCACAGTGCAGCAGAATGTGTTGGCGCTACATTAATAATTGTAATAATAACTTTTTGTTTATGCCTCCAGCAAATCACAATGCAGCATCTAGAGGCAGGGAGAGCAGGGGAATTATCTACGCCTTGGGCCAGACTGGGAAAGAAATTTGTCCAAAGGATTTTTTAATCAACGAGAAGGGGGCTGGGCCAAAGAGGGGGGTGTTTTGTCATCATCAGTGACAAGCACACCCCCTCTTCAAGTGAAAAGGTTGGTTTAATGCTCTTCTAGGGTAAACCATACACACACCGTTTTCCCGAAGAGCTCTCCCATGATCAAAAGAATGCATTGGTTCTGCACAGCGCAAGCAAATTTAATGACATGATTGTGCTGTGTGTACTTGTGACTTGTCTCTGGTGTCTCCATAAGTGGGATACCAGAGGACAAAAGTGCCAGGGAAATATATAAGGGACTATAGTGTCCCTTTAACTCGGAAACTTTGGCAGAGAACAGGGTATGGATAGATGTTTTATGCTGTGATATTCTATCTTTCAGTGATACAACTTTACAGAAACCATTCATCTTCAGGTTTTGTATTGTGTCTTTGTTTCCATGTGTCTCACTTGATTGCGCCAGCACAGTGATTGCAATGAAAGAACTTGTAAGTGCCACACACTGGTTTGAGCTAAGAATGTCTGCTGTCCCATCTATGTCCCTGATACTTTTGACCCTTTTTTGGGCAAAGATAGGAGGCTCCTTGAAGAGGAATCCAACATCTTTTTTGCTGTAAGATGTACCAATTCTTAAAAATGTTATGTCTGATCTTACTGGAAGGGGGGAGATAACTCATAACAGTTTCAGCCTCTCTTTTTTTATTTGTCATCGTGAGAAGCAAATCCCAGACAATCTTTTTGAACCTTCTCTTAGCCTCTACAAAAAGATGTTGACTGTATTGTTTATCCCAAAATGTCAACCAGTCATGGTGGTCAATTTTGTCATTACTCACAATGCATCTAACTCAAAGGAGTTGGCTGTAAGGGATGGAGGTTTTTCTTTATTGGTACAAATGAAAACTGTGGGCATTCAGAAATCTATTTGAGTCACTGGGTTTACTGTACAGATTGGTCACAGTTCTGGGATCCAGTTTTACTTCCTTGAAATCCACTAACAAGGCTTATCAAGTCTTATCTCTGCTGTGTGTGACCTTTATGTTGGGATGACATAAGTTATAGAAGTAATTGCACCCACAAAATGAAGTGGAGACAGGCTGAGGATTTTGAGACAGAGGAAATCATATTGGATTTGGAAAATGGGTATCTTATATAATGGAGGACTCAATAAGAATCAGGATTTGGCAGATTTTTGATTTGTCATTTTTTTATTTGTAGATATTTTATATTCTTAGCAATCGTATACTTGATCCATAAGAGAAATAGTGAAGTGGGTATGAATGGGTAGACATGCATAATGTATGTACAGGGAGTGCAGAATTATTAGGCAAATTAGTATTTTGACCACATCATCCTCTTTATGCATGTTGTCTTACTCCAAGCTGTATAGGCTCGAAAGCCTACTACCAATTAAGCATATTAGGTGATGTGCATCTCTGTAATGAGAAGGGGTGTGGTCTAATGACATCAACACCCTATATCAGGTGTGCATAATTATTAGGCAACTTCCTTTCCTTTGGCAAAATGGGTCAAAAGAAGGACTTGACAGGCTCAGAAAAGTCAAAAATAGTGAGATATCTTGCAGAGGGATGCAGCACTCTTAAAATTGCAAAGCTTCTGAAACGTGATCATCGAACAATCAAGCGTTTCATTCAAAATAGTCAACAGGGTCGCATGAAGCGTGTGGAGAAAAAGCGTGTGTTATTGCGCAAAATAACTGCCCATGAACTGAGAAAAGTCAAGCGTGCAGCTGCCAAGATGCCACTTGCCACCAGTTTGGCCATATTTCAGAGCTGCAACATCACTGGAGTGCCCAAAAGCACAAGGTGTGCAATACTCAGAGACATGGCCAAGGTAAGAAAGGCTGAAAGACGACCACCACTGAACAAGACACACAAGCTGAAACGTCAAGACTGGGCCAAGAAATATCTCAAGACTGATTTTTCTAAGGTTTTATGGACTGTTGAAATGAGAGTGAGTCTTGATGGGCCAGATGGATGGGCTCGTGGCTGGATTGGTAAAGGGCAGAGAGCTCCAGTCCGACTCAGACGCCAGCAAGGTGGAGGTGGAGTACTGGTTTGGGCAAGTATCATCAAAGATGAGCTTGTGGGGCCTTTTCGAGTTGAGGATGGAGTCAAGCTCAACTCCCAGTCCTACTGCCAGTTTCTGGAAGACACCTTCTTCAAGCAGTGGTACAGGAAGAAGTCTGCATCCTTCAAGAAAAACATGATTTTCATGCAGGACAATGCTCCATCACACCCGTCCAAGTACTCCACAGCGTGGCTGTCAAGAAAGGGTATAAAAGAAGAAAATCTAATGACATGGCCTCCTTGTTCACTTGATCTGAACCCCATTGAGAACCTGTGGGCCATCATCAAATGTGAGATTTACAAGGAGGGAAAACAGTACACCTCTCTGAACAGTGTCTGGGAGGCTGTGGTTGCTGCTGCACGCAATGTTAATGGTGAACAGATCAAAACACTGACAGAATCCATGGATGGCAAGCTTTTGAGTGTCCTTGCAAAGAAAGGTGGCTATATTGGTCACTGATTTGTTTTTGTTATGTTTTTGAATGTCAGAAATGTATATTTGTGAATGTTGAGATGTTATATTGGTTTCACTGGTAAAAATTAATAATTGAAATGGGTATATATTTGTTTTTTGTTAAGTTGCCTAATAATTATGCACAGTAATAGTCACCTGCACACACAGATATCCCCCTGAAATAGCTATAACTAAAAACAAACTAAAAACTACTTCCAAAAATATTCAGCTTTGATATTAATGAGTTTTTTGGGTTCATTGAGAACATGGTTGTTGTTCAATAATAAAATTAATCCTCAAAAATACAACTTGCCTAATAATTCTGCACTCCCTGTATATATAAGTGTGTTAAAAGTCAGACACGAACAGATTGTGACATATTTGTCCCATTGCACTCCCCTTCGTGTCCCCTTGCTTTGTAAGGACTATCTCTAGGAGGGTAGTAAAGTAATTATAAAGGCTTTAGCCTAAGAGTGTGTCATGTAGTCTTTTTTAACCCCTTAAGGACCAAACTTCTGGAATAAAAGGGAATCTTGACATGTCACACACGTCATGTGTCCTTAAGGGGTTAAAGGAGCACTATAGTCACCTAAATTACTTTAGCTAAATAAAGCAGTTTTAGTGTATAGATCATTACCCTGCAATTTCACTGCTCAATTCACTGTCATTTAGGAGTTAAATCACTTTGTTTTTGTTTATGCAGCCCTAGCCACACCTACCCTGGCTATGATTGACAGAGCCTGCATGAAAAAAAAAACTGGTTTCACTTTCAAACAGATGTAATTTACCTTAAATAATTTTATCTCAATCTCTAAATTGAATTTTAATCATAAACAGGAGGCTCTTGCAGGGTCTAGCAATATATTAACATAGCAGGGGGTAAGAAAATCTTAATTAAACAGAACTTGCCATAAAGAAAGCCTAAAAGGGGCTCTCTCTACAGGAAGTGTTTATTGGAAGGCTGTGCAAGTCACATGCAGGGAGGTGTTACTAGGGTTCATAAACAAAGGGATTTAACTCCTAAATGGCAGAGGATTGAGCAGTGAGGCTGCAGTGGCATGTTCTATACACCAAAACTGCTTCATTAAGCTAAAGTTGTTCAGGTGACTATAGTGTCCCTTTAAATTACAGTAAACTTTGTGGAGTATTGAAGTGTACAAATTGGATACATTTAATCTTACTACCGTGTTTTCCCAAAAATAAGACAGGGTCTTATATAAATTTTTGCTCCAAAAACACACACTAGGTGCTAATTTTAGGAAATGTCTTATTTTTCATGTATGGTACAAAAATAAATGTACAACAAAACATTTATTTAAAGACAATCATGTCATCTTCTTCTAAAACATCGTCATAGCTCTCCAAACCCTTCGACCTGAGTTTCCTGCAACTCAATTTCCTGTAGAAGCTTTGACCCCAATCTCTCATGTCCAGCAATATAGCTCTCCTTAAATGAGTACTTTTGAGTCCATGTAGCCTGCTTGTAGTGCATTGGCAACACAGCTGTCAGTGATTTTCTCCCATGAATTCTTCACCCAATTCACAACCTCTTGCAGGCTATGCTTTACAAAGTTTCCACGCTGATTTCTCTCCATTTTTTTTCAATGTATTCATTGATTTCCATTTGCCGATGGCTGTTGAATGGCCTGTTTATTGCAATAGCAAGAGCCTGGAGATAGCCAATCATTCCTGCAGGAATCATTACTTGATCTATTCTTTTTTCTGCAGGGAAGTTCTTCATGCCTTTGGCGCGATGAGTGCTGGCTGAATCCCAGTTTAGCAGACCTCTCTGGCTACCTCGCAAAACAAGTGGCAGCATTAAATCGACCCACTTCCTTATAGCTGCTTGTGTGCACCAGGCTTTTTTGGTTTCAAGAATATAAATGCCTGAAACACGTTCAATCTTCTTCTTGCCCTTAGTGATGAGTAGAGGTTAGGCTTTCTTTCTATCCAAACAAATTTCCAAACGTGCACTTTCGTAACCAGGGGAGGGAATGTAGATTGATGAGGCACCCCTCTGATCAATTGTCGTTTGAGATCCTTGGCCCATAAACACTGCAGTTTCATCCATACATTCGAGGAAATTCCCCCGAAATTCCCCAGCTTAATAGTGCATGGAATCCCACCAACCAATGTTCGGAAAACGTCCCCGAATATAGATTTGCTTATTCGCAAATGGAATCCCACTAATCTATGTTCGGGGAAACTTCCCTGAACATAGATTTGCCTACTCGCAAATGTAATCCTTTGAATCTACGTTCGGGAAAAATGTGCAAATAATAGATTTGCGAGGGCCGACTAGGGCCTTTTTCGTGGGTAGGGCTTATATTATGCGCATCCCCCGAAAATAAGCTAAGGCTTATTTTCGGGTGATGTCTTTTTTGGGGGGGAAAGATGGTAGTATATCAGCAGAAGATAAAGTCATATTCTAAAACTTCACTAGACAATCCATGGTAAGATTCACATATGAGGGGTAAGAGCTGGCCATAGGTTGTAAATATTGTCCGTTGTATTTAACTTGTGTTTGAAAAACAAAATCTGTCCCTGCTATAATGGAACTACCAGAGGACTGTGTAGCTTTCTGGGCATCTGTGTTAAGAAATAGAAAACTAGAATCTCAGTGAATTTGTCAATACGAAATCATATTGGTATGTTTTAATGGTACCTGATTGCAGGGTTCTCTTAAATACCTTTTCTATTTTTTTTGGTGATATGTTTTGTGGGGTCTGTATTTGAAATATTATAGTTAGAGATATCAAGTAATTGATTTATAATTTCCGCATAGTCATCACTTTTATTCGGCACCACTATAAGGCCACCTTAATTGGCTGGTTAAACCATATGGTGATTATGTCTCCATCAGTAGCCTTTATTACTCTAGTGCAGGGCTGTCCAACCTGCAGCCCCCCAGATGTTGCTGAACTACAACTCCCATGATTCTTTCAATGAAACAGATAGCCAGGGAATCATGGGAGTTGTAGTTGAGCAACATCTGGGGGACCGCAGGTTGGACAGCCCTGCTCTAGTGATAACTAACTGAACATTCTCCTTTAATATTTAAAGAATGGACATTGGTGACACTAGGGAAGGTAACAATCTAACTCCTTTTCTTTTTTTTCCCATTTTTATTTGGAAAGCAGTGCGGTAGTGGAGTACAGCATTGTAAAGACATCCTGGGAATCAGTGGCGTGGACCTATAATAACTGTTTTCTATGTTTTTGCTGATCTCCGTAACATAAACCCCTGAAACAGAAGTAGCAGGAAATCAATCTTGGTGCAGAACATAATGCAATCTAGTGAGAGCACAGAGTAACCGTGGCAGATTGCATCAGATACTGTGTTCTCGGTATAATCAGATTATGGAATGCTGATAACACCAAAGCAGATCTTCCCAGTTACAGGAGTGACCAAAATGCAGCCATCCAACTTGCTGTGAAACTACAACCTTTATTATCCTCAGCCAGCCATTGTCCTCAGCGTAGCCGAGCAATTCATCACTGCTCACAGTGTCTGATCTCTACGATATAATAAATAACGATACTTGTATTTAGTAAAAACATAGCACAAAACGATTAATGGATCAGTGATGGAATAATTAGCGATCTTTAAATGTCGGGGTCCTTGATAGGATTTGTCATCTTTTTAGACTCAGTAACTATTCTGGCACTAGTCATTTTATCATGTGTTCTACTTTCACTTTTGCCGCTCTGTATCAGCTTTGTATCGGTTTTGCTCCTAGGCCTTTGACGTGGTCATTCCTCACCGTGCTAAATTGAGGACGTAAGTAGAGGAGAGTCACAGGTTTTCTTTGGGGATCTAGTGAAGGACAGCAAGTCTCTTTTCATGTATTTTCTCATTCACACACTACGTTTTCTTTAATACACACTGGGCTATTAACGAAAATGAGAATTGCTGGGAATTCAAAGTGATTTCAAATTTAAGACCAAAATAGCAGAACTAAAAAAAAAAAAAAAAAATCTCCAAGTCAGTTGAGCTACCACTTTGGAAATACATTTTAAATTTACTTTTAATTCTTGACAATTCTCACTAGTGACTTCACCTTACAGTGATTGTAAGTATCACCACTGGTTCAGATCTCCTGATAGCTTTGCTGTGTAACAGGTGCTTATATTTCCTATGCTCCCTTGGACTCACAGTCATCGTTGTAATGGTGTGTGCTGAAACTCACAGAGATTTATTCACTGAACTTGAAGTTGTGCATAATGGACCATGAGAATTGTACATTTAAAGCATTTAAAGTCACCCACTTCATCTATCATTCATTGTCATTTTAATCCTGCAATTTAAAACAATGCAGTTTTGTAGAAACTCCAATATTTACATTGCAGGGTTAATTACACCTCGTGTGTCTGTCTTCCTAACTAGAAGTGCTTCCTTCTCCAGGACTGAGTGAAACTAATAATTAATGACGGAAACAAATTGCAGCTTTGATTGGAGGAGCTCGGCCTCTATGAGAAGCATTGGATTGGAGGAGCTCGGCCTCTATGAGAAGCATTGGATTGGAGGAGATCGTGAAATCAGTAGGCATGCTGACGTCTTCGAAGGCTGAGCTGGTGGCTGCAGTGGATGAGCCCAGGTACTGGAAACAAGGTAAGTACTTATTCTCTAAGTTTATTGACTGGAGGGAACCCATAGTCCCGAAACAAAAACACCAATTATTATTTTTGGGACTATTGGTTCCCTTTAAGGACAAATAGGCTGAATAATATGTCTTACGAAGCTTAGTAAAGAAGCCCACTCTCTTTTTAACCCATTCTTAACAGCCCCTTATATTACATGTAAGCACTTTTTCTTTTTAAAGTTTATATTTGAACCTTCAAATATGATCCTTGTTGCACTTGCCTTAGCCATGCGTCTCTTTATTTGGCGATTGTCGGACTGCGATCCCCATCACTGTAAGTCAGCCAGCCTTCCAGTGAATGGTTGCAGTGTTTCTGTATCACTCTTACTATGTTATTGTTGTGATGGTGGAAGTGGATACAATGTAACTATCTATTCGTAGGTATAATGAGATTGCTGAATCATCTGGCATGCTTGCCGTTGGTCACTTGTGGTTTAAGAAGCAGAGACTACATATTAACCTCCGATTAGGCGTTGAACTAAATATACATACTTGTGGCAGGCAAGAGGTTAATGGGTAAATAATAGCCCTGGGCCAGTGTCAATAGACCAAGAGGGAAGATGTGCTTAGCAGCTTTTCATTACTGTGATCTAACATTAAACAGCAGTTCATTATCTTGAATCAATGGTGCACATATGCAGCCAGAAGCATTTCATTACTTCCAATGCATTGAAAGCATAACATCGCTCCATTAGAATACTTCAAGAGCTTTATAATGTGATGGAGCAAGCATATCAGGGAGAGAAGCCGCCCAGCTATTCAGAGACCTCTGATTTTAACCCTTCGAGTTACTACTGAATGACAATGATTTGATGAGCTATTCTAGGGGTTCATAGCTTTATTTGCAATCCCCCAAATTGTCCAAATGCAGGGTGATTTACTAAAGTGAGAATTGTTTGGAATTTAAAGGGAATTCAAAGAGAATTTCAAATTTAAGGCCAAAGAAGGCAAACTCGAAAGTTTTATTTTTCTATTTAGGCTATCTTGGTCCTAAATAACAAATTCACTTTGCATTCTCAGCAATTGTCACTTTAGTGCAAAATCTAGTTGGTCTCCAATGGTATAATAATATCAGTATTCCATGTTTTAACGGTTATATAATATATAACTAAAATTCTCCAAAACACCTTCATGGGGCTGTTCCCAGTGTCAGTGCCAAGGGGTCTTCTTAAGAAGGCCGTGATGCTATAGTGACTAACAGTTGTTGGGTGACTGCCTGGGTCCGATGAATATTAAGGGGCCTCATCCAACCAATATGGACCTGATGACATAGCATGAGGAATTTCAGAGCCCAATCAAGAGGTTGAAAGGAGCACTGTAAGCTTTATTACCAATACAGTTCATACAGCTCATTGTACTGCTGGTAGTGAAATTGGCACCCCCGTCTTCTGCTGTTTACTAAATACACATTAGCTAGTCTAACTTGGGATAGCAATGATAGGCTGTGCTATGATCTCTACCTTCATCCCTGGACCAGCAGACTTCTGCCCAGAAGGTAAGCAGTAGGGTGGGGTGTGGTGAACCCTTTGTTTTTAAGGGATGAAAAGGAATCAAAGCAGGTAGGACCCACGCCAATCTTTGCACATAAGACTAGCCGTCTTCCCACACACAACCTTTATACACACACAGGCACTCACCACATACAGCTGCCATAACACTTGTAGTAACAAAATGTAACATACACAAATTCCATCAAACACATGAAGCAGCCAAGCATTCACACACATGCAGACAGACACTTCCTATAACATGAATGTCATACAGTCAGATACTCATACACACACTATCCATCACATACATGCAGCCTAAACAAACACAAGTTCTATCACACCTGTTATGTGGTTATGTTTATGTTATTATAATTAGAAAAACAAGTGAGTGATCATTAACAAATAAATATATAAATTAATGGCCTATAATAATAAATGAAAACAGCTATCACATACATAAAATGCAATCTGGAGTGAGTTCGAGGACTAATGATAAGCATGTGTTAGAAATAAACATGTTGTGTCTGTCTTTGTTTGTTGTGCAGTACTTATTGATGGCTGGAGACGCTGATGAGAGGCCGAGCAGCTAATCAAGTCAAGATTTGGGGGTATTTTTGAAATAAGAACAATAAAGCCTCATTCTCTTGGTAAAAACCCCTCAGACATGTTTTCCATTGGAATTTCAGTTCCGGGATGCCCTCTGAGACAGGCCTTTGTATTGTCCAATGTTCTAGGGTTGTCATTGCATCAGGGGAGGAGTGTGATCTCCTTAACATGTTTGCTGTTTCCCAAATACAGATATCTGTTTGCTTTATGGTGTTAGGATTTGACTTTTCACTGGTCAATGATTGAGTTACATGGACAGAGTCAAATTATGGGGCTAGAGTCCAAATCGCCACTTGAGAGGTCTTTTAACCCCTTAAGGACACATGACATGTGTGACATGTCATGATTCCCTTTTATTCCAGAAGTTTGGTCCTTAAGGGGTTAAAGTCAGTGTTTCCTAACCATGTGCCTTTTGTCTTTATTGGGACATTCTATTTCCCTCTAAAATTAAAGGGTCACTCCAAACGTTTTCTTTTGTGTTAGAATATTGTACTGTTGTGCATTGTTCTTTAGGTTCCTCCTAGAAAGGACTAAACTATGTTATAAATAAGGTTTTACTCAGGTGAAGCTCCTGCCGCTGCTCAGTCCTTGTGATGACACAGCAGCCACACGAAGGTCCAATCAAACTGGCTCAGAGTGCGCAGGGAGGGGGAGAGGGTGTGAGAAGGGAAAGAAGGAGGAGGGAGGGTGGAGGAAAGAAAAATCGTGCATGGGATAGGGAGGGCTGCAATTAAGGAAGTAGCTAAGGGATACTCGAGCTTCCCCTTGCAATCTCCGCCTGCAAAGGGAGAAGCAGACAATGTCTGTTGCCAGCATGCAGTGCACCCTGACAGACAGAAAATAAGCACAAAATTGACATTAAGGAGCCCGGAACAGAGTTGTAGCCTAACTAAGTCACATGTGCTTGGGGTGTAACTAGCCCCTAAAACACAATTGCAAATAACTCTGGATAACTTCCAGACTCCTGCGACCATGTCCACTTCAAAAAGCTGAAGTGGGCATGGTGGGAAATGAATCCTTTAATATATTACTTTATTATGAAAGCGTTTAGATTATGCTTCCACAGTGAATTTTGTAAACTTGACTCAGCCTACAATCGTCATTCCCCACTATTCTTTTCCAGACAATGTTTGGCTCCATTCACTAAACAGTGATTTTTTTTTGTGTTAATCTTAGAGTTTATTTGCAAAATCAGGTCAAAATAGTTAAGGCAGGATGAATTTTCTTTGCTCACCTTTTATGAAATTAGTTATGAACGTACCACAACTAATTGCTCACAGAACTCCTGGTTGTTGGGAAGCATTATTCTAGGAAACACCTGACTGAGAACACACAGTACATAATAGTTCTAATAAGTGTTTTAACCTGATTTACAACCCTCTTCGGTGATAAAATCAACCCCTTCTGCTTTCCTGTTTGAATTTTTAGGAACCTTAAGAGAATGTAAATAATGTATGCAACAGGATGTAAATAAGCATGAAACAGGGTGTATTAAATGCACAAAGATAGCAGACTCAACTTCCATCATGCAGACAGAAAGCAAAGCCAGAAAGTTAGTCCTGCTCAAGCAAAACTATTTAAAATACTGTACTTCAGATAATTAAACACTAGGTGGCAGTGTGCATCTATTTTACAATTCAAAAAATATTTTCTAAAGGTTATAGCAACATTAAAAATAACATATATTAGTCATCAATTGTAAATCAGTATGGCCTAGTTTAGGGCCAACAGACGCGTCTCACAAAGCACATTATTCGCAGCACATAACGCAAGAAAAGAAAAATGCATTGATTACATGATTATGTGAATTGTACTTTTAAAAATAACAAGTTAGCACCAAATAATTGAAAGAAAATAAATGTAATTGCACCGTTTATGGAACATTGGTTGTGGACAACAGCACATTCATATATACAGCACAGTGAACATCAGTAGGGGGTTCTGTTCACTCCATGTTACTGGGACCCAGGGGTAGACTGACAACTCACAGGGGCTCTGGGCTATAGAAAATGAAGGGTTCCCCTTGTCCTCTGCCCAAAAACATGTATCACTCATGTACAGACACTGCCACTAAATCGGTCAAGGTGCTCAGAGAAACTCTTTAATTCACCTGTAGGTGCAGAATTTGGGACTGGACCCCTACCCATTAAAAGAAAATACACACACATTCTTGCACACACCTTTAATACATATATACAACCACTCTCTCTCAAAAAATAAATAAAACACACGCACACACAGTTTGTATTTATTTACTTTCCTTAACCCCTTAAGGACACATGACGTGTGTGACATGTCATGATTCCCTTTTATTCCAGAAGTTTGGTCCTTAAGGGGTTAAGGTCCACCAAGACTACCTACGTTTGCCTTGAAGAACTGAATGGAACCCACATCCTGGGAACCAATGGGCTTCCTGGGTCACACTGTACTCTTTCTGCACAGCCGCCATGCACGCATCGTAGTGGGGCTGGAATGAGCTGGAATGGGGCTGGAATGACGTCAGAGCCAGGCTCCTAACAGCACTACAGGGAACGCAAGGGAGCTGCTCGGAAGAGCACAGTGTGATGCCAGCTCCTTCGCTGCCGTGTTTCTCCCATCCAGTACATTTAGGCAAAGCAGGCACCTACTGTGTGGGAGGTGCCTTATTTGCCTAAATCAAAGTGCAGAAAGAATAATCATGGCCAACACAAACCTTTAAGGGCCAAAGTAAAAAGGTGATGTTTCGGCCGCACACAGCGTTACTTTTGAGAGAGACTGTATATGGCTGAACCGTCACCTTTTTTTATTTGGCACCTTAATAAAGAGTCTGTGGACTTAAAGGCTTGTGATGGACATTCTTATTCTTTCTATGTTATTGTTGGCTGGGGGTCCGGGCACCCTAAAGTGACCAGAATCTCCATTGTTTATTTTTAGGTCAAAGCACACTGCAGAATGTTTGGAGGGGGGCCACACACATCAAACCCCCTGACCCAAAATACATATTCCACAACAAGACCAGTGAATGTACTGTATTCTTTTTTAAAGCAACGACCACCCACTACTGAGTGTATTTGACGCAATATATGCAAAATGGAACCAGGACGAAGAAGAAAAAAAATGTAAATAGTATGATGCACGTATATAACAGCTTTAATATCTACAAACCTTTTTTTCTATGAAATGCTAAGAAGATTGCCTTCGATACAAGTCCCTTCATAGCCAGATGTTATAATGCCTTTTGGCTGCAACATTGTTATAAAGGAAAGTTACAATAACTATCACACAAAAAGAACAGGATTACTTTTTTACCCCTTAAGGACACATGACATGTGTGACACGTCATGATTCCCTTTTATTCCAGAAGTTTGGTCCTTAAGGGGTTAAAGTGACAGTAGATCCAACCAGATCTAATTTAAAGCTTCTGAAATAATCTATTCACGGAATAAAACGAGCTTTGTCAATACACACTTAACCCCTTAAGGACACATGACGAAAATATTCTTTCATGATTCCCTTTTAGTGTTGTCGCGAACCCGGAATTTTCGGTTCGCGAACGGCGAACACGAACTTCCGCAAATGTTCGCGAACCGGCGAACCGCCATTGACTTCAATGGGCAGGCGAATTTTAAAAACAACAGGGACTCTTTCTGGCCACAATAGTGATGGAAAAGTTGTTTCAAGGGGACTAACACCTGGACTGTGGCATGCCAGAGGGGGATCCATGGCAAAACTCCCATGGAAAATTGCACAGTTGATGCAGAGTCTGCTTTTAATCCATAAAGGGCAGAAATCACCTAACATTGACACCTGTCCTCAAAACCCCTGATACACACTGACACAGAGCAGAATAGAGACTGTTCACCGTCCACAGAGACCATGATACACACTGACACAGAGCAGAATAGAGACTGTTCACCGTCCACAGAGACCATGATACACACTGACACAGAGCAGAATAGGGACTGTTACCCCTACATAGGGTCACTTGGCAGATAGGGATTGACAAATCCCTGACAAACAGCTTGTCAGGGTACTCACCTGTTAGACAGACAGCCAGCCGTGGCCGCTCCTGGAGTTCCCAACAGGGGACTTGAACCGGGGAACTTATCAGTCCTAGTCCTGATTTCTACCTCTGAGCCACAGCAGCGGCTGTGTCTCACCTGACTCTCATCGGTCATCAGCAGGGTATTTAAACCCAGCCTCTTCCTGTGCTCAGTGTCAAGTCTTTGATCTAGTGTTGCTGTGTCGTACCAGTGTTCCAGTTTATCTGCTTCGTTTATTTGACCTCGGCTTGTGACTACGTTTATTCTGACCTCTGGCATCCCTTGACTTCGGCTACTCCTCGTTGTTCCTGACCTCTGGCATCCTTTGACCTCGGCTATCCCTCGACTATCCTTCTGGTTCTGTCCTTGCCTGTCCTGCGTATTTGGTACTGCATCCTGCACAGCCCCCGTGCACAGACCCACAGGCCAGGTGAATTCTTACCTGACCACCTCGGCCTGTGGCTATCTGCAAGGGTGAGCAACATATCTGCGCTACAGACTCCCAACTCAGGTAAGACCCTGACAAAAGACTTGACCAATATGGAGTCCGCAGAAATGTGCTCACCCTCACTCCAGCAAGTGTCCAGCCTGGCCCAGACTGTTTCGGAGTTGCAGCAAGAAATTTTTTCTCTTAAAGGCGCAGTACATCCAGCTCCGGAACCCTTTGTCATCATGCCCGACAGATTTGATGGTAACTACACGTCCTTTCAGTCATTCAGGATGGATTGCGAGGTATTGTTTTCTTTAAAGCCTCGAACTTACGCCACGGATTTCATCAGGGTCAGAGCGGCTATCAACCTGTTGTCTGGACGCATCAAAGTTTGGTCTTACCAAATGTTGCAGAGGAAGAGTCCTGTCCTTGTCAGCTGGGAATCCTTTATTATTGCTATGGACTCACAGTGCAGGACCACTAAGCCCAAGCCAGCTCCTCCTACTAAAAAATCGCGGAGTCTACGTTACCAAGGAACCGAGTACTATCACCACACCCCAGTGATGCCCTCTTATGATCCAGTTCCCAGGAAAACTCCAGAGGTATCCTGTGTTCCACTTGATCCTGAGGAACCTATGCAAATTGGACGTGTCCACTGCAAAGTCACACCTAGGGAGAGGGACCGAAGGAGAAGCCATGGTCTGTGTTTTTACTGTGGAGAAGGAGGACACTTCATCACGCTTTGTCCTGTTCGCCCTCCTAGACCTCCAGCTCTCCGACTGGGTAATAATATTCTTCGTCCAGTGTACACCGCATATCAGCCTAAAGAGCTACAAGGGAGCCGTTATTCCTGCCCAGGCTTGGCTTCCATGGAAAATGCTATACCTCCTGCTCCAGAGTCGTCTGCATCTACTACCAAAGTTACTTCCTGTAGTACCACCACTACTTCCTGCCCACTTGAAAAGGATTTACCTATGGATTGTTTCATTGCTTCTAATGGCACTACGGTCTTTAAAAAAGACCTAGAAGTGTTCGAAAAAGCACTGCTAGCTACGAGCACTGTTCCTGCCAAAGTTGTGGAAGTTCTTGCCACCTGTACCCGGAACCTAGACAGATCGTCAGCCGTACCAGAAGCTGGTACTGGGAAATCCCAAGCTAATAAGGGATTCCATACTGAGGACTTTCACTATGGGGACTCGATGGATTCTGAGAGTGACTCTGGAAAGGCAGATTATTTCGATGGGGAACCTACTTACGCCCAGAGGTCGTTTTTAAAGGGGGGGGGGGGGGGTACTGTCAGGGTACTCACCTGTTAGACAGACAGCCAGACGTGGCCGCTCCTGGAGTTCCCAACAGGGGACTTGAACCGGGGAACTTATCAGTCCTAGTCCTGATTTCTACCTCTGAGCCACAGCAGCTTTACACAGAGACTACTGAGTCCGGTCCTGTTCATCCTGGCATGGCTTATACACCGGGGGCTGCACCTTGACTTGGCTGTGTCTCACCTGACTCTCATCGGTCATCAGCAGGGTATTTAAACCCAGCCTCTTCCTGTGCTCAGTGTCAAGTCTTTGATCTAGTGTTGCTGTGTCGTACCAGTGTTCCAGTTTATCTGCTTCGTTTATTTGACCTCGGCTTGTGACTACGTTTATTCTGGCATCCCTTGACTTTGGCTACTCCTCGTTGTTCCTAACCTCTGGCATCCTTTGACCTCGACTATCCTGCAGGTTCTGTCCTTGCCTGTCCTGCGTATTTGGTACTGCATCCTGCACAGCCCCCGTGCACAGACCCACAGGCCAGGTGAATTCTTACCTGACCACCTCGGCCTGTGGCTATCTGCAAGGGTGAGCAACATATCTGCGCTACAGACTCCCAACTCAGGTAAGACCCTGACACAGCTACCACAAGCAAGGAAGGCAGCAGGGGCGTAAATGACCCACACCCGACGCGGGAAGGTAGTGACGACAAATAACAATACAGGACTCTTTAGAGGCCCTGTAATTGTAATCAGTCCACTTGAAATCCTTTAACTTTGATCAATTGGAGGGAAGTCTGGTGCAGAGCCACTGACCCATGCGCAGGGCCAGCCTTAGGCCTTTGGGCGCCCTGTGCAAGAAATCTTCACCCTGTCACACACATGTGCAAGAAATCTTCACCCTGTCACACACACACACACAGGCAGACAGCCATACACATGCACACACACAACTGCGACTGACTAGGTTTGTCACCTCCTCAAAAGGACGCATGAGCCTACAGGCATTGCGCATGAGCGTCCAGTAACGTGGCAAAAAAATTCCCAGCTCCCCAGAGGCTGTCCTAGCACCCCGGTCATACAAATATTCATTAACAGCTTTTTCTTGTTGGAGCAGGCGGTCGAACATTAGGAGTGTTGAATTCCAACGTGTAGGGCTGTCGCAAATCAAGCGCCTCACTGGCATGTTGTTTCGCCGCTGGATATCGGCAAAGTGAGCCATGGCCGTGTAGGAACGCCTGAGATGGCCACACACCTTCCTGACCTGCTTCAGGACGTCCTGTAAGCCTGTGTACTTATGCACAAAGCGTTGTACGATCAGATTACACACATGTGCCATGCACGGCACGTGTCAACTTGCCCAACTTCAATGCCGCTATCAAATTTTTTCCGTTGTCACACACCACTTTGCCGATATCCAGTTGCTGCGGAGTCAGCCACTTTTCCACCTGTGCGTTCAGGGCGGACAGGAGTGCTTGTCCGGTGTGACTCTCTGCTTTCAAGCAAGTCAAACCCAAGACGGCGTGACACTGCCATATCCGGGATGTGGAATAGTACCTGGGGAGCTGGGGGGGTGCCGTTGATGTGGAGCAAGAAGCAGCGGCACAAGAGGACTCAGCCGAGGAGGTTATGGAAGAGGATGGAGTAGGAGGAGTAGAGGAGGTGGCAGCAGGACTGCCTGCAATTCGTGGCGGTGTCACCAACTCCTCTGCAATGCCACGCATTCCTTGCTTGTCAGCCGTCAGCAGGTTTACCCAATGCGCAGTGTAGGTGATATACCTGCCCTGACCATGCTTTGCAGACCAGGTATCAGTGGTCAGATGGACCCTTGCCCCAACACTGTGTGCCAGACATGCCATGACTTCCTTTTGCACAATCGAGTACAAGTTGGGGATTGCCTTTTGTGAAAAGAAATTCCGGCCGGGTACCTTCCACTGCGGTGTCCCAATAGCTACAAATTTTTTGAACGCCTCAGACTCAACCAGATTGTATGGTAAAAGCTGGCGGGCTAATAGTTCGGACAAGCCAGCTGTCAGACGCTGGGCAAGGGGGTGACTTGGTGACATTGGCTTCTTACGCTCAAACATGTCCTTGACAGACACATGACTGTGGGCAGATGAGCGGGAACTGCTCAAGGTGGGAGATGGAGTGGCGTATGGTTGAGAGGGGGCAAGAAGGACAGCAGTGGTTGACGTGGCTGAAGATGCTGGACCAGGAGGAGGATGGCGGCTTAGAGTAGGCGTGCTGCTTGTACTCATGTGTTGATCCCATAGGCGTTTGTGATGTGAGATCATGTGCCTACGCAAAGCAGTTGTACCTAGGTGGGTGTTGGACCTCCCACGACTCAGTTTCCTTTGGCACAGGTTGCAAATGGCATCGCTGTTGTCAGAGGCAGACACACAAAAAAAATGCCACACTGCTGAGCTCTGCAATGACGGCATTCTGGTGGTGGACACAGCATGCGCTGATTGGCGTGCTGTCGGGCTGACCCCGGGTGCCGATGCATGCTGTCTGACTGTGCCACTAGCTCCTTGCGACGACCCCCCCCTGCTTCCAACTCGTCTCCTCCTCCTCTCTGTCTCCCCATCTGAACTTTCGCCCTGTTCTTCTTCTTGCCGAGCGGGCACCCACGTGACATCCATGGACGCATCGTCATCATCAACCGCTTCGCTTGTATCTGACAACTCAGAAAAGGAAGCAGCAGCGGGTACAACATCATCATCATCACACCGTACCTCCATGTGTTTAATGCTGCCTGCCTGAGACATATCCCTGTTATCTACATCCTCTAGCAATAATGGTTGCGCATCACTCATTTCTTCAAACGGGTGTGTGAATAACTCCTCTGACATACCAAGTAAAGCGGCTGTGGTGCTAGTTTTGGTGGTGGCGGCAGGCGGGTGAGTGCTATCTTGAGAGGTGCCTGAAGCTAAGCTGGAGGAGGATGGTGCGTCAAGGTTCCGAGCGGAGGCTGTACAAGATTGGGTGTCCTGTGTTAGCCAGTCAACTAAGTCCTCAGAACTTTTCAAGTTCAGGGTACGTGGCTTCTGAAAACTGGGCATTATTCTAGGGCAAAAGGGAATCACAGCACCACGACCACGATGGACCCTGCGGGGTGGCCTGCCTCTGCCTGTCATTTTTTGGGGGATTAGTGGTACTATGCGTGCAAGCTACTGTGAGACCAGATATGATTGGCAATGTGCACTGGAACAGTTCTGCAGAGCACACGCTGAAGGAAGGACTGACAGAGCCGCTTGAAGACAAGTAACTGCTATTCAATCTAGAACAGTGAAAAACAAATTTTGGTTGTAAAAGCACGCTATAGAGACACAAGATATGATTGGCAACTGTCAAAGCACGCTGGCACAGGTCTGCAGAGCACACACTGAAGTAGGCCTGACACCCAGATGCTTGCAGACAACTAACTGATCTTCTATTACAGTGAAAAAAAATGATTTCTTTAAAATTTAAAGCTTAACCAATTGTTAAAACAGATATGATTGGTGGCACTGACTGTGCAAATGGGCAAGGCATCCAACCTGACACAGAAGCTGGCAGGCAGGCAACTGCTCTTCTATTACAGTGAAAACAAATTATTTATTTTAAATGTAAAGCTTAACCAATTGTTAAAACAGATATGAGTGGTGGCACTGGGCAAGTAGGCACAGTATCCAATGTGAACCTCACACAGAAGCTGGCAGGCAGGCAACTGCTCTTCTATTACAGTGGAAACAAAATTTTGGTTGTAAAAGCACACTAAAGAGACACCAGATATGATTGGCAACTGTCAAAGCACGCTGGCACAGGTCTGCAGAGCACACGCTGAAGTAGGCCTGACATCCAGACGCTTGCAGACAACTAACTGCTCTTCTATTACAGTGAAAAAAATATATATATATATATATATTTTTTTGAAACTTAAAGTTTATTGAGTTTTCCACAAGTCGTGATAACGGGGAAGGGATACAGAAGAAAAGAAGGGTGGGGAGGGGGGGGGGGGGGGAAGACATACATTCACTTTACATTTTGCAATTTAAGATTACATTCCCAGCATTATATATCAAAACAGTTTTACTGGTATGTTTTGGCACCTTGAGGTCGTTTTATACTCATATTTGAATATCGGTGAATTGATTGCTATCTGCTAAGTTTGCATGTCATTTCAAGGAAAGTATTAACCCGAGGCGGACCTTGTTTCCTGTCTCCATGTACTCCACATTCCCCATGCGTCCACATGTTTATGCTGATTCAGTTGTGCCACAGTGTATTGTGTTTCATATATGAGTTGCTTGTCTATGTCCTGTATTAGCTGAAGGGCTCTCGGTGCTGCGGGAGACTTCCAGGATCTCGCTATGACCCTTTGTGCTGTCAGTAGGATGTGGTATATCAGTTTTTTAACTGCGGTTGGTAAGTCGGTTGGTATATCTAGCAGTAAAAATGTCATTGGGTCTAAGGCTAACTCAGTCTTGGTGGATTGACTTATGATTTGTTTTACTTCCGCCCAGTACCTTTCCAGTTTGAGGCACCGCCACCAGATATGAAGGACTGAGCCTACGTCTCTAGTGCATCTCCAGCAAGTCGGGGATGTATGGGGGAACAGTCTTTGTAAGCGGGTTGGCCCCATATACCACCTATACACTGTTTTCAGGTATTGTTCGATCAGTGGGGCTGACTTCACCAGTTTCTTTACCGATGTTACCAAATGTGTCCATGTATCTTCTGCTATATTGTTGTTCGTGTCTGCCGCCCATTGTTGTGCTTGGGTGGAGCTATGGAACGGCTGGTAGGGTTGAATACTTTTATAACATTCAGATAATGATTTAAAGTTATGAAGGGGTACCCCTGCGAGTCCCGCACGTTCCCAGGGCGTCATTTTCCCTCCTATATGCAGCTTATGTGATTTCTCCTTAGCTTGTTTATGTAGAAAGGATTGTAACTGGATATAGGAGTAATGGGACGTGGGTGGAATCTCGTATGTGCTACATAATGTCGAGAACGGCAATAGTTTGAAAAATATTTATTTTAAATGTAAAGCTTAACCAATTGTTAAAACAGATATGAGTGGTGGCACTGGGCAAGTAGGCACAGTATCCAATGTGAACCTCACACAGAAGCTGGCAGGCAGGCAACTGCTCTTCTATTACAGTGGAAACAAAATTTTGGTTGTAAAAGCACGCTATAGAGACACAAGATATGAGTGGCAACTGTCAAAGCACGCTGGCACAGGTCTGCAGAGCACACTCTGAAGTAGGCCTGACATCCAGACGCTTGCAGACAACTAACTGATCTTCTATTACAGTGAAAAAAAATGATTTCTTTAAAATCTAAAGCTTAAGCTATTGTTAAAACAGATATGAGTGGTGGCACTGGGCAAGTGGGCACAGTATCCAATGTGAACCTCACACAGAAGCTGGCAGGCAGGCAACTGCTCTTCTATTAAAGTGGAAACAAAATTTTGGTTGTAAAAGCACGCTATACAGACACAAGATATGAGTGGCAACTGTCAAAGCACGCTGGCAGGGTTGTGCAGGGCACACGCTGAAGGAAGGCCTGACAGAGCCGCTTGAAGGACACTGACTGTCTGCTATTAGCTTGCACTGGAAACCTTTTTTATTTGTAAAAGCACGCTAAAGAGACACCAGATATGAGTGGCAACTGTCAAAGCACGCTGGCGCAGGTCTGCAGAGCACACGCTGAAGTAGGCCTGACACCCAGACGCTTGCAGACAACTAACTGCTCTTCTATTACAGTGAAAAAAAAATATTTATTTTAAATGTAAAGCTTAACCAATTGTTAAAACAGATATGAGTGGTGGCACTGACTGTGCAAATGGGCAAGGCATCCAACCTGACACAGAAGCTGGCAGGCAGGCAACTGCTCTTCTATTACAGTGAAAAAATTTTTTTATTTTAAATGTAAAGCTTAACCTATTGTTAAAACAGATATGAGTGGTGGCACTGGGCAAGTAGGCACAGTATCCAATGTGAACCTCACACAGAAGCTGGCAGGCAGGCACCTGCAATTACATTACACAGGAAAAAAAAAAAGCAGCCAGATGTTATAGCCCTAAAAAGGGCTTTTTGGGGTGCTGTCCTTACAGCAGAGATCAGATGAGTCCTTCAGGATTGTAGTGGACACTGAATACCCTAGCCTAGCTATCAATTTCCCTATCTAATCAGCAGCAGCTAAACTTTCCCTCCTCTCACTAAGCATGCATCTTCCGAATGAATCGAAAATGGATGCTGGGAGGGAGGTTGGAGGGTGTGGAAGGGAGGGAGTGCTGCTGATTGGCTGGAATGTGTGTGCTGACCGAGAGGCACAGGGTCAAAGTTTGCCCAATGATGACAAATAGGGGGCGGATCGAACTGCGCATGTGTCCGCCCGCCGCGGCGAACGCGAACACGCTAATTTCGCCGGGAACTGTTCGCCGGCGGACAGTTCGGTACATCACTATTCCCTTTTATTCCAGAAGTTGTGTCCTTAAAGGGTTAAGGGGGGCTTCATCATAAAACTCCATCCATATCACAAATTAGACATGCCCTGACCGTCGACACATAGGAACTGTGTACAAGCTGTGGATTACCATGACATCCCCCCTTATAAAATATAGCTTTCAACAAATAAGAGATAATATAGGGATTCCCTGAGCGGTGTTCCTATTTGAAATGTTTAAATGCATGATCATAAAGGTAGAAAATTAACAAAAACATTAACATAAAGACATCAAAATAAACTGCAGGTTACCACAGCAACCCGTTATTGGAAGAAATCCCCCGTAAGAGAATGTTTATGGAAATCTGCAATTGTCCAATAGAAATAAAAAGGCCCGAACAGTCTCAAGTGATTTATTTAATAAGTAGGGGCATCAATCCCTTAATAAATGTTAATAGTGAGAGAGGGAACAAGTTACCATGGAAACCCATTTCTTTAAAGTACATAAACTAAGAACCACTCTATCTGAACATAATTAGGAGTTATATGGAGTTCATATTAGCTATAGATGTTTTTCAAAAAGGGAAAATCGAGTATTGCATATTTTCCCAACCAACTTTATGTATTCTAGTTTTTCAAACCTTTGGACATCCCTGACCAAATAACACATTTTCCTTATTTTGTAAGTGATAAGAAGTTAGCACAACCTATGCAGTAAGAAACAAAAACTCAACATATTTCTGAAAATTTACATTTACAGTTATTAACTTTCCGAATTTACAGATAAAAATTGAAAACAAATATATATATATATATATATATATATATATATATAGCAACAAATGTTGACTGCAGTCACGGTCTGTGATAAAATCTTCAATACCTTAATGGGTTCATCTTACAATTGGATCAACGTTTCAGTCCTCCTTGTGGACTTTCATCAGGATCAAACATAAAATACTAATGTGCCAGTTGACAAATATATACATACATAATTGCTTATTTAATTGCTAAACAAGTGAAAAGAGTGAATATTAGCTTACCCCAGGTGCTATGTGTTGACTCCGCCCCCTACGGTGACATAATGCCGTATCGGCGTGATGACGTTCGGCTGGTCTCCACGGCAACGTTATAAACAAAACGGTGCTCGTGGACACTGCCAAGAATATAGCAAAGAAATAAGGGTACTGTGCAAATACAGTACTTGTATCAATATTAATATTAAGTGAGAAGAGATGGATGGATGAATAAATAAAGTGCTTAAATTATAATAGTACTGTCATTAGATTACTGTACATTAAGTGAATATTTCATGTGAATAATGCCCGTGTTAAGTGAGGCTATTACAGGTATTTAGAGTTATTTAAAGTGACACTGCTATTGAGGTCAAGTCTATTAAGTGTTCCTAGTATCAATTATGAACATACAAACGATCTGTGAAAAGCACATATATAAAGTGCCAAAATGTGCAAGAAACAATTTGCAATAGTAACAAAGTGCCACGTGCTGGTTTGATACTAATTTAACACATATATTACTAAAAATAGGATTAAAATAACTTTATTGGTAACATCTATCAAAAGACATGATATTATTCTAAAATAGCCACAAATGCCACCCTGTCACTTACTACTGTATCCAATTATTGGCTATTGCTGCTGAAGTGGCAATCTATTGTTGCTCTAAGTTATAATTATTTATAGTCATTTATAATATTACAGCAGCCTCTTGGTCATTTATATTACTGTAAGAAGATTACTTAAATTATAGTGTACATACTAGCTATAATTTATTATATCAATAACTTTTTTCTTAATAATCCGTACAGTGACTAGGTGGATTGCTTCAATCTTAAAAACAACAGAACAAAAAAAAATCAAATTGCAAGCTGAATAAATGCCTTATATACAGAATAAATGCCTTATATACAGAATAAATGCCTTATATACAGAATAAATGCCTTATATACAGAATAAATGCCTTATATACAGATGTCATTATAGCTTTAATCTACAAAAACGAATAGAAAGGAATAGTTTCATCAAGTCCCTTTGGAACTAAAGTGCCCAGTTCATGGATCCAGTACGCCTCACGATTGAGTAATGTTTTGCCGCGATCACCTCCTCTTACTGGCGTTGGTACATATTCAATGCCTATAAATTTCAGTTGATAGGGCATGGCCCTGTTGTAAAAAAATGTTCCACCACGGGTTTGTCTGATTTTCCATCTATAGGCTAGTCTAATGCTAGACCTATGTCCTCTTATCGGAGGACATAAGGGCCGTCTCGGTTTTTCCAATGTAGCAGAGACCACAAGGGCATGTCAACTTGTAGATAATATGGGATGTCTTACAAGTGATAGTGTGTTTAATCATGTATTTTTTTGTTGGTGTGAGGATGGCTAAATATACGTGCTGGTAACATATGGCTGCACGTAACGCAGCCAAGACATCGTACTGAACCTTGATTTTGGACACTATTAGCTCGTGTATAGCTATTAAAAGGGGCCGTGTGGACCAATAGGTCTTTTAGGTTCTTGATCCTTCTATAACATAAAAGAGGTTTTTCTTTGAAGACTTTTGGTAGTGTGTCATCATTCGACATCATCCGCCAATTACGTCGTATTGCATTGGCTATTTGTGGGCTCTTGTTGTGAAATTCCATAGGAAATACTAGTCTTTGCGGGCTTATTTCTTTACTACGAAAGCTGACACTCCGTGCTTCTTTTTTTTTTTTTTTATAATTCTTTATTTAGTGATGAGAGAGGAAATCGCATAACACAGTTGTGCGGCTTATGCAAAAGCCTATGCGTAGTTTGAGCATGGGTAGGCAGTTTGAAGTCGAGCAATGATACAGCGCTCTTTTCTGGTCTTGAATAGCGTCAGTGCTCGTTTTCGTCCGTCAGTGTTCATAAAAGTAATACAATTGGTAGTAACAATAATGACAGAGGAAATTACATATCACATTTGTAGGGCTTATGCAAAAGCCTATGCGTGGTTTGAGCATGGGTAGGCGTTTTTCAGTCGAACAGTGTGTACAGAGCTATTTTCGTGTCTTGGGTGGTGTCAGTGCTCATTTTCCACCTGTCAGTGTTTATAAATGTAACACAAATAGTAATAACAAAAGAGGAATATTCTTAACAGAAAACAGTATTAACTTATTGTAAAAGTTCGCTTAGATTGCCACCTTGTCTTGGTGGCTGTATTGTGTTAGGCCGGAGTGCCGGTTGTCCCGGCCCAGGTGCAGAAACAAAGAGAGGGGGGGAGGGTGTGGGGGCGGTGGGGGGGAGGTGGGGGAGGGGGTCTGTCATGTCTGTCGGTCAGTGCTCTAAGTCATGGTTTGTCTATGTATGTTTCCCATGGTTCCCATGTCTTGGTGAATGTTTTTGTGGTGCCCCTGATTTGTGCCATCAATTTGTCCATGAGGTGACATTCTTTGATTTTGTTGAGTACCATGGTCATTGGGGCGGTCGTGGGTTGTAGCCAATTTTGGGCCACGGCCCTTCTGACTGCCAGTGTTATTTTGTTTAGCAATTGTTGTTCTGGTCTGGACCAATTGTCGATGGGCTTGGCTAGCAGGAATGCCCATGGGTTTAGGTCAACTGGTCTGCTGAGTATTTGGGCTACGAGTGTTTGGATGTCTGTCAAAAAAAGCTTAATTGTGGGGCAGTGCCACCACATGTGGGTGTATGTCCCTTTTTCTAGCAGAGATCGGTAGGCGTTTTTTTCATGTGATACAATTGAACCGGCGTGGTATACCACCGGAACATTGTTTTATATGCCTGTTCCTGCCTGCATTGTGACACAGATGGAAGTTTTGGTGTTGGCCTCCCAAATGTCCTGCCAATCGAGACCCTCTAGAGTGTCCCCCAGGTCAGCTTCCCATTTATCGGTATAGTGTAGGTTGCCCCATTCCTGCGTGGTGGAGCAGAGGTGGGAGTACAATTGCTAGGCAAGGGGTTCCCAGGGAGCCCCAGGATGAGGTCTTGTGCTTACTTAGGGCAGTGTTAGACAGGTTGCAATGGGGTGGAGCCTGCTTCAGGATCTACGCCAGAAGCTTTGCGGGGCACCTTTCACCCTTGCATTCCTGGTTGCGAGTTGACTCCCTTAGGCATGCATGTCCCAAGTGACACACGTGAAATAATATTACAAGGGGAGTATGTGGATTTTTTTATCCCTGGTTACCCCAGATAAGGAGATAAGATAGGCCTCGTAGGGGTGAGCCAGGTGAGGGGGAAAAGAGTAGGCATCTCCCACGTACGTTTAAGAGCAGGGCTTTAATGTGTTCACTAGTATTGTGTCCCGATTTTTCCCGGATTGGGCCTCGTCATTGTTTGGGTATTTAGATTTGATTTGGAGCTTACAAAATATACTGGGGACAATGTTGATTTACATATGACCAACAGTTTTGGAAAAAAATGGCACGTGCCCTGGGTTGGATTTTTGGGACTCAGGATTGCAGTCTATGGCTGCTGCTGATGACCCCCAAGTCGAGATTTTGGATGTTGTTTGTTCGCCGGAGCCGCGTTTTTCGTACAATTTGCACTCAGTCAGGGATAAGGGAGGGATTTTGCAGGAAAAATTGAGTAAAGAAGTTTGTTTGGGCAGGATGGTGGATCATTTCGATTTCTCCCCATTTGACAACTTTCAGGTTTCACCCTTGGAATTGGTCCCCAATAAGGAAGAAGGTTCTTATTGCCTGATTCACCAATTGTCTTATCCAGCAGGTGAGTCAGTTAATGACTGCATTGATAAGGAGTTTAGATGGGTTTGTTACGCGTTGTTTGGCAGGGCGTTGGATTTGGTCTCAATGGTATGTGGTGGTGGACTTCAGAATTCCAGTTGCAGAGTAAAGAACTCCAGTTGCCAGTTGAAACTCCAGTTGCTGAGCAAAAGTCCATCGGAACTTTTATCATTCCATAGTGTGGAAATTGATTCCACTAGAATTATATTCTGTTTGCCGGACGAGAAGCTATCAGTTCTTAATGGACCTCACACGAAATCACACGTTTCTCTTTCCAATTGTGGTAGCGCTAGAGTTGTGGGGTGAGGATTTGCGTGATAGGACGGTTAATTTTTCCATGGATAACGAGTGATTAATCGCTCCTTGTCGGTATCTCCACCGGTGTTGTCGTTGTTGCGGTGCTTGGTCCTGTTGAGCTTTCGGTATAATGTGTGGGTTAGGCCATGTCATGTTCCTGGGGAGTTAAATGACATCGCTGGCTCACTTTCTCATTTCCAGAGGCAGCGATTTTGAGAGGCACAAACGGGGCTGCTCTCAGTCTTTATGGGGGCTTGTTTTGGAGGCTTGATGGGATTGGTGTCGGAGTTGTTGTCTTCAGCCTCCTGGAAAGCTTACCGGCCGTTTTGGTCCAAGTGGCTGGGGTTCATGGATGAGGACAGGAGTCTGGCATTGGATGCAGGGGGATTTAAGGTAAAACTGCTGTTATTGAATAGTTTGCTGGAGGAAGGGAGATTGTGTGCTGTGACAGGCGTTGCCAGCTGTGTCTTTTTTGTTCATATTCCTGAATTGGATTGGATTGTATTCAGAGGGTTCTGCAGAGTTGGCGCAGTAGGAGAGTTCTAGAATGGTGCAGGCCTATTTCTGTTCATTTACTTTGGGAGTTGTTGTCCACTCTTCGGTAAGTGTGCAGTTCAGACTATGAGGTGTTACTGTTTAGTGTGGCATTTTTGTTCTGTTTCTTTGGGGCTTTGTAGATAGGTGAATTGGTGGCTGCCAGTCAGCGGGTTAAATCTCCATTACAACTGGCTGATGTGTGATGGTCGGAAGGATTTGTGGGTATTAAGATTTGGAAATCTAAAACTGATCGTGTGGGTGCGGGTGTGTGGGTCTGGATTAGAGTAACGGGTGGGAAGTTTTGCCCAGTGCAGTTGTTTTGTTATACACGCGGGAGAGAATGAAAGCAGGTATAGTGGATAATGGCAATGGCCACAGCTTTATTAACATTTGAACCAGCATTAATTTCCACCTGTCAGACAATGGGGGTGATTATCCCACCAGGGAGTCGCAGCCAGCTTGGACTGAAGGAGGTAGGCAGGCTGCTTGGGACCCTGGTGGGATAATCACCCCCATCGGCCGACAGGTGGAAATTAATGCTGGTTCAAATGTTAATAAAGCTATGGCCATTGCCATTATCCACTATACCGGTGTTTGTTTATTTGTTGGGCAGGAAAGGTATTATCTGGGTCAGCAGTCATGTACTAAAACAGACTGTGCGTATTATGGTGAATTTATTTTACATATTGTGCCACATATCGTAATATCCTTCCAAATAAAAAAAAAGTTATCAATTAGATACCTGCCCTAATTGACGATATTGAATGTTTGCTTTTTGTAGGTGAAAGAGAAAAATTATCTCTTATTAGCATCATTATTGTAGAAACAATTGGTACATTGCTGATAAATGTATTTATATTCACTATAGTAAAAAAATAAACCAATTACCCTAGTAACATAGTATGGCAGTATGATATTTTCAATGGAGAGGCTGTGCTAATCTAAACACAGGTATTTTCAATGCAGTTCCTGTGCATTGTACTTTGTGTAATTTATATTACTAAACTGTATGAAGCGCCAACATATTCCACAGCGCTGTACAATCAGGGAAAATAGACAGTACCGTATAAACAAAAACAAACCAATACAAAAGGAATAGAGGACCCTGCCCGTGAGCGGAGATCTAGCATTTAAAGCCCTTTTATACAAAGTTCTAAACTAAATAGCGTTTGAGTTTACAATCTAACGGTTACAAAGGTGACTTGAGGCAATAGGGAGCAGGGGAGATTTGAAGTTAATGGACAGGTAGCCTTAGAACATTTTCACAGACTGCTAAGATGTGATGTGATTGAAGACATGATTGGGGAAGAAATTAAGGGACTAGATAAATCCTATAAAATCTCCTCTCCTTTCGCATACTGAACTATAAACACAATCAAGTAAAGTAAAATAGGCAGCATGCTATGTGTGACTATGTTATGTTACCTGGGTAACAAGGAACGGGTTATTAACAGTGGAAAAGTTCCTTTCCAATCACAGGACTGGCAAATAATGCTAGTATCGGCCACTAAAGAATTAACTGAAAATACTTATCTGCAAAATATTTATGGGATTTGAGAAAATAATGATAGTGGAAATAACAGGGTTCTTGGCTACTGGTGTACTGTCCTCCAATGAGTTGTGTGCACGCCATCAGATAAAGACCTGTTGTTTTGCACATAGCATATGCATTTTAAATTAGGGATTAGTGGATAGGAAGGGATTTGGGGATCTCAGCATGTCCAATAAACAAGAATATATGAAAAATAAATGACCATTAAAAATAATAATTTAAGGAACAGTTTAACCACCATTACTATATAATATTACATATTATTATTATTATTATATATATTTATTTTTTTATTTGGGTAGTAGCATGTCTCTTTAACTGCAGAAGTGTGCATTTAAATAGGCACAGTTACAACTAATTGCATAACATTGAAAATAAAAAGTTACGATAGTTACTTATTTAATATAACTTATTCATATTGAAGACAGGTCATTTATAAATATATATTTAAATTGTTAACTAACAGTAGTACTTAATGTTTGTTCATATGTATCCCAGATTGTCACCTTTTCAGGGAAAGGATTACTGAAATAATGAATGACTTTCACAAGAAAAAACAATCACCAGGGTTAAACGCTTGTTATTTATGCCACACCCAGGATGTCCCCATTGTATGTCAGCAAATTGCTAGAACACAATGTAAAAATAGAAATGATCTGGAAGCGCTTGTAATTTCTAAAAGATAGATGTAAAAAATCAGCAATAAAAAGCAACATCATTCACAAATAAGAACTTGAAAAAGCCTCTTATTATGCAAGTCATATAGGTTAGCAAAGTGAGCACAATATATGGAGATATTAAGAATTATACAGAAAGACGCTGATTAGACATGCAGATTAAAATAATCTCCCATATGGGCCGGCAATCAGCTATTACAGCAATTAGCCACAATAAATCAGTAAGCCCTCTCCGAAAACAAGAACACAGTCTGGTACCTGAATAGTGACAGAGGAAAATGCGTTGCCGAGCAAGGCGTCCCAGCCAAAGATATGGTGATTGTGGCTAATGATTGATGGATGAAAGGTGGGTAATATCCCACAAACTCTGTGCTTCTGGTATGTGACCACGTGAGCCTGAAGGGAAGTACTATGCTCTTTGTCTGAGCAACTTCGTCCAAATCTGGACTTTCTTAGAGACAATTGATCAACAATTCAGGGATATTATGGTCAATAGGTGGAGTAATAGCTTATTGATCCAAGGAGAGATCTGACTGCCATTCTAGGTCAATAATTTATTTTTTCCCTATTTTCTTATAAAAGTGGAAAGCATTTCAAACTTTGTCTTTTGCCTTCCTTTGGGTCGACAGCAAAAACAGATGTGAGAAAGGCTGAACCTGAAGTTTCTTGTCAGCCTATATAAGTATGCAACTATGTGAAAAGATTGTCCTCTATTATTCTTAATATTATTTTATTATTTATATAGCGCCATCAAATTCCGTAGTGCTGCACAATGGGTGGACTAACAGACATGTATTTGTAACCAGACAACTGGATGTACAGGAACAGAGAGGTGGAGGGCCCTGCTCCATGAGCTTACATTCTAGACGGAGTGGGGTATAGTGACACAAAGTAGTGATGTACCGAACTGTCCGCCGGCGAACAGTTCCCGGCGAAATTAGCGTGTTCGCGTTCGCCGCGGCGAGTGGACACATGCGCAGTTCGATCCGCCCCCTATTCGTCATCATTGGGCAAACTTTGACCCTGTGCCTCTCGGTCAGCAGACACATTCCAGCCAATCAGCAGCACTCCCTCTCTTCCACACCCTCCAACCTCCCTCCCAGCATCCATTTTCGATTCATTCGGAAGATGCATGCTTAGTGAGAGGAGGGAAAGTTTAGCTGCTGCTGATTAGATAGGGAAATTGATAGCTAGGAATGAAACAACGGGGGGAAAGGGCTGCGCTAAAAAATAAGATACAGTAAAATACAGTACAGTGTAAACCAGACCAAATGGTCACAATTTGGTAACAACGGAAAGTGTAAGTCTCTTTGAACCAGGTGAAAAAATAGTCTGTAGAAAAATATATATTTGAAGAGAGTCTTTGCAGATGAAAAAAGTATACAATGTAAAAAATGGTAAAAAAATGAATAAAAAATGAATAAAAGATGAATAAAAAATTAGTCTCACTGATATAGCTTGGTGGGATATCTGTACAGTCCTCAGGAGTTGATCCGTCCGGGTAGTAGGATAATCCGTATATGTGGAGACAAAATAGGAGACACGACAAACTGCCAATAGTGAAGAATTGCGGCTCCAAGGGTGAAGTGAGAAAATAATATGATAATACACTCACATTTGTGGGAGCTTTGGACCAGCTCTGGACTTATAGGCGTTGCAGCGGTATGATCCCCGCTACCAGGATGTACTGGAGAAGACGTCTGGCGATCCAACCTTGGTACTCCGGAATGGATAGGAAACAACAATAGTGCTCTCAGTAGGCAGGGTATGTGAAATAACAGTAGATAAGAATTATACTTACAAATATAGAGCAGGAAATACTGCTCTATTAATAGGGCACTGGTGGAATAATCCCCACCTAGGATTTCTTTGGATCAGGATCCGAGTGTGAAAGGTAAAAATAGTAGTGGTTGTAAAATAAAATAATAATGATAAGAAATATATGTATATATATAAAAAGGAAAAATAAAATTATGGAACTATATATATATATAAAAAAAAGGAAAAATAAAATGTAGAACTGCCAGGATTAATAAAAATAATTGTCAAATAAAAAAGGAATTGGTCCTATAGAGAAGGTAACCAAAATCACTTTTAATATTTAAAAATACACAATTTAAAACCATTAACGCGTTTCACCTAAACAGGCTTTTTCAAAATGGTAATATAGCATTATACCTGGCAAGATACAGTTATATAAGACAATGTAAATTGTTAAAATTTGCGCCAAAGAATGATTGGCCAATCAAAAAACACTTAGATTAAAACACTGTTATACCCTAAATAAGTTGAAAACAAATGTGCATATAAATAGTCATAAGTAGTATATACATAAAGGAACACAGGAATATAAAAAACGAAGCTTAAAACATAACTTTAAGATTATTGAACTTGTGTCACATGACCGGACTTAGGGTGTATGGGAAACGTAGTATCCGAGCGCTATGCGCGTGCGGTATAAGCCCCTCCCCGTGAAAACTTTATTCCGCCGGCACTACTATAGGGCTAAGCCTCATGGGGCTTGTAGTAGTGCCGGTCAGATGTGCGCACGCACGGGGGGGCGGAGACCAGGAAGCAGCTCGCTCAGTGAATTACCAGCGAGCTGCTTACTCAAGGGCACGGACGGGTGCCTGTGAGATTCAAAATACTAGACGGCGAAAAACGCCGTCAGAAGGGAAATAGATAAAGGGAAGGGGACAGGAATTGATGGCAATAGGTTAAATGGAATAAAATAAAATAAAATAAAATAAGATAAAATGAATACTTAGGATAAAACTGGTGACAATGGAAGAATGGAAAGTTAATCAAAATATAACCAATAGTTATTAGGAATATAAAAATGAAATAGAAAGTAAAGCAGTATATTCATAAAAAATTATGCAGATCAAAGTCTGCATTTAGACCCTGAGGTGAGAGGGTCTGTAGCTTGTAGACCCACTCCATTTCTGTTCTTCCTAAAACATTTTTAATATCTCCCCCTCTCCAGGGTAAAGTGCATTTTTTTATCCCCATACATTTTAACATTTTAGGATCTTTGTTATGGTTAATAAAATGTTTGGATACTGTATGATTTAAGTATCCATTTTTGATGTTTCTACAATGTTCGCTCAGCCTGATTTTCAGGCACCTTGTGGTCATTCCAACGTACTGGAAGCCACAGGGGCATTCGAGCAAATAAATTACATTTTTGGTATTACAGGTAATAAACTCTTTAATATTATACACAGTGTTAGTCTTATTTGAAACAAACTGCGTCACCTTAGATGCAACTGTGGGATCTGTAGTTTTGCATACGATGCATGTTTTACATTTGTAGAACCCTTTAGTTTGCGGAAAGAAGGATACAGGATTTTTCTGTGCAATAGTTTTGGTAAAATTCGTAGTTAAGATCGTTCTAAAATTGGGAGCTCCTCTAAAAACTATATTTGGTTTTTCGGGAATAATTTTGTTAAGTTTATCGTCTTGTCTTAAAATATGCCAGTGTTTTTTAATGATTTTTTTAATTTCACTGCTTTTGTTATTGTAGTTAAAAGTTATAGGGAGGGATATAGATTCGTTTGTATTTTTTGTAGCTAGGCTAGGGTATTCAGTGTCCACTACAATCCTGAATGACTCATCTGATCTCTGCTGTAAGGACAGCACCCCAAAAAGCCCTTTTTAGGGCTATAACATCAGGCTGCTTTTTTTTTTTTATTTTTTTCCTGTGTAATGTAATTGCAGGTGCCTGCCTGCCAGCTTCTGTGTGAGGTTCACATTGGATACTGTGCCTATTTGCCCAGTGCCACCACTCATATCTGTTTTAACAATAGGTTAAGCTTTACATTTAAAATAAATATTTTTTTTTCACTGTAATAGAAGAGCAGTTGCCTGCCTGCCAGCTTCTGTGTGAGGTTCACATTGGATACTGTGCCCACTAGCCCAGTGCCACCACTCATATCTGTTTTAACAATTGGTTAAGCTTTAGATTTAAAATAAATAATTTTTTTTCACTGTAATAGAAGAGCAGTTGCCTGCCTGCCAGCTTCTGTGTCAGGTTGGATGCCTTGCCCATTTGCACAGTCAGTGCCACCACTCATATCTGTTTTAACAATAGCTTAAGCTTTAGATTTTAAAGAAATCATTTTTTTTCACTGTAATAGAAGATCAGTTAGTTGTCTGCAAGCGTCTGGGTGTCAGGCCTACTTCAGCGTGTGCTCTGCAGACCTGTGCCAGCGTGCTTTGACAGTTGCCAATCATATCTGGTGTCTCTTTAGTGTGCTTTTACAAAGAAAAAAGGTTTCCAGTGTAAGCTAATAGCAGACAGTCAGTGTCCTTCAAGCGGCTCTGTCAGGCCTTCCTTCAGCGTGTGCCCTGCACAACCCTGCCAGCGTGCTTTGACAGTTGCCACTCATATCTTGTGTCTCTATAGCGTGCTTTTACAACCAAAATTTTGTTTCCACTGTAATAGAAGAGCAGTTGCCTGCCTGCCAGCTTCTGTGTGAGGTTCACATTGGATACTGTGCCTACTTGCCCAGTGCCACCACTCATATCTGTTTTAACAATTGGTTAAGCTTTAGATTTTAAAGAAATCATTTTTTTCACTGTAATAGAAGATCAGTTAGTTGTCTGCAAGCGTCTGGGTGTCAGGCCTACTTCAACGTGTGCTCTGCAGACCTGTGCCAGCGTGCTTTGACAGTTGCCAATCATATCTGGTGTCTCTTTAGCGTGCTTTTACAAAGAAAAAAGGTTTCCAGTGTAAGCTAATAGCAGACAGTCAGTGTCCTTCAAGCGGCTCTGTCAGGCCTTCCTTCAGCGTGTGCCCTGCACAACCCTGCCAGCGTGCTTTGACAGTTGCCACTCATATCTTGTGTCTCTATAGCGTGCTTTTACAACCAAAATTTTGTTTCCACTGTAATAGAAGAGCAGTTGCCTGCCTGCCAGCTTCTGTGTGAGGTTCACATTGGATACTGTGCCTACTTGCCCAGTGCCACCACTCATATCTGTTTTAACAATTGGTTAAGCTTTACATTTAAAATAAATAATTTGTTTTCACTGTAATAGAAGAGCAGTTGCCTGCCTGCCAGCTTCTGTGTCAGGTTGGATGCCTTGCCCATTTGCACAGTCAGTGCCACCACTCATATCTGTTTTAACAATAGCTTAAACTTTAGATTTTAAAGAAATCATTTTTTTTCACTGTAATAGAAGATCAGTTAGTTGTCTGCAAGCGTCTGGGTGTCAGGCCTACTTCAGCGTGTGCTCGTCAGACCTGTGCCAGCGTGCTTTGACAGTTGCCAATCATATTTGGTGTCTCTATAGCGTGCTTTTAAAACCAAAATTTGTTTTTCACTGTTATAGATTGAATAGCAGTTACTTGTCTTCAAGCGGGTGTCTCAGGCCTACAGTGTGTGCTCTGCAGAACTGTTCCAGTGCACATTGCCAATCATATCTGGTGTCTCTATAGCGTGCTTTTAAAACCAAAATTTGTTTTTCACTGTTATAGATTGAATAGCAGTTACTTGTCTTCAAGCGGGTGTCTCAGGCCTACAGTGTGTGCTCTGCAGAACTGTTCCAGTGCACATTGCCAATCATATCTGGTGCATTGGCGGATCCAGGGGGGGGGCAACGGGGCAATTGCCCCCCCCGAGAAAGTATTGCTGCCTGAGGCTCTCCCCTGCCGGTCCATGCAGGGCTGGTGCCCTGCTGATTGCCTTCACGGACCGGAGGGGAGATCAGTGATCTCCCTCCCCGGTCCACAGGCAGATTGCTGGGCGGCCGGCAGGGGAGGGAGTGAGAGAGAGAACCCGGGGGAGCTCTTACCTGCAGCTCCGCCGGGTTCTCCTCTCGCGAGCACGGAGCGTTACCATGGCAACGCTCCGTTCTCGCGAGAGTGAACTCTAGCCTGAGCTGCAGGTTAGAGTTCACTCCCCCACTAGAACCACAAGGGAATGGAAGAGAAAGCAGTGTCTCCCCCTCCCTCAGCAAAGGTAGGTAGGAAGGGAGGGGGGACATTAGCTTTATTTATTTAATAATTAAAACCAAAAAAATATATCTTTAACCTGCCTCCCCATCCCCTCACACACTGCACCACACACAGCCCCCCCTTACATACACAGCACCTCTTCCACACACAGCTCCCCCTTACCTACACAGCCCCCCTTCCACACACAGCCCCCCCTTACCTACACAGCCCCCTTACCTACACAGCCCCCTTCCACACACAGCCCCCCTTACCTAAACAGCCCCCCTTCCACACACAGCCCCCCTTACCTAAACAGCCCCCCTTCCACACACAGCCCCCCTTACCTACACAGCCCTCCTTACATACACAGCCCCCCTTCCACACACAGCCCCCCCTTACCTACACAGCCCCCCTTACCTACACAGCCCCCCTTACCTACACAGCCCCCCTTACCTACACAGCCCCCCTTACCTACACAGCCCCCCTTACCTACACAGCCCCCCTTACCTACACAGCCCCCCTTACCTACACAGCCCCTCTTACCTACACAGCCCCCCTTCCATACACAGCCCCCCTTCCACACACAGCCCCCCCTTACATACACAGCCCCTCTTCCACACACAGCCCCCCTTACATACACAGCCCCCTTCCACACACAGCCCCCCTTCCACACACAGCCCCCCTTACATACACAGCCCCCCTTACATACACAGCCCCCCTTACATACACAGCCCCCCTTACCTACACAGCCCCCCTTACCTACACAGCCCCCCCTTACCTACACAGCCCCCCTTATATACACAACCCCCCTTATATACACAGCCCCCCTTATATACACAGCCCCCCTTACATACACAGCCCCCCCTTACATACACAGCCCCCCCTTCCACACACAGCCCCCCTTACCTACACAGCCCCCCTTACCTACACAGCCCCCCTTACCTACACAGCCCCCCCTTACCTACACAGCCCCCCCTTACCTACACAGCCCCCCCTTACCTACACAGCCCCCCTTACCTACACAGCCCCCCCTTCCACACACAGCCCCCCTTACATACACAGCCCCCCTTACATACACAGCCCCCCCTTACATACACAGCCCCTCTTGCACACACAGCCCCCCCTTATATACACAACCCCCCTTATATACACAGCCCCCCTTACATACACAGCCTCTCTTACACACACAGCCCCCCCTTACACACACAGCCCCCCCTCACACACACAGCCCCCCTCACACACACAGCCCCCCTTACACACACACACACTTACATACACAGCCCCCCCCCCCCTACCACACACAGGGCCCCCTTACACACACAGCCCTCCTCTTACACACACTGCCCCAATACACACACAGCGCCCCATACATACACACACAAACACACTGCACCCTTAACACACAAACACACCGCTCCCAATATACAAATTGCTACCCCATACATACACTGCACCCCTCTCACACACGCACTACCCCTCCATACACATACTGCGACCCTCACATACACTGCACCACTCACACACACACACTACAGCCACTATCCCAGCAGACCCTGGGTAAGTTATCAAACGTTTTTTTTAAACGGTTTGACTACTTACACTAGGAGGACACCACAGCAAATCCTGGCACCAAAACCACTACAGAGAGCTGTAGTGGTTATTGTGCCTGGATTGTTTCTTAAAATGATCTGCCAGTGCCCCTCCCGAGATTAGCTTCTGGATCCGCCACTGATCTGGTGTCTCTATAGCGTGCTTTTAAAACCAAAATTTGTTTTTCACTGTTATAGATTGAATAGCAGTTACTTGTCTTCAAGCGGCTCTGTCAGTCCTTCCTTCAGCGTGTGCTCTGCAGAACTGTTCCAGTGCACATTGCCAATCATATCTGGTCTCACAGTAGCTTGCACGCATAGTACCACTAATCCCCCAAAAAATGACAGGCAGAGGCAGGCCAGCCCGCAGGGTCCGTCGTGGTCGTGGTGCTGTGATTCCCTTTTGCCCTAGAATAATGCCCAGTTTTCAGAAGCCACGTACCCTGAACTTGAAAAGTTCTGAGGACTTAGTTGACTGGCTAACACAGGACACCCAATCTTGTACAGCCTCCGCTCGGAACCTTGACGCACCATCCTCCTCCAGCTTGGCTTCAGGCACCTCTCAAGATAGCACTCACCCGCCTGCCGCCACCACCAAAACTAGCACCACAGCCGCTTTACTTGGTATGTCAGAGGAGTTATTCACACACCCGTTTGAAGAAATGAGTGATGCGCAACCATTATTGCTAGAGGATGTAGATAACAGGGATATGTCTCAGGCAGGCAGCATTAAACACATGGAGGTACGGTGTGATGATGATGATGTTGTACCCGCTGCTGCTTCCTTTTCTGAGTTGTCAGATACAAGCGAAGCGGTTGATGATGACGATGCGTCCATGGATGTCACGTGGGTGCCCGCTCGGCAAGAAGAAGAACAGGGCGAAAGTTCAGATGGGGAGACAGAGAGGAGGAGGAGGAGACGAGTTGGAAGCAGGGGGTGGGTCGTCGCAAGGAGCTAGTGGCACAGTCAGACAGCATGCATCGGCACCCGGGGTCAGCCCGACAGCACGCCAATCAACGCATGCTGTGTCCACCACCAGAATGCCGTCATTGCAGAGCTCAGCAGTGTGGCATTTTTTTTGTGTGTCTGCCTCTGACAACAGCGATGCCATTTGCAACCTGTGCCAAAGGAAACTGAGTCGTGGGAGCTCCAACACCCACCTAGGTACAACTGCTTTGCGTAGGCACATGATCTCACATCACAAACGCCTATGGGATCAACACATGAGTACAAGCAGCACGCCTACTCTAAGCCGCCATCCTCCTCCTGGTCCAGCATCTTCAGCCACGTCAACCACTGCTGTCCTTCTTGCCCCCTCTCAACCATCCGCCACTCCGTCTCCCGCCTTGAGCAGTTCCCGCTCATCTGCCCAGTCATGTGTTTCTGTCAAGGACATGTTTGAGCGTAAGAAGCCAATGTCACCAAGTCACCCCCTTGCCCAGCGTCTGACAGCTGGCTTGTCCGAACTATTAGCCCGCCAGCTTTTACCATTCAATCTGGTTGAGTCTGAGGCGTTCAAAAAATTTGTAGCTATTGGGACACCGCAGTGGAAGGTACCCGGCCGGAATTTCTTTTCACAAAAGGCAATCCCCAACTTGTACTCGATTGTGCAAAAGGAAGTCATGGCATGTCTGGCACACAGTGTTGGGGCAAGGGTCCATCTGACCACTGATACCTGGTCTGCAAAGCATGGTCAGGGCAGGTATATCATCTACACTGCGCATTGGGTAAACCTGCTGACGGCTGACAAGCAAGGAATGCGTGGCATTGCAGAGGAGTTGGTGACACCGCCACGAATTGCAGGCAGTCCTGCTGCCACCTCCTCTACTCCTCCTACTCCATCCTCTTCCATAACCTCCTCGGCTGAGTCCTCTTGTGCCGCTGCTTCTTGCTCCACATCAACGGCACCCCCCCAGCTCCCCAGGTACTATTCCACATCCCGGATACGGCAGTGTCACGCCGTCTTGGGTTTGACTTGCTTGAAAGCAGAGAGTCACACCGGACAAGCACTCCTGTCCGCCCTGAACGCACAGGTGGAAAAGTGGCTGACTCCGCAGCAACTGGATATCGGCAAAGTGGTGTGTGACAACGGAAAAAATTTGATAGCGGCATTGAAGTTGGGCAAGTTGACACATGTGCCGTGCATGGCACATGTGTGTAATCTGATCGTACAACGCTTTGTGCATAAGTACACAGGCTTACAGGACGTCCTGAAGCAGGCCAGGAAGGTGTGTGGCCATTTCAGGCGTTCCTACACGGCCATGGCTCACTTTGCCGATATCCAGCGGCGAAACAACATGCCAGTGAGGCGCTTGATTTGCGACAGCCCTACACGTTGGAATTCAACACTCCTAATGTTCGACCGCCTGCTCCAACAAGAAAAAGCTGTTAATGAATATTTGTATGACCGGGGTGCTAGGACAGCCTCTGGGGAGCTGGGAATTTTTTTGCCACGTTACTGGATGCTCATGCGCAATGCCTGTAGGCTCATGCGTCCTTTTGAGGAGGTGACAAACCTAGTCAGTCGCAGTTGTGTGTGTGCATGTGTATGACTGTCTGCCTGTGTGTGTGTGTGTGACAGGGTGAAGATTTCTTGCACATGGGTGTGACAGGGTGAAGATTTCTTGCACAGGGCGCCCAAAGGCCTAAGGCTGACCCTGCGCATGGGTCAGTGGCTCTGCACCAGACTTCCCTCCAATTGATCAAAGTTAAAGGATTTCAAGTGGACTGATTACAATTACAGGGCATCTAAAGAGTCCTGTATTGTTATTTGTCGTCACTACCTTCCCGCGTCGGGAGTGGGTCATTTGCGCCCCTGCTGCCTTCCTTGCATGTGGTAGCTGTTTGTCAGGGATTTGTCAATCCATATCTGCCAAGTGACCCTATGTAGGGGTAACAGTCCCTATTCTGCTCTGTGTCAGTGTGTATCATGGTCTCTGTGGACAGGGAACAGTCTCTATTCTGCTCTGTGTCAGTGTGTATCAGGGGTTTTGAGGACAGGTGTCAATCCATATCTGCCAAGTGACCCTATGTATATCTGCTGTCAGTACACAGGAAAAGTTTAAATATTTCTTGTTCTACGTTCTCTGCAACTCCACGCACCGACTCATCCAATACGTGAAGATCTGGGGTTTCTCTGACTCTCCTCAGTAGTGTATCAAACAGAGTCTGCACTGTGGTAACACGGACATCTTCAGGACATAACTCAACTATTTGCAGATAGGCAGTCTGCAGCTTCTCTTTTTCACCTGTTCTCTTCTTTCTCTTATGCGTATTCTTGTCTATATGCAGGTGGTCTCTTGCCTTTCTTTTAACCAATTCGTTCCTTCCATATGGTTTCAAAAGATCTCTGGCATCATTACTTTCAACGCAAATAACGTCATCATAGTTAGTCTCCTCATTATTCACCGGGAAGAGAGTGTTTGCACTGACTACCCACAGCATGCTCTTGCCATTGCCTACTCCACCTTCAACGACAGGGTGCAAGTCCCAAGGAGAAGGATCATTCACTTTATTATCTGTCTTTATTTCACAAGTAGTGCCTGGGACATCCTCATGGGTCACAAGATGTAAATCTGGACTAATGTCAACCCCAGGGTCTGGAAAATCATCAATTTGAAATTTTTCGAATAATCCCAGTGGGCTGCCACATTCTTCCTCTTCCTGACCCTATGTAGGGGGACCAGTCTCTATTCTGCTCTGTGTCAGTGTGTATCAGGGATCATTAGGATAGGTGTCAATCCATATCTGCCAAGTGACCCTATGTAGGGGGAACAGTCCCTATTCTGCTCTGTCAGTGTGAATCAGGGGTTTTGAGGACAGGTGTCAATCCATATCTGCCAAGTGACCCTATGTAGGGGTAACAGTCCCTATCCTGCTCTGTGTCAGTGTGTATCATGGTCTCTGTGGACGGTGAACAGTCTCTATTCTGCTCTGTGTCAGTGTGTATCATGGTCTCTGTGGACATGGAACAGTCTCTATTCTGCTCTGTGTCAGTGTCAATCCATATCTGCCAAGTGACCCTATGTAGGGGGAACAGTCTCTATTCTGCTCTGTGTCAGTGTGTATCAGGGGTTTTGAGGACAGGTGTCAATCCATATCTGCCAAGTGACCCTATGTAGGAGGAACAGTCCCTATTCTGCTCTGTGTCAGTGTGTATCAGGGGTTTTGAGGACAGGTGTCAATCCATATCTGCCAAGTGACCCTATGTAGGGGGAACAGTCCCTATTCTGCTCTGTGTCAGTGTGTATCATGGTCTCTGTGGACAGGGAACAGTCTCTATTCTGCTCTGTGTCAGTGTGTATCAGGGCTGGGCTTTGAGGACAGGTGTCAATGTTAGGTGATTTCTGCCCTTTATGGATTAAAAGCAGACTCTGCATCAACTGTGCAATTTTCCATGGGAGTTTTGCCATGGATCCCCCTCTGGCATGCCACAGTCCAGGTGTTAGTCCCCTTGAAACAACTTTTCCATCACTATTGTGGCCAGAAAGAGTCCCTGTTGTTTTTAAAATTCGCCTGCCCATTGAAGTCAATGGCGGTTCGCCGGTTCGCGAACATTTGCGGAAGTTCGCGTTCGCCGTTCGCGAACCGAAAATTTCGGGTTCGCGACAACACTAACACAAAGGGTAAAAGTAGGGGTACAAAGTAGGTTGTTAGAAAAGTATTAATTGAGCGCTTAGTAGGTAATATTTGACAGTTGCAGGAGAGGAGTCATGGGGAGTGGGGGATAAAAACCTGCTAACAGTTTAATTGATATGCTTTCTTAAAAAGTGAGTTTTCAATGATTTTTTTGAATGAGTGGAGACTGGGTGAAATTCTTACGGAGAAGGGAAGGGAGTTCCACAGAAGAGGTGCAGCCCTGGAAAAGTCTTGGAGGCAAGCATTAGAGGTGGGAGTACGGACAGAGGATATACGTAGGTCTTTGGCAGAGCATAGGGCCCTCGACGGGACATACTTGTGCATTAGGAAGGATAGGTAGGTTGGAGCAGCATTATGTAGGGACTTGTAAGCAAGCACCAGAATTTTAAATTGAGCCCTATATCTAACTGGAAGCCAATGCAGGGATTGACAGAGCGGGGAGGCGTGAGAGGTGCCGGCGGATAGGAAAATGAGCCTCGCCGCCGCATTCATTATAGATTGCAGCGGTGCAATCTGGGAACACGTAAGACCACGGAGAAGAGTATTGCAGTAGTCCAGACGAGAGAGAACAAGAGCATGGACCAGCACCTTAGCCGCATCCGGGGTTAAATAGGGGCGTTTTTGAGATGGAAGCGACAGGATTTGACGATTGATTAGACATGAGGGGTGAAGGAGAGGTTGGAGTCAAAAGAAACACCCAGGCAGCGAGCCTGCGAGGTAGAGGTGATGGTAGCGCCGTTGACTTGGAGGGAGACAGACACGGGAGTAGTACCACTTGAGGGAGGAAAGACCAGAAGTTCTGTTTTGGACAGGTTGAGTTTAAGGAAGTGAGCAGCCATCCATTTGGAAATCGAAGAGAGGCAGTCAGAGACACGAGTCAAGATGGGTGGAGAGAGATCAGGAGAGGACAGGTAGATTTGCGTGTCATCTGCATAGAAATGATAATGGAAGCCAAAGGAGCTGATGAGTTTACCAAGGGAGGCAGTGTAGAAAGAGAACAGTAGGGGACCAAGGACAGAACCTTGGGGGACGCAGACAGAGAGTGGTTAAGGGGGAAGAGGCAGAGTCAGAGAAATGAACACTGAAAGAGTGCTGGGAGAGGTAGGAGGAGCACCAGGAGAGAGCAGTATCCCGTAGACCAAAATTACAGAGAATGCGAAGAAGATGTTGATGATCAACAGTGTCAAAGGCAGCAGAAAGATCAAGGAGAATTAGGATAGAGTAATGGCCTCGAGATTTAACAGCAATTAAATCGTTGGATACTTTGGTCACAGCCGTTTCGACAGAATGACCAGTGCGGAATCCAGACTGAAGGGGGTCAAGCAGAGAGTTGGTTTCAAGAAAGTCAGTCAGTCTGGTGTACACAACTCTCTTGAGGATCTTGGAGGCAAATGGCAGTAGCAAGATAGGGCTGTAGTTGGATGGGGAGTTGGGGTCAAGGCTAGGCTTTTTCAGAATTGGGGTTACAGTTGCATGTTTGAAGGGTGAGGGAAATGTGCCAGAGGAAAGGGAGAGATTGGGAATTTTAGTTAGAGCAAGAGAGGGAGACATAGTGCGGATGAGATATGAAGGAATAGGATCGAGGGAACAGGTGCTGGGGTGGGAGGACCGGAGCAGAGCCGAAACCACTGCTGCTGTAGCAGGTGCGAATGAGTGTAGAATAGTGGAGGGAGTGGGGTTGGGTGATGTAATGGTAGGGGAAGGAGAGAAATTAGCAATCTCTTCTCTGATTGTAGAGATCTTCTCAGTAAGTGAGATGCAAAGTTTGTGGCGACCAAGATGGTAGAAGGAGGGGGATTAAAAGGGTCAAGAAGAGCATCAAAAGTGTGAAATAGGTGTTTGGGTTGATGGGACAGTGTACTTATGAGGGTGTTAAAGTAATTTACTTTTGCAGCTCAGAGAGCCAGGCTATAGGAGCGCAGCTCTATAGCAGGGATCCTCAAACTGTGGCCCTCCAGATGTTGCTAAACTACAACTCCCATGATTATTTGAATTACATAGATAGCCAGAGAATCATGGGTGTTGTAGTTCAGCAACATCTGGAGGGCCACAGTTAGAGGACCCCTGCTCTAAAGTAAGTGATTAGCTGGGTTTTCTCATTGATATCTCCATCATCAGTGATCTCATGAAAAAAAACTAAAGAAATGTTGTTGTCATGTTATCTGTAATAATTGTATGTTTGATAGTGTTGAAATGCGATCTGGTATTAAAACCATTAGAGTAATGAAATCTATGAATTGTTTTGATGGCATTTAAGCTATTATTCTGTATCATTTTGGGATTTCATTTTTAAATCAATTTTACACTCATTCACTCATTACACTCATCACAATCATTCATATTCAAATGGTACATCAATTCCTAGATTTAATGTGTTCTTTAAGTACGTCTTCTGATATACAATGGTGTTTGTTAACATTTTTGTGTGACAATAAATTAGTAGTTAGACAGATAGAAATCAATTCATGCGTACCTGGTATCTTCTGTAAAAGAATGACATGGACCAAGAGAATAATATAATAATATTGCAACTATTCTAACAATTAGAATATCTCTAAATGATCAACCCAGAAGTAATAAATCAAAAGTGAATTGTATGAAGGTTCAAGAGCTAAATGAAAATCAAGTCCTCCATTGCCAAATAATTAAGATCTGCCACATATCACCCATGGGTAAACAAGGGATACTATGTTACTCTCTTGAAATGCTGCTATTTTTTTGTTTTTACCATTTTGATAATTGTTTGGTATTTGCAGTATTTTAAAGTGTAAATGAACCCCATTCATTGCCAAGCACTTTTGACCACCCCCCAAAATAACATCATAACATATTTTTTAGAAATGGGATAAATAGGCCTTGATTCCATTCTACTGGCAAAGTCCAGTTGAACATTATTGACAGATCACTGTCAATCAAAAAGCCCGCACAATAGGGCTATAATTAAAATAATCAAGCAGGGGGAACATAGTGTTGCCAGGGTGGGGCACTAATTATATGATAAAACCGTGGGAAATATTGTGTAAAAAATAATCCAGCTTCGTCCACTGAGGACTCCGCACAGTTTGATCTTGCAAACCAGTTTAAGCCCTTGTAAAGGCTTTTCTATGCTATGCAGTTTTGGTTAGAGCACTCTGATAGGCAAGTCTCACTTATTTCAAACCATTCCTAGCCTCCTAGGGTGGGTGTGCACAATTACATATATTTAATTTTAGCTCCCACCCATCACCCATGGGTTGGGGCTTGGAAGAGGACACTAGGTCCCCCTGCTTATTTTAACAATAGCCACCTATCGTGTTCCTTTAAGGTTAGAGTTGAGTAAATGTAGTATTTGGGAATGTGAGGTTTTAACTTAAGTGTTTATCAAGGTTATTCACTAATGTACCTATGGTCCCATAGCAGATAGGGCAAAACCATTCAGGGCTGTACATGGTAATTTTGAGTGTAAACTCTGGACATTGTTCACACTATTTAACAATGTCCAGATTTTACAGAGTAGGTTCCAAATGAGACTGGCTTTTGTCTGGATTTTACCTGAACTAAAAGCTGACAGATTTCTGAAATCTGGATCCTAATTGTTAAAATCTGTGCACACATACGTAAAATCCACACCCAAATTTTAAAAATTAAAACTATTCATGAGGACGTCCAGCGTCATATAACCGACCAAAAGTCAGTTTGGATTCCGGAAGCCCTCTAGTGGCTGTCTGTTCTAATGGAACACATTTTGTTACTTGCCTCTAGAGAACCAAGAATCAGTAATATGTTGAATTTCATATTCCTCATGGTAAATTACCAGTATAAGAGCAGAATTAGGCAAACAATTGCAGATCAGAGGTTTAAGTATAAAAAAAAAAGTAAAATATTGGGAATATGTAAATTCTGGGGTTAGTCCAATTTGTAGACTACTGGGTTTACCAGACAGATGATATGATAAGACCAAATATATTGAGGAGCCAGTTTAGTGGAGGCAACTCGAAACATAATATTCCAAGTGGGCAACCAGACTCTATCTCGGATCTGATAGGAAGAGCAACTCTGTGCCTATTATCAGCCTTTCTCTTTTGGAGTGTGTCCATAGTGCCCACTGTCATGCCAGATGGTTGTCCAAAGCTGGGATACCCAGCACAGATCTTCCCACAGGAAGAACCATGTGGTTAAACCTAAAATTTGCAAAAACTGGACAATAACCTAAGGAGTCTTACGTGGCATTTTTCATGGCTAACGGAATCCAAGGAACAGATCAGACCAATTATCCCTGTTAACCGAGATTAAGCAATAGAGGTATTGCTCCAGAGACTGGTTAGACCTTTCAGCTGCACCATTATACCATTATTCTCTGTATTGTGTCTATCTGAGTAAGATAGGAGACGAGTTCTTCAAAATCCATTAGGAGATCTCTGGGCACTTCTTTATCAGAATAGTTATGATAATTCCCCATGAATTACCATAACTATAGTTTCTGATAACTCCTCCATGAAAATGACTACCAGAGCTTTATTGTTGAAAACTAGCTCAGCCAAATACGTTTGGAAATCCAGTGAGTCCAGGATCATCTGAAAAAGCAGCCAAAACCTTCCTACATTTGAAAGAAATCTCTACACCCGAAATGGTCTCTAGAACCTTATTTTAAAAGCAGGCGTTTTTGGTTGCTGTGGCAAAGCATCCCGGAGGTTCAAATAACTTGCTGAACAACTGATAGTTGGATATGAACGACACAGCTGCATCCTTGTGAAAGTAATGGTTTGATGGTGAAATTGCCTTGATGGTGACTGATTTGATGCAGGTTGATTAATATGGAAATGATGACCAGCTGACTGTGGCTGAACTGATGCTGCTGTGTCATTTTTGTTGAGTGCACTTGTTTTTTTTGGACGCAAGCATCTGGACGGATGAAACAATCTTCTATCACACTCTGAAGGTGCTCTTTCACCTACATAGTTACATTCATCATCCAATCATACCCCAAACTAGGCACATTCATGCATCCAATAAAATACCACAAAAATCACATTTCCCAAACTAATCCCATTCACCCATCCAATTATATACACCAAACATTTTTGCATATATGTATATAAGAATGGACGGGGGTGCATTGAAGAAACTGCCTATGGGACAACAAGGACGGCAAAAATCCGGCCATGAAAATATGCAAGCATTTAATTAAGTATTTTTCATTGGAGTTATATCTAGAAACAGCTTGCCAAAGCTGCAGATCTCTTGTCTGCAGCCCTTTCAAACCCTCCTCTTCTTGCCCAGCTCAGACTTCCTGTGGCTGTCCAATCACAGATTTCCCATAGCAGCTCAATGAGAAGTTTTAGTAATGATGCTCTGGGCAATTATCTACCTCTTGAGTTTAGATCCACTGAAAATAAACAAACCAAGGAGTAATGACAGCCAGGAGAGTGGAACAAGGTTCATTTATAAAAGTGCCAATTTCTATTGAAATGTGCACTTTTTGTAAATGAAAAAAGCAGACACACATAAAGCATTGCAGCAAGCTGACGTGTTTTAGGTGTTTTGAGTATTTCTTTAACTATCAATTACGAGCAGGGGATAAGAACATTTAAAGACCTGATTGAAAATGTAACTTATTTTTTCCAATGAGGCTATTTGAGTCACAGCCAGGGAAGTTATAGCTAGGACTGCATAACAAAAGTAATTTAGCTCAATGTCAGAGAATTGAGCAGCAAGGCTGCAGTGGCATTATCTATACACTAACACTGCTTTATTAAACTAAAGTTGTTTTGGTGCTTAGAGTACTTAGAGTACTTGCAGCATTATCATTACGTTACATACTAATCTACTAACATATTTAATGGAAATTGCCTTCCACAAAGGTGAGTAATACTATAATTCTTAAAAGGAACTAGTCAATGAATGTTTGACAATGTTGATACAATCCCATAATGGCCACATGGCAGTTATAGCTAAGTGTAATATAATGTACTTTGGTGAAAATATGTTAATGTTCTGGAAATACAGTTTTAAATTGTGCCATGCAAAAGAAAATAACATTTTGGTTGCAATGTCACTTTTAGCAGGAGTTTTTTGGGTTCTAAATGATTCCCAATCCTCAGCGAGTGAGTCTCTTCTCCTTGGGTTCTTCCACTGGTTCTGATAACCTTCAAATTCTATCCATTTAAATCTTTGGGTGCTTTATCTCTTCAGTTGCTAACAATTAAAGGGACTCATTTGTATTCCTAACACCATAGTGTTCCTTTAATTTGGTCCTGTGAGGTGTGGTGACTTTAGCCTACGAGTGAAGAGTTTCTTAAAGGAACACTATAGTCACCTAAATTACTTTAGCTAAATAAAGCAGTTTTAGTGTATAGATCATTCCCCTGCAATTTCACTGCTCAATTCACTGTCATTTAGGAGTTAAATCACTTTGTTTCTGTTTATGCAGCCCTAGCCACACACCCCCGGCTATGATTGACAGAGCCTGCATGAAAAAAACAAAATGGTTTCACTTTCAAACAGATGTAATTTACTTTAAATAATTGTATCTCAATCTCTAAATTGAACTTTAAATCACATACAGGAGGATCTTGCAGGGTCTAGCAAGCTGTTAACATAGCAGGGATAAGAAAATCTTAATTAAACAGAACTTGCAATAAAGAAAGCCTAATTAGGGCTCTCTTTACAGGAAGTGTTTATGGAAGGCTGTGCAAGTCACATGCAGGGAGGTGTGACTAGGGTTCATAAACAAAGGGATTTAACTCCTAAATGGCAGAGGATTAAGCAGTGAGGCTGCAGGGGCATGTTCTATACACCAAAACTGCTTCATTAAGCTAAAGCTGTTCAGGTGACTATAGTGTCCCTTTAACTAAAAGCCTTTTCTTTGGAGGAATGACTTTCTACTTTCCAACAAGATAGAGGTATTCTCAGGACAGTTCCAGAATCCAACCTATCAACCGATTGATTAAATTATTCTGGTGCATTGATTTCTGTTATGCAAGATGGTAAGGATAAAGGTAGTCTGGTTGGATGTTTGAGAATCTGTCAAACATGAAGCGTCAATGATGTCTTCAAGCTCATTCCACTATGATGTCATTCATTCATGAGCAGCAGCAGTGAAGGTTCCCCACCTAAGGTTCCTACAACCTATTCTTCCAAGAATACTTTTATAAGACATTATAGCTAGATGGTGGGTTTACGGTGATGACTTTGGGAAAGTGTTTTGTGCGCTTCTAAAATATGTATTTGTATTATTTTATTAGTTTACATATGAGATATTCTGATGGATTGAAAAAAACATAGTGATACAGAATCCAAGCATAAGACAAACAGTTTAGAGCCATCGTCAGCAATGCGTTGGATTCAAGATCACACATATACGTGTACAGACTTTATAGCGTGAGTTGCATCTATCACCTTCTTGTTTCCCACCAGACTTATAAATAAACTGTGTGCTTTTTTGGGAGTTTGTCACAAGTTCAATCACGTTTTTCCTTCCGTTTGCTCTCATGGGGGGGCTTATCCAAGAACATATTGGTGTCTTCCTTCCCCATTTTTACCCATTCTAAATAAATGTTTCTAAAGTCCTTGGAAAGTTTAGACTTCCTGTTTATTTGCTGACTTGGATGATCCCATCTATTTGACCATTATAATTTCTTTGGCTTTTCTGCACTTTGGTCTAAACTTTGGTTTGTGATACTGACAAAGAAGCAAAGGTTCACTCATTCCGCACTGTCTAGATAAGATACCACATTTTTTGCAATAAACATCTATAGATTTAAATACACACAATACGACTTTATCAGACTTAAACAAATACATTGTACTATTTTCATATAAAATGCAGGATGGCACAGGACTCAGTAATGAATTCTTCTGAAATGTTATGCAAGTAGTAATATTGTTTTTATGATAAATTCTTCCACCTAAAATTATTGGACCAAAAGGGATTATGCATACATTTTCCTATTTTTTTTTTCCTATTCACAAAGGAACACTCTACCATTACAAATTAATATATTTATTTTTAATGTAGGTGTGTTACATAGGACTTTTAGATTATGAGCCTAAAAATCAAGAATAATCAATGCGGCTTTAAAATAAAATGAAAAAAGAATTGGATTGGATATGTGGTTTTATGAAACGCATAAAATGTAGAGGAAAAAAAATGTGTGACTCATCCATCTTCATCCATGGAGGGCTGAGGGCAAATTGAGCAGTCAAGGTGGGAAAAGTTCCCACTCAAAAAAAGCTCAGTCAGGGTGCACTTATTACTTGGTTTGTAAGCTAACCAATCAGAGCGCTCTGACAAGCAAGTTTCACTTTTCATAGGGGTTATGTTGGCCCTCCCTCATGTAAATAGTCAAAATGTTAGGATGGTTTGACGTCCTACCTAAGGTCTGCCTACCTTGGTGAGAGCCAGAAGCTCTATGCCTGAGCCCAGTGGTGCAATCAGCCGACACTCTCAACCAATGAGTTGGCCCTCTATTGCAGGAACTCTTGGCTCTCAGAGCTGAATAGAAGAGATGGAGAGCACCTCTAAAAAGTCAAAGTGTTCGAAAATGGTTTGACATATCTCGCAGACACTTAGAGCTGTGTTAGGTGATGAAGTGTGGTTTTCTTTCAAGGATTTAATGTATGTCTAGAGAAAAGGGAAGGTACCAGCGCTAGTATGTGAAATAGAAAATATATAATAAACCAATATGTGAAAAATTCCCACTTAGATTCAGCTGCTATCTCAACCCGATCTTATCTTTTTATGGAAATTGTCGTAAAACCAGAATATGGGTGAAGCGCTATATGAGTGTGTAACCAAAGTGAATATCTAGTGATGGAGACTAAAAATACAGGAATGATACCTTAGTATCTAAATTCACACTCAATTCTTTATGGATTTCCTTTGTGTGTAAATTCACAACAATTTCTTTATGGGTTTCCTAGAAGTATAAACAAAAAAAAAACAAACATAGTGCAAACTGTAATACAGAAATGAGTAAAATAAGAAGTTGTAAAGTTCCCACTCACACGTTCAGGAGCTATAGGGATATAGCTCAATATAAGCGTTTTCAGAGTCCGTAAAGGCGACTCTTGTCCCTTCTTTCAATATCTTCCTCTCTTGATTTCTGGAATGGATAAGGGAAATACCTCTGGTGCAATAACGTAAGTATATTATTCAGTGAAGAGTAATGAAAATAGGGTACTTACAAACCCAGAGCCTTCCACATCGGCTCTGATCAAATCGCATATGTGGATAAAGGACCACACTCCTTCTTTTCAAATAGCAGGAAAAATGCCAATAGTGTATTTAAAAATATATATAAACTTTATTATACTATATGTAATATAAATATAAATATAAAACTATATATCAATACAATAAAATAAAATACACTATATAGGCATAAAAAGTCCAGTGTTCCAAAAGTCTTTTCTGCTCACAATGTTCCCAGAACGCGTTTCGCCTTGATGGCTTCCGCAGCTGGATGTGAAAAAAGTCTTTCTGTTTCTCCTTGCACTGGTTCCTGCTATTTGTACCCCTTTCAGGGGTAAATTGGTTAATTTTCGGCTCTTATTTTCGCGGGCTATCACCATGCCGACGGTGACGCCCTGCGTGTCAAGCCTCCTTTGTTCTTTATTTCCGGGTATTACTTGCGATTCGTCACTTCCGGTTTCGCGGATTTAAGCCGACACGTCATATCCGTGCGTTCCAGCTTGCGTTCCAGCTTGCGATTGGTGGTTAAACTTCCCCATCGCATAAGCGAACCGGCATGGACATAGAGGAAAAACGGGGGGAGAGACAGGATCATTCTCTGTACCAATAACTCCACGTATAGTTCTTATGTTTCCACAAGTATTATGGACTTAGATAATTACTCCATAGATAATATTTACAATTTCTGGTAAATCCTTGTATATAAGATGTGATAAATAATAAAACACTGTTTATAACTACCATAAGGCATTATTTCTTCATTCAAGTATGATTAAGCCTTCTCCCTTACAGTTGCTTATATGGCTTAAGAGAAAAGAATGCATATAATAAAAACCTTCATTGTGCTTATTTATAGGGATATAATTATTTTACTCTCTCCCATGCACTAACTTATATGACATATGGAAGTATATACATATGAAAAAGAATACATAAAAAAATACAAATTATATATATAAAACCTTCATAGTACATGCAGACAATAGAAAACAAGTACCCTTAATAGCATAAAATGATAAAAAGTGAGTGGTGGGGGGGCGGAGCTTGAACTCAAACCTGAACGGACGCCATATTCCAGAGCTCTCCCTGAGTGATCCTTAATCTGCCCGATATCGCCCAAATTACTGCCGATCCGACTTTGTAACCCGAAGAACCCGAACAAGCAAGCGGGGCTGAACCGGCTGATGCCTTTTTTCCAGCCACAAAAGCAACAGAAGCGGCGACGCCGAATTGAGGCCTACCGCCCGCTGACAACCTCGGACCTTGAGGCACTCCTGAGGAGCAGCTACGCAGGCCACCCGGAGGAGGCAGAGCCGACACACGACACAGCTATGGGCCGACGGTCACAGAAACCGACTGCAGGTTCCAACACCAGGGATATCGGGTCCTTGTTCCAACGACCGGCACAACACCAGACCCATGCACCCTCGGAGGAACCACAAAATGAGGCCGAAACCGAGCCACCAGGCCGAGAGTCAGAAGCGTTGCCAGCCTCCCGGGCACCAATGATACCAAACGCAGATGCCTCTGACGACACCGCTCCGTCCACTAAGGGCGACCTGAAAATTCTTGCAGACATACATAAACTGCTTGAGGCGGACTCAGCAAAACTGAAAACCGAACTCAAAGAGGTCAGAGAGAAGGTGGGAGCGATGGAAGATGGGGTAACGGAGGCACACAACAAGATCCACGCGGTGCAAGACACGGTCCTCCAGCTGCAACAGACCCAAAGAATCCTGATGGGCAGGCTCGCAATTATGGAGGACCGACACCTACCGGCTTAACATAAAAATCAGGGGAGTCCCGACCACAGTGTCCACAGAGGAGCTGCCCCACTACACAAGACGCCTCCTCGCAACCATATTGCCTCCAGCAGCAGCCCGCAAAATGACCCCTGAGGGGGTATACCGTCTCCCCTCGACGACCCCCACAAAACCTAACCTGATCCGGGATGTCATCCTGAGATGCCGCAACGTCCAGGAAAAGATTCAGGTCATGCAAGCCGTGAGGGACAAGACGCCACTTACCTTTGAGAATTCAGCACTGCTGTTCTTCCAGGATCTATACAAGGCGACGCTGCTGTGGAGAAAATCCTGCAGCCCCGTCACCGCTCAACTACGAGCCGCAGGCATATCATACCGGTGGGGAGCAGACAACTGTATTCAGGTCACACGAGCGGGGACCACGCATATCTTGCAAGCCATGGGAGAAGCTACATCGTTCCTCCGAACCCTGGGACTGCCTGATAAGACCACAACTCCTGGACTATCTACAGACACCCGGGACCCGACCACAGCGACACCCTTCATGCCGCGTTCCAGAGCCGCACCGACACCAGACCCGTGAGACGCCGTACTGAGAGCTGTTACTAGGCCATGTTGGCAGGTCCCAGCTACACACACACCGTATAGACACTGTTGGAACTTTAGACGAACACTCTCTGGATTGGCCCACACTGCCCGAGCTGTAAACGTTTCATGTTTATGTTCACATGTTTTTCTTATGTTTTTTTTTTTTTACATTTGTTAGGCTTATGTACCCCTCCTGCTATGAGGACACCCTCCCACCCCCCCCCCCCCCACCCCCGCGCACATAGAGGCACTTACCCTACATGACCATGGAGGGGGAACAGGAGGAACAAACACAAAACCCAAGGCCTAACGACTAAACAACCACCCTTACAAGGGTTTGACCAAGGGCCCAGCCGTTAAAGGGCGTCAGCACCTTCCCCCCCGTAGCCCCCCTAGGTTAGGGGCACTGAGCTAGCCCGCATTGGTAACCTTTTCTGTGAGAATGCATAGATAGTCACCACGTCGGATTAGCACACACAATGGCTATACCCCACATCACTCTAATCCCGGCTTCAATCGGCCGAAAAGTACCTAGCGGCTACTAACCTTCAGAAGCATCATTAATATAATTCTTTAGCATGCTACAAACAGTTTTTCCCGCGTTGTAATTATTGTCAGCCTATATGCTTGAATTCTAATGTACCTGTTTCCTTCTCATTGTCTGACATAATATGTTCCTACTTGTATGCTACCTTTTCAAAAAAAAAAAGTGCAGTTTTATTTTTTTATATGCTACTAAGATATCTCATGTGAAACACTTGTACTCTATACCGATAACTCTGCTTGTCAAACCACTGCACGACCAAAATAAAGAATTAAAAAAAAAAAAAAAAAAGTGAGTGGTGTAAAAATGAAGATAAAAAATATATATATATGCAGGAGAGATAAATATAAACCCATTTAGAAGTAAGAGGATAAAAGGGATAGAAGAGAGGTAAAATAAAGAAGAGAATGGATCTTATTTTTAAAAATGGCACATTTCAAAGTCTGCATTGAGTCCATTAGGTATCAAAGTGTCTAATTAAAAAATCCATTCCATTTCGCATTTGCTCATTTTTACATCAAAATTCCCTCCTCTCCAATCTTTTTCCACTTTTTTTATACCTAAAAACATAGTGTCTTTAGTTTCACAATTGTGGTAATTTTTATAATGTAAAGAAACACTATGTTTCTCGAAGCCCTTCATAATATTATGCGCATGCTCTTCTATTCTTGTATGGAGTTGTCTTGTCGTTTTCCCTATGTATTTTAAACCACACGGACATATTATTAAGTAAATTAAGTTTTTAGAATAACATGTGAGGAAATCTTTGATTTGGTACTCTGTACCCTCTTTATCCGTATACTTTTTAATATGTCTTTTCCTGTTGGTGGTTCTCTTGCACGCCAAACATTGACCACAACCATAGAATCCTTTATCTGTATTAAAAGGGTTAACTTTTTTCTTTTCTTTAATAAAGCTAGTCGTAAGTGTAGTGCGGAGGTTGTTAACCCCCTATGTATAAAATTAGGTTTCTCTGGGAGAAGGGTCTTAGCTACTGGATCCTGTAAAAGGATAGGCCAAAATTTAGAAATTATTTTCCTCACTTGGTAATTTTCCGTGCTAAAATTACATATAAAAGGGATTACTTTAAAGTCTTTCTCTTTTTTCTCTTTGTATTTTAAAAGACTGTTTCTTTCTATTTCTTTAACTTCTTTTCTGGCTTTTTCTAGTTTGTGTTCCTCATAGCCTTTCTCTATGAAATCTTGTTTGATTTTATCTGATTGTTTTTCAAAAACAGGGACATCTGTACAATTACGGCGTATCCTAAGGAATTGGCCTCTAGGGGCGTTCTCCAACCATGGGGAGAAATGGCAGGTTTCTCTTTCAATATAACTATGGGCCTCTACTGGCTTGAAGTAATTTTTCATTTTAATTGTATTTCCTTCTATATATATGTAAATCTAAGAAGACCACTTCTATTTTGCTCCAGTTACTAGTCAGTTTAATCCCCCATGAGTTTGTGTTTAGATGGTTTAGAAATTCCTTCAAGTCCTCCTCTTCTCCCTCCCAAATAAAGAATATGTCATCTATATAGCGGCCATAGGTGACCACATTTTTCCCCCAGCTATGTGGGCTATAGATATAAGAATTTTCCCAGTGGGACATAAATAAATTTGCATAGCTGGGGGCAAACTTAGTCCCCATGGCCGTCCCATGGGGCAGAAAAGACTTTTGGAACACTGGACTTTTTATGCCTATATAGTGTATTTTATTTTATTGTATTGATATATAATTTTATATTTATATTTATATTACATATAGTATAATAAAGTTTATATATATTTTTAAATACACTATTGGCATTTTTCCTGCTATTTGAAAAGAAGGAGTGTGGTCCTTTATCCACATATGCGATTTGATCAGAGCCAATGTGAAAGGCTCTGGGTTTGTAAGTACCCTATTTTCATTACTCTTCACTGAATAATATACTTACGTTATTGCACCAGAGGTATTTCCCTTATCCATTCCAGAAATCAAGAGAGGAAGATATTGAAAGAAGGGATAAGAGTCGCCTTTACGGACTCTGAAAACGCTTATATTGAGCTATATCCCTATAGCTCCTGAAAGTGTGAGTGGGAACTTTACAACTTCCTATTTTACTCATTTCTGTATTACAGTTTGCACTATGTTTGGGTTTTTTTGTTTATACTTTTAGGAAACCCATAAAGAAATTGTTGTGAATTTACACACAAAGGAAATCCATAAAGAATTGAGTGTGAATTTAGATACTAAGGTATCATTCCTGTATTTTTAGTCTCCATCACTAGATATTCACTTTGGTTACCCACTCATATAGCGCTTCACCCATATTCTGGTTTTACGACAATTTCCATAAAAAGATAAGATCGGGTTGAGATAGCAGCTGAATCTAAGTGGGAATTTTTCACATATTGGTTTATTATATATTTTCTATTTCACATACTAGCACTGGTACCTTCCCTTTTCTCTAGACTCTATCGTACAGTATTTTTCTTATCTTTATACTAAGTGTACTCAGCAGCTTAAGGTTTAAATATGTCATTATTCGATAAAAGAAACAATACATATATGGATATGGAGACAGAAATAGCGAATTGGACAGACCAACAATCCTATAATAGCACAAAAAGAATGGGACAAAATAAGGGTGGGGAACATTTGGAAAGATTGTTACAAAAAGAACTTAAGATAAAATGGGAGATAGCCACACTAGAAAAGTATTTAAAAGAAGGCATCACCCCAAGAGGCTTAAGGTATTTTAAATTACCAACTTTTGATAAAGAGGCCATGGATTTTATGGAAGAGTGGAATTCCATGTTGGAAAATTTCTCCATAACAACCATGAACCTCATAATAAAAAGAAGAAAAGAGAACTTGAAGGTATTAGACTTAGAAATCAACAAAGGTCAAATTCTTAATAGTCTTAATCAGGAAGAGTTTGATTGCACCACCTTAGAGATAAAAGACAATTTAGACAAACTGGAAAAAGAGGTGATAGAGGTGAAGAAAAGTAAATATTTAAAAGACATCAAAGATTACAAAAATAAACAGGTTAGAACCTTCTCAAAATTTAAACACCAAGAAAATAATTCGGAGAGTAGAGAGGACCCAGAGGAGCCACTCAATTGGAGAAAAACCCCATATAGAAATAAAGACAATCTAAGAGAAAAGATGCACTCAAGATATGAGAACCATAAACCGTACAATCACAGATTTAGAAATAACTATGAACAACACCCCCAGAGAAATTGGGACAATTTTAAAACTAGAGCCCAATTCCCACCCAATAGGGACAGATATAGGAACAATTGGGAGAGAGAAAGATATGAAAAGAAACCTATATATGAAAAGGATAGATCCAAATAAAGAATCAATTATAGAACAGAAAACACCACACATAGATCCACCTACCATAGAGAGGAACGACCAATAAGAAAAAACTATAGAACAGAAACAAAAGAAAGACCCACATATCATAGATCCACATACAGCAAAAATGAGGAACCATTAGAAATTAGGAATAGGTTCCAAGTGCTGGACCAATTTGAAGATCAGGATTTTTGGAGGAGCAGAGGAAAGGAGAGACACAAAAGAGAAGAAATTTTAGACACAATGACACCTCACAAAAGACAAAGAAATTTGAGTATAGAGGAACAAGAGGAGGAAAACATGTCAAAAAAAGAAAGACGGGAGAGAATACAGAGGGTATAATATCTATGAAAGGGATCTATAATTTAAGCCAAAAAGACTTAACTGAACATCACAAAAAAGTATTAACTAAAGGCCTAAAATTCGCTCCCAATAAACCACTAAATCAATTTGATTTTTACATAGACCTTAATAAATTTAAAAGAAACCTTTGCTTAAAGAAATGTTTTGCAAAAAATCCCATAGAGCTCCAATTAAATCAAGAGGAAGAACTAAAACATACCAAATTAAAAGAAAAATCTTCATTTTATCCAAAACAAATGATCTCAGAAAAAATGATAACCTTTGAGACGATGGTAATGACTGAAATAAAAAAACTAGAAAAGAAAGGTAATTTCAATCATAATCTATCAATACAAGAAAAGAAAGCACTTAAAGATCTTAAAACAGACACCAGCATAGTCATTAAACCAGCGGACAAAGGGGGGGGGGGGGGGAGATAGTTGTTATGTCTAAAGAGTTTTACTGCAAAGAGGCAGAAAGGATTTTAATGGATGAACAGACATATAAAAAACTTAACTTTAACCCCGGAGATGATATGAATAAAGTGTTTTTAAATTTTTTAAATAAAGGTTTGGATCTGGAAATATTGAACGATAAAGAATATAATTTTGTAAACATTAAATATCCTAAAATACCCGTTTTTTTTTTTCTCCCTAAGGTCCATAAAGATACAGAGAACCCCCCAGGGAGACCGATAGTAGCTGGTATAGACTCGATATCCAGTAGACTTTCACACTATGTAGATATCCACTTACAATCATTGGTTAAAAACACTACCTCATACATTAAGGATACAATAATGGTCTTAAATCTTTTAAAGGACTGTACTTGGAATCTTAATCGTTTTTTAGTCACTAGTGACGTTTCAGCCCTGTATAGTAATATTCTGCACGATTATGGATGCAATGCAGCGAAATATTTTTAAAATAATTTTTCCAATTTTACTAGCACTTAAACAGAGTATATTTTGGAGGCTATAGAACTAATTCTTAGGAATAATTATTTTTGGTACGATGAAGAATTCTACCTCCAAGTAAATGGGACGGCCATGGGGACTAAGTTTGCCCCCAGCTATGCAAATTTATTTATGGCCCAATGGGAAAATTCTTATATCTATGGCCCACATAGCTGGGGGAAAAATTTGGTCACCTATGGCCGCTATATAGATGACATCTTCTTTATTTGGGAGGGAGAAGAGGAGGACTTGAAGGAATTTCTAAACCATCTAAACACAAACTCATGGGGGATTAAACTGACTAGTAACTGGAGCAAAATAGAAGTGGTCTTCTTAGATTTACTTATATATATAGAAGGAAATACAATTAAAACAAAAAATTACTTCAAGCCAGTAGAGGCCAATAGTTATATTGAAAGAGAAAGCTGCCATTTCTCCCCATGGTTGGAGAACGCCCCTAGAGGCCAATTCCTTAGGATACGCCGTAATTGTACAGATGTCACTATTTTTGAACAACAATCAGATAAAATCAAACAAGATTTCATAGAGAAAGGCTATGAGGAACACAAATTAGAAAAAGCCAGAAAAGAAGTTAAAGAAATAGAAAGAAACAGTCTTTTAAAATACAAAGAGAAAAAAGAGAGCGACTTTAAAGTAATCCCTTTTATATGTAATTTTAGCACGGAAAATTACCAAGTGAGGAAAATAATTTCTAAATTTTGGCCTATCCTTTTACAGGATCCAGTAGCTAAGACCCTTCTCCCAGAGAAACCTAATTTTATACATAGGGGGTTAACAACCTCCGCACTACACTTACGACTAGCTTTATTAAAGAAAAGAAAAAAGTTAACCCTTTTAATACAGATAAAGGATTCTATGGTTGTGGTCAATGTTTGGCGTGCAAGAGAACCACCAACAGGAAAAGACATATTAAAAAGTATAAGGATAAAGAGGGTACAGAGTACCAAATCAAAGATTTCCTCACATGTTATTCTAAAAACGTAATTTACTTAATAATATGTGTGGTTTAAAATACATAGGGAAAACTACAAGACAACTCCATACAAGAATAGAAGAGCATGCGCGTAATATTATGAAGGGCTTCGAGAAACATAGTGTTTCTTTACATTATAAAAATTACCACAATTGTGAAACTATTTAGGTATAAAAAAAAGTGGAAAAAGATTGGAGAGGAGGGAATTTTGATGTAAAAATGAGCAAATGCGAAATGGAATGGATTTTTAAATTAGACACTTTGATACCTAATGGACTCAATGAAGACTTTGAAATGTGCCATTTTTTTAAAATAAGATCCATTCTCTTCTTTATTTTACCTCTCTTCTATCCCTTTTATCCTCTTTTATTTCTAAATGGGTTTATATTTATCTCTCCTGCATATATATATATTTTTTATCTTCATTTTTACACCACTCACTTTTTATCATTTTATGCTATTAAGGGTACTCCTTTTCTATTGTCTGCATGTACTATGAAGGTTTTATATATATAATTTGTATTTTTTATGTATTCTTTTTCATATGTATATACTTCCATATGTCATATAAGTTAGTGCATGGGAGAGAGTAAAATAATTATATCCCTATAAATAAGCACAATGAAGGTTTTTATTATATGCATTCTTTTCTCTTAAGCCATATAAGTAACTGTAAGGGAGAAGGCTTAATCATACTTGAATGAAGAAATAATGTCTTATGGTAGTTATAAACAGTGTTTTATTATTTATCACATCTTATATACAAGGATTTACCAGAAATTGTAAATATTATCTATGGAGTAATTATCCAAGTCCATAATACTTGTGGAAACATAAGAACTATACGTGGAGTTATTGGTACAGAGAATGATCCTGTCTCTCCCCCCGTTTTTTCCTCTATGTCCATGCCGGTTCGCTTATGCGATGGGGAAGTTTAACCACCAATCGCAAGCTGGAACGCAAGCTGGAACGCACGGATATGACGTGTCGGCTTAAATCCGCGAAACCGGAAGTGACGAATCGCAAGTAATACCCGGAAATAAAGAACAAAGGAGGCTTGACACACAGGGCGTCACCGTCGGCATGGTGATAGCCCGTGAAAATAAGAGCCGAAAATTAACCAATTTACCCCTGAAAGGGGTACAAATAGCAGGAACCAGTGCAAGGAGAAACAGAGACTTTTTTCACATCCAGCTGAGGAAGCCATCAAGGCGAAACGCGTTCTGGGAACATTGTGAGCAGAAAAGACTTTTGGAACACTGGACTTTTTATGCCTATATAGTGTATTTTATTTTATTGTATTGATATATAGTTTTATATTTATATTTATATTACATATAGTATAATAAAGTTTATATATATTTTTAAATACACTATTGGCATTTTTCCTGCTATTTGAAAAGGAGTGTTGTCCTTTATGCACATATGCGATTTGATCAGAGCCGATGTGGAAGGCTCTGGGTTTGTAAGTACCCTATTTTCATTACTCTTCACTGAATAATATACTTACGTTATTGCACCAGAGGTATTTCCCTTATCCATTCCAGAAATCAAGAGAGGAAGATATTGAAAGAAGGGATAAGAGTCGCCTTTACAGACTCTGAAAACGCTTATATTGAGCTATATCCCTATAGCTCCTGAAAGTGTGAGTGGGAACTTTACAACTTCTTGTTTTACTCATTTCTGTATTACAGTTTGCACTATGTTTGGGTTTTTTTGTTTATACTTCTAGGAAACCCATAAAGAAATTGTTGTGAATTTACACACAAAGGAAATCCATAAAGAATTGAGTGTGAATTTAGATACTAAGGTATCATTCCTGTATTTTTAGTCTCCATCACTAGATATTCACTTTGATTTAATGTATGTGTTTAGGAAATATAGTGTATGTGTATAGGGAATCCAGTATGTGTCTGGGACGTAGCATGTGTGCATAGTGGATGCTGTGTGTGTCTCTGGAAAGCAGCGTGTGTATATAGTGGATGCAGTGTGTGTTTGTGTAAGGATGCAGTTTGTGCAGTGTGTGGATGCATTGTGTGTGTCTGTGTAGTGTATGCCGTGCGTGTCTGTATAGTGTTTGTGTGGAGTGTATGCAATGAATGCAGAGTGTATGTAGTGGATGCTCAAAATGTATATGCTGCAGGTGCCTCATTCCCGGGCCCTATTCAACCTTGCACTACAGAGAGCCCCAGGATGAAGGAATTCCAAGGTATGTGGGTTAATCTCAGGCACTAGGTTGCTTGGATAACACCTGTCAAAAATGTATGCAATGTATGATCATATACTGTAATCAAACCCCGCCCCCATTAGTTTTGCCTAAATCCGGATTTAAACACAAGCAAAACAACAAAAAACATTAAATTCTCTGAGTTTTGAATTTGCTGTTTAGTGAATGAGAGTGCTGGATCTTGTAATCCTGTATGATTGCTTTTCTTACCATAGCAACTGTCACAGATATAACATTGGAGATGACTTGCAGGCTTCCATTCCAATGATAACATTGCGGTGCAGTTATTGCTTTGTATACAAAGAGAAATATATTTTTTTTGAAATCACCAGCAATGGGCCAACACCAAACCTAGAGACGTTCCACTAATTACATTTCATCTCATTCAATCTGTTCCTTGTCCCTTAGACAGAGACATATCAACTAATTTGTCATTGTAACCAGTGTCAAACAATGGAATATTGAAATGATCTATGTTGTGCTGCAGTTTCCAAAGCTTTGCTAAAACCCAGATAAGAATCGTGCATCATTTCATCCAAAACTACCACATCATTACTCCTGAATCCCAACGTTTGAACACTAAGCTCTTCCCTACAGATGCAATGAATACTTTATCGCCATTTCTAAGTATAATTCTTACAGAATGCTGCTCGTATCGAGTTTGGGCTGGATTTGGGGTGTAAGATATGTTATTGTGCCTTGGCCCATTAAACACATGTTCCAGATGTTGAAGGTTGCTGCTCCAAATACTATGTTCTTCTTCGTCCCTTTAACAGACCTTACCATGGCTAGCTCAAGTGTCCAGTAAAGCACTTGTCTCAACAAGTATTTCTCTATCTTTGTAATGGTTTGGCATATACTCAGTTCTGGCATGCTTACTCATTAACTATTGGTATTTATTTAAATCATACATATTTCTAATCAATACTTATATAAATTACCTTAATATTTGTACACTTCTCTTTGCTAAGAAGTCTCACATATACAACTTTCACTGGAACACTACACTCTTTAATACTGTTAGATAATCTCAGATCACGGTTATCTCTGCAGAATAAACCCCCAGGCTGATACGAAGTGTTAAAGTTACTCCTCAAATGCTAGTAATAACATTTTTGAACTGGAAGATGTAAAACAAAAAAATGAAAACAACTTATGACACAGCAGCTGTACTTCGGCCAAATAAAATGTGGCAGGATGACAAAAAGTATTTTTTTGGATCTCATCTTAGACTTGGCATATTTACATAGATTGAACACTTGTTTTATTGTATTAAGTTTATTTTTAGCAGATAATCGTTTAAATATGTGAGTTAATGAATTCCTCTGGACTTTGTTCTCGGCTATTTAATAAATACTATTGTAACCAAGTCATTCCCTTTTTTATTTATTTGTTTTATTTAGTATTTTTTGTCGTGCATGAAAGTATCACAGACAGGTACCCCAACGGCATTCCTCAGGCTGGGCATCATGTATTACAGTTGGGTAACCGATAAGACTTGCACATTTTTATAATATTAGAACATGACTAGAATCACTACCAGAGGCATAGAGGTTGAGAGTGGAGCATGTAAAATAATCACGTTAATGCTACTATGCCTATCACATATGTCCTCTCTCTCATATGGCATGGACTTCTGCATATATTACCAAGACTGGTAAACAGGTATACATAATTTGTAGGTAGTTAGGCTCCGCAGGTGCTTGTGCTACGTCTGCATCTAACTAAAGCTTGTCTAGCTCTGCAGTATCCTAGGATATGTAAATTGCAGAAGGTAGTTCATGGATCAGTAAAGTACATTGTGTGGTATAATCGTTAGTTCAGCTGCAAAGGTAGACCTTCCAATCTGTCACCATCAGCTGTGAAGATTGGTATCTGGCCCAGGGTAGTGTTGGTCGACTTAAGGTGCGGGCATCCAAGCGAGCCCCTTGAGCTACCTTGTGGGACAGTCATCCGAATTCTCAACGGGGGTCACATTTTAGGTAAGGGCGAAGTCCACTTTGGGAAACAGTGTGGCGATGTGAAGACGGGGTGCCCCTCCTGCCCCGTGGTTGTGCGAGAGCTGGTACCTTTTTGCCACGAGCCTGGAGTCCTTTGGGGTCCAGATTCTTCCCGTTCGGGACAGGACGGTGAGTGTTCATGCTGCCAGTTTGGGCTGTCGTGTGCGCTTTGGGGCCCTTGGTATGTGTGACTGGTACTTGCGGGTCAGGACCCTCTGTGTTCTCAGCCCGGGTGGGCAACTTTTGCTTGTTGTAGGAGCTTGGGATAACTTCGGCCCTTAGGAGGTTTCCCAGGCCTCATCTTGTTGCTTACCTGTTCTCCCGTAGTTGACTCTTGTGTAGCCTTTGCTTGCCTTGCACGGTCTAACACCTTAGTCCAGAATCTGTTGAATATAGCTTCAAGAGTGTCTGTCGCTTTGGTACTAGGGCTTGCTGAGTCAGGCTGCTGCAGTTTCAGACCACGTGTAGTTGAGCCTGGAGTTACGGTATTCCCTTTTTAAATCAGCTATTAAGAAACCATAATGTTAGTTTTATTTAATACAACAGTTTTACGAAGAGAAAGTATAGATATTTGGAAAAAATATTTTTTAATTTTATGTTAGTTTTGACTAACCACATTGAAATATGTTGTTATTCAAACAGGCTCCCAAAACATGTTTTAACACAATATAAAACAGTAAAACTGAAATACAAACAAAAGCCATATCCTTCCACTGGTCAAGTGTGTGGGTGATTGTGTTAATTCCAACCACTTATGATTAATTAGAATTGTATTTTCAGCAGCAGCAAAAATGACCATACTTCAAAGAATGAACCACAAATATTTAAATGATTACATATATATAGAATAAAAGATGTAGGTGCGCAAATAA